>NW_022589758.1:2987549-3734602 GCF_004348235.1 Phoca vitulina
AGTTGAAAAATTACCATGCTAGTTGGTAATCTTGCTTTGCTAAATAAAATCACAAATTATTATGTATCTTCTCCCCACTCCTTAAGCCTACTTCTCAATGATACTTCTGTTCATTCATTCATTCAATTATTCAAATATTTAAGCACCTAAGCTGTTCAAAACATCAGAGGGACTTCAATGGCCATACTGCAATTTCTTAAACTCTAGAGGATTGACCATCCATTATAGCATTTTTTTTTTTTCTGGATGTGAAGAAAGTTATTGTTTCAAGCCTAAATATGCAATTAAACTGAAAAATATCCAACCCTCCATAGTTAAGCTTTCTGAAATGCGAGCAGTGAGCAAATATCATAATGCCACATTGGAGGGAAAATATAATGTAAGGGGAAAAAAAAATCCAAGTTTACTCTTGGGACTCTGAACCATTAAGCAACTGTTGAGGTGGCCGTTTATTGGCTCTTGCCCTTAATTATGAGGTTCATCAGTCTTAAGCTTGGGTTTCAAAAACAATTAATAATTACCCTTAAATGGCAAACAAAAGGAAAATTTTATAATCAGGGTGGCGTGTCTGTGAAGACTATAAAAGTCATGATCCTGCTCAACTCTTCACACTCCTACTTTTTGATTCCTCTAGCTGTCTTGCTGCTGGGCAACCAGGTAAATGTGATTTTAGTACAACCTGGTGCTTCTTCTGCTTCCTTCCAGAACGGTATGAAAGATAGTGGTCAGGAGAAAAAGTGGGTTGGTGCCATCTAAAGATATTTCCAGTAATTTAGAAGCTAAAAGCTGTGGTCAGCTTTCTTGGAGACCACAGCCTACAGAGCACAGACCAGGTGCATAAAAAGTGGAGAATGTCACGATTACTAATAAAAGGGTTTGGCTCCAGGGACCATCTCCTCACAGATGGACTCTAAGAACAGACATTTAACATACTAAGATGATTACTTTTACTACACCAAGGAAAGAGCCCGAAGGCACTGAACTGCTGGCAAAATCATCAATATAAAACTCCGCTTCAGCTTTTTGGTGAGTTCATTTCTTTCCCCATTGACAGGCCACCACGACGAGCATAAAAATGTCTCCCGAAGAACTGAAGAGCATTTTTGAAAAATACGCAGCCAAAGAAGGTGATCCAGACCAGCTTTCGAAGGAGGAGCTGAAGCTATTGATTCAGACGGAATTCCCTAGTTTACTGAAAGTGAGTGCACCACCGCAGAGCCCATACGGGGCCTCGGAGGGTGAGGGGGGGGTGGGAAGAGGAGAGGATGCAGGGGGAGGCGGAGGAATGCAGTACTGATCGGGGCTCCTTCTGGGGCAGAGCACACAGCAGCCAAGGTGAAGGCATCCCTTGATTAAGGGCCCTTGAACGTGTGTTTTCTTCCGTGGTGGCAGGCCACATCTCAGATGGCAAGCACCTAGAAAGCAGGGGCCAAGCCTTCTATGCCCCACAGCCTGGGCACAGAACTCTCCATGACCAGCCAGAGTAAAAGGAAGCAATGATTGCACTTTCAATGAAGCTAGGCCTAGAAGACCCATAGGTCACCAAGCCAACATGCTAAGGCCTTCGGCCTGGATTCAGCACCTCTGGGCTAGGCTTTTAGGAAAACAAAGAGGTGTGCAAAATAATATTAGCTGACCTTGGACGTGCTTCATCGTTATAGGTAGGATCTGTCAAGACCAAGTCAAGAAGAATTACTAGGCAATCTGTAGAGAAAACCCACTTTGCGCTGACAAATTGCCATCTGGTGACATCCATTTATATTTCAAAAGCATTTAAATTTGTGTTAATTTGTGTTAAGCACCTAAATCTGTGTTAATGAGGCAGCCAGGCATTTCTAAACAACTCCAGGAAGGGATTAAATCTCTTTAGCCAGACAGTTTCTCTTCAAAACCATCCCAGAGTTGTCCAAATCAAAGTGCATCTTGAGGGCGCCTGGGTGGCTCAGTCATTAACGTCTGCCTTTGGCTCAAGTCATGATCCCAGGGTCCTGGGATCGAGCCCCACATCGGGCTCCCCGCTCAGCGGGAAGCCTGCTTCCCCCTCTCCCACTCCCCCTGCTTGTGTTCCCTCTCTCGCTATCTCTCTCTCTGTCAAATAAATAAATAAAATCTTTAAAAAAAAAAAAAAAACAAAGTGCATCTTGAGGCAATCATGGGAAAGAGAGGCGGGCTGATCTCCTTGCTCCAACACACTTTCTCTACTTCACAACTAAAAGCCATTTTCAAAATGGAAGTGACTGTGCAACCCTTTCATCCGACTTGGTCACTATTTAGCTGTAACTTCAGAAGAAAGCATTGGCTTCCCAGATTTTAACCAGAAATGTCCCTTCTGCCAGTATGACACATGAGGAGGTTTCTGGTTATAGCTGTTGAGATTTCTGGTTTTAGTACTAAAAAGAAAAAGTGGCCGAATTCAATGATATAATCCAATCTCTCCTCATTTGCTTACAGTTAAAATATAAAATAACTTTTAAAAACAGAGGTGCTAGCAGAAAAGGAGACTTAAAAAAAAAAAACCTTTCCTGATTTTTATTTTATTTACTTACTTTTAAGTAAGCCCTACGTCCAACATGGGACTTGAACTCATGACCCTGAGATCGAAAGTCATGTGCTCTACCAAATAAGCCAGCCAGGCGCCCCAGAAAAAGAGACTTTTTAATTAAAAATTAAGACAAAGTTTTCTGAGAAAGATTAAATTCTAAAAAACACTCTTGAGATTTTTTCAAAAGGAAGAAAAATAATAATAGGAAGGAATAATCATAATAAAAGAGAGAAAAATAATAATCTGACAGGAAAGCCTAGGCAGTCTACTCAAACAAGTTGTTTTAAAAGGTAAGACTGGGGAATTGTTCTATATTTTCCTATGGTTTAGGTATTTCCTACAAAAAGCAGGTATGATGACTTATAATTTGAATAAAGGTAGGAATACTGATGGTAAGTTTTGAAAAAATCTACTTACCATATCATGTACCGGATTATACTTTCTTAAGGATTACTAAGGTTTTCCAAGCTATACTCTTCCCATCATCGCCTTGTATGGCTGAGAATCTCATAAACGCTTCAGGAAAAGTGTTTGATATTTTTACAACAAATGCTGAGTAACTAACTTAGTTTTGTCTTCTGATCACAGCAATGTATCAAATGTCTTTAGAGGAATCTTAAGGGTTAAAACATATCTTGATGTGGAGATCAGTTGTACAATGTCAACATACTTAACAGTACTGAACTCTACACTTAAAAATAGTTAAGATGGTAAATGTTACCACAATTTTTTTTTAATGTTGAAGCTGACTTATAAACGAAACCGTTATTTCAGTGAGTTTCCTAGGTACTATTTTGCCACAGATAAACTCCTACCTGAAAGGCAGAGCTGTAACGGCTTTAAGATTTGAGTCTTAGGCCAGAGACAAAACTTAAGTCTGCTTAATACACTTTAGAGTCGTAACAGTCAAAAGGGAGTCAAGCCTAACATGATCTCTTGCAGCATCTCAAGCAGTGGTTCTGCAAGTGTGATGGGTCCTGGCCCAGCAGCATCAACATCACCTGGGAACCTGTTGGAAATACAGATTCTCAGGCCCTGCCCCAGGCCTAGTGACTCAAAAACTCTGGGAGTGGGACCTGTCACTCTGTATCTCCTAAGGTCAGCAAGCCCATCTGGTGACTGTGCTGCACGCCAAAGTGTGAGAACCACTGATCCTGTCATCCTGCAGGGTGTAGAGGGGGGCCGCAACCCAGGGGCTTGGGAAAAACTGGTGTGGATCCCAGTTAAGGGCTTGAGCTCTAGAGTCAATGTTTGAACCTTGAGCCCTTTGTATACCAGCTGTGGGCCCTGGAGCCAGTTAGCAGCTGTCCCGGAGCACAGTTCCCTCCTCTGTAAAGTGGATCTCCCCCGCACAGGGTAGTTGGGGGCAGTGCGCAGGCTGCGGAGAGCCCACGGCACCGTGCTGCCTTGGGTTACATAGAACCAGCTCCCAGGAAAAACTTGGGGCAAGCATCATCAACTGGTGGGCCATGGGCTCCTCGGCAGTCCAGTGAAGCCCTAAGATTCCTTCTCCCTTTTTAGAGACATAAAGAAAAACACTGGGGCGCCTGGGTGGCTCAGTTGGTTAAGCGGCTGCCTTCGGCTCAGGTCATGATCCCAGGGTCCTAGGATCGAGCCCCACATCAGGCTCCATGTTCAGCGGGAAGCCTGCTTCTCCCCTGCCTGCTGTTCCCCCTGCTTGTGCTTGCTCTCTGTCTCTCGCTCTCTCTGAGTCAAATAAATAAATAAAATCTTAAAAAAAAAAAAAGAAAGAAAAATACTTAAGGTTACACAGAAAACCAATTACAGTTGACCCTTATATAACATGGGTTTGAACTGCACGGGTCCTCTTATATGCGGATTTTTTACAGTACGACAAATGTATTTTTTCTTCCTTAAGATTTCCATAACACTTTTCTCTAGCTTGATTGATTGTAAGATATGGCATTTAATACATAAAACATACAGAATCTGTGTTAATCAACTGCATATGTCATCAGGAAGGCTTCCAGTCAACAGTAGGCTCTTAGTCAT
Organism: Phoca vitulina; assembly: GCF_004348235.1. Classification (NCBI taxonomy): domain Eukaryota; kingdom Metazoa; phylum Chordata; class Mammalia; order Carnivora; family Phocidae; genus Phoca; species Phoca vitulina. The sequence continues at coordinate 2,992,105 of NW_022589758.1, forward strand.
TATGTTTGGGGGGAGGCAAAAGTTATCCCCATATTTTCGACTCTGTGGGGTGTGGGTGCCTGTAACCCCTGCACTGTTCAAGGGTCAACTGTATATTAAACTACACATTAGCAATATTAAAATGGTAAATGTGTGGGGCGCTTGGGTGGCTCAGTTGGTTGAGCATCTAACTCTTTTTTTTTTTTTTTTTTTAAAGATTTTATTTATTTATTTGACAGAGAGAGACACAGCAAGAGAGGGAACACAAGCAGGGGGAGTGGGAGAGGGAGAAGCAGGCTTCCCGCAGAGCAGGGAGCCCGATGCGGGGCTCGATCCCAGGACCCTGGGATCATGACCTGAGCCGAAGGCAGACGCTTAACGACTGAGCCACCCAGGCGCCCCGAGCATCTAACTCTTGATTTTGGCTCAGGTCATGATCTCAGGGTCCTGGGATCCAGCCCCCTGTAGGACTCCATGCTCAGTGGGGAGCCTGCTTCAGATTCTCTCTCTCCCTCAGCCTCTGCCCCTCTCCCCGCTTGCCCATGCACACATTCTCTCTCTTTCTCTCTCAAAATAAATGAAATCTTTTTTTAAAATAAAAATAAATGTGTGATATAGGAAAAACCAGGTAGCCAGTTCGGTGACATGAAGCTAAAGTTGGGCTTTCCACCCTCAGCCATCAGCGGCATGTAACTGAAGCCTCAGCTGCCTTGTTGGAACACAGACCCAGCGTCTCTAATTTCAGAAAATGGGTAGCGGTAACTGATTCATTTTCTCTCCTCTCCCCTTTCTCATCCTTCTCATCTAAAACCAGGGTCCCAGCACCCTAGATGAACTCTTTCAAGAACTGGACAAGAATGGAGACGGAGAAGTTAGTTTCGAAGAATTCCAGGTGTTAGTGAACAAGATATCCCAGTGAAGGAAAAAACCAAAACAATATATCATCATTCCAAGCACGAAAAGAAGAGCGCCTGGGATGTGGTCCCCATTCTATATGCAATCGCTAATGTCTCTGTTTAATTCTTGGCAATTATAATGATCTGGCAGTGAGGTCCAATTACTGTTAATAAAGAAATTCTTAGACATGTCTCTCCTTGTCAAGTACAGACCCCCATGGCTTAATAGACTTGAAAGTAACCTTAGTTTAATGCATTTAATTTTATACCTTTTTTTTTTAAGAAAGGCTGAGAATAGTTCCATGATCTTCATCAAGACTGCAAAGATAGTGTCAGAGGCTTAGAAAGAATTCTGACTTGCCAAACCAATGCCCTTACTCCAGTCTTCCATCAAAATAGCCCTGTTCCTGTTCTCCCTCCCCAGCCACTCAGCGCTCACATCATTTCCAATTTCAACTCTAGTCAACAGCTAGTGAGGAGCAGACTTCAAAACACAGACACTTGTCTTTAAAGTCACCTTCAGCACTCACTGTGTTTTTTGAATCAATGACCCTCTCAGGGAGTAGAAGCATTATGGGACCAAGAGTCAGTTCTCTCCATCACTGACGGGGTGGCCTTGGTTCTGGCATGTAATGTTTAAAATAAAAGGGACAGGAAGACATAGGGCCCTCCCAGCTTTGGCATCTAGTGCTGCTGGGACTCTCAGGATCTGAGAAACAGCTAGCCCTCAAGTTCCACTTACTGAGTCCAGCTTGGGGGAAGGAGGGAGGGGGAGTGTTGGAGAGGAATTTAACCAAAAAAAAGAAAAATTACTTCTAACGCCACCACCAAGAAACAAAGGAAATTTTTATACACAATGAGGAAATGTTTAAATGCAATCTGTATCATTCTAATTCGATACAAGAGCATTCTTATTGCATCAAAAGCCTTAAACATTTCTAATGACTGATCATACTCCACTGCAGGGATACCCCATAATAGTCTTAACTATTTCCCCATTGTGGGACATTTCGATTGTTGCCAGTTCTGATTCTTCTAAATAATGCTATAATGAGTACCTGTTCATATCTCCGTCAACATACCATATTTCCTTAGGAGAATTTCTGAGAAGTAAATGTCTGGGTCAGAGGGTATGAGTATTTTTATGGGGTTTGTGAAAGAGACCACCTAACTGATTCTCCGAAAGATTGTATTGATTCAAAAGTCTACAAACAGGCAGGAGAACACCAGCTGCACTCTCCAGACAGCATTAGTTGGTCTCATTTTAACAACTTTATTAGTTAAAACAGTGCACATCTTTTATTCATTTCTAGTCTTAATAGGAATCCCCCACTATTTCCCCATTAAGTTTACTGTCTGATATTGGTTTATAAAAGGTAATTTTTCTCTTGTTTAAGAAGTCCCCTTCAGGGGCGCCTGGGTGGCTCAGTTGGTTAAGTGTCTGCCTTCAGCTCGGGTCATGATCCTAGGGTCCTGGGATCAAGCCCCACATTGGACTCCCTGCTCCACAGGGAGCCTGCTTCTCCCTCTGCCTCTGCCTCTTTGTCTCTCATGAATAAATAAATAAAATCTTTTAAAAAAAGAAGAAGAAGAACTCCCCTTCTCCAGGCACCTGGGTGGCTCAGTCGGTTAAGCATCCAACTCTTGGTTTCGGCTCAGGTCATGATCTCAGGGTCATGAGATCGAGCCCCACATAGAGCTCTGTGCTCAGTGCGGAGACTGCATGTCCCTCTCCCTCTGCCCCTCCTCCCATTCATGCTCTCTCTCTCTCTCTCTCTCAAATACATAAATAAAATCTTTAAAAAAAAAAAGAACTCCCCTTCTCTTCCTAGCTTGTTATGAGATTGTGAGCAGGAGGGTTTAGGTTCTGTAGATTGTCTACTGAGCATCTATGGTGATATGGGCGTTCTTTCTTTTGTCTGATCAATATAATGCATCAATCAATTCAATCCCCAGGACAAACACATTGTCCAGTCATGATCGATTATTCTTTAATGCTGTTAAATTAGGCATTCTAATATTTTATTTGAGATTTTTACATCTTTGGAGTGCCTGGGCAGCTCAGTTGGTTAAGCATCTGCCTTTGACTCAGGTCATGATCCCAGGGTCCTGGGATCAAGCCCCACATCGGGCTCTCTGCTCAGTGGGGAGCCTGCTTCTCCCTCTCCCTCTGCTCCTCCCCCTGCTTGTGCTCTCTCTCCCTCTCTGTCAAATAAATAAAAAAATCTTTAAAAAAATTTTAAGATTTTTACATCTTTATTAATAACCAATATTAGTCTATAGTTTTAGGTTTTATTTTTTGTTTGCGGGTGTTTGCTGAGTTCTAATATCTAGGTCATGCTAGCTTCCCATTTTAGCCTATGTTCTGGCTCTCAATTGGCCCCTCACAGTATAAATATACATTATCTCTTTCAACTCCACCATGTATAAAGCAACTACTATGGGCAAGGCATTACACAAGATGCCATAAGAGAGGGCGCCTGGGTGGCTCAGATGGTTAAGCGTCTGCCTTCAGCTCAGGTCATGATCCCAGGGTCCTGGGATCGAGGCCCACATTGGGCTCCTGGCTCGGCGGGGAGTCTGCCTCTCCCCCTGTTCATGCTCTCACTCTCTCTCTTTCTCTCTCTCTCTATATCTCTGTGTCTCAAATGAATAAATAAAATCTTTAAAAAAAAAAAAAGATGCCATAAGAGATAGAAATTTCTAGACCTCTGAGATCCGAAGTCGGCAAGTCTGGGATCAGGTCAGGGAAAGGCTTAATTGCAAAAGTAGTATTTCCAACCGGGATTTGTAGGAAGAGACTTGAGGGGAACCTGAAGGGAAGGGGCAGCACTGGGCTATCTAAAAGAGAGAAAACACGGGATGTCTGGCTGGCTCAGTCAGAAGAGCATGCAATTCTTGGTCTCTGGGTTGTGAGTTTAAGCCCCACGTTGGGTGTAGAGATCACTTAAATAAATAAATATTTTTTAAAAAGATAGAGAAAACACCCCAAGTAAACACATGTGTAAGTACAAGGCAGTTCAGAAACACACATACTACCTTTTGGGTGGAAAGCCAGCTACAGGGAATAAAGAGGGCACGCTGGCTTCAGATCATAAAAGTCCTTGGTTGCCATGATAAGCCAAGGTCAGAAAGGGAGTAGGGGGGCGCCTGGGTGGCTCAGTCATTAAGCGTCTGCCTTGGGCTCGGGTCATGATCCCAGGGTCCTGGGATCGAGCCCTCCATCGGGCTCCCTGCTCCGCGGGAAGCCTGCTTCTCCCTCTCCCACTCCCCCTGCTTGTGTTCCCTCTCTCACTGTCTCGTCTCTCTCTGTCAAATAAAATCTTTATTAAAAAAAGAAAGAAAGGGAGTAGAAAGGTGTAGGAGTCATAAAGTGATGTGAATGTGCTGCGGGAAGATGAGGTGGCACCAATAAAGAGGTTGCAAGGGGTGGGGAGTGGTCACAAAGTGGAGGCTGGGGCTAGGCAGGAGGCCTCCACAGCAAGTGGGGCAAACTGGGAAGGCCTCAAAGGAACGGTGGCAATGCACAGGAAACCCATGGGAGAGATACCTTCTCCGCCTGGCTAAGATTTACTGACTTGGACAAATTATCATTTGAGGACCTTCAAGAAGGGTGAAAACGTATGGAGTGTTGTACGTAGTAGGAGTGTATGTACATGTCTACTTCGTTGGCTTTCTTGGCCTAGTTTCCAACATTGATCTCATCTCCCACATCCAACAGGATTCGCCTGAATTTCCTCTAGAATCAACAGTACCAGCACTTTGTCAACCACAAAACTTCAATCCTCACTAGACTGCAGGCTCCGCCAGGGCAAGGACCCTGGGATCATGACCCGAGCCGAAGGCAGACGCTTAACGACTGAGCCACCCAGGTGCCCCTCTACTCCCTTTCTGACCTTGGCTTATCATGGCAACCAAGGACTTTTATGATCTGAAGCCAGCGTGCCCTCTTTATTCCCTGTAGCTGGCTTTCCACCCAAAATGTAGTATGTGTGTTTCTAAAAGATCTCTGGTCTTTCACTGATGTACCCCCAAGTCTAGCTCAGAGCCTGGCACATGGGACAGGTTCAAGTGTTATTTGCTGAATGAATGATTCTTGACTATCCAGTCACTAAATCATTCCATAAAGCTGCTCTGCCAGCTGGATCTTTCTACTCTAACTCCTGCTCCAACCCAGCTCCTTAGATCGCAGACTGAGGCTGCCTTAAGACTCAACCCAGTGCTGTGCCTGGAGTCTCCTCTCCCCTCTCAGCTCTCTTGATGCCATGCCAGCTGAATCTTCCTAAAGCACTCATTCTATTGCAAAGTCTTCGGCAATGAGTACAGTATTTGCATAATACGTCACAGTTGACGAGTATTATCTTATTGGCTCCCTAGGGCCTTCAGGATTAATTTTGACACTGATACTCAAGGACCCCCACAAATCCGTACCAATCTCCCTTATTTCCCTCCACTTCTCTACAGGAGCCGTATGCTTCAGCCAAGCCACTCGGTGGCTTTTTTACGAGCAAATCTTGGACATTCCGGTCTAGCCGATGCCTCCCCTCCTCTCTATGAAGTCTCCCAGCCTTTGACAACCTTCTCTTTTTACTCTAACCCACAGTATTTTTTCTAGATTCTGGATTCTTAAGTACCTAAGGTTTACCTGCGCTGGGCAATACTGTGGCCACTAGATCAGGTGGTCATGGACATTTAAGTCAATTAAAATTAAATAAAATTTAACGTTCAGTTTCTTGGCCACACTAGCAATATTTCAAGCGTTCCACAGCCCCACATGGCTAGTGGCTATCATATTGGATAGCACAAATACAGAGCATTCTACCACAGCAGAAAGTCCTAGTTGACAACCCTGCTAGCATTAATGTGGGCACGACGCACGTACTGCTGTATATTTGGTTATATGTTTCACCAGTATATGTCTCGAATCCCCAGCTAAACTGCAAGCAGGGTTGTGATAGCAGTTCATTTGTAATATACTCTATTTGGAACTGCACTCAAGTAGACAAGCTCTAAATGTAGAGTGACTTTTTTCTTTTTATTAATCTCTTTCCACTAGCATCCAGTTATTTCTACTGCAGAAAAATCTTTCAAGTGGTTGAAATACCTATTCCTAAGGCATTTCCCTTTGAGCTCAAGGTACAAAAGCCTTCAAATACATTAGCTTTGAAGTACTCATTTAGTCATTTATTGTTAAAATTATAGACTACCCTTGTGATTCACTAATGGAGGCTCATTCCAAGCACGGAGCACCGTCTCCTTCCAAAAAGTAGGCCGGCATAAGGGGGAGGCTTGGGTGGAGAACATGCCCTAGCCATTAGACAGCAGCCATCATGCCTGAAGAATTGTTCTTTCTCCAGATAGAAAGCAGTTTCTATGGCCAACAGCCTAATATCAACTCTGAACCTACTGCCCCCACAGAGACAGGACTAAATGACTATAAGGCTCCCAAACTGGTCCATAAAAGGCTATTTTAGCCATAGCTGTCTTCTTGGCAGCTGCTTTGATGGGAAGAAAAGTTCTTTAGCCCAAACGAAGCTCCGAAGGACTTCTATAAGACCGTTTTGTTAGTTGGGAGATGCTCACTCAATGTTCTAAATGCAAAGCAGTCTTCAAAGTAATAAAAAGTCGCCTGAAAGGTTATACTGAATGGCTGTCTGGGTTTGTTTTAATGCCTTTTAATTTGCTTTCCATATAAAGTTGTTGAAAAATAACATGGAAGAAAAAATATTTCAAACAGCTTCATCTAGAGGTAGGAAAATGTCATGCATTAATTATGCTTAATGTATAACAGAAATTACCCTTCACCTGAATCGACTTTTAATTAGATGTAACTATGCCACAAATCCACTGTGTCAAATGTGAAATCAATTTTGACTTTGAAAATCCCTGGATCAAAAAGGGATAAAAGAAGTCATATCTATGATACCTAGAATTGAAATAGTATCAAATACCACAATCTCAAATGTCCATTTGCATCTGCTTAAAATGCTTCAAATTCCTCACTTTTCCTTACCAATACCTTTATCCAAGTAGACACGTGTGTACTGATGTGTGTGAAGGTGGAAGACGGATTTTGTTTTCCAAGTGTTGTATCTTATGGAAATCCAGGGTTTTTTTAGTTACTATTCTCAATAAACAGAAAAGAAATGCTAAAAATTAAGCATATCCACATACCTAAATATTGGATTGAGATCATTCTTCCTATATATGTCTCAAAACCCAAAAGTATTCTAAATAGAAAGTACACGATGCCGTGAACTATCCTCCACATGAACTGGAGAGATCTGAAGCCAAAATCAAGGTCAAGGGTGTCAGCAGCAGCCACGTGATTCATAAACAGTCAGAATGCAAGTCACTCACAGCTCTGTTCCTGGTAAGCCTTGTCCAGAAAGCAGGTAAGCCTACTTTGACACAAGCCAAAAAATCAGACTCACTATAGAACCCTAAATATTCAGCAAATTCCCTGAGCCTTCTATTTCACCTTGTGGATTAAGCAGAGAAATGACACAATAAAATAAATTTTATTCACTCTCTCCTGGTAGTCCCGGAGTCTACCTTCACTCTTAGAGAAAAATCTATTTCTCCTTTTATGTGTATAAGAGATACCTCCTCTTAGATCTCTCTCCCGGATGCCCTTGTCTCTACTGTTGGAAGAGACATTCACATGGTAAAAGACAAATCTCCATCTGTAAGGGTTATCTCCCACTCTGTACCAGGAAGAGGATGACTAAATCTCTAGAAACTCATATGAATGTAGAAAGCAAGGATTTCAATCTGCATCACAATCATACCCTTGTTTCCTGTGTTTTTCCAAGTAACCCCCCCCCAAAACTTGCTCCCCACTCCCAACATCATCTTTTGTCTTTAGCTGGAGAGGTTATTTGATGGCTTGGGCCACTTGGTTTTCCTGGGTTTCTCCCATGTACGCAGGAGGTAAACAGGTTATTAAGCTTTCTTTGTTTTTGTCCTGTTAATCTTTTATGACAGAGGGGTCTCAGCCAAGAACCTAGAAGGGAGGAGTAAAAATTATTTTTCCTCCTCCACACCTATGAAACAGATTTTAGCAGCAAATATACCCTAAAGGAGGCTCCTGGTTTCCAAATTATCTACTTTTTTAGCTGGAAGGGCCAGAATGACCATTACCCACTGTAAGTCATTGTTATTTGCTCAAGTTTAACTGATTTCCCCAGGCTGCCTGACGATTCTGTCCCCTTAGCCTTTCTCCTTAAGAGGACTTCTCACCATCAGCACAAATGCTGCCTCTTAAGGCTATTTTTCTCCAACAAACTGATCACAGGCCATAAAGATGTTCAGTAGCAATTAGGTTTTATTGTTCCCATCTCACTTATGAGTATAGAAGCTATCAAAATGCAAAATGCACAGATCCTCAGACCTAGTAATTCCCCTCTAGGAACGCATGCCATAGAAATGAGCATGCATGGGCCGCAAGGACATATGCACAGGGATACTAATTTGGAACATGATTTAAAGTTGCAAAATAATGGACACATATTCATCAGTGTGAGACTGGTTAAATAAATGATGCATACAGCAGGGAAGCATGTGGAAGTTCCCTGTGCACTGACAGGGAGTGATGCGCACAAAAAGCAAGGGGGGAAAAAAAAAAAGCAAGGGGGCACGGTGTCTCAAGCATGCTAGCCAATGTATTTGTTAAAAAGGAAACACATATCCATATACGTGTGCCCACGTGCACGGGCGCGCGCGCGCACACACACACAGTGCAAAGAATAGTCCGCAAAGGGTTAACCTCGCCAAAGCTATCTAACAGTGGCACCTACTGGTCAAACCACTTCCGAGCACACACTACCCCCACCCCCCCAAATCACTTCCTATCCCAAAGTATTATCTTAGGAAAGAAAACCCATGATTTGCCTGCACAGCCATTTCAGCCATTAGTCAAGAAATATGTTTATAATAAAGCTTCATAAGGAACTCTTCAATAGTATTAGGTCTTCTGAGCATAGGACTTAAAAGTACCATCTGGCTGGGAAGTTATGGTTCATTATGGTCTGAATTGCAAGCTATAAAAAGAGTGAAGAATATCTCTATATCCTTCCATGGAGTGATCTCCAGCATATAATGTTAAGTTAAAAAAGCAAGAAAGAAAAAAACGTGCAGAGCATGCTACCATTTATCTAAGAAGGAGAGGGGATTACAAGTAGACATATAGGTTTACTTATATTTTTTAAATGGAAAGATAACCTGTTAAAAACAGAAAGAAAGACAACCTATTAAAAAATAGAATTAATGACTACCATAAAGGAAGGGAAGTAATAGGATGGAGGAGAGAAGAACGGAAGTGGATTTCTTAAAATCAGCGGTTCTCAGGTTTTGCCCGCGCCCCCAGGGGATGTTTGGCTGGAATTTTAAGTGTCACAATTGGGGGTTGGGAGGAGTGTACTACTGACATCTAGTGGGTAGAGGCCAAGGATGCTCCTGAATATTCTACAGTGCACAGGACAGCACCCCACCACAAAAAATAATCCAGCCCAAAATGCCAATAGTGCAAATTGTATATCTAATGGGGGACTTGTATTTAGAATACATAAAGAACTCTTACAATCTAATAATACAAAGACAAATAACCCAGCTCAAAAACAGGCAAAGGACCTGAATAGACATTTCCCCAAAGATGGTATACAAGTGGCCAGTAAGCACATGAAAAGATGCTCAATATCCTCAGCCATCAGGGAAATGCAAATCAAAGCCACAAAGAGATACAACTTCACACCCACTGGGATGGCTATAACCAAAAAGTCAAATAATAATGGGGCCTTTGGCTGGCTCAGTCAGTAGAGCACGCAACTCTTGATCACAGGGTTGTAAGTTCGAGCTCCATGTTGGGTGTAAAGATTACTTAAAAATAAAATCTTAAAAAAAAAAGAGAGAGAGAGACAAAACAAGTGTTGAGGATGTGAAGAAACTGGGATCCTCATATACTGCTGGTGGGAATATAGGTTGTTGAAGCCGCTGTAGAAAACAGTGGGACAGTTCCTCGGAAGCTTAAACATACAGTCACCATATGACTTACAATTCCACTCCTAGGTGTATATACCCAAATGAAATAAAAACATGTCCACAGCACAACTTGTATCCAATGGTCATAGCGGCATGATTCCAAAGTGTCAAAAAGTAGAAATAACCGAAATGTCCATCAATGGATGAATGAATTAATAAAATGTGTTGTGTCCATCTAATGGAATATGATTCAGCAATGAAAAGAAACAAAGTACTTATAGATGCTATAACACAGACAGACCTTGACACCATTATACTAAGTGAAAGAAGTCAGTCACAAAAGGCCACGTATTGTATGATTTCATTTACATGAAATGCGCAGAATAGGCAAATCCATAGAGACCCAAAACAGATTAATGGTTACCTAGAGCTGGGGGTGAGAGTAGGTTGGGGGTGTCAGCTAAGGGGTGTGAGGTTTCTTTTGAGGTAATGAGAATGGTTCGACATGGATTGTGATGATGGTGGCAGAGATCTGTGAATATGCTAAAAGCCATTGAATTATGGACTTCAAATGGCTAAATTTTATGGTATGTAAATTATATCTCAATAAAACTGTTAAAAAAAAAAGTGATCACGGGGCGGGGGGGGGTACCTGGGTGACTCAGTCGGTTAAACGTCTGCCTTCGGCTCAGGTCATGATCCCAGGGTCCTGGATCGAGCCCCGCATTGGGCTCCCTGCTCAGCGGGGAGTCTGCTTCTCCCTCTCCCTCTGCCCCAGCTCATGCTCTCTCTCTCTCAAATAAATAAAATCTTTAAAAAAAAAAAAAGTGATCATGGGGCACTAAGCTGGCTCAGTAAGAAGAACATGTGACTGTTGATCTCGGGGTTGTGAGTTCGAGCCCCACATTGGGTGCTGACATTACGAAAAATAAATAATAAATAAACTTAAAAAAAAAAAACGATCACAAGGGTGAGGTATGCACTCTGACAGAGGCGGGCACGAGGCACAGAAGGCAGAGGCAAGGGAAGACCGGAGATCAGGACAGGCTTCCCAGGATGAATAGGAAGTTGTCAGTCATCGGTTTGGTTTACTTTTTTAATTAAATTCTTCACTGGTTTCATTGACATTCCAGGGGAAGGGAGATTGCAGGAAGGGGGACATCTCAGGTATAGGGAATATATAATTATAATTGCCCTATTTTATTATTAGTTATTGTTGTTCATCTCTTATTGTGCCACATTTATGAATTAAACTCTATCATAGGTATGGACGGGTAGGAAAAAAGAGAGTATATATACAGTTGGGTACCACCCACACTTTCAGGCAACCGCTGGGGGTCTTGGCACGTCTTCCCCACAGGTAAGGGGGCTTACTGTAGCAAAGCCACACGTGACCGAGCACAGTGACCTTCAGTCCCAGCCAAGAACCTTGGACTGAATATTTTCTAGGAAAAAGAATCAGTGAAAGATGAGGAGCAGCGCAAGAAAGGTCGTCACCTTTGTGTTAGAAAGGCAGATGACCGCCAATGTGGAAACTAGACAGGCAGGGGACGAGTCTGGAGACAGGACAGCCCATTTATTTACATGAGCGGTTATAAAGTATTGTCACAGTGGAATTAATCCTTTCCTAAACATGAGGCTTGAAAACTGCTGCAAAAAGAAATCAGTCCAGGACTGTGTTTCTTCAAGGCACAGCTGACAAGAGGGACTATCGAGAGCAGAGCCGTTTCATATAAAAATAATAGTAGCAGTAGTAATAATAGTAATAAAATCATATCTAATTTAAAGTGTCCTGATGTGGTAAGGAAAACATAACAATAATTTCCCCTTATGCGTTTAGGCCAGAGCTAGAAACAAAATGACAATGACCCGGGGCGCCTGGGTGGCTCAGTCGTTAAGTGTCCGCCTTCGGCTCAGGTCATGATCCCGGGGTCCTGGGATCGAGCCCCACATCAGGCTCCCTGCTCAGTGGGGAGGCCTGCTTCTCCCTCTCCCACTCCCCCTGCTTGTGTTCCCTCTCTCGCTGCGTCTCTCTCTGTCAAATAAATAAATAAATAAAATCTTTAAAAAAAAAAATGACAATGACCCAACCCAGAAAGATAAGCCACTTACCACAGGAACACAGGCATTTGGCTCAAATTCTGTGGAATCGGCACCTGAGGATGAAGAAATGAGGTCAATAATTCACCAGTATTGCTGAGAAATAGTTTAAGTAATAAGAATTTTTTAAATCAAAGGGTATTAGCAAATAGCAGGCCTACCTTTCAAGTTAAGGCAGTTTCTTGCAAACTCTATCACGGCTAGTTGCATCCCAAGGCAAACTCCTGTTTGAAAAAGCATGTGTATAAAGCAAATGAACATATTTTGTATGACTTCATATTTCCTGTTCATTTGTTTACTGCCCATCTCCTTCCTCTCGAACGCAGGCTCGGAGAGAGCAAGACTGCCTGCCGGGTTCATTGCTGTGCCCTCTGCACTCAGAACACCTGTGGCCAGAGGCAGGCGGGGGGATTAGGCCACCTGGACTTGAGGAAGAAGGAATTCGAGGTCAGCAAAGAGCAAGAGAAGACAGGGCAAAGGTCCCAAAAGCAAATCTGCCTCCTTCCAAATTTGCCTCTAACTCGAGGCATATGCGTGGGATGCAGGGCTGACCCAGAGCGCGTGATTCCTTCCAAGAACGTCTACCGACACCCCGACTCAAGAGGGAGACTTGATACTCCCTCCTCTCAGAGGGCAGCCTGAGGCTGGCCAGCGGGCTGGGATCGAAGGAGCGGGAAGTCTGTGCCAGGCTGCTGGGCGCAGAACGGCCCTATAACCTCACTGCAGGAGAACGGCAGCAGCTGGGGGACGTTGGCATCTCCACTGCGGGCTGGAGCATGCTGGCGAGCAGGAAAGGGAGGCGCAAGGTGGAACGGAACAGAGAACTCAATAAGGAGGAAAACAAACACCTGTGTAGCCCCCAGCTGCTGCCACAGGGATGGGCCCTTCACCCATCTCCACATCCACCCATTCTCTCCACTCAACAGATGCCAAGGAACATTCCAGAAGTTTTTATAGACATATCTAAGGTATACAAGGGACTCATCAGAGAAGGGCAATCAGTATAGTTGGCACACTACAGCAAAAGTTGGTGAGCACGAAACAGCTGAGTGCTTTGGGGGGGAACTTCAGCAAGTTCCAAATGGCTAAGACATAAAGAGATGCTGTGTTAAAGAGAAAGCTGAAGAGTTGCAAACTATTCTATACAGCGAAAACTATCTGAAGAACACTAACTGCGTTTAGACAAAAACCAAACAAGATTACTTCATAAGAAAACAGTGGCCCAGAGGAGCTTAGATGGGTAAAACAAAGCAACATATCAAGGTATCTAACTACTCCCCACTTCTCTTTTGAAAATGGATCACAAGTGGAGAGCGTGTAGGAAGCTATTCAAAGGACAGGAGGCAGTGGGGAAAATGAACAATCTGCTGATATTGCAAAAGCCACAGAAGCCAGTCCACTCGGTCATAAACCCACTAGTACAGTGACAAACACAGCCTCTCCCCCACTTCCCTTCCCTTCCCACACCCCTGCCCCTGCCCGAACCCCCAGCTGCAGAGCTGCCTTTCCCCCACTGAGGGGCCATTTCATCCGGTTCACTGGTCCAGAAGCAATGCTTTAAAATTTGAACAAAAGGGGCGCCTGGGTGGCTCAGTGGGTTAAGCGTCTGCCTTCAGCTCAGGTCATGGTCCCGGGGTCCTGGGATCGAGCCCCACGTCGAGCCCCACGTCAGGCTCCCTGCTCGGTGGGGAGTCTGCTTCCCCCTCTGCCCCTCCCCACTGCACTGCTCTCTCACTCATGCTCTCTCTCCCTTGAACAAATAAATAAAATCTTTTATAAATAAATAAATAAATACATACATAAATAAATAAAATTTGAACAAAGACTTTAAAAAGACCTGGCTCTACCAAATTTTAGCAGAGCTCTTCCTGTGATGTAGGATGGTCTCTTCTAGCTCGAAGTGGTGAAAAGATGGATTCGGGTGAAAATGGGAGAAGGTAAGGGCAGGTGTACACAGCGACTTCTCCCAGCCTCTTGCTACCCAACCAGAACGGTGCTAAGTTCTCCTAGGTCAACAGCCTTTTCTACGAAGGGCCAGACAGTAAAGATTTTAGGCTTCGCAGGCTGTAGGTCTCGAACTCTGCCACTGCACCATAAAAGCAGCCACAGACAATACGTAAACAGATTGGTGTTACTCCAATAAAATCTTATTTACAAAAACAGGACAGAGTTTGCTGGCCCCTGTGGTAGACTATTTGGCACCTGAATATGCAAATCTGAGTTCACACCTTTCATGTTAACAAACCCTATGAAGTGTTACCCCTACTACATAGCAACAATCCAATCAACTCATAGTTAGGATGCATAAACGTGAGTTTTACCCAGGAAAGGGATCTTCTTTGCCCGTGCCCAAGAAATGGCCTGGAGTTTTCCCAACGTTCCTCGGATTCCGAAGCCTCCCGGCACAAGAACACCACTGCAATCAACACAAGATGAGGGTGAATTTGATATCGTTTTTCTTTTTAAAACTCTTATTTTCAGCCAGTCAGGCTTACTGACCCCAAGTCCAACGCTTGGCATGATTGCTAGAGAATATGCTTGAGGTCTATTTTCAGAATTGACCACATGATTTCACATCCTGAACTTTCTTCCTGAAATCCTCCCAATGTTATGAAGAAGAGGCAATACTTTTTCACAACTGACTTCAATATATATATTTTCCGATAGGTCTTTATGGTATGTGAGCATAGTGCCTGAGAAACTCAATTCGATTACAAATGCCACTGAAGTATCTGAATAAAAAAAGGTTAAGGTTCTTTTAAAAGCACTATTAGAAAAACGTTAAGATCTCTTGCATAATCAGAAAGAGTTAAACTGGTAAAATCAGCCTAAGATTTCAATTGCTAATTAAATAGTGGCACATGAAAGTCTCCTGGCTAGGAGACACTTTAGAGACCTTTTAGGCAAACACTCATTGAAAAAGACAAGAGTTCAGGAACTAACTGGGAGGGTCATTCTACCCTCACAACACGGTGTTGCCCCCAAAAGTTCTGTTGACTACTTATAAAATAAAACCTAGACTCAAATGATGTAAAAAAGAAAATATAACCAAGAAGGAAGAGTTGCATCCTTGTTCTTTAATTGTGCATCTATAAGATCTATTTCTGTATCTTTCAGTAGAATCAACCCACTTTCTCCCCGTACAGGATCCCCATAGTCCCCTGAAATAAAACCCATTTCCACTGCACATGCCACGAACATGAACGTGGCACGTTTCAAAGTAAATGAGGTGAGGATGCAGCATGTCCACCCTTAATGACCACGACTACAATAGACTACCTTTCAAAAATGCACAAAAATTAGGAATTGGGGTCAATCAAATCGTTATGGGAAAAGCACAATGGCATTCTCCTAATTGGCATGGACAGTCCTTGGCACTCACTCAGCTTTGCACAGCTTCTGCCAAGCTTCATGGAATTTCACAGGGTCCTCAGTTTCGGTGGTCTGCTCCAGATCAATGGAGTCTATGTACTAAAAAAAATATCCAATAGATTAAAAGAACATTTAAGAAAAGTAGATACTCAAAAATACTCGAGGCATCTAACACTCTGACCCAACTATTCAATAACTACTCATTTTGCAAACACTGCACTGGTCACTTAGGATAGAAAAGCACAATCTCAGGCTTGGGGCTCTTATCTTCCAGGAAGACTACAGAACCAAATACACAGGCACACACACCATAGCGTGGTAGGGGCTATGATGGGCAAAGAGAATGCTGTGGAAATAAGTAGGAGCCACACTTAATCTAGACCTTGACACGGCAGGAAAGATGGGAAGAAGCACCATCGGGGAAGGTCTCTAGGGAGGTGATGTCTGAGCAGCTCAGCCCTTGAGGATGAGCCTGTGTGTGCATGTTGGGAGGCTGGCGGGAAGGTGTGTGGGAGACACAGGGAGGAGGGGAGCAAAGGAACAGTTTGTATGAAACCTCAGAGGAAAGAGACAAAGGGGTGGTCACTCGGGGGCCCTCAAAGCAGACTCCACCAAGGGAGAGGAGAAGCTTACACTTGAAGCCTACTGGAAGGTCTTAAGGAACAGAGAAAACAGAGAGAGATTTTAGAAGGATCACGGTGCTATGAGGTGGAAAATGGAGGGAAGACAGCAAACCAGTCAGGAAGCTGCTACAGTAAGCCAGGTGAGGTAAACACAGGAGCAAAGTGGTCTAAAAAGAATATGACGAGACCATGATTCAAATAGTACTTCGTGGAAGCGAATGTCAACAAATTCTGTCAACTGAAAAATCATATATAATGACTCTTATGTACATAACAGTCCCTAAAGACCTGTATTATTTTAGTGTTTATTTTGTAAAAATTATTATCTGAGGGGCACCTGGGTGGTTCAGTCATTAAGCGTCTGCCTTCGGCTCGGGTCATGATCCCAGGGTCCTGGGATCAAGCCCCGCATCGAGATCCCTGCTCAGCGGGAAGCCTGCTTCTCCCTCTCCCACTCCCCCTGCTTGTGTTCCCTCTCTCGCTGTGTCTCTCTCTGTCAAATAAATAAATAAAGTCTTTAAAAAAAAAAATTATTATCTGAATATATCTTAACATACAGACCTTTAAGGCTTTATAAAATTGGTAATCTAACAACTTTTCTATTGCTCTTTTCTTTTCTCTACGAGGGGCTGGGGGACTTGGAGGAGCAGGAAGAGCAGGAAGTGAAGTGTTCCTTGGAAAGCCACAAATAAAAAGTGATTACAGGGGCGCCTGGGTGGCTCAGTTGGTTAAGCGTCAGGCTCTTGGTTTCGGCTCAGGTCATGATCTCATGGTTGTGAGATCAAGCCCCGTATCTGGCTCCTTGCTCAGCAGGGAGTCTGCTGGAGATTCCCCCCCCCCCCCCCCCCGCCGCCCCTGCGCTCTCTCTCTCCCTCTGCCCCTTCCCTCGTGCTCTCTATCTCTCAAAAATAAATAAATCTTTTTTAAAAAAGCAATTAGGACAGGAGGAGGCTAGAAAGGTGAGAGAAAATTCAGATCGGTCCTAAGTTGGAAGTTACTAAATTTCTTAGATGCATACATGTATCCTTTTGCTCATTATATAAATATTTCACCATTTAAATCAAGATAATAAGGCTTGCTTAAACCATGGCATACCTATATAGAATACCATTAAACACAACATATATACGTATGTCTAGAAAGATACACATCAAACTGGGAGTGACAGGTATAGCAGAGGAGTAGGATTTCAGGGAGGAGGGATCTTTGGCTTTCTGCATTTTACATGATGCTTTGTGTAAATTTCCTACACTGAGCATGTACTACTTCTATATCTAACAAAGACAAGAATATACTCAAGCTATATATATAAGTTCCCCCAGACTTCATCCCATACACTTTTTCCCTTTGCTGACTTTGCTCTGTATCCTCTCACTGTATTAAACCTTAGCCACAAGGCAGGCAATATGCTGAGTACTGTGAGTCCTCCTGGTGACATCAATCCTGGCGGAAGTCTTGGGGACCCTTCAACACAACACGAGATACCACAGCGAGTGACTGAAATATGCGGAAGACCAGTAGGGGCTCACCATCAGATTCAATTTGTGGTTGATGGCCAAGGCTGAATGTTCCAGGGCTTTGAACACGGAGGCGTAGCAGTCCCTGAGCTTGGTGTATTTGCCAACCAAGGCTATGGAGCACGTTTTCTGCAACCTTTCATACCTGAGATGAAAGACAAGCTTAAGAGTTATATGCATGTAATATAACATCACAAATATAATGATAGCCACTGTTCTTATCCCAAGGCACTTCTTAAAACCTTAAGGGCAGATGAGCCTCGAACTTGATGTACTTGACTCAAATCCCCACTCCACCCCTAGTGAATGAAAATCTGTGTGTCAGCAGATTGCAAAATCATAAGCAACCCCAATGTCAGCTGACATAAGCAGGCACAGACATAAATCCAAGGAAAGTGTATCAGAGAAACTGTTAAAAGCATTAAAAATAAAAAAGGTCTCCCCGTGATGGACTCTGAAAAACAAACTGAGGGTTCTAGAGGGGAGGGGGGTGGGGGGATGGGTTAGCCTGGTGATGGGTATTAAAGAGGGCACGTTCTGCATGGAGCACTGGGTGTTATGCACAAACAATGAATCATGGAACACTACATCAAAAACCAATGTATTATATGGTGACTAACATAATAATAAAAAATTTTTTTTAAAAAAGTCTCCCCGTCTCATAAACATGAGCTGTCTTTAAATTCGTTTATAAGGTGACACTGTATAAGAAAATGCATTCTGAATGTCAACAGGAAACACTTCAATATTAACTTTGTAAGGTGATGTTATATGAGAAAACGCATTCAAACTGTCTACGTTAAAAATGGTTACAGTCCCAGCTGGCCCACAAAGGCAGGTTATTCATGGCATGCCCGAAGAATGGCACTAAGAGAACTACCGAAAATACTACAAGCCATTTGGATCATTTTTATGAGAAAATTCCATTCTACATAAGATGCTCAATCACATTTTACCACTAAAGATACAATGTTTCCTGTTGCTTTGTTAGGAAATCTGTACATGAAAATTGTCTGAATTGTCTGGTCTGGTACTAAGTATGTAGAAATGTCTTCTTGGAGCTAAAGATGTTTTAGGGCCTGAAAGCAAACCCGTCACCAAACACCTTAGAACAGAAAGGTTACCGTGAGTGGGAACACTCCGCTTTCATACAGCATCTGCAAAGGGTGCCAGACAAGAATGATTGCACACAGGCTGCGAGGCGAAAAATGCATAAGAAGCTAAGAAGTTCAAACTGACAGGAAAGGTGACTTTCTACAAAGGTGACTGAAGAACCTCAGAGAAAGCTGCTAAGCCTTTAGATTGCTACTGAATTTTACGTCGCTCAGGAGATTGCATGGCTGCTCATACTTCACCCCATCCCTACTCAAAGGACACAGGTGACAGAGTAAGTTGGTATCCAGGCAAGATTCTGATACAACGTCAGAGGGAAATGCTTCCCGTGCCAGGTTTGGGCCTGGAGAACTGGTGATCACAACCACATCTGAGCTGACCCACTGTGCTGAGCCCTTCCCCCCTATTCTCACTCCTCCACTGAAGGAGGGATGTCCACTCTGTTCCCAGGAAGGAAGAAGGACTGGGGTCAACACCACCAGCTCCTCCTACTCACTCAGTCTGATCTATCCAGGGGAGAGGAGGAGTCACTCAGCGGCTGGAGGAGACAGGCCACATGTCCCAGGGAAAAGGGCTGCCGTCCAGGAAGGATATGTATCCTGAGCGCACTCCCCTCGTGCTCTTTTTCACTCTCGGGCCTGCCGTCGAGGCTCAGGGGGCCCTGTCCAGACCAGCCGAGCTCTCACCTGCTCTGCACCTAGCCATCAGCTGAGGGGGTCAGCCACTGAGGCTGCTGTGAGCCACTTTGCAGGCCCACCCCACAGGTAGGTCCCCAGGGAGGCGAGCCGTCTCCACTTTGGCCTGGGGTCCCAGGCGAGCTCTGCCATCCCGTTCAACCAGGGACCCCTGGCCTCTGAACAGCACTGGATCTCCATGAGCAAGGCTACCCTGGTTAAGCGTCAGGCTCTTGATTTCGGCTCAGGTCATGATCTCAGGATTGTGAGATCAAGCCCCGTATCTGGCTCCTTGCTCAGCAGGGAGTCTGCTGGAGATTCTCGCTCCCTCTCTCCCTCCCCCTGCTTGCTTGCTTGCATCTCTCTACGGGCTGTACTGAGCGGACAGTACATACCCGCATTACCAATAAACCAACATCACCACGAGAGACCAACGCTCAATATCCCTTTTGCTTGAAGACTATGGTGAGCTGAATGGTGGCCCCCAAAAACCTATGTCCCCCAGAATCTGTGGATGTGACCATATCTGGAAGAAGGGTCTTTGCGGATACAATTAAGTTAAGGATCTCGAGATGAGATCATCCTGAATTAGGATAGGTCCTAAATCCAAAGACAAGCATCCTTATACAAAAAGAGAAGAGGAGGGAAAAAAAGAGAGAGAAAAGAAGAGAAGAGGAGAGACACAGAGAAGGCCATGCAATGACAGAGGCAGAAACAGGATACCAAGGATTGCCGGCAGCCCCAGAAGCTGGAATGGTTTCTCCCTCAGAGACTCCGGAAGAAACCAATCCTGCTGATGCCTTGATTTTGAACTTCTGACCTCCACAACTGTGAGATAGTACTTTTCTGATATTTTCTGCCACTCAGTTTGCGGACATTTGTTACAGCGGCCAAGGAAACTAACATGAAGACCAAACACTGGGGGCGCCTGGGTGGCTCAGTCGGTTAAGCATCTGCCTTCGGCTCGGGTCATGATCCCGGGGTCCTGGGACCGAGCCCTGCGTCGGGCTCTCCGCTCAGCGGGGAGTCTGCTTCTCCCTCCCACTCTACCTCTATGCTCTGTCTCTCGCTCACTCACTCTCTCAAATAAATAAATAAAATCTTAAAAAACAAACAAACAAACACTGGCTTTTTAAAAGCACAGCAGCTCAGAGTATAATTTAGAGCTATTTCCAATAAAAGGAGTTATATATTAAAATTTCTAGTGCTTAAAGAGGATCAGCCCCAAGCTACTCAGAAAGTTCCCCCAAAGTGACTGATTCCTTAAGCATTCTGGAGGGCAGGGGCTTAACTGTGTCATCATGCAAGAAAGTACCTAAGTTCAGAAACTGCACTTTGTTCCTGATTTTACTTGTCCCAGAAATTCTAAGACACTTTTTAAATTTTTAAGTGAAAGACTGATAAGTGATCAATCTACTGATCATCTACCAAGATCAGTGCTTTTGTCACCTTCAAACCACTTTAATTATTGTTACCAACCTCAGTAACCAATACTCAGCGCCCAATGTGAGATTAAGGTCTTAAGTGTTTTCTCTCATAATTATCACAATGTGGGTACTAGTATCCCCCTGTTATATATGGATGGGAGAACAAGTCCAGAGAAGTTAAGTAATCCACCCAAACTCACACAGCTAGTGAGAGGAGAAGCTGGGATCTCAGTCCAGAGTGCCTGATACCAGAGCTTATTTTTTTTTTTTAATTTAAATACAAGTGACAAATAACCTTGTATTAGTTTCAGGGATACAACATAATGATTCAATGTTTGTATGTATCACAAAACGATCACCAGAATAAGATCTACTCCTTAGCAACACCAGAGCCGACATTTGTAACCACTGCCTCTTACCTAAGCTGCATGAAAAGCAAGGCAGTCAGGACTTTATGGAGTGATGCCTTTCTTTTACTAAATGTAGTAAAAGAAAATAGGTGACAGGAATTTAATTTCCATATGACTTCAAATGAGACAAGTCTCGCTGAAATTAATATCGTGGTCTTAAAGCTAGAACCTGTCTGAGGTTTTAATAACAATGCTGCCAGTTAATAACTGCAGGATGGAGCAATAATGATAGAGCCTGAACCTCTCATTCAAAGGGGATTTTCTTTAGGAAATGTTATTCATGTCTTTTTTTTTTTTAAGATTTTATTTATTTATTTGACAGAGAGAGAGAGGGAACACAAGCAGGGGGAGTGGGAGAGGGAGAAGCAGACTTCCTGTCGAGCAGGGAGCCCGACGCGGGGCTCGATCCCAGGGGATCATGACTTGCACCAAAGGCAGACGCTTAAGACTTAGCTACCCAGGCGCCCCTAGCCAAGTCTTTAAAAACAAGCAAAACAGGGGCTCCTGGCTGGCTCAGTTGGAAGAGCATGTGACTCTTGATCTCAGGGTCATTGAGTCTGAGCCCCACATTGGGTATAGAGACTACTAAAAAATAAATAAGCTTAAAAAAAAACAAGCAAAACAAACAGCAAAAATCTGTGACATTTAAACATGTTTAAAATGTTCAGAAACTGAGAAATCAATCAAAATGCTTCCAGAATTTAAAAAAAAAATCATTCCAGAATCCAAATTCCTTCAATTCATTTTCATTTAAGTAGAACGAAATCAAAAGCTCCAGAAATCTTCAAAGAATACAGCAAAACACTCGACCAATGTATTAAAGCTTTAGATAAATCCAGACCAAAATATATACATACAGAAAGTCAATGTGACATAGGTATACTTCAAAGTATGTCTCAATCCTACCCCCAAACCCAAGAATTATTAAAGATTACATTAGTAATTCCTTTCACGTACCTGTCAGCCATATTTCTCCACTTGAAAAGCAAATTACTTGCAGAATCACCAATGGGCAGATCCAATCTCTCTTTAAAATATTTAACAATGCCTTGTTCCTCCAGGAGCACAGGCACTCGGTACGTGGACGAAACATCATGGATACATATGACCTGATTAATGATGATAAAACACCATATTTAAATGGAACACCTCAAATATGGCACAAGAATGAGCTCAAGAATGAGCCAAAATTCGAGAGACATGGCAGTTCATTTATACTGATTGAAGAAAAGCAAGAGCCCGGTGACCCAAACAAGAGGCAGAATTAACACAAGCTTACTTTGATCTAATTATAAAACTCTTTGAACTCATTATTCCAATTCTGGAAACGTGGATACCATGGTAGAATAATTTTATATATATATCTGGTCTTTGTTCTCAATTCCTGGTACAAAGCTTCAAAAACCTTTGGAAATTCCTGAGTGACAGGAGTATCTTTATTATGCTAATGAGGTGACTTATGGTGGCCCCTAGATGGCTTCAGGATGGGAGTTGGTCACCAGAAAACCCACGAAATTATACTGGAACTTTCAGCCACCTGACCTCCAAGGATAATAAGGGGGCTGGAGAATGAGTTCAATTAAGCGACCAATGGTTGACTCAATCATGCCTATATAATGAAACTCCCATTAAAAAAAATCTCTAGACACCAAGACTCAGGGGAGTATTCTGGTTGGTAAATCTACAACCTGACTCCATGAGGACAAAAGCTCCTGAGCTTGGGATCCTCCCAGGCCTTGCCCTATGTATCTCCTTATCTGGCTGTTCATTTGCACTCTTTATGATAAAATGGTGATAGTAAGTATGACATTTTCCTGAGTTCCCTGAGTCATTCTAGAGAATTATCAAACCTGAAGGGGTTATGGGAAGCCCCAAATTTGTAGTCAGCCAGGCAGAAGTATAAGTGGCTCAGGGACACTGGAAACTTGTGGCTGGTGACTGAAGTGGGGGGCAGTCTTGTGAAGAACTCAGCCCTCAAATTTGCAGAATCTGACGCTCATTCCAGGTAGTTAGTGTCAGAGTTGAATTACAGGACCCCAGCTGGTGTCAGAGAATTGGTGTAGAAACATGGATGCTCTATGTGTCCATATCCAAGACACATGGCCCAAGGCATCACCTAAGTCCAGGCTAAAGCAGTAACATTGAATATGTACACTGTGTCTTCTAAATGTGGGTGTGCGGTTTGTGTGTGTGTGTGTGTGTGTATTCATTTGTTGCTGCTGCTGCTGCTGGAGTGCTTTTGTCTCCTCCCTTCCTGTGGATAAATTTCAAGCACACACTGAACCCAGTCAAATTAATTATTACACCTGTTAGAGGAGAACGGCTCCTTTAAATGCCAGGTGGTATGGTTGTTTTTCACACTTACCCTAACGAGCTTTCACCACCCTGTCAAGTACATCCAAGGGACTACCGGCAGGCTTTTAAGGATCTGCCACATTCTAAATCAATGCCAAGAACTGTTCTGCTAACTCTATGCGTTCACTTGTGCACTCACCAAAGCAACTCAAAGTGCCAAGATGTTACCTGTATGAGCTCCAGCCCAACTACTAATTAAAACTAAATCTCTGGGCAGCCCAAACTCCCACAGTGGAAGATATGGAAATGTGGAACTATTTACTCATTTATCCTCCAGGCCAGAGAGAGATTTTTTTCAAGTGTCATGGTAACGACCACATCCATAGAGATGCCTCTGACCTCCATCCCTTCCTCAGGAAACCAGAGGAGAGGATCTTTAAATGCCAGTTCACCAGGAACCAAGAAACGGGAGCATTAACTCACATCAGAAAAAACGATGTGCTGAAAAATAGCTAATAAGCTAGCCTGTGGACTGCTGGGATAGAACATTCTTCGGAATCTATACTTCTATTGAAGACAGGCTCTGTATGGTCGGAAATGTGCACTCTTCCTTTCTCAGAGCCCTCAATAACCCAACTCTGAAAACTGTATCAGGCGGGAGGCTGTGTGCTAGGCTGCCTCCCGAGATACAGAAATCCGAGGAGATGGTTTTTAGGCTTCAAAGAACCCAGGGCTAATCTGAGGAAAACAAAGGGTTTCTGCCAAACTTCACCCTTTTCCTGAGCACCATTCATTATCACCTCTTCAACTCCAGCCAACTCCAATCCCTTACACCTAAGCCTTATGGCAAACAAGAGACAGATAAGAGAATGAAAGAAAAAAGAAAAAGCTCTCAGATACCCAGGTGGAAAGTCCCGCAGTACAGAGGACTTGAGCCCAAATCACGGTACAGTTTCTTTAGCAAGGAACTGAACTGAGGCCACTGATATACTCAGCAGCGATGGTGTGAATGGGGTCTGGGCAAAGTTAGGCTGTAACATGTACAAAGGAGAAATCATGGTGAAAGCAGTCAGTGTCCTGGAAAGACAAGACAAACAGAAGATAAGCAGGCTTCACGGGGTTCTCTCCCTGCAGGTTTGACTATTAAGTTCAAAAACCCACCTGGTTTTGTCCCTGTGACTTAAGGAATGATGATGCAAAGAAATATGTGATCTACCTAAGGAATCAGGAGTCTCAGATTGTTCACTTCAGGGCAAGGAATCCGTGGCTGGCTGGATATGAATCTCCCAAAGCTTTCATAAATGCCATGAAAAATAATACAGTAATTTAAGAGAGGCCAAACATCAGCATCCGTAGAAGTGCCTGCCCGCAAAGCACTAAAAGCTAAAGAGCAGCACTCACCTGTTCAGGGTTCACGTGACAAAACATAGAAATCTTTTCCTTCACAGCCATTTCGATGGGCGTTGAACTTCGGCAGACAATCTGTCAAAGTCAGGTGTGCACAGGTCAGCAAGCAGGAATCCGGCTGTTCATGCCACCATTCATTTTCAGGAGGAGGCTATATTAATTTCTTCTTACAACCAGAGACTTGACCAAGTATGTACCTGTTCATTCTGGGCACGCCACTGGACTATTAGAAACACCTGAGTGCTAATATAAGCAATTACAATCAAACTCAACACAAATCTACCAGTAAGAGCTCAAAATGTCAAGGCATCTCTAGTAAACAAGAGTGAAGGCTCACAAATGTTGCCTCTTTAGAGGCTTGGCACACTTTTTCTCTAAAGGGCCAGACAGTAAACATTGTAGGTTTTGCAAGTCAAGAAGCTACTGTCCCGATTACTCAATTGTATCGCGGCAGTACAAAGGCAACTGTGGACAAATGTAAGCAATAGACAGTACCATGTTCTAATAAAACTTTATTTACAGGCAGCAGGCCTGCAGGCCCTTATTCGCCAACCTCTGATCTAGACTGTTGGTGATAACTGGATTACCTGTTATAAATAAGAGCAGTGACAGCCCACCCTAGTGGGTATCAGGAAAATCCCCAAGGTCCCACCTCACACTAAAAGACCCAGGGACCATAAAAATGATAGGACATTGCACTTGCCCAGCTGTCAATGTGGCAATCACATGAGGACCTGGAGGAGAACAGATGGTCAATTTAGAAATGTGTGAAGCTGCCCTTGAGGATATGGGAATAAGCCTTCCCTGGCCCCTGGATACAAAGAGCTCAATGTCATAGGAACCACTTGAGAGATAGAAAGGACTTAGATGATGTTATAGATCAAGAAACGGAGGTCCTCTTCCAAGCAATTTCCCCATTCTCCGTAACTCACCAGATCAGGAGACAGGCCTAAGCCCCTCAGCGCACGGACGCTGTTTTGTGTGGGCTTGGTTTTTTGTTCTCCGGTAGCACTGGGCTGAAAAGAAATGGGTCACTGTCAGTAGATTGGATATTTAGCTCTTCTGGATAATGAAGGGCTCCCTAGTTTAAAATGTGGAAAAGAACAGGCAGACAGTCTCTCCTCTGCTGTCCTGTCCGCTGTGCCCTTGCAGTGTATTCAATAAACTTCTATCTCCTTTTAAAAAAATGTGGAATAGGGCGCCTAGGTGGCTCAGTTGGTTAAGCGACTGCCTTCGGCTCAGGTCATGATCCTGGAGTCCCGGGATCGAGTCCCGCATCGGGCTCCCTGCTCAGCGGGGGGTCTGCTTCTCCCTCTGACCCTCTTCCCTCTTGTGCTGTCTCTCATTCTCTCTCTCAAATAAATAAATAAAATCTTTAAAAAAAAAAAAAGTAAAAAAATAAAAATAAAAAAATTAAAAAATGTGGAATAAACAGAGTATCACAGGAAGATTTATAGGAGTTGCTGTCTACATACTTATCTGGAAAGCTCACCTGTGGCACAAGGCTAACATGGATATTACAGAAATTCTCTTTTTTTGCTTTAAACTGGAATTGTCTGAATGCTTCCACGAACGGCATCCCTTCAATGTCTCCAATGGTGCCACCCAGCTGGGAACGGGAAAAAAAAAAGACACAAGTGACCTTCCACAGTATACAGACTAATAGAAACATTATTAATAAACAGAGCACAAGAACAGAAGTTTACAAATATACTAAAAATCATGGAATTGTATACTTAAAGCAGGTGAAATTTATGATAGATTCATTAAACCTCCGAAGCTGTTTGACATGAAACAGAAAAGCACTGTACATTTAAGAACAGCAGGAAGCAAAGGAAAGAGAGACGGGAGACTAGAAAGGAAACTAAGAAGAAAGGATGCAGGATAACATAGCCAGGTAAGCAGGTAAGAGAATAGGCGGAACATCAAGAAGGGAAAAGAAAGAGAGATCAAGGAGGGCTTTAAGGGGTGCCTAGGGGAGCCTGGGTGGCTCAGTTGTTAAGGGGTGTCTGGGTGGCTCAGTCCGTTAAGCATCCGACTCCTGGTTTTGTCTCAGGTCATGATCTCAGGGTCGTGGGATCGATCCCCACGTCAGTCTCCATGCTCAGCGGGGAGTCTGCTTGAGATTCTCTCTCCCTCTCCCTCTGCCCCTCCCCCCAAAAATAAATCGATCTTTATTTTTTTAAAGATTTTATTTATTTGACAGAGAGTGAGAGAGCACATGCAGGGGGAGTGGGAGAGGGAGAAGCAGGCTCCCCACTGAGCAGGGAGCCCAATGCGGGGCTCCATCCCAAGACCCCAGGATCGTGACCTAAGCCGAAGGCAGACACTTAACTGACTGAGCTACCCAGGCGCCCCAAAAGGAAGGCTTTAATAGAAGGGAATTCATAAGCAGACAAAAAGATCCAGAGTATAGGCCACTGAGGAGTGAGATCAGGTAGTTTCCACCAGTGGTCCACTTGGAAGGTAGAACACAAATGCAGTGACTAGATGAGAAAGGTGGGAGCCATCTGGCTCTGCCTGACGTGCAACAGTGCTCTCTCACTCTCTCTTTCTTTCTCTCTCTCTCCCCCTCTCCATGTACACACACAGACACACACACACAGACACACACACACACACACACACTCCTGCATGCTCTCAACAGTCTCTTTGCGATGGTGGTATTACTAGGATTAACTACTATTAAAACATGCTGGCTTTCTGAAACGAGTCCTACCAAAAGCTCCTATAATATTCCTGACAGCGTAATCCTTTGATAAATGTTAACTTAATTTACAGTGTGCTTCCAACAAGTAAGGCATTTTAAAGTAAGCATTTACTTTAGGATAAAATTTGCCTTAACCTACTCATCCTCACTATATTTAAATACTTAAAGGCTATCACATGGATTTTAAAATTAATTCTCTAGCATTTGAGGATCTACTGCATGCTCAGCACTATAAATGAGGTGCTGAGAAGAATTTAAGACAGCAGTGCTCCTAAGGAGCTCAGAATTTATCTAGGAAAATTAGGCAGAGGTAAAGAACAATAATCAAGAGTAAAACTTGGGGCACCCGGCTGGCTCAGTCAGAAAAGTGTGAGACTCTTGATGTTGGGGTCATGGGCTCAAGCCCTACATTGGGTGTAGACAGTATTTAAATAAATAAAACTTAATGCAGGATCTAGTTACAATGTAGCTGTAAAGTGCTGCCTTGTCTTCGCCCCCTGCTCAAAATAAAGCTGTTACCTTTCTAGCCCTGTCCGCCATGGTGCTTAGCAGCCAGGGATGCATGGTCTCAGACATGTTTACCAAGTAAAACACTGAGTTGAGGGGCACCTGGGTGGCTCAGTCGTTAAGCGTCTGCCTTCAGCTCAGGTCATGGTCCCAGGGTCCTGGGATCGAGCCCCGCATCGGGCTCCCTGCTCAGCGGGAAGCCTGCTTTTCCCTCTCCCACTCCCCCTGCTTGTGTTCCCTCTATCGCTGTGTCTCTCTCTGTCAAATAAATAAATAAAATCTTTAAAAAAAAATAAAAATAAAATAAATAAAACTTAAAAAAAAAAAAGAGTAAAACTTAAGCACTAATTGAAATGATCTGGATGCTGAGAAGGAAAAGATCATGGCGGGACCAGTCCCAGAATCCACCGTCTTCTTTGGCTTCAGCTACCTAAGTAGGTCCAAAATCTACTACGAGCCCTAACCTCTCTTCCCAGCACAACTGGATTTTGGAGCCAACATGTCCTTGACATCCTGGATGGCTCAACAATTACTCAAACTTCGCACAGCCCAAACTGAACTCTCCCTGGGCCCATTTCTCTGAGTAGCCCCTCATCTTAGCAAAAGCATCTCTTCCCACTAACTAGTTCAAGCTGGCAGTCTGGAAACCATCCTTGATCCCTCCCTTTTCGTCACCTGATCCAGTCTGTGGGTCATACCTGCAAAACCTCTTGAAAATCTCTCCACTGCTCTCTATATCCAGGGTTACCACTGTAGACACCCACGCCAACACCAATCTAAAGCAATCTAAAGCAGGGGGTGGTGACTATGGCCTGCTGCTTGTTTTTCTATATAAAGTTGTACTGATAGGCACAGAGCTATGGCATTCACTTACATATTGCCCACGGCTGCTTTCACACTGCAATGGCAGAGTTGACTCTCTGACCCGCAAAGCTAAACATATCTACTATCTGGCCCTTTATAGAAAAAGTTGGCTGACCCCCCCATGTAAATGGCCTCCGAGCTTCTACCCTCTCCTGTCCTACCATCAAATCATTTGCCACACACCAGCAGAGTGATCTTATGAAAACTCAGAATATTAAAAAACAAAAACCTCAGAATATATCTCTCCTGTGTTTCTACCCTCAGTGGCTCACTGCTTCACTAAAAATGAAATGGAAATTCCTTGAGGATCTGGCCCTTGCATACGTCTCTAATGTCATCTCATGCCCCTGCTCGCCACACACTTGCCCCCCTACTCCCCACACACACTCCCTGCACTTCAGCCCCACTGGCTTTGCAGGGCCTCAGATGGGCCGCTCTCTTCTTTCCTACCCCTTAAGCCCTCCTACCCTCCTTTACGTATATCTATCTCCTCCTTATCCTTCAGCCTGAAAAGCTAGGTCTTTCTCAGAAAGCCAGACCTTGACCACCCCCCTAAAGCAGCCTCCCTCCGACCGCTCCCTATCACAGCCCTATGTCTGTGCCCTTCCTACTAACTCAGCACCAGGTGCCATTATTTCCTGTGTGTTCTCATTTCCTGCGTCTCACCCCAAGAAGCGATAAGCCCCATGAGAGTAGGAACATGCCTGCCCTGCTCCCCACCCTATCGCTGGCACAAGCCCAGCTCCCTGTATGTGGCACTGGAGTTGAAGGGATTCAGGACAGGTCTCACAGAAATATGCCACTTTGCCATGAAGATTATTTTGAGTTAAAGGCAATCAAAACCCAGCAGATTCAGCTGCCTATATTTACATTGGAAAGTGGGGAATCCCGTACCAGGAAGAGAGCCATGGCCAGAGGCTCCTCTTTACCTAAGAAACTTAGCTGCATAACAGGGAAGTCTTCGTTTTCCAAACATCTCCTCTGCCTCTCTGCAAATGGCCTTCCTCCCCTTTGTATCCTCTAGGCCTCTACCCCTCTCCTTGGTTCAGGATATCATATAAGCCTCATTTTGCCTGGCTGCTTTGGAATCTCTCATGTTTATACGGACTTTCTGTACATATGTAATTAAACCTTTGTTCGATTTTCTCCTATTAATCTCTTTCATGTTAGTTTGATTCTTAGACCAGCCAGAAGAACCTTGAAGGGTAAAAGTAAAATTTTCCCTCTCCAACAGGGTTTAGCTTAGTGCTCATCCCAAGACAGAAGGGTCTCAAAATTCAATTATAAGCCCTAGGTAACAGCATTCTAGTACCTGTTACCATAATTACAATGGAATCAAACTAAGAAATCTCGGGACTACATTGCTACAGAAAAAAAATTATTCTTCATTAATTTTAAGTCAGATAACAAAACATAATTAAAATTCAAGCTTCCTGGGGTGCCTGGGTGGCTCAGTCGTTAAGTGTCTGCCTTCGGCTCAGGTCATGATCCCAGGGTCCTGGGATTGAGCCCCGCATCGGGCTCCCTGCTCGGTGGGGAACCTGCTTCTCCCTCTCCCACTCCCCCTGCTTGTGTTCCCTCTTTCGCTGTGTCTCTCTCTGTCAAATAAATAAATAAAATCTTAAAAAAAATAAAATAAAATAAAATAAAATAAAATAAAATAAAATTCAAGCTTCCTGGGTATGGAACAGATAGAAATATGTGACCTTTCTATAGGAGAATGACAAACTTAATTATGAAAATCCTAGAAATATCACATGCAATCAGGAAATTGGCAGAGGGTGAGGGGCTGAAGTGCTCACCAACTACAATGTACCAGAATCTAATGAGAAAAATTTTTAGGAAAAAAAAGGTCTGCACTTAAACTAAACCATATGGGGACACCTGTTTTTTCATAGGTGTACTCTGGTAATCAACAGGCAATCTGAAAAAAAGGGAGGCAAAAAACTTTAAACATTATCCACTTCTGCCCTCACATGGCTTATAGTGGTACTGTACTCTCTCGGCCAATTTGGAAGGTCGTATTACTGGGATCAGAAAACTTCAGTATTATTACTAGAATACACCTAAGTTAATTATTCCCCCACACAACAAAGAAAATAACACCTATAACAATATTTTAAGATTTATCCAAAGTTGAAATCGAAGCAACAGCAAATTTATGAGATGTGCAATGTCTGCTTTGCCTTTAAGGAAAGGATTCTTTTATGAAATGAAAAGAGAGACAGAAAAAGAAAGAATTTATTTCTTTAAGCCAGGCATAAATCATTTCAGGTTTATGTGGAGATGACCTGGACTTATTAACAAATAAAGCCTGTTAGCTCCACTAGTCTGAAAAGTAAGAGCCTCACAAAAAGGCTTTGGAGACATTTCAACCACTTCTACGTGGTAAAACTGAAAAGTAGCTTGGTGGTCCTTCTTCAAAAGCTTAAATCATGCACGAACACATATGTTGAGCAGAACTTAAAACGAACCCAAAAGGATACCTGACTTAGTGTCCAATAAGCCAATATAAACATTAGGGTTATATGAAGAAGGAGTTATGCTGGGGACAACTTGTCAGTTTCTGTTTCCATGAAATTAAAAATGAAGACCATGAGTTCCCGAGAACAGGAGTCATATCACATTTGCCTTTATACGCCTAGCAGCTATCAACAGGGCTAGTGCATATTAAGTACTAAATTAATGTTTTTTAAGCCAAAAAAGTCAATTTAAGAGCAGGATGGAAAAATAATAATAAAGACCATAGACATGAAAGAATAATATGCAAGTACAGACCTAAAATGTTTGCCTGTTGTTTCTTGGGATGGAAATTTCAGTTTAATTTGAGATGTCCTTGGGGTGCCTGGGTGGCTCAGTCGGTTAAGCATCTGCCTTCAGCTCAGGTCATGATCCCAGGGTCCTGGGATGGAGTCCCACATGGGGCTCCCTGCTCAGGAGGGAGCCTGCTTCTCCCTCTCCCTCTGCCTGCCACTCCCCCTGCTTGTGTGCGCTCTCTCTCTCAAATAAATAAATAAAATCTTTAAAAAAATTTTTGAGATGTCATTGAGAATTCTTTTTTTTTTTTTTTTAAAGATTTTATTTATTTATTTGAGACAGAGAGAATGAGAGAGAGAGAGAGCACATGAGGGGGGGGAGGGTCAGAGGGAGAAGCAGGCTCCCCGCCGAGCAGGGAGCCCGATGCGGGACTCGATCCAGGGACTCCAGGATCATGACCTGAGCCGAAGGCAGTCGCTTAACCAACTGAGCCACCCAGGCACCCGTCATTGAGAATTCTTGATTTTATTGTACAAGTGGAATCTTGGGTCTCAATCTATAGTATACATCTTTGTAAAATGATGACAAAGAGAATCAGATGCGCTGACCCCAGAAAGAAACATAAAAGCTTTCTTCAAGGATGATTCTCAAAAAATAATAGCTAAGGGGCACCTGGGTGGCTCAGTCGTTAAGCTTCTGCCTTCGGCTCAGGTCATGATCCCAGGGTCCTGGGATCGAGCCCCGCGTCGGGCTCCCTGCTCCGCGGGAAGCCTGCTTCTCCCTCTCCCACTCCCCCTGCTTGTGTTCCCTCTCTTGCTGTCTCTCTCTGTCAAATAAATAAATAAAATCTTAAAAAAAAAATAATAGCTAAAAAACTGAGAACATGAAAAAGAAGTGTTAAGAAGGCTCATCCTAAGGCCAAATTGGGCTTATATTTTAATGTCATTCAGAGGCAGCTCAATTACACTAAAAAAATAGATTTCCCTCAAGTGGGGGGACGGAGCCAAGGAGAAGCATTCTGGGGGCGGGGGGATGCTGGCGAGGCTCATGCTGGAAGGCTTTGCGTTTGAGGAAAACAGCTTGGAAACAGGGCAGTGAGGGTACCGGCGACCATGAGATCTCTGCGGCTGCTCAGAACCCCCTTCCTGTGTGGCCTGCTCCGGGCCTTTTGCGCTCCAGGTGCCGGGGCTGAGGAACCTGGGGCCAGCTTCTCCCATCCTGGCGGCGTGGGCCTGGATAAGAATACAGTGCACAACCAAGAGCATATCATGGAGCATCTAGAAGGTGTCATCAACATACCAGAAGCAGAGATGTCCCCACAAGAACTGCAGCTCCATTATTTCAAAATGCATGATTATGACGGCAGTAATTTCCTTGATGGCCTAGAACTCTCCACAGCCATCACTCACATCCATAAGGAGGAAGGGAATGAACAGGCCCCACCAACGAGTGAAGCTGAACTGATCAACTTAATAGATGGTGTTCTCAGAGCCGATGACAAGAACAATGATGGATACATTGCCTGTGCTGAAATTTGCCAAATCACTGCAGTAGACATTGTTTGGCCATCTAGTTATACGTAAATGTGACCGTTATAATGGGATCGAACACTTTGGGTAATGCAGAATAACTCATTTCCAACTACTGGGATAGTATTTTTGGTAAAAACCTGCAGCAGTTTATTACGCTGGGGTGAGAAAGAGAAATCAAGAGAAATATAAGAGAAATGGGACATACTGTAGTCCCCAAGTACTGTTCAATCTCTTACTGGACAAGGGCTTGATTAAAGAATCCTTTTAAGAATATTGGATAATTGGAGCATCAAGTACTCAGGAACTTGACTGTAGAACATCGCTAGTCTCTAGGTTTTCATTCATGCTACCTGAAAAGTAACACAAGCTTTGCCAAGTGGACACACTTTTCAGTAACAGGGAAGGAGTAGCATAAATGTCAAATGTTTCCCCTGGTGGATCCTGTCTCTTCAGGTAAACACGATCAGTATTCCGCAAAGTTCCCCCGGCCTGAATGATGACGTGCCCTTGGGCAGGGGAATATTAGGCTATTTCAAAGCCACTGCATAAGAAGGCTGCGAAATCTTGAGTTCAGCTAACCTTAGAGTCTAAGATTCTGTATCTTCTGGCACTTTGGAAACGATACACCATTGACCTAAGTGATTAACATTTTTTAGTGTTTCTTTTTTTTTTTTTAAGATTTTATTTATTTATTTGACAGAGAAACATAGCAAGAGAGGGAACACAAGCAGGGGGAGTGGGAGAGGGAGAAGCAGGCTTCCCACTGAGCAGGGAGCCCAATGCGGGGCTCGATCCCAGGACCCTGAGATCACAACCCGAGCCGAAGGCAGTCGCCTAACCAACTGAGCCACCCAGGCGCCCCCATTTTTTAGTGTTTCAATATTTTATAGAACTACTGCCTCATCCTTTCTTTTATGTCTTCTTCAATTTAGGAGAGACCTTGAATTTGAAAGTGTTCTTTGTTCTTATCATTAGCAAATGTTTTAGCTTTCTTGATACTTGTAAATTTAACCCTTGTTTCTAGGGTTTGTTTTTGCGGTTGAGAAACCACTAGGAATGCAAGGACTGTATTCCTCCTGCTTGGTGCCATGGCGGGTAAAGCTACGAGCTGGTCTTGCCTAAGTGAGGAGTGAGATCACCAAGCACCAACTGCGGCAAGCTATATTCAGAAGGGATGGTGTTTAAATGACCTCTTCTACCTTAAATACATGAATTCTTTCAGATCAAGAAAAATTAGAAAAAGAAGCCTAAAACGCTTAACAGTGCAAATCTCAATAAAGGTTGAAAATGAGAAGCAGCTGCAAATTGTAATTTGGTTTATTGGATGTGATGAACGTGCTGGGATGGAAAACCCAAAATGATGGTTGAATGGGGAAAAAACTGCATAGGATTTGGTGTAAGATGTATAGAGACTTATTTTCTTTATTAAAGTATTCCTATAAGAAAACATGGTTTCGTGTGTCAAGTATTTGTGCAATCAAAGCTGAATTGTAAACTATTCTTGTAATATCCCGTTATTTCGAAAGATTTATATACTGAATCCTGGATATCTGAAAAATAAAAATGATGAAACAAAAAATAGATTTCCCCCTTCTCCTTTTTTGTAATTATTTTTTTAATGTTTTTTAAAAAGAAGAGCAGAGGCAAAAACATCCATACACATGAGCATTTGGAAATTTTCCTGTGATTAAGGTTAATAGTCTTAAAAAAGGGGGGGGCTATTCTTTCACCTACAAAAACTAAAAGAAAGAAAATAAATTACTGGAAAAGTCATACAAATGTTCAGGTTTAGAAAATTGGTCATTACTTTTGGGCCAGAGACTGGTTCTTCTTCAGGGAAAATGGACACATTTTGGATCCCTTACCTTTTCTATTGCTAGAACAGCAAAAACCAGTGAAAGTGCTAGACCAGCACTGTCCAATAAAAATAAAAATATAATCTTAATGTTTTTAGTTGCCACATCTAAAAGAACAAAAGTAAACAGGAGAAATTAATTTTAACATTATATTTTATATAGCCCAATATATCCAAAATGTTATTTTGACATATCACCAATTTTTTAAAAAGTATTAGGTATTTCACATTCTGGTTTTTTTTCATGCTATTTTTGAAGCTCAGTGTGTATTTAAATTTCACAGCAAATCTTGGGGCTCCTGGGTGGCTCAGTCGGTTAAGTGACTGCCTTTGGCTCAGGTCATGATGCTCAGCGGGAAGCCTGCTTCTCCCTCTCCCACTCCCCCCTGCTTGTGTTCCCTCTCTCGCTGTCTCTCTCTCTCTCTCTGTCAATTAAATAAATAAATAAAATCTTTAAAAAAAAAAATTCACAGCACATTTCAATTAATCCCTCTCCTGTCAGTTTGATTCTTAGTCTGGCTAGAAGGACCTTGAAAGGGACAGGAATTCTCGCTCCCCAACAAAAAAGTAAAAAGCAGGAGTCCTGTACCCCACCTCTTCGCTTCCAAATCCAGATTCCTCAAGGTAAGCGTTTTAACTCCTCTGTTCATGATGTCTTCTGCTGGTTTCTATCACATCTCTAAACACCATCTCTCTCAACTCTTTCTTGACTTGCCCATTTCAGACACCTTCTACAATAACACAAAAGTTGACTTCCTACTGTAACAGATGAGGCTGGAGCTCTCTGCTGCCCCATCCCCAGATCCCAATCTCAGTTGTTAGTTGTATTGGTTACTTTACTAACCTGAGATATTTTTACCTCTTTTTCTGCCAACTACTACTGATATCTGTAGCTGCCTCACAGTGGAAAATGAAGTTCTTATCTCCCTCCCTCCCTCTCCAGCACCCCTCCACACCTCCACCTCAAAGCTGACATTTACAACCCTGCTTTGAAGCCTTCTCTGATGCATCTTGGGGATTGATTCTAAAACTCGAAAATCAATAAAGAGAGTGACCACGTACGTCTCCCTCACTGTAGAGGCATGCTATGCCCTGGTTCTCATATCAGATGTTATTCTTCCTGGAGCTTTTACCTGCCTTTCTCTTTTCTTAAATTATTTGTCTTTATCCTTGCCTCAATCTGTTTGCAAACTATTCACTGTATTAGATATAGATATGTGTCAAAGGAAACCAGCTTAGTTATGCAGGTGTGTTCAGTTTATAAAACTTCATTAAGCTGTATACCTGTGATATGTACACTTTCCTGTGTTTATGTTATACTCCAATTTTTAAAAAATTCTAAAGGAAGCACCCTCTCTTTTCCTTGTAAATTGTGAAAGAAGAAATAGCAAGGGAGGGGCGCCTGGGTGGCTCAGTCGGTTAAGCGTCAGCCTTTGGCTCAGGTCATGATCTCAGGGTCCTGGGATCGAGTCCTGCATCGGGCTCCCTGCTCTGTGGGAAGCCTGCTTCTCCCTCTCCATCTGCCTCTGCTTGTGCTCTCTCTCTCTCTGTCAAATAAATAAATAAAATCTTAAAAAAAAAAAAATAGCAAGGGAGAGAAAGTTTTGCATAGCACATTTACGCATTTATATTATCAACCATACTATTATAGTAGTACAATATATAGTTAATATATGATAGCACAGCACATTTACGTTAAGTTTATCAGCTCTGTTAACAAAATGGATCTTGCAGATAGCCTAACGTCTGTCTGCTGACCCTGACAATGATGACTATAAGAACAGCTCACATGTTTTTGAACACTTCCTGAATACCAGACATGCCAAGTGCTTTATATAATTGCACTTATTCCTCCCAGCAACCCTGTTAATATCATCTGGCTTTTATTACGATATTACATTGTTATCATATTGTTATAGTTGAGTACATTGAAGCTTTGAGAAGTAATTTGCCAAAAGTCACACAGGCATCTTAATAAAGGCTAATAAATTTTGAGTACTTACTATATATCTGACACCATTCTAAGCACTAAGTGTACTGACTTATTTACTCCTCAAAACATTATCCCCATTTAGCAGATGAGTAAACTGAGGCACACTGGGCTAAGGTCACCCAGCTGGTAAGTAACACAGCTTGGCTAAGAACCCAAGCCGCCTGGCTCCAGATTCTTAACCACGGAGCTCTACACCACTCAGAGGTCACAGCAGAAACCTGAACTTGGGCAGGCAGTATGTAGGAACTAAATTGTTCATTATTCTGCTGTCCTGCCCAGCAATTAGGTCAACTGACATTTAGACAAGGAGTACATGCACATTATTCTCATTCATTGAGAGGAAGGGAAACAGTAAATAAGTCACAAGTTCAAATACTATGTTCTTTCTTTAAGCAGCTAATACTCACTTCTCACCTCCAAATCGCCTCCACCATCAGATTTCCCTAACTCAGTCTCTCTCTACTTCCAAAGCACTTTGCAAATACAGTTGACCCTTGAACAACATGGGTTTGGACTGTGTGGGTCCACTTATATGTGGATTTTTTTTTATAAACACAGTACAGTACCGTAAATGTATTTTCTCTTTCTTATGATTTTCTTAACAACATTTTCTTTTCTCTAGCTGGTTTTATTGTAAGAATACAGTCTGTAACAGCCATAACATACAAAGTATGTATTAATTCACTCTCTATGTTATTGGTAAGGCTTCTGGTCAACAGCAGGCTGTTAGTAGTTACGTGGATTTTTGACTGGGGGGTGAGAGAGAAGTCAGCGTCCTTAACCCTCGAACAGCACTCACTAGAAAGCATTCTGCAACTGATCTGTCCCTACGTGCGGGTTGCTGCACACAGTCCCAGGAGTACTCGCCCTGTTTAATGCCAGTCTGGCCCACTGACTTGTGACCCCCAAGGGCAGGGACCGTCTATGTCCTTCCCTGCTATAATCCCACCTCCTAGCCCAGTGTCTAGTACATAGGAAGCCATCTATACATATGCGTTGAATGAATGAAGAGTAGATGCTTAAAAACCCAGAAGGAGGGCGCCTGGGTGGCTCAGTTGGTTAAGCGACTGCCTTCGGCTCAGGTCATGATCCTGGAGTCCCTGGATCGAGTCCCACATCGGGCTCCCTGCTCAGCAGGGAGTCTGCTTCTCCCTCTGACCCTCCCCCCTCTCATGCTCTCTCTCTCTATCTCATTCTCTCTCTCAAATAAATAAATAAAATCTTTAAAAAAAAAAGAAAAAAAAAAAGAAAATTATAAAAACCCAGAAGGATATAAGTTTATACAGAAAAATGCCATGCTTGCCTCAATAACGCATATGTGGGGCTCTTCCTTATGACCGTCCACGGGCACCATAGCTTGAGTCATGACCCATTCCTGGACAGCGTCAGTAATGTGCGGCACAACTGTGGAAAGAAGTCCATGGTCACGGTCATGAGAAAGGAATGTGTTCAGGTCTTTGGACCTCCCAAATAACCTGAAAGCCACTTGGCAAATGAGACAAACTACAGTGCTCATGTTATTATGCATTTTACTGAAATTCATATAGGCACAATATAGGTTTAATCATTTAAATGGTATACCATTTCTTTTGAACCTGGCCGACCACAGAGAACAAGAAACAGCAGAAACGCCATCTTGGAGGCATCTAGAAACACCTATAATGCCAACTAAAAACCACAAGGAGGGCTGTCAGGCGTGCTGCGTGCTGGATTCCTTGGGGGAAGAAAGACGCAGAGTGGCCCAGTGCTGCAGACTCTGTGCAGCCCACCAGCCAGCGGAGAGGGGTCCCCTCAGAGGGTGTAGCTGAGCCCTGCATGCTGACCAGGGGCCTGTGGCTGCTAATGTCAGCTGAAGAAGCCAAAAGGTGACAACCCTCCACAAGCATTTGAGGCCCGGAGGCCCCTTGGTGGTGAGCAGGGCTGCAGCTACAGATCTCTGCTGAAGGGACAGAAAGGTGACATCCTTGCGGGTGCACGGGGACATCCTCACAGTGCAGTCAACTAACCTAATGTGCTACACGAAGCAGGAACGTGGCCCTCTGGGAAGCTGAGGCGAAGGAACATCTGCTGTCTGCTCTACCTCGCACCTGCTGCTCCCTCAAAGTGGGAGGAAGTGGTCACCCACTGGTGCATTTAGAGCAACCCACATTACACGCGCTGTTTGGCCCCTTTCGGCGGCAGGGGTGGGGTGGGGGTGGGGGGAGGTTGGCCGGGCTCTGCCTCCACGTGGGCAGCCCAGGGATCAGGAGTCAGAGCCCAGGCATGGGGCCCTGTCCTCTCTCCATCATAGGGACATGGCAGGTGTGAGGCAGCAATTCTCCCTCCTGTGGGTCTTCCCTAGATCTACACTCAGGGGGAAACTATTAGAAAGCACAGCTGTAGCTGAGATCTAAGCCACACATCCAGTTTCAGTAATTACACAGCTGATCTTTTGATCTCCATCTGTTCCACCCCCATGTCTACCTCTCAGCGGGATCCAACATGCAATTTAAAGGAGATGGGGAGGGGCACCTGGGTGGCTCAGTCGATAAGGGTCTGCCTTCGGCTCGGGTCATGATCCCAGGGTCCTGGGATCGAGCCCCACATCAGGCTCCCCGCTCCGCGGGAAGCCTGCTTCTCCCTCTCCCGCTCCCCCTGCTTGTGTTCCCTCTCTCGCTGTGTCTTTCTCTATCAAATAAATAAAATTAAAAAAAAAAAAATAAAGGAGATGGGGATTATCACCTTTACCCTACCAGGCGGGAACACATGAATATAAGACTTGCTGGGGGTAGGGGAGAGACATGGGAGGGCAGGGGTCTCTCCTAAGACAAAAGAGAATCATACCACTCAGGAAAAGAGTTGATGAAAAAGGGTCTGACCGTACTACCAGCCACTGCAATTCAATCCCCTAGTCCCTCCCGACACTGTCCTTCGAAGGGGAGTGATCCACATCCATGCAAAGATACAAGAAGAAAGGAGACAGACAAAATAAAAGACAGACAAAAAACAAACCAAAAAAGTCTGCACCTCAATCAGGTAAAAATGATGAATGAATGGTTCTGCATGGATTTTATAAATAAAAGCTAAAGACAAACAGATATAGGGACTAGAGAAAACAGTAACATTAGTAATAAAGAAAAAGACTGAAGAAAATACAATCAAGAACATGGAGGGTGAAGTGGACACCTCTAAAGAAAATGAAAAGGGAAAGAAAGCAAGGATTTGAAAAGGATTAGAACTTGTAGAGCTCAGGGAGCCCCTCACTTCACGTCTATTTTGAGCAGGGTATGGGTGCTCAACACACAGGACTCGTTAACCTTTGTGGAATACATTACCTTGTACTGTTTTCCCCAGGTAATCGCCACGCCTCTCTTTATTGATCACATGCTGATATATCTTCCCAGTGGTGATGTTGTTGTCTTTAAAAAGGTTAATATCCAAGAACCGTTCATAATTTCCAAGGTCTAAATCAACTTCTCCACCATCATTTAAGACAAACACTTCACCTGAGGTAAAAAGGCAATGTAAATATTAAAAATTTGCTTTCAGGGGCACCTGGCTGGCTCAGACGGTGGAGCGTCCAACTCTTAATTTCGGATCAGGCCATGATCTCAGGATCCTGAGATCGAGCGCCGGAGACAGGCTCCCCGCACTCAGCGGGGAGTCTGCTTCTCTCCCACTTCCTCTCCCTCTGCCCCTCCCCGCTGCAAGCACGTACACTCTCTCTAAAAATAAATAAATAAAATCTTTATTTTTTAAAAATTTTTATTTATTTATTTATTTGAGAGAGAGAAAGAGCGGGAGCAGGGGGAGGGTAGTGGGAGAGGCAGAGGGAGAAGCCGACTCCCCGCTGAACAGGGAGCCAGACATGGGGCTCCATCCCATGACCTGAGCCAAAGGCAGATGCTTCCCTAACTGAGCCACCCAGGTGCCCCAATAAATAAAATCTTAAAAAAAAAAAAGTACGTATGCATTATATTCCTCGAAGAGAAAGAAAAACTGTAGATGACAAGTCTTTAAACAGGTTCTTAGATTTAATGTAGTTTTAATAAAAATTCCAACAGATGTTTTTCAACTTGAGGATGACACTAAGGTTGATTTGTTAGAAAAACAGGTGTGATTACCAAAACAAACACACAAAAAATAAATTAAAAAGCCCTTATAACAAATAAGAGTGAGTAAAGGAAGCTTGAAATACATATGCATACATATATTTCAATATATATAAAGATGGAATAAGATAGTATCAACAAGGGGCGCCTGGGTGGCTCAGTCGGTTCAACGTCTGCCTTCGGCTCGGGTCATGATCTCAGGGTCCTGGGATCGAGTCCCGCATCGGGCTCCCTGCACATCGGGGAGCCTGCTTCTCCCTCTGCCTCTGCTGCTCCTGCTTGTGCTCTCTCACTCTCTCAAATGAATAATCAATAAATAAAAATCTTTAAAAAAAAAATAGCATCAACAAATACACAAAACCAAAATATCCAAAAAGATCCCTATTGGGGCTCCTGGCTGGCTCAGTAGGTGAAGCATGTGACTCTTGATCTTGGGGTTGTGAGTTTGAGCCCCACATTGGGTGTAGAGATTACTTTAAAAAAATGTTGTTGCGCCTGAGTGGCTCAGTCATTAAGCATCTGCCTTCGCTCAGGTCATGATCCCGGGGTCCTGGGATCAAGCCCCACATTGGGCTCCTTGCTCTGCGGGAGGTCTGCCTCTCCCTCTCCCACGCCCCCAGCTTGTGTTCCCTCTCTCGCTGTGTCTCTCTCTGTCAAATAAATAAATAAAATCTTAAAAAAAATAAAAAACAAAATCTTTAAAAAAACAAAAAACGAAAAAAAAAAAAAGATCCCTATTACATAAAAGAATTTAATATATCACTTGAAAAAAAACAAAAACCCAAGGGTATCATCACAAATCAAAGTACATAAAACACTCAGAAATAAACTTCAAAGAAATGTAGGACCTATATTTACAAAACTTAAAAAGCTTACTTCAGAGACATAAAAGAAGGTATGAATAAAAGGAAAATCACTTCTAAAGTTCCTGAATGGGCCAGTCAATATTTTCCAGTGTTTAATTCTTCCCCAAATTAATTAATAAATTTAAAGAAATTTTTGTCAAAAACTCCAATGCAATTTCTTGTAAAGTTGGACAAAATTATTCCTAATTCTGAAGACAACAAACACTTTGAGGTTAAGAAAAAACAAAGGAACAACAAAAAAAGGTTAATGCTTTGCTAGAGGGATAATAAAAACACCTTTCTGCACCAAAAAAAAAAAAAGAGAGAGAGAGAGAGAAAACAAAGGAAGAAGAAAAGGAATGTGGAAAGCTCTGACCTATTTAATAATAAAAAGCTGCAGCTTTTAAAATAATAGGCAGGAATAAACATAGAAATCCAGAAGAGAACAGAGTACAAAGACAGACCTGAGTATAGACAGAAATGTAGTATATAATGAAAGGTGGCATTTCAAATCAGGAGGTAAAGGATGAAATCTTTGGGAGGCCTTGGGCTCTGCACTCAGTGGGGAGTCTGGTTGAGATTCTCTCTCCTTCTGCCCCTCCCCCCCGCTTGCACACTGGCTCTCTCTCTCTCTCTCTCTCTCAAATAAATAAATAAATCTTCAAAAAATGTTTAAAAAAATATCCAAAGGAAAACTGGCATAACACATGGGATTAGTCAACTATAATGCATACCAAACCACCCTAAAATCTTAGCAATTTACAAAACGTTTATTGATTTCTCCCTCAGGTTACGTGTTATGTGGGGGCTGTGGGTCAATTGTGAGTCTACTTGGTCTCATTCCAGGACCCAGACTGAAGGAGAAATCCCTTTATAGGGCAAGCCGTTCTCATGGCAGAGAGCAGAAGCACCAAAGAGACAGAGCCAAATCATGCCACTGCACTGAAAATTTCTGCTTCAACAAGACAGATGTCACATTCACTAATGTCTCCTAGGGAAAAACAAACCACATGACCAAATAAGGTC
This sequence comes from Phoca vitulina, assembly GCF_004348235.1. Taxonomy (NCBI): domain Eukaryota; kingdom Metazoa; phylum Chordata; class Mammalia; order Carnivora; family Phocidae; genus Phoca; species Phoca vitulina. The sequence goes on from NW_022589758.1 coordinate 3,035,077, forward strand.
ACCAACCTCTTGGGTTTGCCCAGGACTAATAGGATTCCCAGGATTTGGACTTTCAGTTTCAAAACCGGAAAATTCCAAACAAACCAGGACGCGTTAACCATCGTACATGACCAAAGTCCAAAGTCAATGGGACAAGGAAATTTACTCCACAGAAGGAAGTTGGGTAACAGTTTCAAACAAAAATACAATCTACCCATCGACTTGAATAAGTCATTCCACAGACAAAATGAAAACCAAAGAAATCTAAATTAGAACAATGAGATACCCTTTTTTGTTGTTTTTTGGTTTTCTCTCAGGTTAGTAAAGTTTAAAAAGAATAATATTCGGGGAGGGGGGTGGGGGGATGGGTTAGCCCAGTGATGGGTATTAAAGAGGGCACGTACTGCATGGAGCACTGGGTGTTATACGCAAACAATGAATCATGGAACACTACATCAAAAAAAAAAAACTAATGATGTAATGTATGGTGATTAACATAACATAATAAAATTTTAAAAAAAAGAATAATATTCAGCAGGGGTATAAAAAAAAACAGGCCTTCTTATACACTGTTGATTTGTATATAAATTGGTGCAAATTCACAGCCCTTATCAGAGAATTCTTGGGAAAAAAGATGGATGTTGAAATTTGAAGTTTTTCAGATTATGGAAAAGGTAATACAGAACACTTGCCATATATTAGAAAACACCCCAAATGCAAACACTTTCCAAATGGAATAAAGACTAGAAATAGTCACGGCTTTATGAAGATTTTTCAATTTTCAAATTTATAATATCAATACATTGGAAATTATTTCCCATTATTGTATAGATTCTGTGCAGCCTTTAAGAGTATAAAATATAGGGGTGCCTGGGTGGCTCAGGCAGTTGGGCATCTACCTTCAGCTCAGGTCATGATCCCAGGGTCCTGGGATCGAGCCCTGCATCCGGCTCTTTGCTCAGCGGGGAGCCTGCTTCTCCCTCCCCCCTGCTCATGCTTTCGCTCTCTCAAATGAATGAATAAAATCTTTAAAAAAATTAAAACAAACAAAAAGAGTATAAAAATATATAAATGTCCACAGTACATTGTTTTAAAAATTAGATTAAAAATAAATAAAATCTTTAAAAAATTAGATTAAAAACTGACGTGACTATAAGATTCAATTCATGGGGCGCCTGGGTGGCTCAGTCAGTTGGGCGTCTGCCTTTAGCTCAGGCCACGATCCCAGGTCCTGGGATCAACCCTCACATCAGGCTCCCTGCTTAGCAGGGAGCCTGCTTCTCCCTCTCCCTCTGCTGTTCCCCCTGCATGGGCTCTCTCTCTCTCTCTGTCAAGTAAATAAATAAAATCTTTAAAAAAAAAAAAGATTCAATTCATTTAAAGTCCAAAAATAAGCAAAAGTAATCTCTGGAGTTAATGGTTACTATATGTCAAAGAGTTTAGAGAACATTAATTAAGGAAGCATTTTCCTGATTGCTGAAAAACAACTCAGTTATGCTCATCTGTCCCTGCTAGTAGGTTAAGCAGTGTATTATGTCGTGCATAATAAAAACAAAACGAAAAAGTAAAAAAATAATAAGTAAAAAAATAAGCAGAAGTAACTTACAGTGTTAGGAGACAGGATAGCAGTTACCTTGGTGGTTTCGGTGGGGAAAAACTAGAAGGGGCATAAGGGGGAGGGTTCTGTTTCTTGATCTGGGGGCTGGTTACACAGTATGCTCACTTTATCAAGTGGTACACTTATGATCTGTGCACTTTCCTGCTTGTATGTAAAAAGTTTAAAAAGAAAGTATGTAAGTGCTAATGCCTTTTTAAAAATAATGAGCATGTACATTAAAATGTCAACATTAATAATAGTTACTCAAAGTGTTGGGAAATGGAGGACCTTTATTTTCTTCATGCCATTCTATATCGTCAGTATAACTGTCAATATATACCATATTGTCTGACTTTTTCTCTTAACAATGAAGTGTTAAGAGAACTATATTACCTTTATGATAAAATAAAACAAAACATAATTTGTACTGTACAAAGTACAATGAAAATGGTATCCTTATACACTGTTTTCCAAAAGGGTGGACTAATTTGGAATGCCATCAGCAATCTGAAAAATGTATCAACAACCACGAGAACATTCACATGGTCATAATGAATGATCCAGCAACTCTACTTCTGGAACTCTGTCTTAAAGAAATTACCCCAAATACGAGAAAGAACTGCAATTTAACCTAGTGCCTTATAAGAGGGGGAAGTTATTCTCTTTCATACCGTGCTCGTAAGGTGAAAAAGTGCCTGCATCGATGTTAATATAGGGGTCAATTTTGATGGCAGTAACTCGGAGTCCACATGATTTTAGAATCGTCCCAATGCTGCTTGCAATGATCCCTTTACCAATGCCTGAGATGACCCCTCCAGTGACCAGAATGTACTTCATTGGTGGAGGAGGTGGCTGGGTGCCAGCACCCAGAAATATTCTGAAAGGTAATAAAATTAAGAGTCAGGGAAGAGAATCATATTCTCAAAGCAGTAAAGCAAGAGTGAGTTAAACCAGAATTTCAAAAGCACACAGCATTTTTCCATATAAATTTTTGAAACAAAGTCTTATTTTCTAGGTTTTCCGTTTTTGGCTCTATGCAGAAATCGGTGGACACTATCTGCAAGCAAAGTGGCTGGCTCCATTGCCCTGATTTTCCATTTACCCCAACTCTATCATGTGACAAACTTCATCATGAGAAACCAAATTTCCCTGGGATTCAGAAGCATGGTAAAATTTTTAAGAGAAAATGATCTGGAATCAGACTGATCTATACAAGCTGTACCTGGGCAAGTTACTAATCCTTTCTGTGCCTGTTTCTTCATCTGTGAAATGGAATAAAAAATACCAGTCCCTTGGAATATTACTCAGCACTAAAAAGAAATGAGCTGGGGTGTCTGGGTGGCTCAGTCGTTAAGCGTCTGCCTTCGGCTCAGGTCATGATCCCAGGGTCCTGGGATCGAGCCCCACATTGGGCTCCCTGCTCTGCAGGAGGTCTGCCTCTCCCTCTCCCACTCCCCCTGCTTGTGTTCCCTCTCTCGCTGTGTCTCTCCCTGTCAAATAAATACATAAAATCTTTAAAAAAAAAAATGCTTTTAAAAAGAAATGAGCTATCAAGCCATGAAAAGACATGCGGGAAACTGCAGTGCATATTACTAAGTGAAAGAAGTCAATCTGAAAAGGCTACATACATACTGTATGATTCCAACTATTTGACATTCTGGAAAAGGCAAAACTATGGAGACAATAAAAGGATCAGTGGGTGCCTGGGGTTGGGGGGAGGGAGGGATGAATATGCAGAGCACAGAGGATTTTTAGGGCAGTGAAACTATTCTGTATGATACTATAATGGTGGATACATGTCATTATGCATTTGTCCAAAGCCACAGAATGTACAAGGCCAAGAGCAAACTCCAATGTAACCTATGGAGCTTGGATGATAATGATGTATCAGTGTAGGTTCATCATTTGTAACAAATGGTTCCAGATGTTGATAGTGGGGAAGGCTGTGCATGTAGGGGCAGGGAGTGTATGAGAACTCGGTGCTTTCTGCTCATTTTTGCTGTGAACCTAAAATTCCTCCAAAAAATAAAATCTTTTCTTTTTAAATCAGTCTTCAAATATGCCAACATTTAAAAAATCTCATAGGTGGCTGTGAGGATTAAATGAACTAAGGAATAGAGGAGAGGTCAGCTGATGCCCATTCTGATTTTGCAGTCTCCTCCACTTTCAAAACAAACGATCAGGACTTGAAGGTGTATAAGGTTATCTTACTGCAGAGCTCTGAGTTCAACTTAAACTAGTCGACCATGGTCAAGGCGAGTAAACTGTAGCCATCCAAAACATACATGTCCCATCCCAAATGGCTTCCCTAAGTCCCTGGACCTACCTTTCTTTACACGCTCCAGTTGATCACATTCAATGCCATTGTTCCTCTTCCCTAGCCACCTGGCATTCCATTCACTCCAGCTAGATTTAGCCCAAAAGATTAACCACCAATCCAAACCCAGAATGCTCCTCCTGTAGATCTAAAATGTATCTGAATATTCACCTCTTTCCGCTCCTACTGGCCCAGTTGGTCATTATAGGGGTAATCTCTTCACAGCTCTCCCTTACCCACCCCCCTGCTGATTTCTTCTATTTTAGTAAGTGCCCCTCCTCTAGAGTCAGACAGCCTGGGTGCAAATGCTGATTCTGTTATTTACAGCTATGACCCTGGGCAACATCTTCAACTTTTCTAAACCTCAAATTTCTCTACCTGTGCAGTAAACAGAGATCATAACAGTGCCTGCCTTATAGAGGCATGTGGGCATTTACAAAGAGAGTGCCCAAGTGCTTAGTGAAAGCCGTTATCATTTTTCACAGCGATCTACTCATCATTCAATCAGCTCACAAATGTTTATTATAGGTCTATTATGCTTAACATGTTCCCAGGTCCTGGGGACACAGGGGTAGACAAAAAGTCAAGGTCCCTGCCCTCTTGGACTTCACCTTCCCTGTGGAATTAAGAGGCAATTTGAAGCCAGCATCCATTTTGTTAGCTGAGATGAAAGAATGAATTCTAGAGGTCATATCGCCCCCAGGCACAGCTGGAATGGCCAAGGAACCTGTAGGAATGCAACTCCATTCACTTACAAGTAAAGATAAAATTACCAGCGTGCCTGGGTGGCTCAATCGGTTAGGTGTCCACCTTCAGCTCAGGTCATGATCCCGGAGTCCCAAGATCAAGTCCCGCATCAGCCTCTCTCAGCAGAGAGCCTGCTTCTCCCCTTGCCCCTCACCCCCCTCGTGTTCTCTCTTTCTCTCTCTCTCAAATAAATAAATAAAATCTTTTTAAAAAAATTTTTAAAGATATAATTACCAGAGGTACCTAATGAAATCTCCAACATAAAGAACAAAGATATTTTTCAGATTCCAAGTCTCTTGAGATAGAAAAGACCTCCAGGGGACCAGACGAAGCTCCACCAGAGCACCTGCTAGCTAGCATGATCTCATGAGCCTCCAATTAATGGCGTCCACCTTCTCAGGAGACCCTGCCCCAAATCTTGCCCTTAAAAACCCCTACTTGCAAGCCATTGGGTAGTTTGGGACTTTAGAGCATTACCTCCCCGTTCTCCTAGGTAGCACCACACCAATAAATAGCCTATCTTCCTTCACTGCAAAAACTCAGTGTCAGCTTTTATTGGCTTGCTGAGCATCGGATGGACAAACTCTACTTTGGTTTGGTTACAAAATGAGCACTACTGTCATTGTCACACTATTAAAATGACTTCTTATTTGTAAAAATTAGCAAAATTGAAAAACGTCATTGAAAACTGGAGTGCATTCATGTGAAGTCACAGTATGTGGTTGTCAAAAAGCCTAAGAATTTTTCAGAAAAAATTCCCCTATATAGAAGGATATAAAATTGAATATAATATTATCTCAACTATGTTTTTAAATTAAGACTAATCAAAAATACATCAAAAAGCTAAATTTTAAGGGGCGCCTGGGTGGCTCAGTTGGTTAAGCGACTGCCTTCGGCTCAGGTCATGATCCTGGAGTCCCAGGATCGAGTCCCGCATCGGGCTCCCTGCTCAGCGGGGAGTCTGCTTCTCCCTCTGACCCTCCTCCCTCTCATGCTCTCTGTCTCTCATTCTCTGTCTCTCAAATAAATAAATAAAATCTAAAAAAAAAAAAAAAAGCTAAATTTTAATACTTAGGTGGTTGGGCTGTAGGGAATTACTACTTTTCTATATTTTTAAAAAGCACAAGATGCCTTTTTAAGCACATCAGGTATTTTACAATGTCCTTCTTCAAAATGTAACTTAAGGGGCGCCTGGGTGGCTCAGTCGTTAAGCGTCTGCCTTCGGCTCAGGCCATGATCTCAGAGTCCTGGGATCGAGCCCCGCATGGGTTCCCTGCTCCGCAGGGAAGTCGGCTTCTCCTTCTGCCCCTCCCCTGCTCGTTCTCTCTCTCTCTCCAATAAATAAATAAAATACTAAAAAAAAAAAATGTAACTTAAGGGATGCCTGGGTGGCTCAGCCGGTTAGGTGTCTGCCTTCAGCTCAGGTCGTGATCCCAGGGTCCTCAAATCGAGTCCCACATCAGGCTCCTTGCTTGGCAGGGAGCCTGCTTCTCCCTCTGCCTGCAGCTCCCCCTGCTTGCGTGCTCTCTCTTTCTCTCTGACAAATAAATAAAATCTTCAAAAAAAAAAAAAAAATGTAACTTAATACCAAGGAGACACCTACTCCTTTCTACCTCTTGTAAGCAAACAAGTAAGTTTGAAGCAAGTTTTAAAACTGCAGGAAAAAGCTACTTCCTTGAATTGAGTTGTTTTTCCCCCTGTGAAGACGGAAGTTTTTCATTTACTCCTATATGCAGTGAGCAGAACCGACTGTAAAACAGCAATGTGCAGAGGGGCTTCTGTCTGCTGTCCAATAAAAACATTACAGGAACTACCTGTGTAATTTTAAATTTTCTAGTAGCCATATTTAAAAAGTAAAGAGAAACAGGAAGTTAATTTTAATAATATCTTATTCAACCCAATGTATCCAAAATACCATCATTTTAACACACAATCAATATAAGAATTCATTAGTGAGGTATTTTACGTCCCCCCCCCCCTTTTTTTGTACTAGGTCTTCAAAATTCGGTGTGTCTACTTCAGCACATCTCAATTCAGACTCACCACATTTCCAATGCTCAAGAGCCACATGTGGCCAGTGGCTACCACACTGGACAGCGCAGGCCCAAGAGCAACTGAAAACATCAGAAGCACCAAGAGACACTTTCTCAAATGACGGCCGTTTAAAAAATAATATTAGTCAAAAACAAGAGTACTTACTGAATGATCCCATTTTACTAAGTTCTAAAGCAGGCAAAACTAAGCTATGATAGAAAGCAGGCAGGTCGGGGGGGTTGTGGACTGACTGGAAAGGGGCACGAGGGAACTTCCTGGGGACGCTGGAAACCAGATGGTGTACGTCCACGTTGGAGTAGTGGTTACACGGGTGTATAATTTGTCAACTCTCTGATCTGCACCCTTAAAATGGGGGCATTTTGTTGTATGTAAATTATACATCGAATCTGTAAAAACTGTTGACGAAAGAAAGCTGTTTTGTAGCAGCAGCGTACTTAGCCCCAGTGCGCCCTAAGCAGCTATTCTGGGGAAAATGCTAGGGTCGTTGTTCAACCAGTGCACTGGGCGGGGGAGGGGACAGAAAGGCCATTTCACTCCGCGCGGGGCTTCACTTCCGCCAACGCCATCTCGGGGCTCTCTGGGCTCCCGAGGCCAGGGAGAAATGGGAACCGGGGTGCAGCCGGCCCTTGCGCCCCCTTCCGAGGCCCGTGCGGGGAGAAGCGCACCCCGGGAACGCGACGCTCCGGAGCCCCGGTCGTGGGCCGCCGCAGGGCGGGCTCCGACGGCACTGGGCGCCGGCAGGGCAGCCCCGGCCCCCGCCCGTCTGCCGTCCGCCGGCGGTTTGCGTGCGCCGGGTGCGGGGACGCGCCGGTTGCCTGCTCCTCTCCGACCCGGCGCGGGCGCCATCGGCGAGGGGACAAAGGCGCCCGGCCCCACGTGCGCGCCTGGACTGGGGGCGCGGAGGCCCTGGGGACGCGGGGTGGCCACAGCGCGGAGGCCCTGGGGGTCCGGGGAAGGTCCGGGCGGGAGGTTACCTGCGCGGTGGTGGTGGCGCCGGGAGAGTGGCCGGTGGGGACAGCGCGCTCCGCCCCGCGGCGGGCCCGCGCTCACCTGTAGGGCTGGGGAAGGGGCCGCCGCTAGGGGTGTCCCTTGTCGCCACCGGGTCCTTCCCGCCGCCCGCGCGGGCCTCGGGGTGCGCGGCGCCCTCCTCGCCCACCTTTCCCTCTCCTGCTGCGGCGGGCCCCGCTGACTCACGCTGGTGAGCTTGGGGTTTGCACCCGCGTTTGTGCAGTGCTCCAAAACAAGCGTCTAAAAAGTCACTCCTCAGGCACAGACAGCTTCCCGCCACCCTCCGCCCTTGATGCACTTGGCCCCAGGCCTCGGTCAGCCCGGGGACTGCTCCTCCCCTCCGTGGCTCACTTAGCAGAGGCACTTCGGGGGCGCGGGTGAACGCCACGTTCCCGGCGAGCCCCTGCCTCTTGGCAAGGCGAGATCCTCACTCGGGTCCTCCCGTCCAGTTCTCACCACTGTAAAGAGCTTCACACTGTCCACAAACGTTTGTGGATCCCTTACTGCGCTCCAGGAACTGCAGAAACGCTAAGAGGACTCAAATAGAACTCGACTCCTGCCTTTGAGGGGCTCACAGTCCAGAGGCAGGTCTACACGTCTATTGAAATCAGTAAAGTTCCCTGAGGCGCCTGGCTGGGTCAGTTGGTGGAGTTCGATCTCAGGGATTGTAGGTTCAAGCCCTGTGTTGGGTGTAGAGATTACTTAAAATCTTAAAAGAAAAAATTAGTACAGTTCCTCAAACAGTACTAGTGTAACAAGAACAACAAAAAAAGTGGGGTGGAGGGCAATCAGGGCTTCACCCACTGAATTTTTAAGAGTATTTGGAGGATGGCTGGTGCTGGGAGAGGACACAGGTTATTCAGGGGAAGGGAAGAACATCCACAAACCACTGAAGGAGAAAGGCTCTAACTGGACAATAGAAGGGTTTGAAGTTGAGATGGAAGAGTTAAGAAAGTGGTGAAAATTTTGAATAACCAATGTGAGTCACTAGAGAACCAAGTTAGACAAGTGTCATTGAAGACCTAGGGGAGTTTAGAAACCATAGTGTGTAATGATGCCCAGCTATGATTTTGCCAGCTATCTATAGGTTGATATATAAATATGGATATTTATGATAAAAGCAGTTTGTGGGCTGAGTAGAGGGAGGTGAGTGAGGCAGTTGAGGGTCCGGGAGAATGTGATTGTGGTATTGAACTGGGCGTCTAGTCCACACAGGAAAGGACCGAGAGCAGTGTGGAGCTGATAGACTAGGAAGAAAAGAGACAGAACTAAAGACAAAGGCCTATGGGAATAAGGGAGCTGGCACACTGTTACCAGCTGTGGCGTTAGCACTGGAGACTTCAAAGGGGAAGTAATTCCAGGAGATGATTCAGTTTAGGGTCTGACATCTGAAACAGAGTCAAATGAGTGGGTTGAGCATCCACCAGGCCAGTGTGTGGGACACTGAGGTCCCTGGAATTTGGAGGAGTCCAAGGAACCAAATCTTGAGGCCAAGGAACCAAATCTTCAGGGAATGTGGAGGAGTGACCCTGAAGCTAATAGATGACGGCAACAAGGATGGGTGGAGGTTGTACGGCAAAAATTCAGTGAGTTTCAAAGCAAAGGGGAGTTTCTCCCCACCAAGAGTAATGTCATGGAAGAAGAAGGAAGGCACTAGGGTCAGTGATGTCAACTTCTGGAAAAATAAACAGAGGCTCCACTCAGCAGGAAGTGTATGGAAGCCCCAGGTCTTCATGGAGGCCAATAAATAAATTTTTTGAAAAGGAGGAAACAACTTTGGGGTGCCTGGATGGCTCAGTCAGTTTAAGCATGTGACTTCAGCTCAGGTCATGATCTCGGAGTCCTGGGATCAAGTCCCACATCGGATTCCCTGCTCAGCGGGGAGTCCGCTTCTCCCTCTCCCTCTGCCCCTCCCCCTGCTCGTGCTCTCTCTATCTCTCTCAAATAAATAAATAAAATCTTTAAAAATTAAAAAAAAAGGAAACACCTTTGAAGCCTGGAGGCATGGAGAGGTTTGTTATGAAACAAGTCTTCCAGAGCATCCTATGGAAAGGACACTCATGAAATGGGCTGACATCAATGGTGATATTCCCCTGCCACATATGTAAGGTTTCCTTCCACATTTCAATACTTCATTCCCTTTTCACAGCCAGGACAATTACTACGATCCCCTTTCTATAATGAAGAACCTGAGGCTTAGAGATGTGAGGTGTCCTGACCAAAGGTACATTACGAGTGGGAAAGCCAGGACATCAATGTAAATTGTTTGTCCCCAAAGCCAGATTCTTCACCACAGGATGTGGGGCCTTATCCTTATCTTATTCTATTCCTCTATGTAGCTAACAGATGGAAGATATTTTGTGAATACAAAGGGATTATTATGATAACTATTGTATTATTAATCCAAAATGGGGAAAAAATTGAACAGAAAAACAAATTTGATAACAGGATTCAGATTGACTGATTTGGGGTGGGACAAGAATATCCTCTTCATGGCCCACTACCAGCATAGCAATAAGAATAAAAAAAGAGATGAAAACAAAGTCTGTCATTAAGTTGATTGCTCGTGCTCTCTTATAATCTTTTATTTTGAAGAATTCTACCTTTCAGAACCATTGTAAAACTGTCTGTTCCCTGGGGAACACAGCCTTTACTGTGGTTTTGGGTGTTCCTGGAGATAAGGCAAAAGTAGAGCTGAATGGGCTGGGCCCCACCTCTGCACTATATTTATGCAGGTGAAGAAACTTCAAGGGCAGAAAGGACAAATAACAGGTCAAGGTTATTCATCTATTAGATGGTGACATTAGAACCTTCATTCCTCTAGGCTTCTGACTGAAATTCTGGGCTCAATCCAATCATACTTGAAACAAATATCCCTTTTCAGTAGTGTTGACCACTTTTAGGTTCTTACTGACATAAATCCCAGAAAATACTGGTCCTAAGATGTCTCCTGACTTTCAAAGCTGAATCAATACCCAGACTCTAAAAACAGGTTGGAATATCATTGATGCCACTGAACTGTACACTTAAAAATAGTTAAAATGGGGGGCATCTGGATGGCTCAGTTGGTTAAGCGTCCAACTCTTAGCTGAGCTCAGGTCTTGATCTCAGGGTCGTGAATTCAAGCCCCGCACTGGAGTCCACACTAGACGTGCAGCCTGCTTTAAAAAAAAAAAAAAAGTTAAAAGAACAGATTTATGTTATATATATTTTACCACAATTTAAAAGATTAATAGTGTAATATACCAAAAACCATTGAATTGTACACTTTAAATAGGTTAATTATATGGTATGTGAATCATATCTCAATAAAGTTGTTTGGCCTTATTAAGCCAAAATCCTGGACCTGAATTGTGAATATACCTCAGGCTGGAAAACTGGAGAGCAGGGAAATCAGAATCAGAATCTGTCATAATCTGTCCCCACATACTCCCACAGGACACTGGAACTAGGTGAGAGGAGGAGGAATAATGGGTGTCCTTCGCCAACAGATTGCTTAAGACTGTGCTTGTGAAATCCGTTCATGCACTCCCTGCTCTGGAGGGGTAGTTGTTCACTTGACCAGTTTTTTTTTTTTTCATTTACATGTTATTACTGAAAAAATTAAAGGTACAGAGCAGCAGACATAAAAGTATAACCACCAGCTTGGACAACTGTCAAACCATGGCCAAGCTTGTTTCATCTATATCCCTACCCATTTCTGCCCCCCTTCCTGTATTAATTTGAAGCAAATGATAGACATCCTATCATTTCTTTGGTAAACAGCACGACTCTCTAAAAGAGAAGAACTCCTTTAAGTACACACAACACCATCACCACAATTTAAAAATTAACAATCCCTATGTCCATCAACACATAAATGAATAAACAAAAAGTGGTATATACATGCAACAGAGTATCATTCAGCCTTTTTTAACAGCCTTTTAAAGGCAGAATTTTAAGAAAATTCTGACACATGCTACAAACGGATGAACATCAAGGACATTTGCTAAGTGAAATGAGCCAATCACAAAAAGACAAATATGGTATGATTCCACTTATATGAGGTTCCTGGAGTAGTCACACTCATAGAGACATAAAGTAAAATGGTGAGTGCCAGGGGCTGGTGGGAGGAGAGAATGGGGAGTTGTTTATGTTTCATTTTTGCAACTTGAAAAGACTTCTGGAGATTGGTTGCACAATGTGAATGTACTTAACGCTACTAAACTGTACACTTAAAAATGGTTAAGATGTTAAATTTTATGGGTATTCTACCAGAATTAAAATTTTAATAATTTCTTAATTTTATGAACTATCCAGTACTCAAATTTCCAATTTTTATAAACGTCATACTTTTCCCCCCAATGTTTGTTTGAATTAGGATCCAAATAAAATCCACAGATTGCCACGGATTATGGCTCTTAAAACATTTCTGACCTATAGGTTTCCCTTCCCCTCTCTTCCTTACAATTTATTTAAAGAAACAAGGTCGTTTGTCCTGTGGTTTCTCACAGCTTAAATTCTGCTGCCCGCATCCCATGGTGTCCTTTAACACTTTCCTTAGTCCTCTGTATTCTCTGTAAATTAGTCGTTGGACCTAGAGGCCCTGGGCCAATTTTGATTGGGACTCAGAAAGCGGCTAAAGACCTCCATTTCTGCGGCGACGGCCCAGCTGGACCTGAAAAGGCGAGGCTAAGCCAGCAGCCAAGCTGCTTAGAGAGACAGAAACGCCGTTTACACGTCAGAGTCAGTCACCTAGAAAAGCTGGGGAAGGACGAGAGAGGACCGGGCGGGACTACGCTGGGAAAACCCTTTGTCTGCTTTCCACGCACGTCATAAAGTTACTGAAATAAACAGCCAATGGGGGAGGGGCCTTTGGCGGAAATGACATACGTGCGGCCGGCGGCAGAGCGGCCATAGAGACGGGGAGACGGATAGAGAGGCTGCTCCAGGGCCGCACTTCCGGCCATCTCCCTGGGAGACGTGCATTGTGGAGCCGGGAGCAGGCCGTGCCTGTTAGGGTCTCCGGTGGCCGGGACCGCTGTAGCGGCCCCGCGGGCGGGATGTTCCGGGGTTTGAGCAGTTGGCTTGGCTTCGAGCAGCCGGCGGCGAGTGGCCGGCAACCTGAGGGAGACGGGCAGGTCGAGGAAGACGCTCCACCCCAGCAGTGCTCCGAAGAGGTGTCAGAGTCGGCGGAGGAGGAGCCGCGGCAAGCGGGGGACCAGGAACTGCTTCATCAGGCAAAAGGCCTCGGCAGTGAGTCTCCTCCGGCCCTCGGGACCAGAGTGTGTGTGTGTGTGGGGGGGTGCCCGCTCCCTTCTCTTGACGCCCGAGGGCGCGGACCCGACTGGTTGGGGGGTGTGGGGTGGGTGGAAGGGGAGGAAGGTGTGTCTGTCACTTGGTCGTCTTGGGACAGGGGAGGTTGATGAGGATCTGGGCAAGGCCGAAGTTTCATCTAGCAGTCAATCCTGTGCCTGAAGTTCCTGGTGACAGGTCAGTCTTTACGAGGTGTGTAAACATTGGGAGCCAGGGCTTCCGTAAAACGGTGTGGTTCGACGTCTTTAGGTTTGACAAGGAATCTTTTTTGTTTAGTTCTCCAGCTTTCACCTCCACACGCCCACCCCCATGACGGGGGACGTTGGGGAACTTTAGTTGGTTGGAAAAGTGCCCTTTGTGCCCTTAGGGCACAGTGTGTTGTCTGTAGTAAAATTGCGGGCAAGAGTTACCGAAGGCCGCCCTCAGGCTGGTCTCCTTTTTAGGTGCAGTGGAATCTTTTTTTTAAGGCGGGAAAGTAGCAGTCCATTTTTGTCTGTGATGCAGGTTTCGGTACTAGATGTTTGATGAACGATATCTCATTTAATCTGTTAAACCTCCCAGTGAGTTGGGAGAACAAGCGCAGAGTTACTGGCTCAAAGTTACACTGATAGTAAGCAGTAGACGTGGAATTTGAACCTAGGTCTGTCTAATTTGAAAGCCACAGTCTAGTTAGGGAGGAGAGTAAAAGTAGTAGGTTTGAAGAATAAACACAGAGCTCTGGTAATTCTGATTCTGGAGACCTTGGCGGGCTTAAATAATAAAAGAAAACGTCTTTGAGAAGGTGGGGCCTAAAGCAGATTGCACTACAAGTGAGAGACCTGCACCAAAGGTAGATACTAAATTTAGCAAGTGTTTTTTAAGAATCTACTAAAAGGCCAGATCATAGGGGAGGCTGGAGCCTGAGAGTGGAGAAACACATATTTGAATGAGAAAGGCTCTAACATTTCAAGAAGTTTGGGGAGGGGGCAGGGAAAACAGACATAATCTCAAGATATGGCAGTACAGAATCTCAGCTCAAGGTCCCCAAACAGTGCACAAGAGAAATAAAACTTAAGTGCTGTGCAACAAAAGCTCTAAAGAGCGAACAAGTGTTTTGTGTGTAGAAAACTGAGAAGAAATGAGCTTGCAATACTCAAAAGATGTGAGATGAATTGGACTAGAGCAGAAAGGCTATGTTAGGTATTTGAGATAGATACAAGATATATGTTAGGAAAAGCAGGGTATGGGTGTTTACTTCATTTCATAGAACATAGAGAACTATTTTCGTTGATCTTCAGGGGACTATCAAAAGTCGCTTTTTTTTTTTTTAAACTAATTTCCTATGCCTAACATGGGGCTTGAACTCACAACCCTGAGATCAAGAGTCACATGCTCTAGTGACTGAGCCCGCCAGGCACCCCAGAAGTCAGTTATTAAAACAGCGAGGGCTTTATCGTCAACTTGAAACCTCACATTTGTATTTACTTATTTTTTTAAAGATTTTATTTATTTATTTGAGAGAGCAGGGGGAGGGGCAGAGGGAGAGGGAGAAGCAGACTCCCCGCTGAGCAGAGACGTGGGGCCCGATCCCAGGACCCCGGGATCATGACCTGAGCCAAAGGCAGACGCTTAACCAGCTGAGCCATCCAGGCGCCCTATATGTTATCTAAAAAGACTCCCCTCTCTCTTTTTTTAAAGATTGTTTTTATTTATTTGAGAGAGAGAGAACGAGCAGTGGGAAGGGGCAGAGAGAGAGAGAAGCAGACTCCCTGCTGAGCAGGAAGCCCCGGGGCTTGATCCCAGGACCTCCCTGAGATCATGACCTGAGCCCAAGGCAGAGGCTTAATCAACTGAGCCACCCAGATGCCCGAAAAGACTCCTCTCTTAAAAACTGAAATTAAGTGCCTCTGAGCCCGACTCCCACTACGTAGATTCATTTCTTTAGCCTTTTAAAATCTACGTGGGCTCTTACACTCAATACTACCTAAATACTTCTGGTTCATGGTGATCTATTTGTAAATTTAGGCAACTCACCAGTTACAAATGGTGGACACCCAGGCCTAGATTCCACTCCCTCACCCAAAACCGAACCTTCCCATCCTTGGTCCTTCTTCCTGATAAACTCTGGCCTCCTAGGATTACCTGCTTCAGAAGGAGGGCAGTTTATAAGGGAACTCACAGAAGAGCTCCTCCCTACCTCCCTGAAGGCGTCATGCCCCAAAGTAACTTCTAATTCAGCACAGATTGGTTGCTTGATTTTTGTTAAAGTCGGCCAAATTGAAGCTTTTTCTGTACTCTTCCTTTAAAAAAAAAAAAATCCATACCTCTGAGAGTGTTAAATACACGAGTCATTTGCACAGTTTAAATAAGTGGGAGGATGGCCAAAAATGAGCTTTGGTTTTTTCAAAACCGTCTCTAAGGCCAGTCCATGCCCAGAAATGGAGGAAGGACAACCTCCTCTTCTTTGAAAAGTGCTCTTAGTATTTGCAGTGGAACTGTATTAATTAGGCCATCCTCTTTTTCTGTAAGGAAAGTGCATTTCAAGTTCTAGGTGCCTAACTTGCTTAGTTTACAACTAAGAAGGCCCCAAAAGTTAGTGTGTATGTAGGAAAATATATGTCTGCTTCAATACAGAAGTAAAATAACTGATTCAGTTCTGATGACAAACCCAGGTTTACCATGAGGGAGGGCAGTGCAAATGGTCAAGAGCTTGGATCCCACATCTTATAAACAATAATAAAGAGAACTGGGGATTTTAGCTTGAAGAAGAAACTTGGGGCATTGCTCAAAATTCTGAAAGCTTTTTTGTAGAAAAGTCATTCTATGTTACTTAAGAGGACAGATCTAAGTCTGAGAGGTAGGAATGACAAGGAAAATGAAAAGGATTTTCTAATTAGAGGGGGATAACAGTAATAATTGGCTACACTTTGAAATCATGTGCTCCCCATCCCTGGAAGTAGGGCTACCTGGATAAGAGGTTCAATTAGGTAACCTCTAAAGCCCCTTCCAACATGAAGATTCTCAAATTGTATGAAATACAGTATTTTTGAAAAATTAGCCAGCAATGGCTTAAGAATATTGGTTTTCTAAGGCTTTGCCTTAGAAACCACTATCTGCTCCTTATTTTCTTATTCTAGCAGCAAGCCTTAATCTCTTTATTCTTTTTACTCTGACAAATGTATGCTTTTTCTGACCTTTGAGAACCTTCCCACTTTCCTTTATCCTTATCATTCCATTCAGTTCGGTAAGCCCTTGTCACTTGCTCATATGAGATGAGGCAGTATGGAATTGGGGCACAAGCTTGCCAGTTAGAAGCAGATAGCTTATGTTTGAGTTTCCTGCATTGTTGTCTTTATTGTGATACCATTTGCAAATTATAGAAAATTCAGCTGCAAGTTACAGAGAATCCAACAGAGGCATAATGAGAAGACCTTGATTATGTCGGAAGTTCCCAAGACCACCCCTAGGTTTGATGAGCACCCACCAAAATGGGGGTTGTTTTGGCAAGAAGGAAGGGGCTAGGCATTGGATAGGCAGTCAGCAGAGTCTGCCGCTATCTTAATGGGCAAATCATTTATCCTCTGTGAGCCTTGGCTTACCTATCTGTAAACTGGGCAGATTATACCTATTCTTCCCAGGATGATTGTGAGATTAAAATGACTACTTTCATTGTTAGCAGTTTGCCCTCTCCTTCCATAAGGCTGCGTCGTCATACTCACCGAGAGCCATTTTACTTAGTCTTCCTTTCTTCTTTGGTTGCTGCTTTAGTTCAGACCTCTTTGTGCCTATGTTCCTGAAGTGGACATTGTACTCCTATTACTTCCTGTTAACTCTTATCTTAGTCTCAATTTTTTCTAACCACTTAATGAAAACTGTCTTTAACTTGGTGTCATCCAATATATTAATTTGCAAAATTAATAAACCACTTCTCATCTTTATGAGCTTCTTACCTGAAAATCTCCTATCATGCTTTCCCACACCCCACTCCCTCTGACCTCGGAATCCATCGCACTCTCTAATTACTCTTGGGAGACCTTCTCCCTCCCTTCTCTGAGTGCCTCTGTTGAATGATTATTCTTGCTTCTCTTGTCTTTGAGCCTTTTATTGGCTTGTTTGTTTAGAAATGGACATTCCTTGAGGGCAAGAACTATATTTCCTCCAGTGTTCTCTGTGTTCAGTGTACTCCACTCTTGGAGTCATTAAAATCTGAGAATTGAGATTATTATGCTAAAATAACCAGTTTTTATTTTTTAAAGTTTATTTATTTATTTATTTATTTAAGTAATCCCTACACCCAGTGTGGGGCTCGAACTCATGACCCCAAGATCCACAGTCACACGCTCTTCAGACTAAGCCAGGCACCCCAAAATACCAGTTTTTAAATGACAGTCCTCCTTAGAATAAAAATGATGATTCTAATTAAAAACATTCTCCTGAGAAAATCTTAAAAGGAACCCTGCTCTTTTTAAAACTTTAGATTTCTTAGACTGTCAGCAAAGAATATTTTTACAAAATAATCTGGCTGTCTACCCAATTTATCATACCACTTTGTAAATAGACTAGTCATAACCAAAGAGAAATGAGGGACCGCCCTAAAACTCAGCACTATTATGTTGCTCCCCATTCATCCATCTAGCAAGTACTTACTGGTCACTCATTGCGGATACAGTGGTGAATCACACAACCTTGGTCCCTGCCCCAGTGGGACTTAGGATGGGCCTTCAGTTTAACTGAGAAGACTGAGCCACCAAGTAATCAGTAGAGTGTCATGAATATTGTTGGTCTGGCAACACAGGTGCTGAGGGAACACATCTCAGGAGCTCCTGCTCTAGTCAAGGAGCCAGGGAACATTGCCTGAGAAGTGCTATCTGTGTAAGTGGAGACCCACAGTATATGTAGAGTTGGCCAGATAAAAGTGTTTCAAACCAAGGAATAATGTATCTGAGACCTCCTTGGAGGTACTCAAGAATTTCTTGGGGTCATATGAATGTAGAATAGGAGGGGGAAGAATGGTGAGAATGAAACCAGAGGCAAGTAGTATCCTGTGGTATAGTCACAATGGGCTGTTGACATCACCGACAGGTAAACGCCACCAAACACAATGGGAGAAAGTAGACTGTTTATGGTAAAGGCTACAGAAAGTGGGAGAGAGGGTCATTCAGATTGGCAGATAGTACTGCTGCTTCCAGATAGCAGTACAAGTTGCCTGATTCTCTGGAAGAGATACCAGCCACCAGTGAGGGTTTAATCTGGTGTGCCAAGCTCCCTTTGCCATTCTTATCTGGGTTTTCCCCCGCCTGAGTGTTGAGAGAGTCAACCTACCTGCCCCTCAGCAGGTGCAAGTAGCAGAGGCAAGACTGTCCTAACTTAGAGAGTATTTCCCACTAGATGAGATTGGAAGGCCAGTTGCCCAGGAGCATCCCCTAGCAAGTCCAGCTTCAGAACCTGCCTGAGGTTGCTTCCTGCAGCCTACATTGTATACAGTGTGGACTTAGAAACAGTATTTGTCTATGTACAGACCTTTATGTTATAGTTGCAATAGAGCCGTGATACTTGTGTCTTTTCAAGTTTTCAGGAAAGTTAAATTTGTGCTTTTGCTTTGTTTTGTAAAGATGAAAGTTCGCGTGTTCCAGTTTTGTTTTTATTTTTATTTATTTATTTTTAAAGATTTTATTTATTTATTTGACACAGAAAGAGCACAAGCAGGGGGAGCAGAGGGAGAAGCAGGCTTTCCGCTGAGCAGGGAACCTGATGCAGGGCTTGATCCCAGGACCCTGGGATCATGACCTGAGCTGAAAGGCAGGCACTTAACGACTGAGCCTCCCAGGTGCCCCTATGTGTTCCAGTTTTAATCTTATTCTGCATATTTGCTCATTATTATTAGGTTAAGGATTTATGTTTATATTAGGGCTTGCCAAGATTCCTATTTATTAAAAATTCCTCCAGATTTATTATGGGATAGCTTAATCTAGGGAAAGAAGGGCATGTTTTCTTTGAACAAGAGGGAAGGAGAAAATAAAATAGGATATTTAGGGTCTGGAAAGGAAGGAAAGTGAAAGGGAGCCTTGATCTTATTTGTGAAGTTGGAAGGGAGATTATCTACTGAGATAAATTAAAATGAGAGACTGGAGAAGGGCAAGACAAGTCTGAAACAGCTACTGGGGGATAAGGGGTGGGAGAATGCTAGCACTCTTTGAAAGAGATTAATTAAAGGCCTGGTATGGATGGCTAGTCCACCCCAGAAAGTGAAGTACTGTCAGTGCTGTCAGTGTTTGAAGTCCTAGTTAACAAGAATCGTGCCCTGTGGTTTAAGATTCCCGTGAGAGCTCTTTAAGGGACAATCACAAATATAATAACCATTGTACTTGAATGGAGCATAGACTGTCTTTTATTCTTTACAGACTATCTGTTTAGCTTTGCAACTGCTGCTACAAAAAAGATAACTGAATCAGTTGCTGAAACCGCACAAACAATAAAGAAATCAGTAGAAGAAGGAAAGATAGATGACATCATTGATAAGGTACATTTAAACATCTTTTGAAATTGATTAGCAGCTAATATAATTATCCCTTTTTATGAACTTTATCAACCCAAGTAGGATATCATATTCTGATAAAAATATTGTTTTGAGATTCTTGGGTTTTTTTTTTCTTTTTGTGTAAGAAGTAGCTATGATTTAAATAACCTTGGTTTTAATTTTAATATATTCTAAAATACACTGATACTTTTGGGTAACACTAAACTTTTTATATTGTGAATTTAATTTTAAACTATAACTGTTTCCAAACATTTATGCCTTTGAGTCATTCATTTAAGTGTTTAAAGTCCTAGCCCATTAGGAATTACACTTTTTTTTTTTTTTAAAGATTTTATTTATTTATTTGACAGAGAGAGAGATAGCAAGAGAGGGAACACAAGCAGGGGGAGTGGGAGAGGGAGAAGCAGGTTTCCTGCTGAGCAGGGAGCCCAATGTGGGACTCGATTCCAGGACCCTGGGATCATGGCCTGAGCCAAAGGCAGACGCTTAACGACTGAGCCACCCAGGCGCCCCAGGAATTACACTTTTAAGTAAGTTTGTTCATTTCCTACAGTGGTAGGGTCCAGACCCAGGGAATTTCATTTATGTTGGGAATTATTTGAACTAAGGAGGTCATCAATTAAACTTTAGATAGCTTGTTATTTAGATGCTTTGTTATGTGTACTATTTGTTAGAATGAGATTTGACTTGGCTTTTATTGTTTTTTTGGAATAAAGCAAAAATTCAGTTTTTAACTCATTTTACCTTTGCATTTGAAAAGATAATCCATCATAAAAGAGTTGTATACTTGAAATTCAGAAATGTTGAATTTCTGTTTGTTGGCGAAAGGGGGAAGTATTACTTTTTTAACTGTTTTATATGAAGAAAATTAATAAAATGTCTCCTGACTTCACAAATCTTAAATGTAATTCTTATCTAATAATAAAGTTCTCAAAGTAACTTGACTCTTTATATATTTTTTAACAGACAATTATAGGAGATTTTCAGAAGGAACAGAAGAAATTTGTTGAGGAACAGCTTACCAAAAAGTCAGGTATGATACATGTTTTTTGTACACGACGTACTTACCTGCCAGATTTTATTGAGCACCTGTTAATGTGCCAGACACCACACTAAGGCTCTGACAATGCAAAACTGTGTAAGTAACAGCCCCATCCTTCGGTAGCACAAAGACTAGTCGGGGAGACAAGCTCATAAACCTTTGTGCTTTAAAGGAAGGAAGGATATTGTTCCCTGTGGCTGGGATGGAGGGTGAGACCAGCGGATGAAAACCCCTCTGGGGAGCTGGCTCTGAAAGAGAGTGAGCTTTCATTTCTCAGTTTAGAACATGTCCAGCACAATGTGTGATGTACACATAATAGGCACTTAGCAAAAGTTGGCTTCCTTCCCGTTCTCTTCAGGAGGAAAAAATGAAAGAGCTTTCCAGTGGAGTGACAGGGCGCTGTGAAAAGTCATGACGTGTTGTGGGAAATTACTCAATATATTTCTTTCTTCCTTTTTTAAAAAAAGATTTTATTTATTTATTTAGAGAAAGAGAGAGCAGGGAGCCCGACGTGGGGCTCGATCCCAGGACCCTGACATCATGACCTGAGCCGAAGGCAGGCGCTTAACATACTGAGCCACCCAGGCGCCCCTCAATACATTTCTTTACTGACAAGTGCTCGTTTAAATGTTTGGTAGTTATCGGGTCTCAGAATGTCTACTTTTGCTGTTTGGATGTACTCAAACACAAAACTGGCCTCATGTCTTTGAATTTGGCAAAAGGGTAAAATAATTCGATCAGTTTGAGCAGTGCCACAAATTCAAAAAGAGCTAGTTAGTCGTGTGGTGAGTCAGGCATTGTCATGCCTAGGTAAACTCAAAGTATAAAGCAGATCTTTGGGACAAATACTCTGTACAAATTAGCATACCTTCGTGATTCATGGGAAGCAGTGTGGGAAGCAGTGCAAGTGATCCTGGCTTAGAGACTTGGGGTAGGAGTTGGTTGCAGTCTCTGAGATAGAAAATTGGAGGGAGTAGGGTGAAAGGATTGAAGGTACTCTCAGTTTTGAGGTGCCCAGGTGAGAGGAACATGTACAGAAGCAGGGAAGGGAATGCAGGTGGCATATCAGGAAAATGCCCTTGCTCAGTTGCACTAGTCACATTTCAAGGGCCCAACAGCCGCATGGGAGCTAGCGGCTTCCATATTGGACAATGCACACCTGGAACATTTCCATCATTGCAGAAAGTTCTTTTGGTCACCACTGCTCTAAATTAACTGAATGGGGTCCAGCAGCAGCAGTTGATTCCTATTTGAAGCATGGAGAATTCCATCTGCCAGTAGAGATTGTTAGTCAAGTCATGTAAAAACCATGAGAGTAGGTGACCTCAGTGAAAAGTGTGTCAAACATGAAGAGAGCTGAGCAGAGATCTAGTGTTGAGGGGAAGGGAGGAATGGGAGAAATTGACAGTTCCTGAACACCTGCTAAGTGGCGGGTACTTTATATACAGTATCTTAAGTGGCAGGTACTTTATATACAGTATCTTCTTTAGTAAAAGGATGGATTAGCAAGGTTAAGTGATTTGCTGAAGGTTGCTCAGCTGTTAAGTGATGAAACAAACCTGCCATTTAAAAAACAAACAAACACACACAAAACTGCCCATTTACCTGAGATAGAACAGCTAGGAGAGAGAAGCAATGGAAGCCCAGAGAGGGGAGAATTTCAAGGAGAGTGAGGTCAGCTGAGAGGTCCATTTACAAGGACCGTGACGAGAGGCACTGTGTGAGTATCCCACGTGCATTTGTTAATTTAACACTCACAGTAACTCTCTGAAGTACTTTTCTCTCCATTTTGCAGAGAAGGAAACTCGGCCTAGAGAGAAAAGAACTAGGAAGTGTCCATGGGTTGGACAACCAGGAGGCTATTGGTTACCCTAAAAAGAGCAGTTTCAGAGGAGCAGGGAGGTGGGGGATGTCTCATCCGTAACAGTAGATTGGGCCTTGAAAGGACCTCACCTGAGGGTAAGAAACACCAGGAGAGGCTGTTCAAGGTGAATAGACTTAAAATGGAGGCCAGAATATTAAAGTAAATAGTGTGAGGGGAAAAAAAAGTTGTTGTTTTTAAGATTTCATTTACTTATTTGCCAGAGAGGGAGGGAGGGAGAGAGAGAGAGAGCAAGAGCACAAGCAGGGGGAGTGGCAGGTAGAGGGAGAAGCAGACTCCCTGCTGAGCAGGGAGCCCAACGTGGGGCTCGACCCCAGAACCCCGGGATCATGACCCGAGCCGAAGGCGGATGCTTAACCAACTGAGCCATGAGGCACCCTGGAAAAAAAGTTTTGAAAGGGCTTTACCCGATTTTTTTTAAGTATGAAAATATGTTTAGGGGTGCCTGGGTGGCTCAGTCATTAAGCGTCTGCCTTTGGCTCAGGTCATGATCCCAGGGTCCTGGGATCGAGCCCGGCATCGGGCTCCCTGCTCCGCGGGAAGCCTGCTTCTCCCTCTCCCACTCCCCCTGCTTGTGTTCCCTCTCTCGCTGTGTCTCTCTCTGTCAAATAAATAAATAAATTCTTTAAAAAAAAAAAAAAAAGAAAATATGTTTATTTTATCTTATAGTTAACAGAATTTGGATTATAATTGCCACATTTGCTTGCCTAGGATGAGCCAAAGAATGAGCCAGGTGTCTGTCTGTCCACATGTCCATCCACACATGCACATAACTTTTCTATCAGCTGGTACACAATAGGATGTCTCTTCCATTGGACTTTTGCAACATGATAGAAAGGGAGATTGTTTTGGCGAAAATATTAGGACCCCCCTGCATGTCTATCTTCCGTGCTGACCTCCCACCTCCACAGCCTTGGCTCTGCCCTCTTGCCCTGCCCTGGTTCAGATGGTAGAGCTGCTCAGATGAGCAAAATACTCACGGGCTTTGTCTCCACTCTTTCACACTTGCTGCTCCCTCTGAATACCCCCTACACACATCCACCACTGAATTCCTCCTAGACCAAGATCAGCTCCCAGGTCTCCGCAGAAAACCCCTGGGACTCACCTCTCAGTGGTTGCCATTTGTTTTCTGGCATTATAAGCCTGCTTGAGTTGTACTCCTTTTTCTTGTGAGCCCCAAAGACAATGTGTCTTTTGTAGATCCTGGCCCTATTGTTTATTGTTGCTGATTTGCCATTTCTTTCTTCATTTGCTTTCAGTCCTGACAACCCTTTTCTCAGTTCCTAATTGCTTATCACCTTTTGTCATGAATTAAGTACAGTGACGTTTTAAAAAGAACTTTTTATTTCAATTTACAGAAATTTGCAAGTATAAAAGGAGTACTGAGAACACCCCCGACACCCTCTACCTAGATTGTTGGTTTTATTCCATCTGCCTTATCCTTTACTCTTTCTCACTCTGTGTGTCTTGTCTTTTCTGTTCCACTCAGTGTGTGTTTCCTAAGAATTAGGTATATTATCTTACACAATCCAGTTATCAGCTTTAGGAAATATAACATTGATATAATGTGCATATTCTAATTTTGTCAATTGACCCAGTAATGTCCTTTGTACGTTTTCCCCCTCAATACAGCATGCAGTCTAGGGTACAGTATTGTAGCTTTTGTCATGTGTCTTAGCCTCCTTTAATCTGCAACATTTCCGTGGTCTTTGTCTTTTAGGACATTAATGTTTTTTTTTTTTTTTTTTTTTAAAGATTTATTTATTTATTTATTTGAGAGAGAGAGAATGAGAGAGCAAGCACATGAGAGGGGGGAGGGTCAGAGGGAGAAGCAGACTCCCTGCCGAGCAGGGAGCCCGATGCGGGACTCGATCCAGGGACTCCAGGATCATGACCTGAGCCGAAGGCAGTCGCTTAACCAACTGAGCCACCCAGGCGCCCCAGGACATTAATGTTTTGGAAGGATACTCCCCCCCCCTTTTTTTTTTTAAGACTTTGTTTATTAGAGAGAGAGAGCACCAGCAGGGGGGAGTGGGAGAGGGAGAAGGAGGCTTCCCGCCGAGCAGGGAGCCCGATGTGGGGCTCTATCCCAGGACCCTGGGATCATGACTTGAGCCAAAGGCAGACACTTAACCGACTAAGCCACCCAGGCGCCCCTCCCCCACTCCTTTTTTTAAATAAACCATTCCTCAGTTGGGCTTTGGCTGATATTTCCTCATGATTAGATTCAGATTATGCATTCTTGGCCAGAATACTACATAGATGATGTGACCTCCTCAGGATATCACATCTGGAGGCCTACAGTGGCCATCTCTTTCTCATTAGTGATGATGATTTGGGTCACCTGGTCAAGGTGTTGTCCATTTCTCCACCATATAACTTAAGTAATTTTTTTTTACCAAATGCTTACATGCTTTAGTCATACATCACGTGTGGGAATTATGATGAATGTTCATGTTTGGAACTTGTTAGTAAATTGCTAAAATGATTATGTGGAAACTTTCTCATTCTTTCAAACCACGGATTGCAGTGTAACCCTTGTAAGCTGTTTTTCTCTTTTCTTTGTTATTAAAAACCTTTAGAAGCAGCAGTACCCCCATGGGTTGATAGTAATGATGAAGAAACAATTCAACAACAAATCTTGGCCTTATCAGCTGTAAGTATCTGTGATTCCCTGTGTAGAAATACTTTCTTCCTATTGTGATTTTATCCTTAGTTTTTCTTCTATACAGTTTTTTAAATGTTTTGAGATGTTAGGACTGTACACATCAACTTTCACTGTTTTTTCCCCCTAAGTCTCCCCCCTCCCGTTTCAACCTGCTTCTCTTTAAGTTCTTTTTTATTAATGGTAAAGTATAATCTATTACACAAAATAATTCTTTCAGCCTTAAAAGGATTCTTTTGTTATTAAGATAATCTTTGAGATATGCTATCATATAAATTTTGTAGATAGCATTCTAGTTTGTCTGAATGAAAAGATGGTATTCTAAATTTTCTCTTTAACTGTTATATATATTTGAAACTGAAATTTAAAAGAAAATAAAATTTTCTGTGCTGGCCCACAAAAATTTCTCTCAAGACTTCAGAGGGAACGCAGTGATACCAGTTAACAATTGTATAGCACCTGACAGTTTCAGAAAGAACTTTCTTACGCATTATCTCCTTTGAGCTTCACGCACATCTGTGAGGTAGATAGGAGCTTTTATCGCCATATACAGGCATGAGGATGTGACTCCCAGATGTGACCCTCACTACTTAACATGTGTTTCCACTGGGCTGTGCATTCTTAGCGGGCAGAAGCTGGCTTTGATCTCTGTCCTTAGCACCCAGGAGCCTGCCTGGCATAGGACTCAGCAAGTAGGGCTTTTACTGTATCAGTGGCTTTCAAGCTTTGTTTTTAATCCACTCTTTTTTTTAGCCAAAGTCATAAATGGAACTTCAGCCTAGGAAACAGACAGAGAACTGGGCTCTTTACTTCCCTTCCATTGCCCTCCCTCAGGACGTTTTAAGGTTTTTTCTTTTCCATTAGTAAATCCTTCAAAGGCCTGAGCACCCATTATGAGTTCAGCGTGAACCCCACGTATTTTGTTGACTGTGTTGTGGCCACACTTGATGCTGCTGTCACAGAATGCTTTTCTCCGGAAGCAAAGTGGGACAGTGAGACTATCGTTTGAGGGCAAATATCAGATACTCACCAGTCAAGTCCCCACAGCTCCTCTGTCCCCCAGACCTGTTCCTGTCCTCATCTTCTCCATCTCAAAATCAGATTCCAGTTATCCACCAGTTTTTTTCTAGTCACCAGCCTAGGAGTCTTCCTTCAGTCACACCCGCCCCCACCTGGGCCCACCCACATCCTGACAATGCTGTGTTCAAAATACACCTCTACTCCACTTCTCCACTGCCACCACCGTGGTCCTGATGCCCTCGTCTGCCTCCAGCATCCCAGCTGCTGTCCCATCCTTGGCCCTTTCCCTACAAGCTCACATCAGTAGCCGCAGGGGTCCACTTATGGTATAAATCCCTTCGTGTCACTTTCCTACATAGAGCCTTCTAATGGCATCTCATCTCCTGCAGGCAAAGATCTAAACTCCCTCTCCTGGCTTCTAAGGCCCTTGGCTTGGCTCTCTTCCCTTGGGCCCCACTGCCCTGCCTCCCAGCACTCCAGCCACTGTTTCTTTCTGATGTACAAGCAAGCTGAGCTTTGTCCTGCTTTAGTGCCTTGTGATTGCTGTCCCCTCTTCCTGGAACCCCAGCCTACACCATTCCATAAGATCGCATCTCAAATGTCACCTCCTCCCTAACCATCCTTTCAGCCCTCCACCAGTTACCCCATCTCATAGCCTTAGCAATCTAAGCCTGTGTCTGTCTCTTCCCACACTCCCACCCCATAACTGGAATAGAAACGCCGTGAAGGCTGGGACCCCATCTGTGCTGTGCCCTGCTGGGCAGGTGACACAGTGCCTGGAGCACAACAGGTGCTGACTGGGTGATGCACACACACGCCTACAAGAGAGCACCGCTGATTGTAGCGTGGCACAGAGGCTTTGAATGAACTTCAGTACATCCTTTATAGTGGCTCCTGAATTTGTTAAGACAGACTAAATTGCTCTAATAGAGAAATCCAAAAATACAGAAGGTTAAATAAGCTGTGACTCTGTCTCCCTCCCTCCTCCCTCACATGAGACTCCAGAGGTAGATGGTCCACGTAGGTGTGCTTTGCCCATGAAGTCATCTACAGACCCAAGTATTTCCTGTCTTAATCCTTTCCTATGCCACCCTCTAGGGTGTTATCTGCCTTCTCTGTGGGGAAGGCAGCTCCTGTGACCATGGCTGTGTTCCAGCCCATGGGAATTGGGGAAGAGGTGGGTGGGCATGCCAGACTGTTTGAAAGATGAGACTCAGAAATTGTACCTATCGCTCAGGCCTACATCCCTTCGGCAACCTAGATGCATGGTCACTCCTAGATGCCAGGGAGCCTGGGAAATCCAGTCTCTGGCTGGGTGGCCACATGCCCAGCAGGAGCTCAAGAGTTTTGAGATCCTTTTTTTTTTTTTTAAAGATTTTATTTATGTATTTGACAGAGAGAAACACAGTGAGAGAGGGAACACAGCAGGGGGAGTGGGAGAGGGAGAAGCAGGCTTCCCACGGAGCAGAGAGCCCGATGCGGGGCTCGATCCCAGGACCCTGGGGTCATGACCTGAGCCGAAGGCAGATGCTTAACAACTGAGCCACCCAGGTGCCCCCCAAGAGTTGTGATCCTAAAAGGAAGGAAGGGATACTGGGAGATAATTAGCAGTCTCTGCCAGAGTTGCCTTACATTCTCTGACTTGCCAAGCACTAGTTGGGACAATTCAGAGCCTACAGCAGAGTAACCCTTTAAGCTCCTTATGTTGGGGCACCCCTTATGGCATAATGCTGTCATTAAGTAGTTATGAGAACTCAATTCAGCAAATTGTGTTTAGAACCTCCTCTGGGCCAACCTTGTCCTAGGACTGGAAGTAGATGAGACATGCCCTCCAAGAGCCTGAAGGCTTACTGGACATCTGCTAGATGAGTACACACAGCGTCACTCCCTGTGATTAGCACTGTAATGCAGGATGGTAACGAAGCACTGAGGAGAGGGGCATCTCACTGGTTTTGGAGAGGGGAGGGAATGATCTCAGGGAAACTTCCCAGAACTGATGACATTGGAACTGTTACTGAATCTTGGGAGGAGGGTGTGTGGATGTTTGGCGGATGCAGGGCAGGGTTTGAGGTTCAGATAGGGAGTGTTGTAAGCATTTGGGTATGACTGGACTGTAGGGTGCAGGTGGAGGTGTGGATAGGAAGCCAGGTCATGAAGACCTTTTTATACCTTTCTGATAAGTTTGGGTTTCATCTTAAAGGCAACAAAGGAGTCACTTGGGCAGGGTAGAAAGTGGGTTGCTCTGGGTAAGAAAAATGGGACTGGAGACAGCTACCCCTTCAGCGGCTGCTATAGCAATCCAGGTGAAACTTGATGGGGCAATTTTAGGCTTTGCAATTTTTAGGCTAGAAGGTAAAATAACTAAAATCCATTTAGGCTCAGATTTGTTCTTGCCTTAATGTAGGAATTCTCCAAAACCAAAAATACTGTTAAAATCTAACATGGGCAAGATGAGGTGAAACTGACCGGTGCCGTTAGTAGCCAGCTTCTAAGATTTAAGTAGCCAATTTTCTAAGATTATTCTACACTAGTTTTCATATACCTAAAGGTGCTCACGGAAACAAACGTGTTCATACAATTTCAAACTCTAATTTCAACTAATTGCACGACTGAATTTCCTGGCCTCCCATGAGGCTCTCTTCAGTTGAGACTGTTAAATATATGACAGGATCGGTCATTCTCCACTCTCTTAAGTAGACAGGTTAGTAGATACCTCAATGGACTTTGTGGCTGAAATCTTTAGGAGAATTCAGTATCTGTCAAATCAGTGATGCATTGTTATATATTAATTGCATCCTATGGTTTCCCCCATGTTTTTCCCCTTTTCATCGAAGGACAAGAGGAATTTCCTTCGTGACCCTCCAGCTGGAGTGCAGTTTAATTTTGACTTTGACCAGATGTATCCCATCGCCCTGGTCATGCTTCAAGAGGACGAGCTGCTGAGCAGGATGAGATTCGCCCTTGTTCCTAAACTGTAAGCAGTGTGTTCCTGAGCCGGAGTAGCGCTGTGCACAGTATCAGGGAAAAGTTGTGGAATGGTTTCCTACTCTCTCTCCATGAGAACAGGTTCTGTGGCCCTTTAGCTCGCTCACTCGCTCACTTGCTCTCTTGCTGTCTCTCTGTCTCTCTCTCTCTCTCTCTCTCTCACACACACACACACACAGAGCCATAGAATCAAAACTGAGAGTGGACTTCACAGGAAATTTAGGGGGAGATAAGATACGCTCTTTTATCCCCAGTCCCCAGTTAGAAGCTAGAACATAGTTTCCTACGGAAACAACCAAAGTGCTCATGTCTTCCAAATAAAATTAAGGTCTCCAGGGCTCATCAGGACCTGGCCCACTGCCTTTTTCCACTCAGGCTCTGCTCCCTGGCAGCAGTGTTCTCGTTCTCTTTCCCACCCGAGGTTTTTCCTCTGCCCAAAGGCCCTCTTTTCCTCCGAAAGTCCCTGCTTGTCCTTTGAGCTCCAGTGCAAGCATAATGTCTTCAGGGATACAACCCTGACAGGTATCATCAGGCCTCCCCCCCCCCCCGAGGATCCCCTTCCCTTCCCCTCTGCCACCATGGGCTCTTACCTTTTATTTTTTTTATTTTTATTTTTTTTTAAAGATTTTATTTATTTTTTTGACAGAGAGAGAGACAGCTAGAGAGGGAACACAAGCAGGGGGAGTGGGAGAGGGAGAAGCAAGCCTCCCACCGAGCAGGGAGCCTGATGCGGGGCTTGATCCCAGGACCCTGGGATCATGACCTGAGCCGAAGGCAGACGCTTAGCGACTGAGCCACCCAGGCACCCCTCTTACTCACCTTTTAAATTCCAATTCCTTGTTTTTAATCTGCTGCATTTTTGGTCCACAAGTCCTCTCTGAGTGTTCCTTTTTTATAGTACTCTATTCTTTTTATTTTTTTAATTTTTAAAAAGATTTTATTTATTTATTTATTTAGCAAGCACGAGCAGGGGGTGGGGCTCAGTGAGGAGGAAGAGAGAAAATCCCAAGCCGACTCCATGCTGAGCAGGGAGTCCGACACAGGGCTCGATCCCATGACCCTGAGATCACAACCTGAGCCCAAATCAAGACTCCGCTGCTCAACCGACTGAGCCACCCTGGTGCCCCAGCACCCTCTTCTTTTTAGATGGGTGCAGTATCTTCCTGTTCTTGAGAACATGAACTATAGTTTTCTTGAAATACTCTTTGGTCCCAGTGCTTTTCTCTGAACCTTTGTGTTTGTCTTGGGCACTGTCATTCATGGTGCGGGTTTTCCTTGCCCATCCTTCGAATCTGAAGGCACCACGCTGAAGGAGCGCTTCGAGCTGTGTGTCCGTGCGGGCCTTTTGGACAGGGAAGCTCAGCGGCCGAGGGCTGGGTGGCTTCCCGAGAGGAGGACTCCCCTCTCGCCTAAGCCTGAGTGTGGAGTGGCTTGGCTTGGAGTGGACTGTCACTTCCCGCTGCGTGGGAGCGCAGGCCCTGGCTGGCAGGGGCAGCGCGGGAGTCACGGCAGCGGGCCGCTCCTGGGGGGGCCTTGCCACCACTGCTCCTGTCCTGAGCCCAGCCTGCACCAGCCTTCAGAGACGCCTGCTGCCTCGTGTCCCCGGGTCTTTGCGAGCAGACGCCCGGCGGACAGGCCTGTTCTCACGGCCTGTCCCCTCCTGCGTGTGGCTCGATGCATCGCTCGCTGGTCTGCAGGGTAGATTGTGCTTTGCCCGTCACCTTTCCAGCTTCTACTGTGGTTTTCTCGCCAGCTCTCTTTGTCATGTGGATTTTATCTACTGAATGCCTTTTCTGTTAGTTTACAAGTGTTTTCAGAGGGAGCACAAATAAATACGTGTTCATTGTGCTATGTTTAGCTGGCCAAAGAGGGTTTTGTTTTGTTGTTAAGATTTTATTTATTTATTTGACAGAGAGAGAGAGAACACAAGTAGGCAAAGCGGCAGGCAGAGGCAGAGGGAGAAGCAGACTCCCCACTGAGCAGGGAGCCCGATGCGGGGCTCGATCCCAGGACCCTGGGACCATGACCTGAGCCGAAGGCAGACGCTTAACCGACTGAGCCACCCAGGCGCCCCCAAACAGGAGTTTTAACAAATATTTGCTAGCCCTTTGGTTCACATGGAAGCCAAGTTCTTCTGTTTGTGAGAGAAGAACAAGTGTTCTTGTGGACTTGGAACAGCAGTTACATCGAACCTTTCACTTAACGTTTACTTTGTAGTGAAACTCTTCATAATTATCAGTGTGTTGGTGGTGAATTTTTGTAGCCTTCCCCTCCCTTTCTAAAAAGAAGAGTATGTGTTATATGGCTAAAATCTCATTACAAATCTAATTCTTAGATTGTGTTTAAAGTAGCTAGCTTTGGGGCACCTGGCTGGCATGACTTTTGATCTCAGAGTCATGAGTTCGAGCCCCACATTGGGGGTAGAGATTAAACTAAATAAATAAAGTAGCTGTTATTAGTGAAGGATATAAAAAAATTATTATCTGATCTTTTCTTTACTATTTTGCTCACAAAACCCTGAGAGTTGCCTTTTGAACAGTTCATGTGTATATATATCTGTTGGGCACTCTTTCATCTCAGAATCTGAGGTTATACCTATTCTGAATAACTGCCTCCTCCTGAGAGAAAAGTAGCAAAGCTCTGGAATTCAGGTGGACTTTGCACCTAAAGTCTCCATCAACTTGGAGACCATTTGGATCACCACGGGCCACACAGTGGGCTCCCTGTCAGCACTCTGGGGGACTGTCCAGAGGCCCGGGGCTGCTGGAGTGTGTGGCCTGGGGTACTCACGGCAGGCATGTAGCCAGCTTTGGTTCCATAGCTTTGCTTGTTGACAATTCTGGACTCCCTCTTACTGCTGAGAGTAATTTTAGAGTTTTTAAAAGATTTGGAGAGTTGGTATTTGATAAAGAGTATTTCTAGTTTGTTGCTGGCTAGGTAAATGGTCTATTGAGTAATATAATTCCAGTTTCCTATTGTTAATTCTGTTAGGGATGATTTTAGAAATTAGGGTTATCACTTTTTATAAGTCTTTATCTGTTAGAAATGCATCCTGAAATATTTGTGGATGAAAGGCTGTAATATCTGGCATTGCCGTAAAATATTCCATCCCACACCCAGAGAAAGGCATGCGTGCAGGGGAGAGGAGCATAGATAAAACATGATTGGCAAAATACTGGTGATTGTTGGCTAGGTCCCAGGTACATCGGGGCTTCTTTGTCCTAGTCGCTCCACTTTTGTTTTTGTTGAAACTTCCATAATAAAACCAAATGAGCCATCATCACACACAAATCCAGGACTTCTGGACTTTCCTTTCTGGCATGCAGAAGTGCAACTTTGATCATTTGAGACACTTTTTGTAAACAGAAGCCATCATTAGCCAGGAACAATTTAGAAAATCAATCAAAACAAACACTTGCTCTGTATTTCAAAATACCTTCTAGTGGTGAACACTTCCCTGCAACAGCAGTGCTGGCATGAGCCAGGACTCTTGCATCACAAACACCCTCTGAGGCCTTCACTCTGATGACAGTAGAAAAATTGCAAGTCCCTTCCAGCCTGGGACTGACCTATGCCCATTGTTTCTCAGAGGGTGTTTACAGCATTCTAATGCCTTAAAATAGTCCATGAAAGCATAAGTGGTAAGATAGACATTTGGGAGTTGCTATGTTTCATGGTTTTCTTTATCATAGGGCTTCTCAGAATCTTTTTTTTTTTTTTTGAGATTTTATTTATTAGAGAGAGTGTGCACAAGCAGGGGAGAGGGGCAGAGGGAGAGGGAGAAGCAGACTCCCCACTGAGCAGGGAGCGCGATACGGGGCTCCATCCCAGGACCCTGAGATCATGACCTGAGCCAAAGGCAGGCACTTAAGCTGACTGAGCCACCCAGGTGCCCCTCTCAGAATCTTTATTATGTCATGCACATTGTGACTCTGTCCAGAGTGTAACAGAATATTTCTCTAGTGTGCCTCTGTGACCACTTTCTCTTACATCAAGAGGGAGAGACTCTGGGAAAGGAAATAGTACAGATGTTTGTTTCTATTAAGAGAGCAAACATTGCCCATAATCTGCTGTAGATTGGTGGTACACCTGTTTCATTTTGGATATTTCATAGAGCTCAGAATTAAGTGACCTTGAAAACATTCAGGCAGCTCACTACCTCATAGGAAGTTAAGCTCACTTCTAACTGTGATGTTAACAGTGTAAGATTCTTGAACTTATCCAGGTAAAGAGCCCCAGTTCTTTTTTTTTGTTCCCTGGGGTATCTTCATCTCTATACCCCCTCACCATCCAGGTGCTTAACCTCCAAAAGTGAGTTCTCCGAAGTGAATATAAAGTGTTGTCTAATTACAGAAGAGCACACTACAGGTATTTATTGTATTGCTTTTTAAAGATTTATTTATTTTACTTATTGACAGGGTTGGGGGGTGGAGAATCCTGAAGCAGCCTCCCTGCTGAGCGGGGAGCCTGACACAGGGCTCGCTCCCGCGACCCCTAGATCATGACCTGAGCTGAAACCAAAAGTCAGCCACTTAACCGACTGAGCCACCCAGGTGCTCCTTGTGTTGCTTTTTAATGCTGCCTAAGATTTTGTTAGCTTTTCTAGTGGCCGCAGCATACTCTTGTTTGCTCAGGTAAACTTGTGGTTGACTGTAATACGTCAGGAACTGCTGTTAAGCCAGGCCTCCCTCCTGCTGAACTATTTCCAAGAGATGTTACAAAGAAAAGAGAATCGTGAGACCACATGAGTTTGGGAAATGCTACTTGTCATTTACTTGGCATAGTAAGAATTTAACAAGTAAGAGGTCATTATTCCTGTGACCATCTGTGTTGGCAGATAACTTGGTTTATTCGTCCCTGAATCACCTGGATAGGTCCTGATGCATGTGGCACTCGGTAAATATTGGTGGAATTAATGAAAGAAAAGATAGGCTGCATCTAGCAGCATGTCATCTTGTTACCTAGCCTAGCCTGTGTAGATAATCTTGTATTTTGCCTCTGTTGCTTAAAAAAGCCAGCCTCTGTTGGGGCACTTAGGTGGTTCAGTTGGTTAAGCGTCCGTCTCTTGATTTTGGCTCAGGTCATGATCTCAGGGTCATGATCTCAGGGCTGTAAGATCGAGTCCCACGTTGGGCTCCACGGTGGGTGTGACACCTGCTTAAGATTCTCTCTCCCTCCCCCACTTCCTCTCTTAAAAAAGAAGAAAAAGGCTAGCCTCTGTCACTTAAAAAGCTAGTCTGCTGGCCCAGCTTCACCATTCACAGATGTGACAACTGTGTGTTCTTATGTCTTACCTAAGGCAAGTACCGTCTTCATCCATAAGCCTGCATCTCAGAATTTTCTTTTAGTTCTCATTGATTTTCTTCTACTCCTTCAAAATCTTTTTCAGTCATGCTTTCTTCCTCAAGTTTCTCACCATTCTAAGACCCTGCATCCCTTCAAGTAAACCAGGGGGTAGAGAGGCATTCTGCTACCCTTTTGTTACTTCTACTAGCAAAATGTTTTGGGAACACAAAATGAGTGACTCCTGCAGGCAAAAAAAAAAAAGCCCTGCGCATACTGCACAGGTCACCAAAGCCATTGCTAGTTAGGTGATAGGGATGAACTTTTTTTATTTAAAGATTTTATTTATTTATTTGACAGAGAGAGACGCAGAGAGAGAGGGAACACAAGCAGGGGGAGAGGGAGAAGCAGGCTTCCCGGGGAGCAGGGAGCCTGATGCGGGGCTCGATCCCAGGACCCTGGGACCATGACCCGAGCCAAAGGCAGACGCTTAACAACTGAGCCACCCAGGCACCCCAGGGGTGAACATTTTATGTTTTTTAAGTTTTGTTTTGCCTTCCACCCTCAAGATTTTATTTAATTGCTCTGAGGTAAGCATAGTCATCAATGTTGTTTTTTACTTTTAAACAATCACACCTTCATATAGAAAGGTTGGAGGTATCGCATAAAAACTTCCCTTTCCACTCATTTGAGACCTGATGCTCCATCAGTCATGACTGCTTTAGTGTGTATTTCCTACAAACAAGGCTTTTCCTACATAACCATCCAAATCAGGAAACGGTCATTTATGCGTTATTGCCGTCTGATTCTCAGACCCCATTCAAGTTTTATCATTTGTCCCAATGTCCTCTTTAGCAAAAGGATCCAGTACAGACTCACATGTTGCATTTAGTTTTCATGTCTCGTCAGTCTCCTTCAGTCTGTTGCATCCTGTCAGGTGGTACACACTGCCATTTTGTCCCGTTACTGTCCACACTTTGGTCACTTCACTTGATGAAGATGGTTTCTGCCAGACTTCTTGACTGTAAAGTTACTTCTTTCCTCTTTGAGATTAGTAAGTATTTTCTGGAGAGGTACTTTGAACTCTGTAAAAATATTCCATTCCTTATCAGACTTTGAACGTATTCATGTATTTATTTGTATCGGTATAGACTCATGGTTCTGTTTTATGCAATGGTTATAATCCATTGCTATCGTTATGTACTTTGATGCTCAAAATATCACCAACTTGGCCAGTGGGAGCCCATTCTAAGTTGGCTTCTGTGTCTTTTTGACTCATTCTCATCATTCTTTAAGTGCTTCCTTGCTTTCTGGTATGGGGTAGTCCAGGCTCATCTTGTTCTCTCCTTTGTAACCCTGGAATTGGCTACTTACCCAAAGAGATCTGGTTCATTTTGGTGGAAAATGGTGTACAGACACCAAGATCTGAGCACTAGTCATGTTCATTGCTATTGGGGTATCACTACTCCTTGGTCCGCTCAGCAGACAGAGCTAGGGAATATTTGTGTGCTCTCACACATACACTCATTTGCATCTGTATTGGATGAAAACCATGTATTCATGGTGCTACCTCACCACACGGATCATTCTAGAATTTTCCCTTTCAATGTTTGTAACTCCCTTCTCTGACCATGAGAAACTTGGGTTTGCACTGTCCTTAATATTTCTATTTAATTGATCAACCCCCTGCGTGTAACCAGTCTTCCATTTTCGCCAGCACCCCCTCCCCTGCTCAGACACCCTCCTCTCCCAGCTCAGGCTGTCATTCCCCATTCCAGGCCACCCCCATGTGGACACTCACCTTACCCAGCTTGGTCACCAGCACCCCCTGCTAGGTGATTCTCATATGCAGACAAGTTTGAGGACCACTGAGGGTTCTTGGCTTGGACTGCACTTTAGTCTTCTTATCAGTCATCTCCCACCTCCCTGCTAACTCTTACTGATTGCTAGTTATTTGCATGCTGCCAGGCATTTCCTTTCGTAACGAACAACACCCACAGTCCTTTTCTTGTCACTGCTTGAAAGCTCTTAATTATTCGGTAAACAGCAAATACAGTGCAGTCCTGGCTGCGTTTGCAGCCTCCCGGGTTGGTGTGCCGGTCTCACAACAGTGCCTCTTTCCTCTGCTGAGGGCAGTGTTGGTGTCATTAAAATACCAAGAAATGCAGAGGTTTCATTGGTGTTCTGTAAGTTGTCTTTTGCTGCTATGGAGAAAATAGCTATTATTTTTATCCTGTCCCGCAGCTTCCAGTTCAAAAGCAAGTGAGAGTCTCCTTTGAGCCTCACTCAGATTTGAAAATGCCCCTAAAAAAATCATCTCTTCCCGCCTCCACTAAAACAAATAACCCCCCGCATGCATGGGTGTGTGTTGCATGCATTCTCAAGTGTGTTGTTGTCTGTCCTGAAAAGCGTGAAGGAAGACGTGTTTTGGAGGAACTACTTTTACCGCGTCTCCCTGATTAAGCAGTCAGCCCAGCTCACAGCCCTGGCCGCCCAGCAGCAGGCCTCCGGGAAGGAGGAGAAGAGCCATGGCACTGAGGAGGACCTGCCACTGGCAGGTATGTTCAGAGAAGATTTCACTGTGTGTAAAAAAAAAAAAGAAAAGAAAAGAGTTACTTTAAAAATATTCTTATAGACTCTCATGAGCTTGTCATCTTTTATGTACCAAAAATGTCACTGTCATCTTCTGGAAAACTCTTTCCTTTCCAGAAGAATATTCATTCTCATTGCCCTCTCTCTGACCCTGCTCACACATCTTCCCCAAGCTTTGCTCTCCTTTGCTTTCTTTTTCTCGTTCTTCAGGGTTTTTACTTCCTTTTTATTTCTCCCTCGGTCACTAGTCATTTTCCCATCTCTTTCCTTGCCCTTTACAATTTTATACCTTCTTTTCTCTACCAATTCAGTCTACCGCTTTTCTTTGTTTCTCTGCCTTCCATTCAAGCCGATGCTCCCCTAGTACTGTACTCTGTAGAGCAGAACTGAGCTCCATTCCACTCCAAGTTACCAGTGTTTAGCCCAGACCTAGGCACCATTATGGTGCACGTTGGACTCTTACTGTGACAGTTGACCCCTGGTTGTTGGGGAAGTGTTTTATAATACCAGCAACAATTTAAGATCTGTAATAGTAATTAAAATCAGAAAGGTATTAAAAAAATAAGAAGAAAGGTATTTTGTGTCATATTTTTAACGTTTCACGAACACCTGTGTGCAGGTACTGATTACAACTAGAGACTTAACCTGTTCGTGGAATTTTAAGTAATTATGCATCATGTAGCCTAAGGCACAGGGTGTACAGACCACCAGGAGAGAACCTGACACTGCATTTAGGGTCAGGGAAATGTAAAGAAGGTGCTCTACACAGTAAAAATTGGCATTTTGCATCTAGATGTTAAAAAGAATCCCAATTGTTTATTATTCTTTACTATTTGTTTTCATTGATTTTATTAGAAAATGCCGTTTTACCAAATACTGCCTGTATTACAAAATGGGCTTAAGACAGGATTCAGTAAAGACTACACACCTAGTAAGGTTCATAAGAAAGAAAATGCAGCCCAGGAGAAAGAGGGGAAGCTGTGACTGAGCGTTGCACTTTGCTTTGTGCTTCCTAGCATTCATGACAAATGGAAAATTTGATAAATAACTGAATTCTCAGTATCCTAAAAGAAGGAGCAGATCTATTCCTGAATTTGATTTCAGCTAACACTGAGGTCAAAATTTATTTCCTGCTTGGAAATCTTATATGAAGGGCATCAAATATGATGACATAAAAAAAAAAAAATTCCCAGAAGAAGTTGAAATGGTCTCACCTAGCTATTTCTTGAAAGCATAACATAAAAGCTCATTTCTGAAAATTATTTAGTATCATCGTACTTGTGGATATTTTAGTTGTTACTATAATGTGTATTCAGAATTGAATCAAGCAATTTTTGTCTCTTTTATTCTCACTTCTTAGAGGCAGTACGGCCCAAAACACCACCTGTCGTAATCAAATCTCAGCTTAAAACTCAAGAGGTAATACAGTTTTACATTGTACCTAGTAGTTGATGTCTGGAAATGAAGTAACTCTGTGTTAACTATCTCAGATCCCATTTGAAACTGCTTATGAATATGGGTCTTACCTGTTTTGAAGAAGAGGGGTCCAGCACTTGCACAGTTAGGGACCTGTAGCGGAGACATGAGGCGATTCCCTGGTATCAGTCATCTTAGATGTGCTTCCGGGAATTAGACTGAATGACTGGAGTGACCCAAACTGTGAGAGAGCATGGTGGATTCAGGTGGTAGCTCATCTGGTTCCCAAGCAGCCGCGCAGGTTAGAAGGCTGAAGAGCAGTGAGCATCTGACTAGCAGAGGAAGGAGACGAAAGGGACGCTTTTTCTAATGCCGCTTAGAAAACCATTCCCAGAGCTCCTTTGTTGCATTTCAGGATGAAGAGGAGATTTCGACCAGCCCAGGGGTTTCTGAGTTTGTCAGTGACGCCTTTGATGCCTGTAACTTAAATCAGGAGGATCTGAGGAAGGAAATGGAGCAACTGGTTCTTGACAAAAAGGAGGAGGAGACAGCCATTCTAGAAGGTACCAGACAAACAAAATAGCTCTATGTGCTCTTTTCCGATTCCGAAGTTGATTATAGAAAATGTCATTCTGAAGCAGACATACAAACATACTGTAACTTTTGTGTCAGAATCGCTTCTCTGTTCCCCATTAGAAGGTAGATTCTAGCACACATGACCAGACCTTACATCCCTCTGCCTTAAGCATGCACAGGAGTGTAGAGAGGAGAAACTGAGCCCAGAGAGGATAAGTGATTGGTCCAAGGCACCTCAGCCCCAAGAACATGTGGCCAACAACAGGCGACAAAGAGTGCACACCCTTTCACTTAGAGACACCCTCCTCCAGCCTTCTACTTGGGTTTATACTTTTTTTTTTTTAAGATTTTATTATTTCAGAGAGAGAGCGAGCATGTGCCCATGAGCAGGGAGAAGGGCAGAGGGAGAAGCAGGCTCCCTGATGAGTAGGAAGCCCGACATGGGGCTTGATCCCAGGACCCTGAGGTCATGATCTGAGTCAAAGGCAGACGCTTAACCGACTGAGCCACCCAGGAGCCCCTCGGCTTTATACTTCTATGTAGAAGATTCTTTGTCCTGCTGCTGTGTGCCACAAGAGCATTGCTTCTGGGAAGGAGCATGCTGCCTTTAAAAAAATAATAATTTAGAGACAAAGTAAAGGGGTTGGGGTCGGCTGCTTTCTTTGGCACATCAGGACAAATGACTGGCTTTTTACTGGATGAAAAGCAAAGGCTCGGGTTAATCATCATCAAATGAAGAGTGTTTCGTGAAGCCTTCTGAGACCCCTCCCACCCCCAGTTTCTCATGCAGATGGCTGCTGGCCACTGCGGAAGGGCACTGGGCAAGAGCCCCGGGTGTTGGAGGCGATAGCTAGAGCAGACTGTGCGCTGGTTCCCTTTTTGCCGGTGATGACTAGTAGCACGGGCCCCACAGGAAACTGGAAGTGGCCCTGAGGCAGGAGTCATAAGGTGCTGGCTGGATGCTCTGGGCAAGCTGTTCTTTCATTGAATTCCTGCCCGAGTTATAATTTGGACCACATAATATTCTTTTATATATTCATTGTCTTGGCCCCCCAGCTAAAGTGTAAGTTCCTCAAGGGCAGTTACACCTTGTTTTTGCTACCCCACAGTACCTGACATGGGGTCTGGCACCCAGCCCCTAATAAATATTTGTGACATTGGTGGTTTGCCATGCAACACACCGTGTCCTTTCCCTTGAGTCTAAGTTTACTACTAAGTTTAAGGTATGTATGTATTTATTTATTTATTTTTAAAGATTTTATTTATTTATTTGTCAGAGAAGGAGCCCAAGCAGAGGGAGCAGCAGTCAGAGCAGGCAGAGGGAGAAGCAGACTCCCTGCTGAGCAGGGAGCCCGACGTGGGACTCGATCCCAGGACCCTGGGATCATGACCTATGCCGAAGGCAGACACTTAATGACTGAGCCACCCAGGCGTCCCAAGGTTTGTTTTTAAAAGAAGAAAATAGAAGGATGCCTGGGTGGCTCAGTCGTTAAGCATCTGTCTTTGGCTCAGGTCATGATCCCAGGGTCCTGGGATCGAGTCCCGCGTCAGGCTCCCTACTCAGCAGGAAGTCTCTTCTCCCTCTGCCTGCCGCATCCCCTGCTTGTGCTCTCTCTCATAAATAAATAAAATCTTTAAAAAAAAAAAAAAAGAAGAAGAAAATGGAGGTGCCCGCTGGCTCAGTCAGTGGAGTGTGTGACTCTTGACCTCAGGGTTGTGAGTTCGAGCCCCACATTGGGCATAGAGATTACTTAAAATCTTAAAAAAAAAAAGATGAAAATAAATTTTAGCTTTATTTTTTAAATAGCTGGTTTGTTTGTTTTCTATTTCATAACACCACGTAACAGTTGTCTTACCGTCTACATACATATATGTACACATACACATCACACACACACACACACACACACACACACACACACACATTGAGGTTCTAAGTGGAAAGTTGCAGTTCTGAATCAGCACAGAAGAGGAACGTGAGAGCTTAGATGGAGCCCAGTGTGAGGGGCCAGGCTTCATCAGGAGACCTCCTGACCTCAGGTTCTGGTATCCATTGCCATCCTAGGAAAACTACTGCTAAAGTGCTTACGCGCAGACTGTGGGGCCTGCAGATCTGGCTCCATCTGGATGCCTGGTGCTATCAAGCTTGGTGTTCTTGGGCAAGGCACTTAACCTCGCTAAGCCTCTGTTTTCCATCCTAAAAAATGTGCAGCAGTGTATCTAGTCCCTGGATTGTTCTAAGGATGGAAAAAAAAGGGGGCGGGGGAGTGATATGTAGAAAGAAGTTAGCACAGTCCCAGCTCAGTGATTGCTCAAGAAATGTTAGCTGTTTTTTTCTACCACTGTCATCCTTAATAGTGGTAAAAATTAATTTGCAACCAAATATTAATTATCAACTATCCATTTAAATACAAGGAAAAGCAGAGGTTTTAGAAAGCAAAATAACACCCAAACATATAGCACTTAACCGATTTATCTTTCTAATCATATCTCCCTTCGGTTACTGTTAAAATTTGGTCAGTTTTTCTGAGCACACATGGCGAGGAAGCTCGAGATGTTAAAAATTACCATGGCTAGGACTTCCACAGGGAATTATACTTGACCGAGTTGTTAAAACCAGCATTGTGAATTCAGAGAGAATCTTTTCCTTCTCATTTGTTTCTTTCAGAAGATTCTGCAGATTGGGAAAAAGAACTACAACAGGAACTTCAGGAATATGAAGTGGTGACAGAATCAGAGAAACGAGATGAAAACTGGGATAAGGAAATCGAGAAAATGCTGCAGGAGGAAAATTAGCTCTTTCCTGAAATAAAAGAATAATGCTTAACATTCTGTAACTGACATTAAATTCTAGATGACGACACTCGCTGAATCAGAATGCAAAAAAGATTGGTATAACTACGAAATTCAAGATTATTCTTTTTTCAAGCTGAAATTTGCCTTTTTTGCGTTTATAAAAAGTATATAGAACAGTTATTCTAATAATCAAAAAGGGATGTTTTATGTAATATTTCTTTAATATAAATCTAGTTAGAGATATTCATGTAGTTACTATGGATATCTTTGCCATAGAAATGCAAGTAAAATTTTAGAGTTCTGTTTTCCATGAGGTCAGAATTATAATTTATTCTTCAATTGTTTTTTTCCTAAACATTTGTACTTCTTGTTGCATTTTCACTGATACATGTATTTGTTGAAGTACTTACGTAATGGATTGGTAACTATCAAAATGACCAAATTGTACCAAAGAACTTAAGAAGAAGCACTTTCAAGACTATTTTCTTGGTAGGTATTTTCTAAAATTCCCTCTAGAAGCCAAAAGGTAAGATAATTATGTTGATTTTCATAGTGTAAACATCACACAATTTGACATTGAGAAATACTGTGCAGAAACATTTGTTTTTCTCTGGGGCCTTTTCTTTCTTGTGTTGTTGTTTGTTTGTTTCTTTGTTTTTTTAACTATACCACGTTTAGTATCGTTGCTTTCCTAAATTCCACATCACAGTTTTTGTAGAAAGCGGGGTCTTTTGTCCTTTTTATATTAATGACCTTCATAAGCCCATTCACCTTACAGTCTCTTGTTTTTGTTTAAATCGTCATCACATATAAATGTTTCAGTTTTGTTTGTCTTAGTTAAACTGTCAGTCCTTATAAAATTGTGTTCCTCTAAGTACAACTTGTGGAACTTCACTGTTCAATCCTGCTTGTATTCTGCTACACCAGCAGGCCCATGCTCAGAGGATATGGTATTTTTTTTTTTTTTTTAAGATTTTATTTATTTATTTGACAGAGAG
Source organism: Phoca vitulina (assembly GCF_004348235.1). NCBI lineage: Eukaryota > Metazoa > Chordata > Mammalia > Carnivora > Phocidae > Phoca > Phoca vitulina. The sequence goes on from NW_022589758.1 coordinate 3,077,847, forward strand.
AGACACAGCGAGAGAGGGAACACAAGCAGGGGGAGTGGGAGAGGGAGAAGCAGGCTTCCTGCCGAGCAGGGAGCCCGATGCAGGGCTGGATCCCAGGACCCTGGGATCATGACCTGAGCCGAAGGCAGAGGCTTAACGACTGAACCACCCAGGCGCCCCAGGATATGGTATTTTAAAAGAACAAGGTGGCTTAATGTCAGAACACTTCCGAGGCATTTGCTTCCTAAAACGTTCATATTTTTCAAGGAACCTTTATTTCATAAAAGGGAATAGAATTAAGACAATCCTTTATAGGAAAAACGTACATATTTCTTTTCTTCACCCCATAAAAATTAGTCCATGGTCCTCTGGCAAAGGTATAGTCAACGAGAGAACTGGGTGTGCGTCCAAGCTTTCCTCTTGTTTGTAGCTTGGTGCACACACTTGTGAATGAGCCAGACTGTCCCAGCTAGGATCCCTTGGGTTATAGCAATAAACTCACGTATTCTGTGAAACCACTGACTCCATTATGAAGGGATCTCCACTTGTGGTGCCACAGTTGCTGATTACTGAGTTTGGGTTCAGAGATGGTGACTGGCAACTTCTAAAATAATCCTATTGAAGGGAGAAGTTTGGGTTTTTTTAAAGTAGAGTTTTCTGGAGGGAAAGAAACATGTAAAATGTTTTTAAGTAGCTAAAAGTCCTGGATGTAAGCAGATCAGAATATGACAGTGCTTGGCTCTTGGTATATGCGCTAAAATTCACATTGTTGGATAAATACAAAAAAGCAAAGGTTTCAGAGAAAGTAAAAAAAACTAAAATGACAATAGACATTATAGTTGTTACTATGAACTTTACATGATACTCTTATTGCATTTAAAAACAACCTAATTGTGCATTGCTTTATGAAAACAGAAGGCTAAAATAAGATTTAATACACAGCATAAAAATAGTTATGCTCTATTTTTATGATTCAAATAGGAGTAAAATGTTCTGCTCTTTTAAGTGATACAGGTAACTGAAGTGTATTCCTTTAAAGGGAAAAATAATTTGTAACCATGTTGGGTGGAAAATTTCTAAGTATTTATTACATGCCTGGGGGATAGCCAAAAAGCTATGCTGAGCATAAAAACACATAAGCTTCACACTATGGGGATTATACCTCACTACTCACAGTGTGGCTCAGGAACCAGCGATGGCCTGCCCTAGGAGTTTGCTAGAAATGCAGGGTTTCAGGCCATGCCACAGACCTGCTGGCCCAGACCCTGCACGTTACCGAGACCCCCAGGGATTAGAATGGGCTTTACAGTTTGAGGCGAATTGGACTAACGCACTAATGCCCTCAGGGCAACCAAGGTTGCTGGTGCTTTTTACTTTGTATCCTTCCACTAGCATCGTTGGATGATGGGGTCTTTCTAGTTGGTGTTACAGATGCCTCCTCTGCTGTTGCAGTTAGTTCCTGCTGCCGATTCACTTTTTCACACTGCCAAATAGAGGAACCAAGCTCCCAGGAAGACCATGAATGATCCTGCTAAGTCAGATCTTTCTGATGTCACACATTTCAGAGGAAAATGACAACACCACAAAGTGCAGAGATAAGGCTCCCTGAGAATTGTTTCACATGTTCACAAACTTTCTCTGAGGTTCTTGAGTGGCATCAGAGGGCTGATGTCCCCCGAAGGCCATAAAGGATGGAATGTACCATGTATGGCACGTTCATGCACATGAAATCAAGTAAAAATATTTGGAAAGGTAATAGAGTATGGACCCAAGCTATGTCTTTAAGGCCAATTTTAGGTACATGGAGTCTTATTTTACAAGAACGGAAACTATTTGCAGTTCCAGCAGTTTATGGCAAGTCAAGTCCACGGATGCAGCCAGTCTCAGCAGGAGCTCGTGCTCTGCTACCGCCAGCTCACTTACAGTGTCACAGATTCATGTGCAAAAGTGGCAACTTCTTACAAGAAGTGGGAAATCTCAGTTGGTAAGTTTTGAAAAGAAACTAGAGAACCTTATCTTTTAGTAGATAAGGCAGCAATGAATGATACTTGTAACTCGGAGTGCTTTCAGCTACCCTACAGTAAGCAAGATGGTTTTTCACAAACTATTATTACAAATAGGATTTTTAGGACATTTTAAAGGTTTACAAAAAAAAAAAAAAAAAACCTTACGATCACATCCAACTTGCAATAGTTTATTTCCCTCCTTGACCACTTTGGTATAAAAACCATGACTTCAGTGAATGTGCTTCTATAATTTAAATAATTTGATATGGTTCTTTCTGGTAATAGATTTTTCCCTCCATTTTAAAGTAAAACCTTTTTCAACAGCAAAAATGAGGGGCATTTAATTTTCGCAAATTTATGTTTCAGCTTTTAAAAATATAAGTGGTAGGAATTTTGATACAGTTTATATAATCAGTTTTATGGGGGGGGAACAGGCCTTTTTAATGATTATTTCCAGACTATATTGATAGGAAAATAAAATTACAAAATGCATGTTACAATACCCAAAAAAGATGGTGCTTAGAAAACTAATGAGTCATGACATGACAAATATATATTCATGAAGCTTTAATCACATGCAGTTACATATTTCTTATAAATCAATTGTTTATCTGGTCTTCACACTTAGGGATTTGTTCAGATGAAGCCGTTTATGATTTCAGTTGTTAAACTATGATTAGTTTTTAACAGCATTTATTCAGTGCATTCTGATTTATTTCCAATATGAAAAAACTATATTCCACTTTGTTCTGAATAAACCTCATTTTTAGTGATAAGATACGTTATAATGGTTTTTCCTGAATAACTAAAAATTGTCTTCCAATAAGGACCTATAAATATTGCAAAGTTACCTGGTATGTAGGCTTCTATTAGAATTAAAACTGCCTTGAGAAGGTACTGAGTTTTAAGAACACATTTTACTTTCACTGTAGACGACTACTCAAGTGCAATGGGTTGTCCTTCATAATAAAAAATAATTCTAATCCAGTCAGCAGGTCTTTGACTCTAAAGCTACTGCAGGATTTTTCCCTCCTCCAGTAGTGATAGTAATATTGATCTATCTTGTTCTTTCCTGATAACTATGATGAGCACTGATGATGCTTTCTGCTGGCTAAAGCTCAAACTCACCAAGGTTAACCAGTTCTCACTAAAGCCGAGGGGAAAAAATTTAAGCCTGTAATCTAATAGGGCACCTGGCTGGCTCAGTCGGTAGAGCATGTGACTTGATCTTGGGGTTGAGTTCAAACCCTACGTTGGGCCTAGAGCTTACTTAAAAAACAAACAAACAAAAAACCCACAACTGACCTAATAGAGATAATCAATTCAACATAATAGAGGATCTGGGTAACTACCACTAAAGAATCCACATTATGATCATGAAAATAGTAAGTACATAATATTCTCTGCCATATTGCACTTAGTGCAAAAATCAAGATACAGCAAAATGGCCACATCACTCAACAACATTAACTCTCATGGAGACACTGCAGGGTATAAACGTGATGTGGGAACTGAGCTAAATCGTGTCCCTCTACCAAAAGAGTGTGGTACAAGATGTGATATTGGAGCACCAGACTGGCTCAGGTTGTGGAGTGTGTGGCACTTGATCTCAGCATCATGAGTTCAAGCTCCACACTGGGCCTGGAGTTTACTTAAAAAAAAATGTGGGACGCCTAGTTGGCTCAGTCGGTTAAGTGTCTGCCTTCGCTCAGGTCATGATCCGGGGTCCTGGATGGGGCTCCCTGCTGAGCAGGGAGCCTGCCTCTCCCTCTGCCTGCCGCTCCCCCGCTTGTGCTTGCTCTCTCCCTCTCTTTGTGTCAAATAAATAAAATCTCTATTAAAAAATAATGCCATCAGGGGCACCTGGGTGGCTCAGTCGTCAAGCGTCTGCCTTCTGCTCAGGTCATGATCCCAGGGTCCTGGGATGGAGCCCCGCATCAGGCTCCCTGCTCCGCGGGAAGCCTGCTTCTCCCTCTCCCACTCCCACTGCTTGTGTTCCCTCGCTGTGTCTCTCTCTGTCAAATAAATAAATAAAATCTTAAAAAAAAAAATAATGCCATCAGCAAGATTAGTGTAGCGTTCTTTGTTCATTGAACTAACAAAACAAGTGCTTGTGAAATTAAGGCATGAAAATAGACACAAATCTGGACAACACACAAAAGTAATTTCATAACAAGAACATGGGATGCATGTCTTACTGTCCCTAGTACCACACTTTGAGGAATGAGACTAAGCCAGTGAATTTCTTGACCGAAGGCAGTGACCCTGCACTTGAGAACCACCTGGGAGCTTTAAAAATGCTGATGCCCAAGCCCCACCCCCAGAGATGCTAACTGGTTGGGGATGTAGCCTGGGCATAGGGTTGTTTTTGTTTTTGTTTTATAAACTCCCTGAGTCGTTCTGAAGAGCAGCTGGAATTGCAAAGCTCTGGGCCTAGGGGAAAGAGCCCTGGGGGGAAAAGATTTGTTTGGGTGAGATAACTAGGGAGCACTCAGTTGCTTCCTTAGAAAAATGAAAGGGTGAAATTGCCTGGGTTTTGGGTTGTTTTTTTTTTTCGTTTTGTTTAAGGTGTTATTTTTAAGTAATCTCTACACCCAGTGTAGGGCTTGGACTTACAACCCTGAGATCAAGAGTCACATGCTCTACCACCGGGGCCAGCCAGGTACTCCTGGTTTTAAAGTCCATCCCATGTCCTAAATGTTATCTTAAGAGAAGCCTTTATAAAATACTTTTTTTTTTCTTTTTTAATTAGAGCGGGAGGGAGGATCTTAAGCAGGCTTCATGCCCAGCACAGGATTGGATGCAGGGCTCGATCTCACTACCCTAAGATCATGACCTGAGCTGAAATCAAGAGTCGGAAGCTTAGCTGACTGAGCCACCCAGGTGCCCAGATAGATACTATTTTAATAATGTTTTCAAAGTGGTTTTTAATTTTCTGAGATGATATCTTGGGCTTTCAGATTGAATATGTCAGATTAAATATATGCGTTTAGCTCTACTCCATCCACAAACCCCACTAAATGACAGTAAAGGAGTAAAAAGAAAAGGTATAAATTTGTAGTAACAAAAAGAGAGCAGGCAACAGTAGCCAGGTGGTAAGGAAGACATTTTGATGTTTCAGAACCCCGAAAACCTCAGGAATTCCAAAGGTGTGCCCCCCTAAAAACAGGGAAAATTGGTAGGGTAGGCGACTAGAGGCCTCTCCCACAATTTACAACTGAAAAATCATCAAGAAAGAGTGGTATAAGCATATGAGCTACAGAAGCAAACAGATAAAACTGCTAAAGGTTTAAAATGATGGCTCCAGGGGCACCTGAGTGACTCGGTTGGTTGGGCGACTGCCTTCAGCTCAGGTCATGGTCCCAGGGTCCTGGGATCGAGCCCCACGTCGGGCTCCCTGCTCAGCGGGGAGCCTGCTTCTCCCTCTGACCTCCTCCCCTCTCTTGCTGTTTCTATATCTCTCATATGAATAAATAAAATCTTTAAAAAAAAAAAAGTTTAAATTTTTTTTAAAAAATAAAAAATATAAAACGATGGCTCCTGGATAGATAAATAAATAAATAAAACGATGGCTCGTGGGAATTGGGGAAGGGCAAGTCAGGGGTCTGCTGTTCTGAAAGCCTTCATCATTTGACTTCTAAAATTTAGATTATAAAGAGAAGATCTTTTTTTTTTTTTTTAAGTTATTTTTGACGGGATGCCTGGGTGGCTCAGTGGGCTAAAGCGTCTGCCTTCGGCTCCGGTCACGATCCCAGAGTCCTTGCTCGGCTCCCCCTGCTTGTGTGCGCTCACTCTCTCTCTCTCTGACAACAACAACAACAAAAGTTATTTTGGGGCGCCTGGGTGGCTCGGTTAAGCGACTGCCTTCAGCTCAGGTCACGATCCCAGGGTCCTGGGATCGAGCCCCGCATCGGGCTCCCCGCTCTGCGGGGAGTCTGCTTCTCCCTCTGCCTGCCACTCCCCCTGCTTGTGTGCTCTCTCTCTCCGTCAAATAAATAAATAAAATCTTAAAAAATAATTTTTTTTGACCATGGTATGAGGGAAAAGGTATGCAAATACTGTAGATGAGAATGTAAAATAGTAAAACCTTTCTGAATGGCAATTGGGTAATATGGACCAAAATTTTAAATGTACAGAACATTTAGTTCAGCATTTTCGGTCTTGGAATTTTTCCTGAGGACTTGAGCAAGCACTGCTTTGATTATAAAACTGAAAATTGGAAACTACCTACATGTTGTACATTCGAATCTTCATTTAACAAGGGATGGCTCATCCATACAATGGAATGATATGTAAACATTTTAAGTGATGGATTTCACATGCACTAGATGCTCAAAAATGTAAAAGTCTGAAAATAGCAGTAGGTGAGCATGTCAAACAACTGGACTGTGGATATACTGATGGCGAGCGTGCGCACTGGTTCACGGAGAAAGCAAAAATCGGCATCACTTAAAGGAAAATTTGAATATGCCCTTCTCTTTGACCAGGAATTCCTCTCCCAGGGAGTGTAAAATGATAGAACTACTTATGAAGAAAATTACCATTTCTTAGTAAAATGGAAGATAAAAGGAAGGATATATCCAGTGTGATATGTGCAAAAATGTCCACAATAGCGTTCTAGTGGCCTCAGGTTGCACCCAACCCCAACGACCATCAACATAGAATGGAAATATATACCATAGTGAAAAGCAAAGAACATAAGTAAGAGCCACACACGAGAATGTGAATGAATCTCTGACTCTCACAAATAAAATGAGCAAAGTAAGTAAGATCCAAAAGAACAGAATGACTTCATTTACATAACCTTGAAACATAGGTGGAAAATTAAAACTATAAGCAGTAAAAAACTAAGACAACCGCCATGAAAATCACATACCACCGAGCTAGAAAAAAATAACGGCCTTCTCACAATTTAGGAGAAAAAGATAGAAAATCACAACTGCACAAAACCCGTTAGCTACAAGATCTACCACTCTACCCAAATATTAGCACTGCAGGTACAAGGGCTCAAAAAAGACCAATATTCAAGCTTGTTTCTTCTTCACAGAAATACTCAGTGAAAGTCAAAAGATCTGTACCATCTGAAGAGGAATGGGAGTAGAGAGTCCCCATCTGAGAATTGCCAAGGAACTGAGGGTGAGGCAAAGCCCGCAGCAGCTTTCAGTCATTTGGGTAAAGAAAAGTCTCATTCTTTGAAATAATAGCTTTAAAGGAAACCTTTGGCTTTTAACTTGAAAATATATTGCCTGCAGTGCACCATGGTAATGCAAATGAAAGCTGAGTCATCGCCCTGGAGATTAACATGTAGCTCCTGAGCTCAGCTGACGGCCGCCTGGCAGGGACTGGCCCCCTCCCTAGTCGGCCCGACCCTTAATTGCATCTGTTTTGTTCACGGAGGCTCTGAGTATGATTTCTCTGGGATAAAGGATTTTGTTGCCTGCCTAAGAAAGTATCAGAGGTCTGTATTTGACACGAAAGAATGTTCACCATATAATGTTAGATGAAATATAAAAGGCAAATTACAAGAATCTATTTACCACGATTACCTTTTTCTTCCCAAAAAATGCATGCATGTGCGTACGTTGGTCATGTATGTGCGTAGAAAAATGCTTACACCAAAATTATCCTTACGCCAAAATGTTAATGCTGGTTATATGCCTTTTTACAAGCGCTTTGTTTTTGTCTATGTTTTCAGAAATGTCTGTCTTTGACATACTAAGGCAAAATAAGAAAAACAAAGTGATTTCATAATAAGCAAAGAAAAAGAAATTAGGAAGAATAATAAACAGCAGGAGAATAAGACAAAGAATCAGAGAAGCAAAAATGATTTTTTTAAATTTTTTTTAAAGATTTTCTTTTTTATTTATTTGACAGGGAGAACACAGCGAGGGAGGGAACACAAGCGGGGGAGTGGGAGAGGGAGAAGCAGGCTTCCTGTGGCGGAGCAGGACCAAGACCCTGGGATCATGACCTGAGCCGAAGGCAGACCCCTAACCGGCTGAGCCACCCAGGCGCCCCGCAAAAATGATTTTTTAAGATTTGATCAAGATAAAAAAGCAGGCACAAATAATATTAGGAATTAGAAATGGGATACAATTAAAGATACAAAAGTGTGGCTGACACGGCTAGCTCCCTATCCAGTATCATTTTTCTCCTTTTTACTAACAAGGTATCTGTAGGGTCAGCAATGTGTTCAGTTTGTGGGAATAAAAGTACATTTCCCAGGGGCGCCTGAGTGGCTCAGTTGGTTAAGCGGCTGCCTTCAGCTCAGGTCATGAGACTCAGGTCCTGGAATCGAGTCCAGTCCTGCCTTGGGCTCCCTGCCCAGGGGGGTGTCTGCTTCTCCCTCTGCCCCTCCCCCTGGCTTGTGCTCTCTCTCACTCTCTCTCTCAAATAAATAAAATCTTTTTTTTCTTTTAAAAAGTGCATTTCTCAGTGTCCCTAGCCAGTGAGAATGGCCAATGAGAAGCAAGTAAAAGTCTTTGGGAGAACCCCCAGAAAAGCTGAGTCAACCTCGTTCTTTCCTCCTTCCTACTCCCTGGAATATGGATGTGATGGCTGGAGCTGCAGGTACCTCCTTGAGACCAAGAAAGAAAAGTCAAAGAATTGCAGGGACCTTAACTTGGACAATTGAGGCTCTAAACCAGGGGTCAGTTAAGTATCCTTATGAATTAGTGGGTTTAAATATATCTGATGTGTGTCTATCCATCGCAGTTTTTCTCTTTACTGATTTTTAAATTGTCTTATCTCAGTCCAATAGGAGCTTCTTCAAGTAGACCCCTGAGATTTTGACTCAACTCTTTTTTTTTTTTAAGATTTTATTTATTTATTTGACAGAGAGAGACACAGCGAGAGAGGGAACACAAGCAGGGGGAGTGAGAGAGGGAGAAGCAGGCTTCCCACGGTGGAGCAGGGAGCCCGACGCCGGGCTCGATTCCAGGACCCTGGGATCGTGACCTGAGCCAAAGGCAGACGCTTAACGACTGAGCCACCCAAGCGCCCCTTGACTCAACTCTTAGTAGCCTTTCATATAGCTTCATTGCTTTGCTGCACGCACACACACACACACACAGAGACAAGATGTTTCATACTCATCTTTATTTTTTTAAAGATTTTATTTATTTATTTGACAGAGAGTAAGAGAGCATGAGCAGGGGGAGCAGCAGAGAGAGAGAGGGAGAAGCAGGCTCCCCACTGAGCAGGAAGCCTGATGCGGAGCTTGGTCCCAGGACCCTGAGATCATGACCTGAGCCAAAGGCAGACGCTTCACTGACTGAGCCACCCAGGCGCCCTCAAACTCATCTTTTATATTTCCTGACACAGACCTAGAATCAGGCATTTCTCCAAGAGCCCTGGTTTCTATTGATGAGACAAAGTATTTATTCTTCAATTGTCTTGGCTATTCTTTGCCTTTGCTTACTGTGTTCAGGATATAGATGGAGTTTTGAAGAAGAGTCAATGACACAAAGAATTGATGAAGGAAATTTCTTCTGTATAAAAGAACTCCAGCTAATAAGAGGTACAAAAGGTACCAAATGAAGTAAAGATCTAGTTAATAGTCACTAGTGATGCTAAAACCATTAGGAGAAAGGTTGATGGGAAACTTTATAATGAATTTAAAACAAACAAAAACTCTAATATCTTAAATGAGATATTAGAAAGCATTGCAGCCATGAAAAAATAACAGTATGCTATAGAAAAAGAATATTCAGAGAACACAAAATAGGTCTAGAGAATTAAAATATGATAGCATGGGTCAAAACTTCATTAAAGTATTAGAAGACAAAGTTGAGACCATCTTCTAGAAAGTAGAACAAAATAGGAGGTAGAAAGGAGAGAAAAGATAAAAATCAGAGGATCATTCCAGAATGTACAACCTTGGGGCATCTGGGTGGCTCAGTTGGTTAAGTGACTGCCTTCAGCTCAGGTCATGATCCTGGAGTCCCGGGATCGAGTCCCGCATCGGGGTCCCTGCTCAGCAGGCAGTCTGCTTCTCCCTCTGACCCTCCCCCCTCTCATGTGCTCTCTCTCTCATTCTCTCTCTCAAATAAATAAATAAAATCTTGGGGCGCCTGGGTGGCTCAGTCGTTAAGCGTCTGCCTTCGGCTCGGGTCATGATCTCAGGGTCCTGGGATCGAGCCCCACATCAGGCTCCCTGCTCAGCAGGAAACCTGCTTCTCCCTCTCCCACTCCCCTGCTTGTGTTCCCTCTCTTGCTGTGTCTCTCTCTGTCAAATAAATAAATAAAATCTTTAAAAAAAAAATAAAATAAAAAAATAAATAAAATCTTAAAAAAAAAAAAAGAATGTACAACCTCTAGCTAAAGGAAGTCCAGAAAGAGAAAACAAAATGGAAAGAAGAAAAGTATGAAAGAGTTAAAGAAACTTCAAGCACACCCATACGTGTGGGTGCCCCCACGCACACACCCATGCATACACACACACTTCGGCATCATCATCCTCCCAATATAGTTACGTTTTAATTTTGTTAATCTGTTTTTTACATTATTTCCATGTGAATATTATTTACAACTTAGTCATAGAGTGTCCTTTGAATATAGTAGTTTTCTTGTTCAATTTTTTTGTCTCTGAGTTAACAATTGCCTTATGTTTTTATTTGCTTGATTTTCTATACCCCTATTGCCCAATTCTTTGCCAGAGTCTCTGCTACAAATACATTCAATACGGTCTCCTTTCAATACATCAGTACATTGTAACACCTTGGGTAGGTTAGTCATTTTATCTACTTCCGGGGACATCCCTCCAGGAATCCCATGCCCTTCTGTTCCAATCTGGACTGTTTGCTCTCTTGAATCAGGGCCTCCTTTCTTTCTTTCTTTCTTCCTTCCTTCCTTCCTTCCTTTCTTTCTTTCTTTCTTTCTTTCTTTCTTTCTTTCTTTCTTTCTTTCTTTCTTCAGGGCTTCCTTTCTCCTTTTTTCCTCTGTTGGGTCCCTTTTTCTGGATCTCCTATTTTTCTTTTTTCTCAGTTACCCCTTTGTATGTCACCCAAGGTTAAGTTATGCTTTGGTAACAAATGATCCTAACACCACACTGGTCTTCAACAACAAACCTTTCTCAGGTGTGTTCTGCGTCCCTCATGGGTTGGCTGTAGTTCTATGCCTTTTCTTCCCAGGACCAAGGGGATGGAGCAACCCCTGACTGGGACATCAGTCTCAAACCAGAGGGAAAAAGGGTGTAGCTAACCAGAGATCACCCTTAAGCCTCTGCTCAGAAGTGATACATGTCTATTCTGCCTACATTCCAATTGTCAAAGCAGGTCACATAGCCACTCTTGAGTTCATTCCGTATCTGTACTTTGCTGGGTATATGATTCTTGGTGGGAAAAAATTTTCTTTCAGGATTTTTTTTTCAATAATCTCTACACCCAATGTGGGGCTTGAACTCACAACCCCAAATCAAGAATCAGATGCTCTTCTGACTGAGCCAGCCGAGTGGCCCATCTTTCAGGATTTTAAGGGTATTGCTATATCGCCTTCTAGCTTGCAGTGTTGTTGGTAAACCAATGCAATTCTGATTCTTGAATCTTGGTATGTGACCTGTCTTTTTACTCAGGAAGCTTTTAGGATTCTCTTTTTGTCCCTATGGTATGATGTGGGAGAGCAGGTGAAAAAGCATTAGACGCTCTTCTCCCCTAGAAGCAAATCTATGTATATTATCTTTCTATGATTCAGGAATAAATTTGATGGCATGTGACAGAAAATCCAAATTTACAGTGGTCTAAACTGGATGCATATTTCTATTTCACATCAATGAAGTCTAGAGGAAGGGGAGCAAGGCTAAGTGTGCTCCAAGAAGCAGTTAGGGACTGTGGCCCTTCCAGTCCTTGGCTGCCTAAAGGGGTTATCTGGCTTCCCAGAATCTGGGTGGTGGAAATGGCACCATCTTCAGGCCTGTTAGAAGAAACCAGCCACACTACATTTCCGCTCCTAGCCACTTGGCCAGGATTTCGTCACTTGGCCAGCCCAGCTCCAAGGGAGGCTGAGAAATGTAGTCTTATTTTCCATGTCTATGTTCCCAACTAATAATTGGGGGGGGGGGAGTTATTACTAAGAAAGAGGAAAGAACTGATCTCAGAGTGGGCAATAAGATGTCTCTACCATGACCTAAAAGTGAAAATTACTCTCTCTCTCTCACACACACACACAAGTGAAAATCACAGAACAGCTTTAATCCCTAACAGCTCATGACAAGTAAAAGAGACTTTTTCTTTTTTCTTTTTTTTTTAAGATTTTATTTATTTATTTGACAGAGAGAGACACAGTGAGAAAGGGAACACAAGCAGGGGGAGTGGGAGAGGGAGAAGCAGGCTCCCCGCGGAGCAGGGAGCCCGATGCTTTATATTATTAAAGTGATATATACTAAGTGAAAAACTTTGAGGCAGATATAGTAAAAATGAACACCTATAGTCTTACCACCAAGACAGCCATCATTAACACTTTGTTGTATACCCTTCTAGTTTTGTTTCCTATATACATCAAAGGACAGCACACATGTATGAACACACATTTTTTTCACCTTTTCAAAAATTGTGGTGAAATATACATAAAACTAGCTTTTTAACCATTTGAAAATAGACTATCACCATTTTACAACCCTCAGTGAATGAATGAACCAGGCACTGAATATGGGTGGTTCCCACCCAGAGAAACCAGCACCATTTTATGTCTCCCAAGCTTATGTCAAAGTGATCAAAACAGAGGGGACTCAAGCCTGGGCATCCAACTGCCAACTTGCAGGAAATTCCCAGGACACAGTTGCTCCTGGAACTACATCTGGAGTTTGTAATCAGCAACATTTCAAGCTGCTGGGATCAAAGGGCCCGGTTTCTTCTACAGAAAAATTATAAAGAAAAAAGAAGGGGGATGGAGGGGAAAATGCAGATAAAAATGATTTAAAAGACATTGACCCAAATGGGCAGGATTAAACTGTGATACCTGGGGACGCACATTTGGGTGAACAATAAAGGAAGGAGGACTATAGGAGTTGGGGGGGTCTTCCAAGAGAGGGAGCAGTGACTGGGGCAGGCCTTCAGAGGGGATCCTGGGGGTGGCTGGCAAAGTTCTATTTCTTGACCTGTGTTGTGGTCACCAGTGTGTTTGCTTGAAGATACTTTATTAAGCTGCACATTTGTTTGTATGTTCTACTTTTAATTTCCAAAAACAGGTTAAGAAATATCACTTTCTGGGGCGCCTGGGTGGCTCAGTCGTTAAGCGTCTGCCTTCGGCTCAGGTCATGATCCCAAGGTGCTGGGATCGAGCCCCGCATCGGGCTCCCTGCTCAGCAGGGAGCCTGCTTCTCCTTCTCCCTCTGTCTACCACTCTGCCTACTTGTGCTCTCTCTCTGTCAAATAAATAAATAAAATCTTTAAAAAAAAAAAAAAAAAGAAATATCACTTTCTAATTTTACACATCCCCATCCCTCAACTCCCACTACCTAGAGGCCACCATTTCATCTCTTTAAAACGTCTCTTGGGGTGCTTGGCTGGCTGAGTCAGTAGAGCACGTGACTCTTGATCTCGGGGTTGTGAGTTCAAGCCCCACGTTGGGTATAGAGGTGACTTAAATAAATAAATAAATCTTTAAAAGGGGCACCTGGGTGGCTCAGTCAGTTAAGTGGCTGCCTTTGGCTGAGGTCATGATCCCAGGGTCCTGGGATCGAGCCCCATGTTGGGCTCTCTGCTCAGCTGGGAGCCTGCTTCTCCCTCTCCCTCTGCCCCTGCCCCTGCTCATGTTCTCTCTCTCTCTCAAATAAATAAATAAAATCTTTAAAATGATAATAATATAAATCATCAAAAGGTAATTTTATTACAGACCAAAAAAGTAGAAAGAAAAAATAAAAACTTAAGCAGAAATGAATGAATGAATGCATATAAACCAAGATTAGGCTTGATGAAGAAAAAATATTGATCAGGAAAGAAAAGAGAGAGAAAGTTAAGTAGTATTAGGAATGATAAGGTGTCACAGTCACTGCTAGCCACCTTTCCAATGTGAATTATACTTTTTTTAAAAAGATTTTTTATTTATTCATCTGAGACAGAGATACAGAGAGAGAGAGCATGAGCAGGGGGAGAGGCAGAGGGAGAGGGAGAAGCAGGCTCCCTGCTGAGCCAGGAGCCCGATGTGGGGCTCGATCCCAGGACCCTGGGATCATGACCTGAGCCGAAGGCAGACGCTTAATGACTGAGCCACCCAGGCGCCCCTCCAATGTGAATTATACTTTAAAAATTTATACATATAGGGGCACCTGGGTGGCTCAGTTGGTTAAGCGACTGCCTTCGGCTCAGGTCATGATCCTGGAGTCCCTGGATCGAGTCCCGCATCGGGCTCCCTGCTCGGCAGGGAGCCTGCTTCTCCCTCTGACCCTCCCCCCTCTCATGTGCTCTCTCTCTCATTCTCTCTGTCTCAAATAAATAAATAAAAAATCTTTAAAAATAAAAAAATAAAAAAAATAAAAATTTATACATATATAAAACATTATGGTAAATGAAAGAAGTCAGACACAGAAGGTCACATATTGTATGATTGCATTTATATGAAATATTCAGAATGGGTAAATCCATAGAGACAGAACAAAGATTGGTAGTTGGAGGAGAGAATGGGGAGAAATTGCTTAATGAGTATAGGGTTTTATTTTGGAATTATGGCAATGTTCTGGAACTAGATAGAGGAGGTGATGGAACAACATTGCATATGTACCAAAGCCACCGAATTGTTCACTTTATTTTATTATTTTTTATTTTTTGGGGGGGAGAGACAGAGGAAGAGAGAGAGAGAGAATCTTAAGCAGACCCCACACCCAGCGTAGAGCCTGACGCAGGGCTCGATCTCATGACCCTGAGATCATGACCTGAGCCGAAATCAAGAGTTGACACTTAGCCACCCAGGTACCCCTGAACTGTGCATTTTAAAATGGCTAGTTTTGGGCACCTGGGTGGCTCAGTTGGTTAATCATCTGCCTTCGGCTCAGGTCATGATCCCAGGGCCCTGGGATGGAGCCTCACATCGGGCTCCCTGCTCAGTGGGGAGTCTGCTTCTCCCTCTCCCACTCCCCCTTCCCCCTGCTTGTGCTCTCTCTCTCTCTCAAATAAATAAATAAATAAAATCTTTAAATAAATAAATAGAATGGCTAATTTTATGTTATGTGAATTTTACCTCAATAAATTTAAAAATATGTTATTAGATATATTTTATACGTATTTTAGAGCTAATATATGCATTACACATTATATATGTATTATATATCTAAAACATATCCTTGAGACGGTAGGGTAAATTTGCAAATGGACTGGATATTGGATGATATGAAAAAATTATTGTTAGAAATTCAGCATTGATAATGACACTGAATACATCCCTTGGCCATTTGGGCCACTCAGACCCCTGGGACTCAACCCCCCCCCCCCCACCAAGTCTGACACCACTACAGCCCAGCTCAAGCTGAGGGCCTCCAGGACCCCAGTCAGCCAGAAGTTGACAACCTGTGCCCGTCATTAAGCTTCCCTCTCTGAGCTTTACATCTGCCCTCCCAGGTGCCCTGGTTCTCCTTGGCCAGGGACTCCCTGTTAGGCCCTGCCATTGGGAGGCGCTAGAGGGCAGGCTGGAAGGGAGAGAGGACTTGTTTCTGCGCTTTGTCCGCACAAATTTCACCTGGCTGTAATGAGTTTCAGTGGTAGCAGTTAATTCCCATTTGCAGCTTTCCCCCAGAACCAAGCTCATGGTGCCCCGAGAGACCCCAGCATCGACGCCCCCTCATCACAGGTCTGGTCCCCTCCTCCAGGCTGGTCAGCCTCAATAATTCCAACTGCTTCTTTCTCCCCTCCAGTCCCAGGAGCAATTGCTGGAAACAGCTACCTTAGTGTTTCCTTTTTGCCAAAAGGCTCTTCAAAATATGGGCTAATCATTCTTCTCCTCTCCCCCCAACCCCTGGTTAATCATTCCTTATATTAAATTTTCTCTGAAGTAAACGTCTCGTTGAAATCGGTAACCAAATTTGGTGAATGGGACTAATTGCAGCTGCCGACTCATAAGCTCAGCTGCAGATTTTTACCCAGACCTTTTTCCTTTGCCTTTAAATTTCCCTGACTCTGCTCCGTCGGAGGTGGATTTGAGGCTTACTCTCCTGTCTCCGTCGGTCGTTTGGCTGCCTCTTTCCTTGCTGCACGCTCGTTGTCTCAGCGATTGGCTTGGTTGTGCATCGGGCAAGATGAGCTTGGGCTTGGTTACAAATTTGGCAAACCAGCCGGTTGCTCTTTGCCCGTGCTTCTTTGGGCCCCCAGCCGGTGACAGGAGTCTGGTGATAAGTCTAAGCAGCTGCCTACACTATTTGTCCTAGGGACCGTCCCCAGGGCCCCACCCGGACTGGGCACTGCTGGCCTTCAGCGCCTACTTCAACTCCTGCCACAAGGAAACGGTTTGGGGGTTTGGTTTGGACAGACTTCTCTTGGTGAGTACTTCGTGCGTGACAGCACATGAGCTTATTTCTTCCTCCCGTTTGGGTTGGCTCTCTTAGATTTCTTCCTCCCGTTTAGTTGCCTTCCCCTGCAGGGTTTTGGTTCTCTTAGTCTCCTTTTCTTGCATGCTTAAAAAAAGGCTGGGGAGGAAGCCATTTGGTTCAGTCGGTGAAGCCCCAACTTTTGGGGAGGAACCAACAGAACCAAGGCTTACAGAGCGACTCTGGGCTTTGTCTGGTTTGCTTGTTGCTACGTCTTTTGCTGTCTTTGAATAAAACCGGCTAAGGTGTAATTGGGAAATGAGGATTTGATCCCCGCATGCGGCCCTTTGGGCTGTATTCTCCAAAATTGGGCAATTTTTTTTTTTTTTTTTTTTTTTGCAACACTTCTTGGCTATGATATTCATTAGACCCTGGAGAAAAATAACCAATTAACAGACCCATAAATTATAATATCATCTTGCAATTAGGTTTTTTTTTTTTTTTTTAAGATTTTATTTATTTATTTGACAGAGAGCGAGACCGCGAGAGAGGGAACACAAGCAGGGGGAGTGGGAGAGGGAGAAGCAGGCTTACTGAGGAGCAGGGAGCCCGAAGCGGGGCTCAATCCCAGGACCCTGGGATCATGACCTGAGCCGAAGGCAGACGCTTAATGACTGAGCCACCCAGGCGCCCCTAGATTTGTTCTTTTTCTTTTTAAGATTTTATTTATTTGACATTTTAATATTTTATTTATTTTTAAGATTTTATTTATAGCGAAAGCAGGAACACAAGTAGGGGGAGTGGGAGTGGGAGAGGGAGAAGCAGACTCCCACTGAGCAGGGAGCCCGATGCAGGGCTCGATCCCAGGACCCTGGGATCATGACCTTAGCCAAAGGCAGACGGTTGACGACTGAGCCACCCAGGCGCCCCTGCAATTCGATTTTTTTTGTAAAAAGGAGCTGTTGAGAAATCAGTCCTTTAAGATTTTGTTTGCATCTTGTGTTTTTGTATGTGTGTCCATGTATGTTATAAATGTGAGCTATTTTCTTTACCTCCTGATGGCATTGCTAAAATTAATTTGTAAAAGAGCTCTATTCAGTTGGTTTAAAGGCAAGCACTTGTAAGAATTGGGCATTTTAAAACTCAGATGGAAACTAACCCAAATGTTCAAGTTCCCATGATCTTGGAAAATATTTGGCATTAAAGCTAATTTAAGGTGGTCAGTTTAATTACAACGGACATGTCTTTAGAATTATCAGCATTTAATGTAAAAGTTTGTGTTATTTCCATTGCAAAATTTGTCAGAAAAGGGAAAAAACTTAGAGCTTTGTCTAATGCTTCATGAAGTTTTATGGGTGATCTAAGACTGGAAATAATAAGGGTAACAACTCTGTATGCAAGGAAAGAGAGACTGGTTATTTAAACAGGGTAAAGTTAGAACAAAATCTGACTGTATAAAAGGAAAGTTGTAGAAGGCTTGTGAGAAGGAAGCCTTTGGTAAGGAATTTTGTACATGGTCAGGACTAAGATTATAGAGCATGAACATGGAAAAAAGTTTATTAGGGAGTAATCAACCCCTGGGAAAGAGAAGGGAAAGTAAAAGAGCAAAATGAGGCAGAAGTTGAACAGTAATAAAATATTAACAGAAGCCTTAGCTGATTCTGAGGAGTTCCAAAGTTGGATTACACTTCAGCACCATCCTAATTTGGGGCGAAGGGGCTGGACTTCTATAACAACCATTGGACGTGACCACCTGGGAAGAGGACACAGCCTTCCCAAGGCAGCTGTCTTCGGTCAAGGTTATCCCTGATGGCCTCAGAGTTGGGAATGGTTGGCAGCCTCCCCACAGCTGAGAGTCCTTCATTCCTAGTGGAGATTTTGGTCAGTATATCACAGCATCCACAGCAACTCTGATCCATGCAGTGTCCTGGATGTTCTTGTCAAAATAAGTTTATATCAACATGGGAGATGACAGGAAAAAGACTGCATAAAGTCTTTAAAAATTCATCTTGTTGCAGGGCACCTGGGTGGCTCAGTTGATTAAGCATCCAACTTGATTTCGGCTCAGGTCAGGATCTTAGGGTCATGAGACTGAGTCCCACATCTTAAGCTTCTCTCCCCCCTCACTACCCCCTTCCCCCTTCCCCTTCATTCCCCCCTCCCACTGACCCTCCCCCTTGCTCTTGCATGTGTTCTCTGTCTCTCTTAAAGAAATAATAAAATAAAAAAATATATTCATCTTGTTGGAGTAAGAGTTTTAATATCAAGTACATGGTATGAGCTTGGGATTTGGTTTTCTTCTGTTAAAATGACAGTTCTTTGAGATTATTGGTCTAAATGGTAAGCAAAGGTTTTTATCTTTAATCTGTCTAGAACAACAAAGTTTGTATGTTTTATTAGGTCTTTGATTAAACTAAGGTTTCCAATTTTCTCCCATTTTCTTGACTTGAAACCATTGAAAACTAAACCTGTCCTTTTTTCCAGAAGCCCTGCAAACTGAAGCTAGACAACTTGAAGTAAACTTCAGAGAAAATCACCACACTGGCCCATGTTTGTCTGTTGCTGTATGGGCCACTCAGAAAGATCACCAGAACAAGTTTATTCCAGCCATCCTGATTTCGTGGATCTGCCATTGGAAATTCCAGACCTTAGGATAATCACGGATGGGAGCAGTTTTATGGATCAAGGACAACAAAGAGCTGGATGCAATGGTGACCCATCAGCTATTGTCCAATGCTGAGGACACCCCAAATTGTTTGATTGCTCAAGGGAATAATCAGGCAGACCAAGCCACTAAGCTGGCAACCCTTACAAAGACCGTAAAACTCTTTATAATATAATGGCTTCGGTACTAGATGTAGACTTAATTAAATACCAGCCCCAATATTCCTGGAAGAGCCTCAGAAGAACTAAAGAATGGGGATTTGGATACCTTGCTGGCACTAAAGCCAGCTGGAAATATAATGAACCTTTATCCTGGAACATCTTATGGAAGAAATGGTTGGTTAACCATATTCACCAAAGCATCCATTGTGGGTGAGATACTATTCTTCAATGGATCAAGAAGTATTTGGTGGGGCCCAATCTTCAGATAACTATTCAAAAATAAGACCTTTGTTGTTGTTGTTGTTGTAGTAGTAGTAGTAGTAGTAGTAGTAGTAGTAGTAGTAGTAGTATATTTGTGCTAAAAATAATCCTAAGACTGGGACCCCATCAGTTCTAAAAAGTCTGTAACTTAGAGACCCTGAACTTGGAGAAGACTGTCAGAGAGACTAGACCATAATGCCAAAAGCAGGTTGTTTTGTTTTTGTTTTTAAGTAATTTCTATGCCTGACATGGGGTTGAACTAATGACCTTGCAATCAAGACCTGAGCCAAGATCAAGAGACAGTGCTTAATCAAATGAGCCACCCAGGTGCCCGTGTGTGTGTGTGTGTGTGTGTGTGTGTGTGTGTGTGTGTTAAGAGATCCTAACCCATGAATATTTTATGTTTTTTACCATTGTCTTTATATACATAGTTTCCATTACCTTGAAAGTATATAATTAAAACTGAGACTTGGGGAAATCAGAACAAAATTCATGAATGCCTATACTTAAATATGCAATATATGTATGTGATATTTGAGTTTTTGAAATGCATGTACTCTCCCAATATTCCATACATGACAAGAACTTTGGGTGTATCCTCTTCCTGCTGGAATTGGCTCCCCAGTGTGTACCAATCTAATCATACCCTCCATGGCCTGCCATCAATATGCCTGAACAATCTGGGTATGAAGTAAAATCATTTTCTAAATCTTTTTTTTTTTTTTTAAGATTTTATTTATTTATTTGACAGAGACACAGCGAGAGAGGGAACACAAGCAGGGGGAGTGGGAGAGGGAGAAGCAGGCTTCCCGCAGAGCAGGGAGCCCGATGCGGGGCTCGATCCCAGGACCCTGGGATCATGACCTGAGCCGAAGGCAGACGCTTAACGACTGAGACTCCCAGGCGCCCCATCATTTTCTAAATCTTTTAGTGTCTGCCAGAAATGTGGAAGTGTATAGCAAATACTAAACTTGGCCAAATTCCTATAAGGACTTTAATCAGGGTTAGCTCAGAAGGATGGTATTGGGTAATCAAATTAAACAATAAGCTCTCTGTTCTATGAAAAGGCAAATACTCCTACGACTACCTACAACCCTAATAGTATCCAACAAACATGAAATTTAACTCTTGATGAAATAATACTCCTGGCTGCTTTAAAGGTTAGTAGGAGCTTTTCTTTCTTTGAAAATACTGAGGTGGACTAGTCAAACTAGCATGGTTAATTTAACTCCCATTGACCCTTCAAGACACAGCTCAGATGCTACCTTAAACCTTCCTTAAATCTCTCTACCACCAGAAGAAAATAGTCCTCAAGAAGTTACTTTGCAATACCTGTATCCTCGGAATTATGTTGTTTATGCATGTCACTGCCCATTACTGGCCTGGGCGCCCTTATTCTAAATCGTCGTATGCCCAGTGTCTAATATAGTGCTCAGAATGTAGTAGGTGCTCAAATGTTTAATTGATGAATGAAAATTTTCTATTGCCACCAAGTTTATCCTGGGGTGATCTTGGTCCTGTGGCTGGCTGAGGTCTTCTCAGTGTAGCTGGGGGCTGTTGCTACCAGGAAACTCTCCAAGAGGTTGCACAAAGGAATATCACCTTGGGGAATTGAGGGTTTGGCTTTCATCTGTACAGGTTCAGAAAAATGATTACTTTTATCTATTCAGAGGCTCTTCATAATAAGTATTTGGAGTTTTCTGAGTGTTATATTCCGTGGGGCAGTGGTAATACAAGAGTTATTGGGGACTGTCCTTGCCCTCACTTCATTTACCACGTGGTTGGGGGAAAGAGTCAATTCAACAAGCCTTTACACTGAAGAGTGGGACTGGCTGGGGATGAGAAGTACAAAATGCTAGGGATGGATAACATGGTACACCTAAGATACTCTGGGCACCAGAGGGGCTTCCTGGAGGGACCCTCAGGATATGTTCTTTCCAGAACAGCCCTCAGGCCTGATTTACAAAGTCAAAATGTCCCTTTATTAACAATAAGCAATGGAAGTAGTTCACTGGATGGAAAGGTACACATATCTACATTCTCTCTCTCTCTAGTCAGATTCACATTAGGAGCCAGATTATAATGGTAAGATTGTTTGGTAAGAAATCAAAACAATTTTCCCTGCTCAAAGGCATTAGGATGATGGGGCCTCCATCCCTACACTAGGAATTAGGCTTGTGAATAGGGCCATTATTTTTGAAGTTCTCTTTTTCGGAACAAAATTCTCTCTCCCCCAGACATTGCGTGTTGGCTTTGTCAGCCAGGCTTCCCTGACTCTCCCTTTTCTAGGTTTCTGCTCTTCTAATAGAAACACTGCTCCTTTAGATTTGTCAATACCTTTGAACATATTATAAGGTATGGCTGGGGAAGAAAAATTTTCCTCTATCCTTCAACATTCTTCTAGCTAGTCTGAGAATCAAATTGACAAAGGACAGATTAACGGGAGAAAATAAAATTTAATTATGTACATATGAGGGATCCACACAGACATGAGAGTCCAAAGACAGGCAAAATGAAGTATAAAGGACCTCCTGAACTAAGAAGAGGGTAGGGGTCTGGGACTTCAAAGGGAAGGAAAGCGACTTTCATGAAGATGAAAAAGTAAATGTTTGGTAAACATGTTTGCTGGGCCACTCAAACAACGAGACACAAAGAGGAATTTGATCAAACAGGCTTGCTGGGTTCCTTCTTGTCTACCATACCTAGTTCATAGTCTAATATAGTTATTTATGGTGCTAGCTCTCAGAGCAGGTCCTCCATATTCGTTTAGGTAGTTAGGGGGAAGTTCCAGGTTTCTTCCTGAGTGTTTATGGGCATTGGTTATTTTCAGCTTGAAATAATCTGCATACTAACGTGGCACATTTTGGAGGAGCCTGCCCTTGGCCCTTACAGTTTGATGAGGTCTGTAATTTACTGTCAGCAAGAAGTGTAGTAGTAGTAGCAGCCTGTGTGTGTGTGTGTGTGTGTGTGTGTGTGTGTGTGTGTGTGTTGCATTAAATTAAGGGCTGGCAATGACTCTACTTGGGACTTTACACACCAAGGGTGGTCAGCTATATTAATCAGGGAGTCCATATTCCATATTACAGCTACAAATGGTTCTGTCAGCCATAGCTCAATCAAACCAGCAGCTTTGCTAAGTAGCAGAATGAAGGTTAGAAATTGGTTTTCATTGGTGGAATTAGTAGTTTGTTAGCTAGTATGACAGGTGAGAGAAATGGGCTCGAATTGGTAAAATCAATGATACTCAAGACATGCATTGTTTAGAATATGTGAGACTTCTCACCCTTGCATCGACAGGGCATAAGAACCTAGCAAGTTGGAAGCCTGTTCCCTT
Organism: Phoca vitulina; assembly: GCF_004348235.1. Classification (NCBI taxonomy): domain Eukaryota; kingdom Metazoa; phylum Chordata; class Mammalia; order Carnivora; family Phocidae; genus Phoca; species Phoca vitulina. The sequence continues at coordinate 3,100,702 of NW_022589758.1, forward strand.
AGGGATAATACTATAGGCTAAAACTCCAAATGGCCCTGTGTCCAGCTATGAACTCTGAGAGTTCCAGCTCCCCAATAATGGTTATGAGGCCAACAGAATCCTCTCTCTGTGACTGTGGTGAGTCTACTTTGAGTGCCTTGCGTTTCCTGCAAAATGATTGTCGGAGCACGTGAAACAACAGAGAGCTGGGACATCACTGAACTTAATATTCATAAAAACTGTTTTGTGCCTCAGATACATGGCTGCTTAATAAACATCTGAATAAATGGGCCCATATTCAGGTTATGTGCAGAGCCCTTAGGGAGCATGGGGAGAATACTCCCTACCCAACGAGGAGGAACTGTTTATCTTGGGACCTTCACCTTCCTGGCAGGTACAGTTCTTAACGGATGACAATTCCTTGAGCAAATGTGAGAATAATTAATGAAGACAGAACATGGGGTGCCTTTTCAAGACTCACGAAATAAAAAAAAAATGATAGCCCTCGCAAACCTAAAATATAACCCTAACAATGGATCCCAGCAGAGATAAGCAAAGTGCTTTATAGAGCTTTGGACTAAGTCTTGACAGAGACCTCTTTGAAGACATTTACAACAAAAATCTAAACAAAGAATGGGTATATAAAAAAAATCAGGTTAGTCTGACCCAAGGAAGAAGAGAATGATCCAAGACCTAGAGGACAAGGCAGAAGCTATTCTTTCTCTGACCGGTGTTGGAAGCTGTGCATCACTTCTGTTATGCTATATTCCTTAGAAGCCAACCACTAAGGCTGGCCCACACCCTAGAGGAGGGGAATCATACTCCACCTTTTGGAGGAAGGAGCATCAGCGAACTTGTGGACAGATTTTAAAACCACCATTGCCTACATTAAAGATGTTATAGGACCTCTAAAATTCATATTTCTCTCAGGAGCAGTAATAGCTATGTTTCTCTTGAGCAACCACTTTATTATTTTACAGTATTGTGAATCACTCTGTAAATTGTGTTTTCCTCTTTTCTCAGCTGTCAAGAAGCACAAAATAAAAATTTGGTTCACCTCCAGCTTGTGTACAAGACCTCAAGGCATGTGTTTTATGGATTCAGCTCACCCATGACTTCATCTTATTTTTCCCATCCTTCTTTCATATTCACTTTCTCCTCATTCCCCCCCATATATACATAGGAATGAATGAATAGCATGATATAGATCTTTAACCCTACATACACACATATACCCAAATCCCTTTTGAAATAAGACCATGTATAAATAAAATAAATACAATTATTTTTCATGTTTTAAGATTTGACATCACTTACATAGTTCTTTTGTTTTCGTAATAAAGATAACTACTGACTTTTTTCCATACATAATTAAACAACACAGAAAATCATGAAGTAAAAATACTCCCAAATCTCACCACCCAGGGAAACACATTATTAACATTTTGATTAATATCCTTCTAAATATCTCTTTATAAACAAACGGGCAATTCTATATAAATGGCTTCTTTTTATTGAAGTGTCATTGACCCACAATGTTACATCAGTTTCAGGCGTACAACAGAGTGGTTTGACAACAACACTATACGGTATGCTGTGCTCACCACAAGTGTAGCTCCCATCTGTCCCCATATGAGGCTATTACAGTATCATTGACTATAGTCCCTATGCTGTACCTTTTATCTCTGACTTATTAATTCCATGACTGGAAGCCTTTATCTCCCACTCTCCTTCACCCCTTTTGTCCATCCCCTAACCCCTCCCAAATGGATTTTTATTTTTTTAATTTATTTTTATTTTTTTAAGATTTTATTTGTTTATTTGAGACAGAATGAAATAGAGAGAGAGCATGAGGGGGGGGAGGGTCAGAGGGAGAAGCAGACTCCCTGCTGAGCAGGGAGCCCGATGCGGGACTCGATCCCGGGACTCCAGGATCATGACCCGAGCCGAAGGCAGTCGCTTAACCAACTGCACCACCCAGGTGCCCCGATTTTTTTTTTTTTTTAAAGTAGGCTCTACACCCAACATGGGACTTGAATTCACAACCCAGAGACCAAGAGTCACATGCTCTACCGACTGAGCCAGGCAGGTGCCCCTGGAATTTTTTCTTTTAAAGCTCACCATGCTATGTATGTTTTCTAGGTCAAATTAAAACAATGTTTATCATTCTTAGTAATTGCATGGTGTTCAGTTGTGCCATTATTTAACTACTGTGCATTTTGACACTCAGCTCCCTGAACAGGTTAGAAAAAGCATTACCCCTACATTTATTATGCATCTTGCTGGGAATTTTACCTTTAAGAAGGTGAAGCATGGGGCACCTGGGTGGCTCAGTCGGTTGGGCAGCTGCCTTCAGCTCAGGTCATGATCCCAGGGTCCCGGAATCAAGCCCCACATTGGGCTCCCGCTCAGCGAGGAGTCTGCTTCTCCTTCTGACCCTCCCCGCTCTTGTATTCTCTCTCTCTCAAATAAATGAATAAAATCTTAAAAAAAAAAAAGGTGAGGCATGGTGGCTGAGACCATCAACTTTATATAGAATCTGGCTATGGGTTCATTATCTACTGCTCTAGTTTTGAAATCTCAAAGCTGGACTGAGGTGTGCTGCCCATGAGATAAAATACTGGTACTTTCCCCAAATTTACAGAAATAATTAAAATTGATAGATGGAATTTCCACAATATTGAAATTTACTCTCATGTATATTATTACATTTTTAGCATCTGCTACCACTGTCTTGTATTCAACTTTAATAAAAAATGGTAAAGAATTCACGCAAAATTTCATAATGAGTTATTTAATATATCAGAATTTCATGAGGGTCCGTGACTTTCAGAGGCTCATCATTAGAGATCTGGTTCCATCAGATGGAAACGGAATATTCCTGAGCAAAACTGTACCCCCCGCCCCAATCCTGTCAAGAAAAAAGAAATCGATTCAGCAAACCTAATTTGTTTTAAAATTTCAGTAACGAGGAAACACTACATCAAAAACTAATGATGTAATGTATGGTGATTAACATAACATAATAAAAAAAATAAAATTTCAGCAACGAAAGGACTAGCGGAGAAAACAGGATACATTCAACATGTATTAAGCGCCGACTAAGCGTGGAGAGCTGTGCTAGAAGACCAGGCGGTTCAGCCAAGGTGAAGAGGACGCAGCCCCCACCCCGCAGGAGCTCAGGACAGGTAAAATGGTGCTGAGAGCTCTGGTGGATGATTAGGACTCGGGACAGGTGTCCCAGCCAGAAATTCTGAAAGCCATTACATCTCTGCCGCCTTGAAAGTCATGATTTCCCCTTATCCCTAATCATTTGGGTTCAATTCCGAAGAGGAGCAACAGAAACAAAAACACAACATGTCCCCACTCCTGCTCCCTCCCAAACACTGGACTATTTCTAAACTTTTCCCTCAGGATAATTAAGAGTACCTTCCGGTACTGGTACATCGCTTCCAGAAAACTACAAGTCCCTAGGCTGCACGCGCAACCCAGGGGACACTCCCCGTTTCAGAACGCCGCCTTACGCTCCAATCCTGAGCTGGGCCGGTGAGCCGTGGCCGCGCAGCCTGCTGGGACTTGTGGTCCGCTTCAGATTTCTTTTTCCCTGTCTGCGCAGACTCGCGCGGCCTGTGTTCGCCCTTCAGCCCCGCAGAAGCCCAGCCCAGACTTCAATGTTCCCCACCCACATCCCGCTCCATCCCCTCGGGGGCCAACCTCCTCCGGTCACGTGGGAAGCCGTTCATGCGGCGATTGGCCGTGGGCGTTCAGGGGCGGGGCGCGGGGGCCCTGAAAGGTTCCGTGCCCCTTGTCGGGCCGCTTGTTTGGCTGCTGCCGTCACCTCATGGCGACGCGGGTAGAGGAGGCAGCGCGGGGAAGAGGCGGCGGCGCCGAAGAGGCTATTGAGGCCGGACGGGGGGGACGGCGACGCAGCCCGCGGCAAAAGGTCAGTCTGGGAGGCGTCCGCGTTGTTGTACGGCCGGGGGAATGCCCAGGCGAGATTTTTCGGGGTACACATCTTCACTCTCTCCGGTTACCTTTAGCCACGGGACGAACATCCGGCCTTTTTCCTTCCCGGGGGTGACGACAGTGGGAGCAGGTGGGGGAGGATTTGGGACTGGGATCGATGGGGTAGGAGGGAGCGAAGGTTGGGGTTTTGGGGCGCGCGGCAGAGGTGGGGAGAGGGCAGGGGGCGCAGCCTGGTGTGAGGGGGAAGGGGTGCGAGGCGGGGGCGCGCCAGGTGTGACAGCCACGTGCGGCCGGCGCCGAGGAACCCCGGGCGCCAGGTGTTTCTTCTCCTAGCCCCCACCCTCGGCGTGCTCTCCGTGCTCTCCGTGCTCCCGGTGCTCTCCGTGCTTCCAGTGCCCCCGGCGCCGGGCGCCGCCGTCGGAGGGCTGCCTGGGTCAGGGGCTGGCCCTGCGCTTGCCGGGCAGGTGCGCAGGGCGCGCTGCGGGGTGCGCCCGGGCGGCGCGGGCGAGGCTGTTGCGCAGTAAGATAACCGCGCGGGAGCCGGGGTTGCACTGCGCCCCCCTTCCCCCGCCCCCCTGCGCTCCCCGCCACTGCGCGGGCGGGCGAACGCCGCGGGGCTGGAGGGGCCGTTCGGCTCCCGGGCCCCAGGGCTCGTCTCTGGGCACCACTGGCCTGGCTACACGTGGGACCGGCGATGGGAAGACGATGCTGGTGCACTTGGGTCCCGCAGGGTTGGGGGCAGCATCGCATGATAGCCGGTCTTCCCATTTAGCCCTCCCTCCCCTTTCTTGCTTTCTTTATTTACCCTCCTTTCCTTTCTTTTTTTTGGGTGAGCGGAAACTTGAGCGCCTCCCCCACCCTGGCCTTCGGTCTCTCTCAATCTGGGAGACAGGCTGGACCGTTCCCCTTGCCTTACTTGACTCACGTCAAGGAGTTTTCAATGTCTCCCTGGATACAGGAAAATCGAGACCTTCAGAATGGGAGAATTCCACTTGTTCTGGAGTCAGTGGGTGGAGTTCGAAAAAGATTGCACACCAAATGGGGTACAGGGCTTTCAGGGCCCAGGAATGGAAATCCGCGGAGAAAGGCGCTGGAAAGGTGGAAACCCTGTCTCTTTTTCCTTACAGTGGAACTTACTGAAACGTTCAACTTGTTGGACGGCCTGCTTGATCACTCCGCTATTTAATATTACTTAATTATGCATTTGAATACTCTCAAAAATCACTCCTGTGTGAAATTACGAAATAATATTTTTCTTATGAGATTTATGAGCTTGAAAAAGGAGAACAAAGGTTTGGTTTACATCCGAGCAAAGTGTCAAGAATTGGCTTTTAGGGGCTTTTTTTTTTTTTTTTAGATTTTACTTATTTATTTGACAGAGACACAGCGAGAGGGGGAACACAAGCAGGGGGAGTGGGAGAGGGAGAAGCAGGCCCCCTGCGGAGCAGGGAGCTAGGGGCCTGTTTCTAAGGTTGGGTATTTTCATATCTCCCTGCATAAGGGTGTTACTACTACTCAGTTACCTCTCTTTCTTTCTTTGTACTCTAAAATAAAGATCCAGTACTTGAAGGACTGAAAAAGAAGCTGTGGACCGAATGTACTCTAGAGTTTCAAAACTGTCACTTTGGACACTTATTTATTCCCTGAGGGTGGGGAGCCAATCTCAGTGTTTGATTTCATAGATCCCCCAGGGAAGGACTCTGATAGAAAGCCATTGCAGTTGAGGATATAAGTTCCCGTTTATGTCACTAGGATAAGGACCAAAAGTCTGAATTAGGAACTGAGGTTTAATCAACTAGCATTTTAAACGACTGAGATAAGAGGTAATGACCCTTTGAGGCAGCACTCTGGGTAACAGCTGGATATGAATAGTCATATGTGTCTGTACTGTCTCATTTTTGTTTTATCTCCTGTACCTTTTTTCTTTGCTCATGTTTTTCTGGGCATCTTTTTTCCTTTTGATTTTCAATTGACTATGACCTGGAATTGAAATACATGGTTAAATATTAGTTTTTGAATTTTCATTTAAAAAAAATTGGGTGACTATCTTGTGTCTGCAAAACTCACTTATTTCTTTATGACCCCTAATTTTTTTATTTCCTCTGGGTTACCAACTTGAAAGAATATTCCTAATTCTAACTTGACTTGTACTGTATTTTTTCAGGAAGCAGAAATGATGTTTAACTAATTGGAATGTTTTGAAAATATTGAGGGAATTAAAGAAGAGTGACTGTTTAGTCACTGACTTAAAGGGAAAAACAACTGGAGATGGGCTTTATTGGCTCCTAATTGTTTGAACCATCTACTTAGTCATTCTTCGCCAGCTCAGTTAATTGTGGCATTGTTTCATAACTACATCCATTTGAATGGTCTCTTAAGGTAACTCCTTTCTTCTAAGGTTAATATTATAGTACATTTCTTTTTTTATTTTTAAGATTTTATTTATTTATTAGAGAGAGCACATGAGCAGGGGGAAGGGTAGAGGGAGAAGCAGACTCCCTGCTGAGCAAGGAGCCCAACGCGGGGCTCGATCCCAGGACCCCGGGATCACGACCTGAGCCGAAGGCAGATGCTTAACCGACTGAGCCCTTTTAGTACATTTCTAAGGGTCTCTTGAATTGTCTAAAACTGTGCTGATATGATAGCCACTAGCTGCATGTGGCTGTTTAAATGTTAATTGAAATTAAATAAGGGGCGCCTCGGTGGCTCAGTCAGTTAAGCGTCTGCCTTCGGCTGGGGACCGAGCCCCACATCAGGCTTCCCCGCTCAGCCCTTCTGCCCTCTGCCCTTCACCCTACTTCTGCTCTCTCTAGCTCTCTCTCTCTCTTTCTCTCTCTCTCAAATAAATAAATAAAATCTTAAAAAAATAATAAATAAAAATAAACATTCCATTCTCTCTCATACTAGCCACATTTCAAGTGTTCAGTAGCCAAGGTGGCTAGTGGCTACTGTGTTAGAGAAGATCCAAAATATTTCCATCATTGCATAAAATTCTGTTGGACAACATTGGTCTAAAAGGATGGGATATACATTGTCAGGTATTCCAGGCATTTTTTAGAACACCAAGGTCATGGGGCGCCTGGGTGGCTCAGTCGTTAGGCGTCTGCCTTCGGCTCAGGTCATGATCCCAGGGTCCTGGGATCCAGCCCCACATCGGGTGCCCCGCTCAGCAAGGAGCCTGCTTCTCCCTCTCCCTCTGCCTGCCGCTCCCTCTGCTTGTGCTCTCTCCCTCTCTCTCTGTCAAATAAATAAATAAAATCTTAAAAAAAAAAGAACAAAAAAAAGGTCATTACTCTGTAAATTTCTGTGTAGAGTTTGTTTTAGGAGATTGAATTTTTTTAAAAATTAATAGACACTGGTTTTTGAGCAGTTTTAGGTTACAGAAAAATTGAGCATCAATTACAGAGTTCCCATATATTCCCTCACACACATCGTTTCTCCTATTATTTACATCTTCCATTAGTGTGGTGCATTTGTTAGAATTGATGAGCCAGTATTGATACATTGCCATTAACAAAAGTCCGTAATTTGCATTGGGGTTCATTCTTGGTGTTGTACATTTTAAGAGTTTTGACAAATGTATAGTGACCTGCATCCACCATTACAGTATCCTACGGAATAGTTTTCACTGCCCTGAAAATCCCCTATTTATCCCTCCTTCCATTCCCCTGAACCTTTGGTAGCCACTGATCTTTTTACTATCTGTATTGTTTTGCCTTTTCCAGAATGTCTAAGGTAGCTTTGTTTTGGTTTTTAATAATAGATTTTTGATGGGGAATGTTAAAAATGATTGAACCTACTGTTAAACTTATTTATAGGGGCGCCTGGGTGGCTCAGTCTCGGTTGGGCGTCTGCCTTCGGCTCGGGTCATGATCACCAGGTCCTGGGATGGAATCCCATATTGGGCTCCCTGCTCAGCGGGGAGCCTGCTTCTCCCTCTCCTACTCTCCCTTGCTCGTGCTCTCTCTCTTGCTATCTCTGTCGCTATCTCTGTCTCTCAAATAAATAAACTCTTAAAAAAAAAAAACAACTTATTTTTAGGTCAGTAAACCATTTGGAAGGATAAAGATATGTAACCAAGGCTCAGATTAACAAAATCTTACATTTACATCGCGCCCCATAATTTTTACAGCATATTTGCACTTTTGTTGACTATTTTTTATTTTTTAAAAGATTTTATTTATCTGACAGAGAGAGAGACACAGAGAGAGGGAACACAAGCAGGGGGAGTGGGGGAGGGAGAAGCAGGCCTCCTGCTGAGCAGGGGACCCGATGCGGGGCTGGATCCCAGGACCCTGGGATGGTGACCTGAGCCAAAGGTGAGCCGCCCAGGTGCCCTTTTGTTAACTCTTTAGCATCACTGGATGCTATGGAGAAGTCTGGAGGAACTATCATTGCCCTCATTTACAGATGACAAACTGCTCAGCAAGGTCAAGTGATTTGCCCAAGGGGTGAAGCCAAGTCTAAAAACCAATACCCTTTCATCTAGACTATGGTAATAAGTAGTATACTAGTGGGTGAATAGTATGGATTTTGGAGTCAAGACTCTTGGCTCTCTGCCACTTACTTTACTAGCTGTGCAACCTTGGGTGAGTTTCTCAATCTTTCTGAGCCTCAGTTGCATCATCTGTAAAGTGGCGATGATGCTAACACCTACCACATAGGATTGTTGTGAAGAATAAGAGTTGATGAGAACCGTTCAGCACAGTGCCAGGCATGTAGAATTTTACTTGATCTGGTAGGGAGAATATATGAAAGATCCATTTCTCTTGCTTTTAGGGTGCTATTAATTTTGTAAATCTATCTACCAAGCCTTTGTAGTTTTCTCTCTTCCCAGAATCTCTCTATGATAGGTAAAATGAGAAGTCCAGTCAGGGTGTGGCAAGAGTATGGGGTAGGAAGAAACCATTTCATTATCTTGTTTTTCTCCCCATTTGTGGATTTGAATCTCCACTCTTCGGCACGGAGACTAAATAATAAAGTGACCTTCTCTTTACAACATTGTTGTCTATTTTCAAACTTTGGTCAATTTCATTTTCAAGGGGAACCAAAGAGGCAAAGCAGTAATGAGAGTAGACCAGATATAGCACATTCCTTTAGTAATTCCATGTTTTTAGATCATAATATGCCATATTTATATGCTATATTACTGGAAGGTGGTTTGTATGTTATATGTGTCATTTATATTGTTTTTGACTAGAGAAGTGTTTTTTTTTTTTTTTAAGATTTTATTTATTTGACAGAGAGAGACACAGCGAGAGAGGGAACACAAGCAGGGGGAGTGGGAGAGGGAGAAGCAGGCTTCCCGCCTAGCAGGGGGCCTGACACGGGGCTCGATCCCAGGACCCTGGGATCATGACCTGAGCTGAAGGCAGATGCTTAACGGCTGAGCCACCCAGGCGCCTGTAGAGAAGTGGTTTTTCTTTTGTTTTTTTTTTTGTTTGTCTTTGTGTTGTTTTGTTTTTGTTTTTAAGTAGGTTCCATGTCCAGCGTGGAGCCCAAAGTGGGACTTGAACTCACGACCCTGAGATCAAGACCTGAGCTGATAGGAAGAGTTGGACACTTAACTGACTGAGCCACCCAGGCGCCCCAAGAAGTTTTTTTTTTTTGTAACTGAAGTATAGTTGACACGTAAGGTTACATTAGTTTTGGGTATACAACATAGTGATTCAACAAGTCTATACAATATGGTGAATTATGCATTTACCACAAGTGTAGCTACCACCTGTCACCATATAGTGCTGTTACAATACCTTTGACTATATTCCCTGTGCTATACCTTTTATTCCTGTGACTTATTCATTCTATAACTGGAAGCCTGTACCTGTCACTCCCCTTCACCCATTTTGCCCATCCTCCCACCACCTTCCCCTCTGACAGCCATCAGTTCTCTGTATTTATGGGTCTGTTTGTTCTTTTTGTTTGTTTATTTGTTTTGGTGTTTTGTTTTTTTTTTAAGATTTCTATTTATTTGAGAGAGAGAGAATGAGAGAGAGCACATGAGAGGGGTTAGGGTCACAGAGAGAAGCAGACTCCCCGCCGAGCAGGGAGCCCGATGCGGGACTCGATCCAGGGACTCCAGGATCATGACCTGAGCCGAAGGCAGTCGCTTAACCAACTGAGCCACCCAGGCGCCCCTATTTGTTTTGGTTTTTTAAGATTCCACATACAAATGAAGTCATGGTATTTGTCTTTCTCTGACTTTTCTTACCATAGTGCTCTCTAGGTCCATCCAGTTGACTAGAGAAGTTTTATGTAGGAATGTATATGTCAAATCTAGATGCCATAAAACCAGGTGTGTGTGATTTGCTTGTGTATGGGATTCTTTACAGAAGGATTCACTATAATAGATTTTTTAATAATATGCTGTTCACATTTTACACTTTACAGAGAGCTCTCTTTCAAAGGAAAGAAATTTGAGACCTCTCTGTTTCCTGCAATGTGCTAGGCACTTAAAATGTGCTTCCATTCTAATATCTACTTACCTTTGCAGAGTAGGTGATCTTCCCAGGTGGATAGATACGACATCTGAGTCTCAGTCAAATAACAGAAAACTTGCTTAAATAACATAGCTCAGAGTTGATGAAGTTGGCCTAGAGTTGATACATAATTGTGCAACCGATGTACCCTACTGCATGGACAGTTTCTGCTTACCTAGCAAATTTTAATCTAATATCCCAAAGAAATTCCTTTGCCTTTTCCTCCCCTACTCTCCCCCTTCCCCCTCCTTCAGTTCCTTTTGGTTTGGTTCTAATCTGCTTATCAGTAACTTTTAGTTAATATAACAGATGTGACAGTATTTTAAATGTATAAAATAATGTACAAGTTTAATATAGTATTCATTAACACTGAGAATTAGCTATGTTTAAATTTTTCCCAAGTGGAGCATTTCCAGAAGAAAATAAAAATGGGTCAGGTGACCCTTTAAGGATTTGAACCCTGAGAGTATATTTTTATGATTCAATTCATTTCCTAGTTGAAACTCTCTTGGTACTTAGAACTACTTAAATTTTATTACTTGATGGAAAAGACATATAAAATAACCAGTGTTGTCCTCCTGTGCTATCAAAATAATTTCCTTAGCATTTATTGCTCAGGGTGTTGATTTGCATTCTGTGTTACACTTCCAAAATATCCCCCAGAACGACCCCCATTCTCCCCAATTTCACACTCTGTAGTCTGCCATAAGTAATACTGCTAAACCAGCACTTCTCCACTTTTTTTCTTTCCCTACTTTCAGAAAGGTCAGTGTAGAATGGTTTGGCAAGGAAGATGTGCCAGTAGCTTAGAAGCACATTTTGCTAAGTGTTTTATGATTTGGGCCATATTAAAAGTGAGAATGTAGGCATTTTGCATAATTTGCAAATGCATCCTTATTCAGATATTATTATAACAGTTTTGCATGCTACAGTTTATATTGATTATATCTAATCTTACAACTCTAGAAGGTAGATAATGTGTATCCCTAGTTTACAGATAAGGAAACTGAGAGGTTGATCTCCCTCATGGCTGCATAGGAGGCAGTAAGTGGTATGTTTGAAGGTCAGACTTTTTGGGTTCCAAAAGTTGTCACCCATGTGCCATATGTCTTGTGCTCTCTTAACACATTTCTTGAGAATAGTGAATAAAAACATGCTCCTTGTTGAATGTAAGCTAAACTCGGTGGTGGGTCAAAAGAGTAATCATTTTTTGTTAAATGAAAAGAAATTGTGAAGGGTGGGTTGGATCACTGGGGGTATAGAAAAGCTATTATGATCTGGGAAGTTTTGAGGGGAATTTGGACCCTTACAGGTTTCATTCCTTTTGTTTCACTGAGGCTTTACGTCAACTTTAAGGTAAATGATTTAGGAGGTATGCTGTACTTTAACTCTCTGCAAAAGCACCTCCAAGTGTAATTTGTAAAAACCTGTCTTAAAGTCCACACAGCACAGTGTTAACAAAGAGCTAAAGTGGTCTGGGTAAGTAGGACAAGGAAAAAGAGAAAGCTTGATGTTCAGAGGTACATCATGGTTGGTCCACGTGGAGCTGGTGAAGTGTGACTTCATAAAATTGGGACGGGTTGTTCCATTTAGGTAACCCATAAAAGTAGAAGACCACTTTACATCTTTTTTTTTTTTTTTTTTTAAAGATTTTATTTATTTATTTGACAGAGAGAGAGACCACGAGAGAGGGAACACAAGCAGGGGGAGTGGGAGAGGGAGAAGCAGGCCTCCCACCGAGCAGGGGGCCTGATGCGGGACTTGATTCCGGGACCCTGGGATCATGACCTGAGCCGAAGGCAGTCACTTAACGACTGAGCCACCCAGGCACCCTGAAGACCATTTTACATCTCAAGAGTCTGTGGCTTGAAGATACTAATTGTGTGACCCAGGCCCTGCCCCTCTGCAAAATAGGTCAGGCCCAAGCATATTTCAGCAGCTTTGGGCATTGAAATTTTGGGGTTTCCTGATATTTTTGCTGCCTAGATAGGTGTTTAGGCTAATGCTGCAGGTATCTTTCAGTTTGCAGATTATCATTGAATTACAGTTTTAGAGCTAGAAATGATTCTGCAAATCATGGAGTCCAGCACCCTTTATTTTTATAAAATAGTCATAGAAATTAAATGCGAAATCTAATGCCATCATCCTTGTTTTAAAAGGCAAATGATGTGCATAGTCTAATACAGATGTTAGCACCTACCACAGATGTTAGTAGTGTCTACTTACTACTACAAGAGAGATCATAAGGCTAAAGAAACTGAGTCCCAACTAGACCTTTTCCGGACCTCTTTGCTCATTTCTTGGCTTCTTCACCAGTGGGGGAAATCTGGTTCCCTCATCCTAACTTCAGTGCTGGTTTCCCTCTTTTTTTCTCATTTACCTATTAATGCCTCTGTGTGCTCCCGTGCTCAAAACATATTGCGACAGATCGTTGGCAGCCTTTTGCTGCCAAAAGTTAGGAGTTGGGACAACTCCTAGAACTTATTGCCTCCAGTTTATATCCCTCCTCAGAACTCTGTCATTGCTCTGGTTTTACTCATGTATTAATTTATGTTTTTGGTTAACAGCTTTATTGAGGTATAATTCACATACCATACAATTCATCCACTTAAAGTGTACAGTTCAGTGGTTTTTAGTGTACTCACAGAGTTTTGTGACCACCACCACATTTATTTTTAACATAACCTTGGAAGAACGTATTCTCTGGAATGATACAGAGAAAGCTAAGAATTCAGTCTCTGCTTTCCAAGCCCTTATGTTCATGACCGAGGACAAACTACTTTAAATTATATCAGTGAGACTGTTTGTTCATCATTCCTGCCTATAAGGTAGTTCTGAGGATTAAATGAGGAAGTATATCAAGTACTGTTGGAGAGGCTTCTGAATGAACCAGAGGAAATGGCACTTCTGGCTCCCTGTCTTTGTACTTGGTACCAGGGCTGTATTCCCTAGAGATGGATCTGCTTGGTTAAGGGTACCGAGATAAGGAACCCTCTCAGACCATGGTTTGAGTGTGTTGGCCTTCTAGTCTCTCTATTCCTGTTCCACCACAACCAGGACAGCAGTTCTGAAACATTTTGGTTTCAGGATCTTTTTGCATAATTTTTAACTATGTTTTTGTTTTTGTGGGTTATATCTAATATTTCCCATATTAGAAATTAAAACAAATTTTAAATTATCATTCATTTAAAATGAACTCATATTGTACTAATTATCTATTGCCGTGTAACAAATCACCCCAAAACTTAGTGCTTGAAACAACATTTATGATCTTACTCTTTCTATAGGTCAGGAATCTGGGTGTGGCTTAGTTGGGTTCTCTGCTTCAGGGTCTCATGGACTGCAGTCATCTGAAGGCTTGATGGGGATGGATCCACTTCCTAGCTCACTCATGTGATTATCGGCAGGATTCAATTCCTTATGAGCTGTTGGCTCCAAGGGTGCCCTTGGTTCCTTGCTACATGGGCCTTTCCATAGGCATCTCACAACATAGCTGCTGGCTTCATCAGAATGAGCAAGACTGTCAGCAGAAGAGAGAAGGAAGTTGCATTCTTTTGTCACATGACCATAGAGGAGACAGCTCCTCACTTTTGCCAGATTCTCTCTTCATTAGAAGTCAGTCACTAGGTCTAGCCTGCATTCAAGGGGAGGGGATTATACAAGGTTGTGAATACCAGGAGGATCACTGGGGTCATTGGGGCCATGTCAGAAGCTGCCTGCCACATATCAGCATAATGGTTTTTGAAAATTAAATACTGATTTTCCAAAATAACAGACTCCTAAATACAGAGAACAAACTGGTGGTTGCCACAGGGGAGATGGGTGGGGGAATGGGTGAAATAAATGAAGGGAATTTAAAAAAAAGTCAAGATGTCTTGATTTTTTTTTTTTAAGTGAGAAGAAGAGTGGCATTATTTTATGTTTTTGCAGGTTTCTTTAATGAATGGCTTAATAGACAGCTGAATTCTCAAACCTGCTTCTGGATTCAGTTGATGACAATATGCCATTGTAGTTGAAGTATACAAAGACAGTCTGGCCTTACACATGTATGTAGTTGGAGCAGGGAGGAGTGTTTTAATAGCTTTTTTAGACAGTTGTGGAAATTCTTTGATATTACACCAAAACTTGGCAAGTAGTAGTTCTTGCAGGTTAGTTGCCAATGTGGGATCTGAAACTTTACTGAACTTTTAGTACTGTCATATTAAAATCTAATGGTCTGTTTTGCACTTTGAATGGATGTTCTTTTCCCCATGCATCATTTTGTAATATCATCTGTTAGTCACTTGGAAAGTATTGGTTTACCAAATTGCATCGATCTTCCAAATGTTGACACATTTTGCTATATAATATCAAAATAATGTTAGTATCACTACTGATGTCATCAGGAGAGTTTTTTTTTTTAACAATATTATTAGTTCAGGTGTACAGCATAGTGATTTAACAATTCTTTACATTACTCAGTGCTTACTACCGTAAGTATAGTCTCCATATATCACCATACAGTGTTATTATATTATTCACTGTAGTTCCTATGTTGTACAGAAAAGTCCTAAGTATTGGGAAGCTCTCAAACTCGTGGTAGCAGATAGTTTTAAAAAAATTCTAAATTTTGCTTAAAAACTCAAATTTTATCATTGGCAACAAATACTATCTGTTGTTTGCCTTGAAGTAACAGGCTCACTTCACTATATATATATATATATATTTTTTTTTTTTTTTTCTTTTTTAATTTGACAGAGACAGCAAGAGAGGGAACACAAGCAGGGGGAGTAGGAGAGGGGGAAGCAGGCTTCCCACGGAGCAGGGAGCCCGATGCGGGGCTTGATCCCAGGACCCTGGGATCATGACCCGAGCCGAAGGCAGACGCTTAACGACTGAGCCACCCAGGCGCCCCTTCACTGTATATATTTTGGAGAATACGTTTGCCAAATACCCAGGTCTGAAGTCTGAATAAGTCTGGTTGGGCTTGTAGTTCAAACAGCTGCATTAGTGGTTTTCTTTACCATCCCATCACACTTTGGTGTGCAGCAGAAGTGCTTTATGTGTACTTTCTATGTCTTCTCACAGTTAAAAAGATGTAGACTCATTGGTTGAGATTTAATAAAAATTTGTAATTTTATTGCTTCCTCAAGGGCATTTTTAAGTAAAAATGCCCCCTCCCCCTCCATTTAGAGTACATGGTGGTGAAGAAAACCATGACTTAGAGTTTGGTGCCCCTGCCTTGATTTCTTTACTGCTTTTGTACCATTAGTGCAAGTGTTAACACCAAAAGACCAATAATATCTCTGTATTATTATGAAAATAATGTTTGAGGTTGCAGACTATCTGGAAGGGTACACAGGGACCATACTTTGAGAACCACTACCCCTGAGTTTTCTCAGAAGTGGGCTCTGCTTTCCCTTGTTTTCCTGTTTTGTTTTGTTTTTTTCCCAAGACCATTCTGTCAGGAGAGAATAGGTTTATTTTTCCTGGCCCTATTCCTAAACCTTGTTCTAGGAATGTGGAATCCCAATTATTACTGACTCAACTGCTTTATCTTGTTAATGGAGCAATTCAGTAATCCTAGCAACCAGAATATTTTTACATTTAATTCCTAATGGCCAGTATAAAGTTAGGTTTTATTTGCTAAAGGCTTGAAGAACATTCTAAACCAAAGTACGTTCATCGTGATTCTTTCGTGTGTGTGTGTGTGTGTGTGGGGGGGGGTAAAATATGCATAACATAAAGTTTACCATTTTAACCCTTTTCGGGCGTTCAGTGGCATTAATTACATCAATTACATTAACAGTATTGTGCAAACAACACAATCATCCATTTCCAGAACTTTTTCATCTTCCCAAACTGAAACTCTACTCCATTCCCCCTTGCCCTGAGCCCCTGGCAACTATTATTCTATTTTCTCTATGTATTTGACTGTTGTTGGTACTTCTATAAATGGAATCATACAGTGTTTGTCTTTTTGTGTCTGGCTTTTTTCACTTAACATATATATTTTTTTAAGTTTATTTTTTTTAAAGACTTTTGAAGATGTATTTTTTTTTAAGATTTTATTTATTTTAGAGCATGAGCAGGGTTGGAAGCGGGGAGGAGCAGAGGGAGAGGAACAATCAGACTCCCCGCTAAGCAGAACACCCCACCACCCCCCACCCCCCGCAACACAGGGCTCCAGCCCTGAGATCACTGCTCAAGCCGAAATCCAGAGCTGGGCATTCAACTGAGCCATCCAAGTGCCCTTTTTTAAAGTTTATTTAAGTAATCTCTACACCCAGCATGGGGCTCAAACTCATGGTCCTGAGATCAAGAGAAGCATGCCCTTCCGACTGAGCTAGCCAGGAACCCCCACTTAAACATATTTTCAGGGTTCATCCATGTTTTAGCATGTGTCAAAATTTTACTTTTTAAGGCTGAATAATTTTTTTTTTTTTTGATTTTTTTTTTTTTTTTTTTAATTTATTTGAGAGAGAATGAGAGAGAGCAAGCACATGAGGGGGGGAGGGTCAGAGGGAGAAGCAGACTCCCTGCCGAGCAGGGAGCCCGATGCGGGACTCGATCCAGGGACTCCAGGATCATGACCTGAGCCGAAGGCAGTAGCTTAACCAACTGAGCCACCCAGGCGCCCTGAATAATTATTTTAATGTATGTATTACATACCATATTTTGTTTATCTGTCAGTGAACACTTGGGTATTCATGAATCATGAATTTTTTTTTTAAGGATTTTATTTATTTGAGAGAGCACAAGCAAGGGGAGCAGCAGAGGGAGGGGGAGAAACAGGCTCTCCGCTGAGCAGGTTCCATCCCAGGACCCTGGAATTATGACTTGAGCTGAAGGCAGATGCTCAACCGGCTGAGCCACCCAGGCGCCCCACATCATGATTCTTTTTTTTTTTTTTAAGATTTTTTATTTATTTATTTGACAGAGGGAACATAAGCCGGGGGAGTGGGAGAGGGAGAAGCAGGCTTCCTGCTGAGCAGGGAGCCCGATGCGGGGCTTGATCCCAGGACCCTGGGATCATGACCTGAGCCGAAGGCAGAGGCTTAACGACTGAGCCACCCAGGCGCTCCCCACATCATGATTCTTAACTTCAAATATGATTCTTTAGGACATCCCCCATAGAAGCATTACCTCCATACCAAGCTCAATAAATGTAGGTCTCAAAAAATGGACTTTTTCTCTCTTACTTCCTACTTTGCTCCTTAGTTTATCTATGTAATGGAGTGACATTCTTACTATCTTAGAATTGTAAGGCTAGACTAAATAATGTATTTAAAAAGCTTAGCACATAGCAGTTAGTAGATGTTAGGTGTTTTCCTTCCTCCCTTTACTCAGAGTTTAGCCTTATGTATACTATGTTAACCCTCTTTTGTAAATTCCATGTATCTCAAACACTAGGCTGGTTTTTTTCCCAATTTATTTAAATTGAGGGAAAAATGGTAATATCACATTATATTAGTTTTAGATGTACAGTATTATAATCAGTATTTGTATACACTACAAAGTGATCGCTACAATAAGTCTATTTACCATCCATCACCATGTGATTGACCTCCTTTACCCTTTAGTCCACCTCCAACCCCCTTCCTCTCTAATAACCACCTATCTATCCCCTGTATCTGTGAGTTTTGTTTTTTAGATTCCACATATAATTGAAATCATACAATATTTGTCTTTCTCTGTGTGATTTATTTTGCTTAGCGTGATACCCTCTAGGTCCATCACTGTTGTTGCAAATGGCAAGATTTTGTTCTTTTTTATGGCTGAGTAATACTCCACTGTGTATATATACAGGATCTTCCTTATCCATTCATCTGCTGATGGATACTTAGATTGTTTCTCTATCTTGGCTATTGTAAATAATGCTGCAGTGAACATAGGGATGCATATATCTTTTCAAATTTGTATTTTCATTTTCTTCAGATAAATACCCCGAAGTGAAATAGCTGGATCATGTTGTAGTTCTATTTTTAATTTTTTGAGGAACTTCCATACTGCCCTATTGTAGCATCATAGTAGCTGCACCAATTTACATTCCCACTGTACACAAGGGTTCCCTTTTTTCTGTAAACTCTCCAACACTTATTTCTTGTCCTTTTTTTTTTTTTAAGATTTTATTTATTTGACAGAGAGAGATACAGCGAGAGAGGGAACACAAGCAGGGGGAGTGGAAGAGGGTGAAGCAGGCTTCCCGCCAAGCAGGGAGCCCAATGTGGGGCCCGATCCCAGTACCCTGGGATCATGACCTGAGCCCAAGGCAGACGCTTAACTGACTGAGCCACCCAGGCGTCCCTGCCCATTTTTTTTTTTTTTTTAAGATTTATTTATTTGAGAGAGAGCTCACACTCTCGTGCCAGGGTGGGGGCCGATGGAGGGGGGAAAGAATTTTCTTTTTAGATTTTATTTATTTGAGAGAGAGAGAGAGAGAGAGCATGTGTGCATGAGCTGGGGGGGAGGGGCAGAGGGAGAGGGAGAAGCAGGCTCCCCACTGGACAGGGAGCCCGATGCAGGGCTGGATCCCAGGGCCCTGGGATCATGACCTGAGCTGAAGGCAGACACTCAACCGACTGAGCCACCCAGGTGCCCCTGTGCAGAAGCTTTTTAGTTTGATATAGCCCCATTTGTTTATTTTTGCTTCTGTTGCCATTGCCTAAATTTAGAGTCAGAACAAAAACTGTGTCACCAAAAGCTGTGTCAAGGGCCTTATCACCTTTGTTTTCTTTAGGAGTTTTATGGTTTCACTTTCAATTCTAATCCATTCTGAGTTAAATTTTGTGTATAGTGTAAGAAAGTGGTCCAGTTTCATTCTTTTGCATATGGCTGTTCAGTTTTCCCAGCACCATTTGTTGAAGACTGTCTTTTCCCCGTTGTATATTTTACCTCCTTTGTGATAGATTAATTGACCATATATGCATGGGTTTATTTCTAGGCTCTCTTAACTCTGTTCCTTTGATCTATCTGTTTTAGGCCAGTGCCATACCATTTTGATTACTAGAGCTTTGGAGTATAGTTGGAAATCAGGGCGTGTGATACCTCCAGCTTTGCTCAAGATTGCTCTGGTTATTTTGGGGTTTTTGTAATTCCATACAAATTTTAGGATTATTTGTTCTAGTTCTGTGAAAAATGCCATTGGAATTTTGATAGGGATTGCATTGAATTTGTAGATTGCTTTGAGTAGTATGGACATTTTAGCAATGTTAATTATTCTAATCCATGAGTTTATCCCCATCTGTGAGCACAGAATATCTTTCCATTTATTTGTGTCTTCTTCAGTGTCTTTCAGCTGTGTTTTATAGTTTTCAGCGTACGTGTTTCTCACCCCAGTTAAATTTATTCCTAGGTATTTTTTCTTTTTCTTTTTTTTTTTTTTCCAAGCCTTCTGATTTTTTTTATTACTCAAAAAAGCATTTTTTTATTTAGCTTTCTGACTCTGTGCTTGGGCCTTCAACGCTTTCACAACGATTTTCTGCTCCTCGATAAGGAAAGCACGCTTGATCCTGTCACGAACACACTTAGCACACATGGAACCACCATAGGCCCTGCTGACGTGTTTTTTCGTTTTGGACAACCTCATAAGGACTTTAGGTCTTACAGCACGAACTCCTCGAAGTCGGCCTGGGCACACGCCACTTGCAGATTTTGGTGCTTTCCCAACCCTCTTGGTATAAAGGTAAACAATTCTATTACCAGGGGTTTGGGACAGCCTAGTTTTGTTAGAGGCTGTATTATAGGACAGCCTACAACGGTAGGTCAAACGCTGGACCATTCTGAATGCCTATGGACGCTGTCCCCGGAAGAGGACAGTATTTTTTCTTTTTGATGCCATCATAGGTGGGATTGTTTTCTTAATTTCTCTTTCTGATGGTTCATTATTAGTGTATAGAAATGCAAATTATTTCTGTATATTGGTTTTGTATCCTGCAACTTCAGTGAATTTATTTATTCTAAGAGTTTTTTGGTAGAGTCTTTAGGGTTTTCTATGTATAGAATTATGTCATCTGTAAATACTGACGGTTTTGGATGCCTATTTTTTTTTTTAAGATTTTATTTATTTATATGAGAGAGAATGAGGTAGAGAGAGCATGAGAGGGGGGAGGGTCAGAGGGAGAAGCAGACTCCCTGCTGAGCAGGGAGCCCGATGCGGGACTTGATCCCGGGACTCCAGGATCATGACCTGAGCCGAAGGCAGTCGCTTAACCAACTGAGCCACCCAGGCGCCCCGTGGATGCCTATTCCTTAATTGGATGCCTATTCCTTAATTGGATGCCTGTTCCTTAATTGGATGCCTTTTATTTTCTTTTTCTTGCCTATTACTGTGGCTAGGATTTTCAATACTATGTCGAATAAACGTGGCAATGGTGGGCATTCTTGTCTTGTTCCTGTTAGAGGAGAAGCTTTCAGCTTTTCACTGTTGGGTATGATGTTTGCTGTGGGCTTGTCATGTATGGCCCTTATTATGCTGAGGTATGTTCTTTCTGCCTCCACTTTGTTGAGAGTTTATTTTATTTTTTAAAGATTTATTTATTTTAGAGAGTGAGAGAGAGAGAGCGCGTGTGTCAGCATGGGGTGGGGCAGAGGGAGAGGGAGGAATCTCAAGCAGACTCCCTGCTGAGTGGGGAGCCCAACTTGGTGCTCCATCTCAGGATCTGGACATCATGACCTGAGCTGAAATCCAGAGTGAGACGCTTAACCAACTGAGCCACCCAGGTGCTCCGAGAGTTTTTATTATAAAATGGATGTTGAATTTTGTCAAATGCTTTTTCTGCATCCATTGAGATGATCATGTGATTTTTATCCTTCATTTTGTTTATGTTGGTGTATCATATTGAATTGATTTGTGGTTATTGAACCATCCTTGAGTCACTGGAATAAATCCCACTTGATCATGGTGTATGAGCCTTTTAATGTAGTGTTGAATTTGACTTGTTAATATTTTATTTTTATTTATTATTTTTAAAGTTTTATTTAAGTAATCTCTACACCCAACGTGGGGCTTGAACTCACAACCCTGAGATCTAGAGTAGCATGCTTTTCTGACTGTGTCAGCCAGGTGCCCCTTGCTAATATTTTGAGGATTTTTGTATCTGTTTTCTTTGGGGAGATATTGATCATCTGATTCCACTTGTGAATAGTTATCCATGATTGAACTTTTTTTAAACTAGTAAAGTGATTTGGTAGATGTCCTAGCCATAGTTATAAATTGAGACCAAATTTAAGTGAGATATTTCAATTTTCAGAATTGTTTTAAGAAGGAAATAAATGAGAAGTGCTACAAAACCTCATGCTTAGTAGATCCTACTTCTATGATCCAGTAGAAGATATGAGTATAAAGATCTAGAGGTCTGGGGCGCCTGGGTGGCTCAGTCGTTAAGCGTCTGCCTTCGGCTCAGGTCATGATCCCAGGGTCCTGGGATCGAGTCCTGCATCGGGCTCCCTGCTCAGCAGGGAACCGGCTTCTCCCTCTGCCTCTCTCTCTCTCTCTCTGTCTCTCATGAATAAATAAAATCTTAAAAAAAAAAAAGATCTAGAGGTCTGTAGAGCAGGGTGAAGGGAAAAGGTGACATGAAATAGCAACTCCTGCAATCTTTAGACTCTAATCTTGGGGTGTAGTGGTAGAATAATGAACAAGTATAATACTGTGATATCACCCAAAATTAAAGAATAATCAACTTCAAAGGTTTTTTTTTAATGAAAGTAATAAATTCACATAATAAAATAAAATAGAACCAAAAAGTATAAAATGAAAAGTAAGTCTTATTCATTTCCAGCTTCTAGGCCCATCTGTCATCGTAAACAATTTTGAGGATATCCTCAGAAAAATTTTTACAATATATCAACTTAAATATGAATACATTTTTAAAAAAGATTTATTTATTTGACACAGAGAAAGAGAGAGTGCAAGCAGGGGGAGTGGCAGGCAGAGGGAGAGGGAGAAGCAGGCTCCTCGCTGAGCAGGGAGCCTGATGCGGGGCTCCATCCCAGGACCCCGGAATCATGACCTGAGCCGAAGGCAGACCCAGGCACCCCTATGAATACCTTTTTAATTTATACTGAGACGTTCATCCTGCATTACATGTTTGTATTTTTCTCTACTTAATTATACCTTGGAGATCTGTCCATATTGACTTGAATCTACATTATTCTTTTGAATAGCTGCAGTTTTACCTTGTATGGATGTGCATTATTTACTTAACCAGTTCCTTATTTGTAGATATTGAGGTGGTTTTGTATGGTAACAGTCAGTTTGGTAAATAGCCTTTGCCCTTGAGTGGTAATATCTTCAGAATAAACTAGCGGTGAAATTGCTGGGTGAAAGTGAATGTGTGACATTGGTAGATACTGCTAAATACCCCTACAAAACTTAATACTTTACCAGTTTAGACTCCCCAGGACTGTACTGAGGGACTTGTTTGCTCACAGTAAGGTTTGTTTTGTTCTTTTTAAATCAACCTTTTTACATCTGGTAGGTTAGAGATGACTTATGTTTTTATTTGTATTTCTTTTATTATGAATGAGGTTAAACATGTTCTGTAACTGTGATCTGCTTGTTAACAAACCCTTGCAAATGGGTCTCTGACTCATTTGAAGCCCGTACAAATATGGCCTTTTGAAGCTGGTCCAAATGGATCTTCCTCTCCTTTAAAAAAATATCTTCTGCACTTCTTGGTTAGTCCTTTCCCATGCCATGGTTATGAAGAAAATTTTACTTAGGACTTCTAGTTCTTTTTGGTTTTCATTTTCTGTTTTTCAGTCCTGGTTCATCTGGAGGGATGCTACAGGGTATCACTCTTTTTCTCCCGTATGGTTTGGGAGATATCTGAAATCATTTATTTCCTTTACCAATTTGAAATGACACCATTTTTAATATAGTGAATTCCCATATATGGGTCTGCATGGTCTGTTTTGGAAGAGAGTGCTATATAATTAGGAAGTCTCTGACAAGTATTTCATGCTTGAAATAAAAATACGGTTTCATCTGTGGGAGTTTATATTTTGAGATATTAAGTGTTTATTGTCGTAAAGAATATTGGGGGGAGCACCTGGGCAGCACAGTCGGTTTAAGCATCCAATTCATGGTTTCAGCTCGGGTCATGATCTCAGGATCGTGAGATCAGTGTGGAGGCTGCGTAAGACTCTCTCCCTCTCCTTCTACCCCTCCCCATCCCCCAGAAAAGAATATAGACATTGTAGAAATGTACTCCAGAATCTAATTATATTCTAGTGCATAGTAATATATCATTTTATCTGTTAAGAATTAAAACCCTTTAATTTCATTTCACTCCTTTTTTCTAACACAGTGAAACAGACTATTTAAGGAGGCATCAAGTTATGTAATATATATTTTAAAGGCTTTGATCCAAAATGGTTAAAACAGAATTTTGAGATGAATGATTGATGCAGTGTTAACTGTGTGGAAAAGTTTGCTATCCAGAATAATTCTTTGAAAGACTAAAATAGCTTTAGTATATAAACTATTTTAAATGATTTATATAAAGCTAAAGTCACTTTTCTGATTTAAAAAGTACATGAAGCCCCCACCAAGTACATGAAATCCCCACCAACTCCATCCACCTATTTAAAAAAATTAAAAAGCACATGAAAATGTAAATGTTATAATAAGTTTGTAAAATTTGTATTTGGAAATATAAAAGCTTCTCAAAATACTGGATACATTTAGGAGGGAGGTTCATATTTTAAAAATCAACTAAGGCTGATAGCTGATGTCTTGAGAGATACAGAGTATTTTTGGTATCTTTCAGTCTTTCCTCAGGCGGTTCTTCCTTCACAGGCCCCCACTGGGCCTGGCAAGTATACACTCTTGTCTTCATATTCCTGCTTGGTAGTTGACAACTCTTAGGGCAAGTTATTAGAAACATACGGTTGAAGGGATTTTTAGAGATAATTCAGTTTATCCTAAGACACAAAAAAGTAGGGGTGCCTGGGTGGCTCAGTTGGTTAAGCACCGGACTCTTGATCTCTGCTCATGTTTTGATCTCAGGGTCGAGAGTTCAAGCCCCAAGTTGAGCCAAAAAACTAAAACAACCTCAATACCTTAAAAAATCACTTAAATTATTTAAAGATATCCCTACCCCCAAATTAGTTCTATCTCACCTCCCTAAATTCCAGAGTTAATCACTGCTAAAAACTTAAAGCTCTTTCCCAATGTTTTCCCAATTTCATCTTTGTATATCTAGCATGCTTTATATTTTTAGACATCGTTTAATTTCTTAGGTTTATTTTGTAACCGCATGAGAGATCTGTTTGACCTTTCATTTTTCAAGGCTAATGTATGAAATGTGAGGGGAGTTGTATAATGAAGAAAACCTAGGCTCTTGAGTTTGACAGACCTGCTTTTGAATTTTGTGAGTTCCTTTTATTTAATATGATCGTGGGCAAGTTACTTCAACTCACTAAGTTTCATTTTCCTTATCTGGGAACAATAAGACCCACCTCTCAGAGGGGAAGGGTAAATGGGGTAATAAAGGGACCTGCAGGTTCTGAAGGTTCTCTTTACCTACTTGATAAAATTTTCCAAGACTCTTTGGGAACCCAAGGCAAGCTACGGCTGTCTCCTCAGGAAAATGCGTAAATGTGCGCAGTCTTTCCCACTTGCTTCCTCTCAAGGGCCACCCTAGTCTTCAGTGGCAAGGATTGAGTGATTTCTGCTTTTAACACATGCCTGGCACTGGTTGAAGACATTTGATCTCATTTAAGCAGATGGTAGTTGAAATAATTAGGAAGTGAATGTGGGTGTTGGCTTTTTTGTTTTTTTATTTAGACGAGTGTTAGTAAAAGAACAGTCGTTACTAGAAACTTTTAACCCCTTTAAACAAAATAAGCCAAAGAAATATGGTTCTTTAGCTTCAATAATATTTGAAAGAGCATAACTGAAAGTTTTAAACTTTAAAATTGTTGAGTAGACGGGAAAGAAACTTATTTAAATACTTTTTTCTTCAGGTTTTTAAATCCTATGCGATCTGTTTCAAATGTGTGGATGGAAAAGCTATTAAAAGTAGTAGATGAATACAGTGTATTCATGTTTGCAAACATTTCTATAATAGCTATTTGCTCCTACAATTAATGGTTGGTGAACTGGTGGCTATCCATTTTGAAGGCATCTCTTCTTCACTTAAGGAATCATCTTAGCTCCAAGTATTTGGACAATGGGAGGAAGGTTGAGAAATGTATCGTTTGACAGGAGGGGAGTGGCTGGGGTGGAGGATTGTTGGGGTTTAGGGCTCTAGTAAACACTGCTGTGGCCAAATGACCTGCTCTCTCTAGTATCTTTCAAGCTATAAGAGCTGTGTGTGCTGCTCATGACTATAGACTCATAAACAAAATGAAAATGTGATAGCTCGTTTTGTGGTTTTCAGGGAAAAGTTCGAATAGAAATTTATCTTGAAACCACTTATTGTTGGTTTCATTTTCATTTGAGATTGGAATTTCAATAAACACTTCCTCCTCATTTTTCCTAATGATAGGTACTATATTACTCTATTCATCTTGGTATTAAAAAAAAAAAAATGTTATGAAGGTAACTCATGGTCCCTAACTTAAAACAGGCATTCTGTGAAAGCTTGGTGTCCCCTTCCTTCCCTGCCACCTCCAGTTTCTCTCCATTAGTGTATTTCTTTGTATCTTTCCAGAGATTGTATATGATTCCCACTCATAAACTTATGCAACCCCCCCCCCACACACACACATCCAAATTATGGCATGCAGTACATAGTGTTGGGCATTTTTCTTTATTCCCCTTTCAACTTACCCTTACAGATCAGTAGTTCTACAACTACCTTATTTTTTAATAGGTGCTATCGTACTCCGTTGTATGGATATACCACAGTTGATCTATCCAGTCCATTATTTTGGTAGGGGGCTATGTAGTTTTAATTATTTATTTATTTTAATTGAAGTATAGTTCACATGCAATATTAGTGTCAGCTGTACTACATAGTGATTCAACATTTATGTACATTACAAAATGCTCACCACAGTTCGTCATCTCTCACCATACAAAGTTATTACCATACAGTTCATTATTAATGGACATTTAGGGTAGTTCTGATTTTTTTTCTTACTACAAATACTGCTACATAAATGTCATTATGTATATAATTTCACAGACGTACTGGTTTGTCCATAAAAGAAATTGATAAGAAAGGAATTTGGTGGGTTGAATCATTGTGGCATGATTTTTTTCCAACATTTTATTATGGAAGTTATTTTTTTAAAAAAGATTTATTTATTTATTTGAGAGAGAGAGAGGGGCAGCAAGAGAGGGAACACAAGCAGGGGGAGTGGGAGACGGAGAAGCAGACTTCCCCCAGAACAGGGAGCCCTACGTGGGGCTCAATCCCAGGACCCTGGGATCATGTCCCTAGTCGAAGGCAGACACTTAATGACTGAGACACCCAGGCGCCCCTATTATGGAAATTTTTAAACATAAAGTAAAGTTGAAAGAATTTGATACTAACATCCATATTGCCACCACCTAGATTCTACCATTGGTAGTTTACTATACCTTTTCATTTATCTACCCATCTGTTGGTCCTTTCACCAGTGAAGCCATGTTATATGTACATGCTGAGTTTTAACAAATGCATGCAGCTCTGTAACCCAAACCCTAATCAAGTCATAGAGCATTCCCATCACCCCAGAAGGTCCTTTGTGCCCCTTTCCACACACTCCCTGCCCTGAATTAGACTCCTTTTTTTTTTTTTTTTTTAAAGATTTTACTTATTTATTTGACAGAGATCACAAGTAGGCAGATGGGGCAGGCAGAGGGAGAGGGAGAAGCAGGCTCCCCGCCGAGCAAGGAGCCCAATGCGGGGCTCGATCCCAGGACACTGGGATCATGACCTGAGCAGAAGGCAGACGCTTAACTGAGTGAGCCACCTAGGTGCCCCTGAATTAGACTGCTTGGTGGTTAAACCAGTTTGTTCCCCAACCAGGAATGCTTGAGAGTACCCCCCCCCTTCCCACACTGGTCAAAGTTTTTGATGTGAAAATGGTATCTGATAGTTTTAAGTTGCACTGCTCTTGTTGTGAGTAAAGTTACAAGTGTTTACTAGCCACTTGTATTTTCTTTTCTGTGATTTCTTGCTTCATATTGTTTGCCCATTTTTGTTGGGTTATAGGTCTTAACATTTTTTATTTCATTTGAGTATCCATTTGTGTTAAAACAATAAATTAATTTTGGGGCTGCCTGGGTGGCTCAGTCGATTGAGCATCCTACTCTTGATTTCAGCTCGGGTCATGATCTTGGGGTCGTGGGTTGGAGCACTGTGTCTGGCTCTGTGCTGGGCATGGAGCTTGCTTGGGATTCTCTCTCTTCCTCTCCCTCTGCCACCCCACCCCCCCGGGGTGCACACTCACTCTCTCTCTCTCTCAAAAAAAAATTAAAAATAAAATTAAAAAATTTTTTTATCTTAAATGACTGTGTGTAGAAATTTTAATAAAATTGACATATGTTCTGTGATGCTTCCAGTGTTGTTATTAGTATGAGTAGTTTTTTTTTTTTTAAGATTTTATTTATTTATTTTGACAGAGAGAGGGAGAGGGAACACAAGCAGGGGGAGTGGGAGAGGGAGAAGCAGGCTTCCCGCTGAGCAGAGAGCCCAATGTGGGGCTCGATCCCAGGACCCTGGGATCATGACCTGAGCCGAAGGCAGACGCTTAACGACTGAGCCACCCAGGCGCCCCTAGTATGAGTAGTTTTTGAATTTTTTTTCAATTCCAAGAGTAATAAAAATTCACTGTAGTTAAACTAGAAGATACAGAGAAGGAAAAAGAAGTACCATCCGTAATTTTACTATTTAAAAATAAACATTATTGGGGTGCCTGGTTGGCTCAGTTGGTTAAGTGACTCTTGATTTCAGCTCAGGTCATGATCTCAGTCGTGAGATTGAGCCTTGCGTCAGGTTCCATACTGGGCATGAAGCCTGCTTAAGATTCTCTCTCTCCCTCTTCCCCTCCCCACTTTGTGCTCTCTCTCACTCTCTCTTAAAAAAAAAAAAAAAAATTCCCTCTCCCTCTATCCCTCCCCCTCTAATGTAGATGTATTTCCTCCCAACATTTTTTTTTAAGATTTTTAAGTAATCTCTACACCCAACATGGGGCTCAAACCAACAACCCTCAGATCAGGAGTTGCATGCTCTACCAGCTGAGCCAGCCAGGTACCCCTTCTCCCAACATTTTAATGGGTGTGTATATACATGCATAATGTACGTGTGTGTGTATAAAATATGTGGTACGTACTGTTTTGCAATTTGTTTTTATGCATATGGGGAGCATCTCTACCCATTATTAAATAGATGTCTGTTAGATGGCTGGGCCAGGACAAGGGTGTTTGTATAGTAGACAAAGGGTAGTCATGAAGCAGTATATCACTGTGGTTAAAAGAGTGGACTCAGAAACCAGACTGCCAGGGTTCAAATCTTTGTTCTGCTATTTACTAATTGTGACCTTTGGCATGATACTTGACTTTACCGTGTCAGTTTGCTCATCTGTAAGATGGAGATAATAATAATACCTATCTTGTGACATTATTGTGAGGATTAAGTTAGTTAATATAGGAAAGTGCTTACACTTGTGCCAGGATGTAGGATTTGCTGTATAAATCCTACCTGCTGCTGTTTATACAGGAGATTATACCCAAGAAAAGGCATCCACAATGGCTCTCAGAGAGAGCAGAGTAGGGAGTTGTATTGGCCATGTGATGTAGAGGTCTCTGCTTGAGGAGATGAGGGCTGAGAAATAATTTACCATTTAAAGTTGTTAGCCTGGGGCGCCTGGGGGGCTCAGTCGGTTAAGCGTCTGCCTTCGGCTCAGGTCATGATCCCAGGGTCCTGGAATCGAGTCCCGCATCAGGCTCCCTGCTGAGCAGGGAGCCTGCTTCTCCCTCTACCTCTGTCTCTCCCCCTGCTTGTGTTCCCTCTCCCTGTCTCTCTGTCAAAATAAATAAATAAAATCTTAAAAAAAAAAAAAAGTTGTTGGCCTAAGAATTTGCTTCATATCATGGCCCAGTGCAGAGCCTCAAGTAGGTTCTTGAACAAATAGTCCTTACAGTAGAAAAATTGGGGCCTGCTATTTCAAGAGTCCAGCTGGACCTGGGCTTATTCATAAACAAAGATTTTGTAGCGCCAAAGTTAGTCTTTCATTAGCAAGTGTGAAAAATACATCAAAATTAGTTGCACAGGAAAGAAGGGAAATGTAATACTGTATTGCTTCTAAAGATAAAGTAGCAGTAGTGGTATTTTCCTCTAACTTGTATAGTAATGTTTAGGTACTTTCCATGGCTTGTTTTCAGCAATCATTTTGGCCCCTTGTGTTCTCCATCAGTTGACAACTGAGTACCTTTTATGCATAAGCTTTTGCTGTCTAACTGGATATGCATACCAAATAAGTGATAATGTAATGTGTGTGACAGGATCTGAGAGGCCAAAGCGGAGTGTCTGGAAAGACAAAAAGAAGTAGTATTAACTAAAAATAGAGAACAGTGAAATAGAAGGACAGCATGAGATGTGATGGTTATTAACTCTACACATTAATTCCGTGTCCTTATTTATGCTCAGTGCTACCAGCTACTATTTTGAGTTAGGTAAACATTTTGACCTTTCTAGTCCTTCAATTTTTTCTGTCTGATAGTTGAAATTGACCTATATGCCTTTAATCTAAAGGCCAGAGTAACTTTTAATTAAATTTACGACATTTTGAAATAGGTGAATATATTGTGCCTTTTCTCCAAAATTGAGAGAACAGTGATAGAAGATACTTGCTAATCACATATCTGATAAGGGACTTGTATCTGGCATATATAAAGAACTCTTACAACTCAATAAGAAAATTACAAATAACCAGTTAAAAAAGGGGCAAAGGATCTGAATAAACATTTCTTCAGAGGAGGTATACAAATGGCCAAATAAGCACATGAAAAGATTCTCAACATCATTATTCATTAGATGAGATACCTTCACACTGTAGTGGCTGTTATCAAAAGGACAGACAATAACAAGTGTTGGTGAGAATGTATAAATACTGAAACCCTAACACACTGCTGGTGGGAATATAAAATGGTGCAGACACTTAGGAAAATAGTGTCACAGTTCCTCAAAAGGTTAAATGGAGTGACCATATGACCCAGCAGTTCCACTTCTAGGTATATAGCCTGCAGAAATGTAAACATATGTCTACATAAAGGCTTGTACATTAATGTTCATAACAGAATTATTCATAATAACCAATACTTGGAAATAATCCAATGTCTCATCAACTGATGAATGGATAAATAAAATATGGTATATCCAAATTGTGGAATATTATTTGGCAATAAAAAGAAATGAAGTAGTGATACATACTACACCATGGATGAACCTTGAAATCATGCTATGTGAAAGAAGCCAAACACAAAAGGCCACGTATTATCTGATTCTGTTTATGTGAACTGTTCAGAACAACCACATCTGTAGAGACACAGTACATTAGTTGCCTAGGGCTGGGAGTAATGGGAGGGTTTCTTTTTGAGGTGCTAAATGTATTCTAAGATTGATTGTATTGATGGTTGCACAGCCCTGTGAATAATACTAAAAACCAGTGGATCGCACACTTTAAATTGGTGAATTACATGTGAATTATATCTCAATAAAGGTTATGAGAAGCACTAATAGAACTGAAAAACGTGAAATTAACAAATTCCATCTCTCAGATACCTTTCTTATTAAAATTGATCCTAGGAGAGGCCTCAGGTTTTCCTTGGTGAAAATTACTCATTAATTAAATGATGGCTCCCCCGTCCTCCAACAAATTGCTTGCTCATGATATTTCTGGTGTGGCTTGACAAAGCATTTTCTGGTACGATGTGGATTTTATCATCATTACACTTCTGAGAAATTCTGTCATGTGTTAGAGATAGCAATCTTCCATTTTAATTATTTCTTAACAGACTTTCATCAGTATTTAAAACCAATGTTGTGGTTGTGTGAACCCATTCTTATACTAATGGTTTTCAGGGGATAGGTTTAAAAATTATTTTTTAAAAATTGGGGAAGGGGCGCCTGGGTAGCTCAGTTGATTAAACGTCTGCCTTCGGCTCATGATCTTGGGGTCCTGGAATCAAGCCGTGCGTCAGGCTCCCTGCTCAGTGGGGAGTCTCCTCCTCCCTCTGCCGCTCCTCCCCCAACTTGACCCCCCCCCAAATAAATAAAAATAAAATTTTTAAAAAATAATTTAAAAATTGGGAAAGATGATATTCACAGCACGTATTATTTTTCCTCTGTACTGCTTTTGTATAGAGGGTGGCTGTTAACGTTATCCATGTGCCCAACAGTAAATGGCAGTTCAGTATTTGAGAGAAAGTAGAGGTGGAACTAGTAGCTCTATGTCTAGTGTAGCAATAAATGGTCACTTTGCATTTAGTTTGAGATTAATATGTAGGTAGTATGTTATTTGGGCATATTCATGGCTTTAAGAAGTTTCTGCAGGAATGAAATTTAATGAAAGATGTTTGTTTTGAAGTTCTTGAAACTTCATCATGAATATTTTATAAATTTAATACCTATGGATTACACTTGAGTAATCTCATTCCACAGAATGCATTACATATGGGAGTGAGTTTTAAAAGTTTTTGGAAGGGCGCCTCGGTGGCTCAGTTGGTTAAGCGACTGCCTTCGGCTCAGGTCATGATCCTGGAGTCCCAGGATCGAGTCTGTATTGGGCTTCCTGCTCAGCAGGGGGTCTGCTTCTCCCTCTGACCCTCCCCTCTCATGCTTTCTCTCTCTTTCTCTCTCAAATAAATTTTAAAAATCTTAAAAAAATAAAAGTTTTTGAAAGAATTTAAGAGTCTTTTCAATATTTCTAAGTTTTTAGGCTTAGAGTGTAGCATCAAACAGTAACTCTGAAAATAGACAACCCATTTCCCCTTAATGCATTAATTTTTTTAAGAAATGAAAGTATTGCATGCACATTTATTTTTAAAGATTTTTATTTATTTATTGAGAGAGAGAGAGAATGATAGCATGAAAGGGAGGAGGGTCAGAGGGAGAAGCAGACTCCCTGCTGAGCAGGGAGCCTGATGTGGGACTCGATCCTGGGACTCCAGGATCATGACCCGAGCCGAAGGCAGTCGCTTAACCAACTGAGCCACCCAGGCGCCCCGCATGCACGTTATTTTAAAAGTATTACAAAAAGCAACACATTGCTAGCCTTCTATCCAGAGGAAAATATTGTTTTGTTTCTTCATAACTCTTGAATAATGTATAAATTGCAACTTTTAAAATAAACTTTTCTGAAATATGTTTTACTTCAATAAAGTACACGAATTGCAAATGTTTAGGCTTAATGAATTTTCATAAAGTGAACATCAATGTTACCCGATCTGGATCAAGAAGTAGAATATTACCAAGCACCCCAGAAGACCCTACCCCCAAAAGTAACCACTCTGTTGATTTCCAGCACAATTGATTAGCCTTGCCTGTTTTTGAACTTTATATATAAGTGGTTTCCTACAGTATGGATTCCTTGGCACCTTCCTCAGTGTTTGGTCTATGAAACTCATCTGTGTCGCTGCATCTA
This sequence comes from Phoca vitulina, assembly GCF_004348235.1. Classification (NCBI taxonomy): domain Eukaryota; kingdom Metazoa; phylum Chordata; class Mammalia; order Carnivora; family Phocidae; genus Phoca; species Phoca vitulina. The sequence continues at coordinate 3,133,689 of NW_022589758.1, forward strand.
GCAGTAGTTAGTTCTTGTTGCTGGATGGTATGAGCATAGTACAATGTATCCCTTCTTCTGTTGATACAAATTTGGGTTGATTCCATTTTGGGGCAATTACAAATAGCCCTGCTTTCAACATTCTTGGCCTTTGGCTGCACATATGTACACACTTGGGGAAAATCCTAGGAGTAGAATTAACTGGGTTGGAAGGTATCCGTATTGGTCAAAGCATTTTTCAAAGTGGTTATACCAGTTTGTCCTTCCATAAGCATAGTACCTGATTATCAACACTAGGCTGGAAAAGATAAGGACTTGTCATAATCTCCGCCTCCCCTGCTACATTGATACTTTAAATCATTTTTAGTTCTTCAGTTGGAAGTACTCTTACAACTTGAAATAATGAATCTCTGCTCTCCTATTAACTTTGGAAAGTAGTTTTTGTCCACTTGTGGTAAGAGAAAGATACTAGACACCTCTCCCCTCCAGTTGTATTATTCAGAAAGGGAAGAGGCCCTCTTTCATACAGAGAGGGAATGTATAGAATGTATAGAATTCAAATTTGTGCCACATTATGTTAAGGGGGGGGGAACCCATAAATGGGTTAACAATATAATAGAAGAGAGAGCAAGGTAAATTTTACTGATTTGAGAATAAAATACTAGAATAATGCCTTCACTCCCACGGCTACTATCTACATTTGTTAGGGCAGGGATAGTTGCTTAAAACGTTAACTTCTCAGTTTCCGTGGCTTAACGTGAGAGAAATTTATTTTTGTGCTCATCTAATAGTCCAGTGTGGGTGTTCTTTGTAAGAAGGGCAGCCTTCTTTTGTATGTACACGGGATTTAGGGGCCTAGACTGTTATTTATTTCATCCTGTGGCTGTGCCATCTCTCAGGGTCTAGGAGATGTCTGCATTCAGCCAGAATGGGGAAGAAATGGTGGGGAAAGAATGTATGCTTCTAACAATGAAAGTCCTGTTGAAAAAGGGACAGTCATTATTTTGTCTTATATTTCATTGGTGGGAACTTTACATGGGAGTTCCACTTAGATACAGGGGGCTGGGAAATGGAGTCCCAGGCTGAGCATTTGTCCAGCAGTGCCAGCTCCAGAGGATATTGGAGGAGCAAGGGTTTTTGCTGGATAGCTAGTGAGCCATCTCTGCTGTACCATCTCTTCAAGGATAGGAACAGAATAATTAATGTTCACTAATGGGATAATTTCATTTCTAAGATGCAGATTATTTTCAATTTTAGTATACGTGCTGCCAAAGCGAGCACGATGCTGATTATTTTAATGGTGAATTTTTATAGGGAAAAAAGTTTATTTTTTTTAAAGGAAGTTTGAGTACTTTCTCTTTTTTTTAAAGATTTTATTTTATTTATTTGAGAGAATGAGTTGAGTGCAAGAGAATGAGTTGAGTGCAAGAGAGAGCACAAGCTGGGGGAGAGGCAGAGGGAGAGGGAGAAGCAGGCTCCACCCTGAGCAGGGAGCCCTACTCGGGCTCAATCCCAGGACTCTGGGATCATGACCTGAGCCACCCAGGTGCCCCTTTTTAAAATTTTTTTTTAAAAGATTTTATTTATTTGAAACACAGGGAGAGAGAGAACACGAGTGGTGGGGAGAGGCAGAGGGAAAGGCAGAAGCAGACTCTCTGCTGAGCAAGGAGCCAGACATGGGGCTTGATCCCAGGACCCCGGGATCACGACCCTAGCTAAAGGCAGACACTTAACGGACTGAGCCACCCAGGCGCCCCTAGGGAAATAAGTTTAGATTTACACCTAAATGGCATTTCTCACTTCCTTTGGTACCACTTAGTTATGTGATTTTTTTTTAACTTTAATTTTCTTATACTTTACAGTTATGTCCCCCTCTCTGTGAAACTTAGAAATTACCATATTTAAATCAGTTTTACACATCACTAAGAAAGAAAAAAGTTATCAACCTATGGTGTATCATTGGATGTAAACATTGATTACATTTGACGTAACCCCTCTTTCCATATTCTTTTCCTCTTTCCCTCTAGTTTGTGATTGGCACAATGGAAGAAGCTGGAATGTGTGGGTTAGGGGTGAAGGCAGATATGTTACACAACTCTCAATCAAATGATATTCTTCAACATCAAGACTCAAATTGTGGTGGCACAAGTAACAAGCATTCATTGGAAGAAGATGAAGGCAGTGATTTTATTAGAAAGAACAGGAGTTTGATGAGCCCAGCATACTGCACACAAGAGTCAAGAGAGGAAATTCCTGGGCGAGAAGCTCGAATAGATCCGCCTGACGGTCAGCAGGATTCAGAATGCAGCAGGAACAAAGAGAAAACTTTAGGTAATAATCTGTGCTCAGTGGTTGGACATTTTCACATGATGCTCTTTTTACTTCTGTTTTCCGCAGCACAGGTGGTTATGAACGTTGCCAGTGTTGAGGTAGATGTTTAGCTAATACATCTCTTGTCTTCAGTGGGGTCAATGTGTGTATTTACTGCATTTTGTGCAGGAGACAGAGATAGCAGAGTAGGAAGTCATTTTCTCTAGGTAATTAGGAATAGGCTTTCTTGACAAAATTTGGGGCCAACTTGGCAAAGTAGTATTTGACTTACCTTGTTTGCATCTTTAATGTAGTTTGAAATTTACTGTGAAAACTATATTTATTTGCTTGTTTTATTTAAAATCTAGTCACAGCACTTTAGAGACAACATAATGTTATCTGTAGTTCAGAAAGTGGGTTAAGACTGGCTTTCAGGGGGCGCCTGGGTGGCTCAGTCATTAAGCGTCTGCCTTCGGCTCAGGTCATGATCCCAGGGTCCTGGGATCGAGTCCCGCATTGGGGCTCCCTGCTTGGTGGGAAGCCTGCTTCTCCTTCTCCCACTCCTCCTGCTTGTGTTCCCTCTCTTGCTGTGTCTCTCTGTCAAATAAATAAATAAAATCTTAAAAAAAAAAAAAGACTGGCTTTCAAGGGTATGTTTTTTTTTTCTCCTGCTGTGTTTTGAGATTTAGGACTAAGAAAGTAGTATGTTAAATCTTGTTATGAAATCTGAAATCCCCTTTTATTTTAGCCTTACTCATTGCCTCTAAATTTTTTCTTAATTTTATTTAATTATTTGACAGAGAGAGTGAGCACAAGCAGGGGGAGATGGAGAGGGAGAAGCAGGCCCCCTGCTTAGCAATGAGCTTGATGTGGGGCTCAATCCCAGGACCCTGGGATAATGACCCAAGCGAAAGCACACTCTTAACTGACTGAGCCACCCAGGTGCCCTGCCCCTAAATTTTTTATACTTAGTATACTAAGATTAACAGTGTTTGATTTGTATGGTTTTCTCTACAGAATTATCCTTATTAAATCTATTTTTCACTAACTTGGAAAGCCTAAAAATTCTTATAGAAATACAAGAAATAATTTTAATTCCCTACAAACTTATTTCTTCAAAATTAGCAGCCCCAATTATATGTGTAAAAGCAGATATGGAGTCTTAAGTAACACAAAATGGGGCGCCTCGCTGGCTCAGTTGGAGGAGCATGCGACTCTTAATCTCGGGGCTGTGTTTGAGCCCCATGTTAGGTGTAGAGATTACTTAATATTTTAAAAAAAGTTGCACATAATGTTGCCATGTGATACCTCTAGGTATGTAAACAGGAGGGTTGAAAGCACATGTCTGTGCCGAAATGGGTACATGAGTATTCATGGCAGCCTTTTTCATAGTAGCCAAAAAGTTGAAACAACAGTTATGCATCAACTGATGAATGGATAAACAAAATGTGTATTATATCTATACAATGAAATATTATTCAGCTATAAAAAGTAATGAAGTAGTGATAACATCCTACATGGGTGAACCTTGAAAACATGCTAAATGAAAGGAACCAGACACAAAAGGCCACGTAATAGGATTCTGTTTTATATGAAATGTTCAGAATTGGCAAGTCCATGGAGACAGAAGGTGATATAGTGGTTGCCAGGGTCCCGGTGGGGGAGCAAGAGGGAGGGACTGCTAAAGGATATGGGGTTTCTTTTTGGGGTGATGAAAATGTTCTGGAATTAGGCAATGGTGATTGTTGTACAACTTTGTGAATGTACTCAGTTGTACACTTCTAAGTTAAAAGGGTGAATTTTATGGTATGTGAATTGTGTCTCAAAAAAAAAAAAACCAGATGGAATATGGGTTTTAAAATCTTGATTAAAAATTGCAGGTTACATTATGGTTACTTCTAATCATATTTAATAATTATGTTTAGTCCTCTCTTTTAAAATTCTTACTGACCTTGGGCTTTGAGAGGTTTTGTTACTGAAATATCGTGTGGATAGGAAGGTGTTCTATTTTGAAGTCAGCCTGCATTTTTTCTTCATAGCAGTCTGTATACCACATACCAAAGTCCTTTTAATATATGTTTTTAAATGAAATATCCTACGTATAAGAGTAAACATTTTAAAAAATACAAATGGTTCCTTAAGAAGTAAAATATTATCACTTATTTTAAAAGACTATTTGTCCGGGCGCCTGGGTGGCTCAGTCATTAAGCGTCTGCCTTCAGCTCAGGTCATGATCCCGGGGTCCTGGGATCGAGCCCCGCATCAGGCTCCCTGCTCTGCGGGAGGCCTGCTTCTCCCTCTCCCACTCCCCCTGTTTGTGTTCCCTCTCTCGCTGTGTCTCTCTCTGTCAAACAAATAAATAAAATATTAAAAAAAAAAAAAGACCATTTGTCTTAACTTGGACATCAATGGTTAAGCAAGGGAATTTTTAAGCCTTCAGCAAGAGTTCTTACAAATAGCTAGTGGTATTAGTGAATGAAGAAATTTGGGGTGGGGGTGGGAAGGGAGGGGTGGCTGCTAATCCAGAATTTAAAAATAGCTTTCTTTAATTTAGCTGGTAAATCTCTTATGTCTAGATACAGGCACAAATTATTTTACTCTGGATGTCAGAACCTACTAAGTGTTACATAGAATTTACAGGTTAGACTTGATCTTATTCTTCTTATCTTGTTAATCATCAGGAAAAGAAGTTTTATTATTGATGCAAGCCCTAAACACCCTTTCAACGCCAGAAGAGAAGCTGGCAGCTCTCTGTAAGAAATATGCTGATCTCGTGAGTATTAAATCAAGGGAGTAAGGTTCATATGAAATACAGCAAAATGTTTATGTACTTGATAAGCTCTTTAAAATACTTTGATATAGCTTTAGATGTAAAATTACATTGTATTCCAACATTGAAGAGGAGAATGTCATTTCTTGGGGCTTTTTGTTGCTTGTATGACTTCATTTTGTAAGGTGATACCTATAGGACATTATAATGCTAAGATATGGCACAGATTTTCTAAAACTCAGTTTTAGAAATGAAAAGGCTGACTTAGAAATACTCTGTTGTGATGCTGTACATGCTAGTCTGGGTGTAGTTCCTGTATTTAACTTTTCCCAAGGGAATTTTAGAGATAAAGGTTCTAGCCATTGTGATTGAAATTGTGAGTTAGATGAAATAGTCTACTAAAACAATACTTTGTCTCAGGAAATATTTATTTCACATCTACTATGTGCCAGGCATTTCTTTTTCCATCTTCTAAAGAAACTGACCTCATTTGTTCTGGGCCTATGTTATTTCAAGTAGCATTCATTCTCTTTTTAAAATTATGAAAGATGGGGCGCCTGGGTGGCTCAGTCGTTAAGCGTCTGCCTTCGGCTCAGGTCATGATCCCAGAGTCCTGGGATCGAGCCCCACATCAGGCTCCCTGCTCTGCGGGAAGCCTGCTTCTCCCTCTCCCACTCCCCCTGCTTGTGTTCCCTCTCTGGCTGTCTTTCTCTCTGTCAAATAAATAAAACCTTTAAAAATAAATAAATAAATAAATAAATAAAATTATGAAAGATGTCTCAACATGGAAACCCTGCCATCCTGTTTAGGTTGAAGAATGGGGAAGTCCTAGAATCCTTTGAAGTGTAAGGGTTGTGGGAAACTTAGAATTCTGAGTAAGTGTAATATAAATGCTAAAAATAATGCCTTTTGTGAAAAACTTACGTGAATTATTGACGATTTTTATGCATTTTCATCTGTTGTTGAAGCAGTTATTCCATATCACAAATACTATTTTTTTGTCATTGGCCACCTCTAAAAATGAATTCTGTTTATTATTCAGAGAATTATAGTTACTCTCCCTTGGTTTATAAAGGGGTGTGTGTATATGCCCACGTAGCTGGCATTCAGCACCCTAGCACCTTCTATTCAGAGCAGCAGGAAGCCCTGTGCGTCAGTATGAATGGCCTAGAACAGTCACAGATAAAAAGATGGAAGAAAACCCAGTGTTGGTCAGATTGCTGGCTTCAGGAAAGGAACTCTTCCACTGTCTGTGGAAGACCATTCCTATTGGTTCCATCCACATGGGAATCCTGCAAGAAGTGGTGGAAAAAGAAGACACGAAAAAAAAAAAGGGAAAAGAAAAAAGAGTGAGAGACCAAAAGCAGTGTAGAGGATTAGCTAGCTGCTTGACCCTGTACTGTGACAAGGCAGACAGCCACGAATAGATTAGAAGAAAGGGCAAATAGTTGCCTAGGGCTGTCCTCAGATTCATCCATATCATTGGGACTTCTGTTAAAAGGCACATTCTGATTCACTGGGTCTCGGTTGGGGCCTGAGAGTCTGTATTTTAACAAGCTCCCAGGTGATGATGTTGATGTTGTTAGCCCTTAGATCACACTTTAAGTAGCAGGGGTCTAGACTGTTTTTGTTTGTGGCTTTTATTGTGTGTGTGTGGAGGTGGGTATGGTTATTTTTAAGTCCCAGTAATAGTTGCTACATTCATTTTAGGATATGTGACACATTGAAGACTTGCCTAGTAGTAACCTCTCTTTGATTTAGATTTGCTGAATGTATGAAGGATGAAATGTGTACCGTTTTCAGAAAATGTTCTAAAGCTTTATTTCTTGAAACCACACTCATTTCTTTTAAAAGGTAGAGTATATAGGTTATGTAGCAGTGAGACCATCAATGGAGTAGCCTCTTCCTAAGGGTTATTTAGAAAACTTCCCTTTAGCCATCACTGCCCTCTGCCCTTTTTGTGATAGCATCATCTGACATCATTGGTGCTTGTGGCATGGATAAGTAGAAAAGTCCTGTAGAGCAGGTGGTATGGCGTGTTGCACCGTAACTGGGATTGTCCACTGGGGAGACCTTGTGGCCTCCGTGTTTACCAGATAACATGGGTTCTTGAAATCCTCACATTTCACTTGCTAAGTGTGGATATACTAGGTTTGTAACATGTTTTTTTTTTTTTTAAGATTTTATTTATTTGACAGAGAGAGAGATAGCGAGAGCAGGAACACAAGCAGGGGGAGTGGGAGAGGGAGAAGCAGGCTTCCCGAGGAGCAGGGAGCCCGATGCGGGGCTCGATCCCAGGACCCTGGGATCATTACCTGAGCCAAAGGCAGATGCTTAACGACTGAGCCACCCAGGTGCCCCTGTAACATGATTCTTAAGTACTTGTTATAGTGCTGTTCTTTCCCATTCCTGAGTCAGTTTGTGTAGATTATTATTATTATTATTTTTAAAGATTTTATTTATTTGTCAGAGCAGCAGGCAGAGGGAGAAGCAGGCTCCCTGCTGAGCAAGGAGCCTGATGTAGGACTCGATCCCAGGACCCTGGGATCATGACCTGAGCTGAAGGCAGATGCTTAACCGACTGAGCCACCCAGGCATCCGTGTGTAGATTATTATAGTGTAATAATAAATCTTGATATCTGCTGGGGTAGGTGTGTATATTCTTCTTATTACTCTTTTTGTTAGAAGTATCTTGGCTATTCGTGGCTCTTTACTCTGTAAAATTTTAGGTTCAACTTATTGGGAAAAATTAGGGGAAAAAAACACCAGTTGGGGATTTAGAAGAACATTTCATGGATTCTCTTGGTGCATTTGGGGGAGAGTTGCCATCCTCTTGAAATTAATGGAACTTAAGTGTATACCCTGGGGCACCTGGCTGTTTAAATTGATGGAGCATGCAACTCTTGATCTCGGGGTCATGAGTTCGAGCCTCATGCTGGGTGTAGAGTTACTTAAATAAATAAAGTGTATATCCTTATGGGAAAGAAATTAGATTCTTATATATCATACTACACAATGATTAATTCCAAATGGATTAAGGATTTAAATGTTAAAAATTAAGCTTTGAAAATTTTAGGGACGCCTGGGTGGCTCAGTCGGTTAAGCGTCTGCCTTTGGCTCAGGTCATGATCCCAGGGTCCTGGGATCGAGTCCCCGCATCAGGCTCCTTGCTCGGCGGGGAGCCTGCTTCTCCCTCTGCCTGCCACTCCCCCTGCTTGTACTCTCACTCTCTCTCTCTCTCTAGCAAATAAATAAATAAAAATCTTTAAAAAAATTTTTTTTAGATATTTAGGGGTGCCTGGGTGGCTCAGTCATTAGGCGTCTGCCTTTGGCTCAGGTCATGGTCCCAGGGTCCTGGGATCAAGCACCGCATCGGGTTCCTTGCTCGGCGGGAAGCCTGCTTCTCCCTCTCCCGCTCCCCCTGCTTGTGTTCCCTCTCTTGCTGTGTCTCTCTCTATCAAGTAAATAAATAAAATCTTTAAAAAAATTTATTTTAGATATTTAGGTTTATTTAGATATTAATAAATATTTTTCTAAACTTGGGTTAAGGGGTTTTTTTTGTTTTTTGTTTTTTTAAAGATTTATTTAAAGATTTTATTTATTTGACAGAGAGAGACACAGCGAGAGAGGAAACACAAGCAGGGGGAGTGGGAGAGGGTGAAGCAGGCTTCCCGCTGAGCAGGGAGCCCGATGTGGGGCTTGATCCCAGGACCCTGGGACCATGACCTGAGCCGAAGGCAGACGCTTAACGACTGAGCCACCCAGGTGCCCCTGTTTATTTATTTTAGAGAGAAAGAGGAGGGGCGGGGAGAGGAAGAGCGAGAACCACAAGCAGACTCCCCGCCGGGCACGAAGCCTGATGTGGGGCTCCATCTCACAAACCTGATGAGACCGTGACCTGAGCCGGTGTCAAGAGTCTGACACTTAACTGACTGAGCCGCCCAGGGGCCCCAAGGGAAGGATTTCTTTCTTTCTTTCTTTTTTTTTTTTCTTTAAAGATTTTATTTATTTGACAGAACACAAGTAGGCAGAGTGGCAGGCAGAGGGGAGAGGGAGAAGCAGGCTCCTTACTGAGCAGGGAGCCCGATGCGGGACTCAATACCAGGACCCTGGGATCACGACCCGAGCTGAGCAGACGCTTAACTGACTGAGCCACCCAGGCGTTCCAAGGGAAGGAATTCTTTTTTTTTTTTTTTTTTAAAGATTTTATTTATTTATTTGAGAGAGAGAATGAGAGACAGAGAGCACGAGAGGGAGGAGGGTGAGAGGGAGAAGCAGACTCCCCACTGAGCAGGGAGCCCGATGTGGGACTCGATCCCAGGACTCCAGGATCATGACCTGAGCCGAAGGCAGTCGCTTAACCAACTGAGCCACCGAGGCGCCCCAAGGGAAGGAATTCTTACAACACAAAAAGCACTATCAGAGAAAGGATTGCAAAAATGGGCTGTGTTGAAATTAACTTTCTGTTCAGCAAAAGACACTTCAAAAGACAGTGAGAAGTCACATTAAAAAACTGGGAAGAAGGGGCGCCTGGGTGGCTCAGTCGTTGAGTGTCTGCCTTCGGCTCGGGTCATGGTCCTAGGTCTGGGATCGAGTCCTGCATCGGGCTCCCTGCTCGGCAGGAGGCCTTCTTCTCCCTCTCCCACTCCCCCTGCTTGTGTTCCCTCTCTCTGTGTGTGTCTCTCTCTGTCAAATAAATAAATAAACTCTTAAAAAGAAAAATTAAAAAAAAAACTGAAGAACATATTCCAACAAATACAACCAACAGAATATTTAGTTTCAAGAATATGTAAGGAACACCTACAAATGAATATGAAAAGAACAAATAACCCAACGGAAAAATGGGCAAGAGACATGTAAGAGGCATTTTATAGAAGTGGAAAAACATGAAGATACAAAAATACCTTAACATAAAGGTACATAAACATATAAAGAGATGTGTGACTTTATTAGTGATCAGGGAAATGCAAATCTGGACCAGAAGGAGATGCCATTTTATGTCCATTGTAGGGGCATAAATTAAGAATTCTGATTGCACTTAGTTTTGGAGAGGATGTACATCTATCTACATGATCTCTTATAAGTCGCTGATGGGAGAATAAATTTGCCAGCCACTCTGGAAAAGAGTTTGGCATTGTCATGTGAAATAGAACATTAATCACTGCCTAGCAGTCCCACTCTTAGGTTTGCACCCAGAGAATTTCTTGCATGTGTATAGCAGGAAACGCGTAAGACAGTGTTCATATCATTCTAAGTAATCAAGTCTGGAAACAACCCAAATGCCCATTGACTTGAGAATGGATCAGTAAAGTATGTTGTGTGTGGTATATTTTTTAAGTGAGATATCCTATAACCAGTGGGCCAAATCTGGCGAGGCCTGTTTTTGTACTGCCCACAAGCTAAGAATGGTTTTACATTTTTAAAGTGTTTTAAAAAAAAAGACAACGATGCAACAGACAGAGTATGTGGCTTGCAAAGCCTAAAACACTTTTTGGCCCTTTACAGAAAAAGTTTGCTGTTCCCTGATCTGTGCAGTTGATTTGGATGAGTTCTAGCAATATAATCTACAGCTGTGCTGTCCAAAATGGTAGCCATTAGCTACATGCGGCTATTCAAGCTCAGTTTAAATTCAAGAAAAAATTCAGTTCTTCAGTTGCACTAGCCACAACAGAGTCAAGATAACTGAAACCAGAACGGTTCTTTTAGGACCACACACAAATGAGATAAAAGAGAAGAGCAAAGGAATTGTGAGCCTGGGATTCAGGATTGTGATTACCTTGAGTCCGGAGGGCAAGGGGGTTGCTGCTCTCAGTGGAGTTACAGGTAGTATGTACAGACTGGAAGCCTCTTGCAGCTGTGCTGTACCCACAGTCATCTACGATTACTTTGCAAAAGTAGGAAACAAAAACAAAACTATTTTTTCTGCAGGAATTTCTGTAAGGATGTTTCTAATAGCTGTAAGCATATGGCATGTAAGGATGCTTGGTGTGTTTTGATAGGCCACAAGGTGTCACTCTTGCTCCTGAAATTGACTCAGCATCCTTGCTTTCTGTGAAACGTCAGTAAGTCTTAATCTGTTAGTGTTGATTTAACCTTGAAATATACTTACATGCTCCAAACCTAAAATTGCAGCAACTCCTCTTTCTCACAACCCTGAGTGCTGCTTATTCTTTTTTTTTTAAGAGAGAGCGTGTGCATGTGCCCGAGCTGAGGAGGGAATGTGGGCAGAGGGAGAGGGAGAGAGAGAATCTTAAGCAGGTTCTACACCCAGCGTGGAGCCTGGTGCGGGGCTCAGTGTCACAACCCAGAGATCATGACCTGAGCCGGAATCTGGAGTCGGACGCTTGACTGACTGAGCCACCCAGGCGCCCCAGTGCTGCTTATTCTAATTTGGAGGACCATTTCAGTAGAGTAGCCTGTGTGTGTTTTTCAGAAAAGTAAAACTCGATTGTGTTGGCCTCTAAAGTTTTTCCAAAAACAGCATTTTTCAAAATTTTTAATAAAAGATTAAGGGGTGCGGGTGCCTGGGTGGCTCAGATGGTTAAGCGTCTGCCTTCGGCTCAGGTCATGATCTCAGGGTCCTGGGATCGAGTCCCGCATCGGGCTTCCTGCTCCTTGGGAGCCTGCTTCTCCCTCTGCCTCTCTCTCTCTCTCTCTGTCTCTCATGAATAAATAAATAAAATCTTAAAAAAAAAAAAAAAAGAGAAGAAAAAAAAAAGATTAAGGGGTGCTTGGCTGGCTCAGTCGATAGAGCATGTGACTCTTGATCTCAGGGTTGTGAGTTTGAGCCCCACTTTGGGGGTAGAGTTTACTTAAAAAAAAAATGGATTAAGATTGTTTTTTTCCCTACATTTGCTTACTTTCCTATCACAACTGGAAGAGAGAAAAGGTTGGCAGAGTAATATGGCACAAAATAATTAAAAAAAAATAGACTGTAATATTTGGTTTTTGAAAATGTGTTCCATAGTTCTTAGTGTAATTTCTCCAGCCATAACTCAGAGGTTTTCATTGTACTTCCTGATTGTAAAGTGCTTATTAATTTTAGCTGGAGGAAAGCAGGAATGTTCAGAAGCAAATGAAGATTCTGCAGAAGAAACAAGCCCAAATTGTGAAAGAGAAAGTTCACTTGCAGAGTGAACACAGCAAGGCTATCTTGGCAAGAAGCAAACTAGAGTCTCTTTGCAGGGAACTTCAGCGTCACAATAAGACATTAAAGGTTAGTTGGTTCACTTTTCTGTTTTTCAGGAGGGACTGACACTGACTTAGCTTGTTTTATAATCACTTTGTACCTATTTGAAGTTAATCTTTGGTCTCTACATGGAGACAGCAACCACTTTTCTACTGTTTTGCTTGGCCTGATGGTTCTTAATGAACCTCATATATGGTCATGGGGAATCGAATTGAGATTGGTATTTAGACAACAGCTTATCTGCCTGGAGCCCTGGCTTAGGAAACTCAGAGTTGCCAATTTTCTGCTGAGCACTGAGGTAGTTAATGACCACGTAGGAAAAGCTGACGTGAATGAGGAGCCGAGTAGAAACAGACTTGAGGCAGAGACTGAGTCTGGGGAGGGAAACCATCTGCTGAGCTCCGTGGGGGCTGTTCACCAGCCGCACGGCCAGACCACCCTTGCCTACCCCCGAGTACCCAGTGGCTGAGTACTTGCAGAATAGCACTTAAGCCATGGCTGAAAAAAGGAAGAGGGAGCAGGTACCCAAAGATGAACTGGTGCCAGCAGGGGAAGAAGGAAAAGGAGCCAGAGACATGGAGGTGGGCCTGTCCTCATGTACAGTTTTGGTAGGATTTTGACTGAGCAGGATCTCTCATCACACTGCCCCAGCACAGCAGATGCCCAAGGTCCTAGAATCCAGGAACACTCGGGAAATGGATCTTCACCTACTCTGGGAGCTGTTAGTTTTTTCTTTGCTTTTGAACCCTTGGATTTAATTATTCACTAAAGTAGGTGGTATTTTTTTTCCTATAGAAAATCAACATTTTGATTAGACGGATAGCTGTTTAAACATGTGAAAGTCTTTTAACACTTGTATCTTTGGCAAGTGATGGAAGTAGTCCCTTGCCTTCTAGGGGGTCAGGTGTACCCAGAAAGTAAGCTGCAAGAAGGGTTTCTCTCGTCAGGCTGATGTAAGATGCCGCTGTGTAACCAGAGAGTGTTCGGGAACGTACAGTGGAGGGAGCTGGCCACGTGGAGAAGCTCCTTGTCTTTCAGGGTAGTCCGTTTAATTAATTTTCAGTATGGTGAATTTTAGATTGGACGTAGCCTCATTTTACAGCAGGGCAGCTTGCCTCTCTTACTATCTACTCAAGAAAAGCTGCTTGCTTATTCAATGAGCACTTTCTGGTCACAAATAAAGGAAGGGGAATCAGAGTTCAGAAGCAATAAATAAACCCCCGGAGCAGCAGAAGCTTTTATGAGCATCTTCTGTATAGGTCTGTACCATTAACGAAATTATTTTGGATAATAAGGAAGAAAATATGCAGCAGGCACGAGAGGAGGAAGAAAGACGTAAAGAAGCCACTGCACACTTCCAAATCACTTTAAATGAAATCCAGGCACAGCTGGAACAACATGACATACACAATGCCAAACTCCGCCAGGAAAACATTGAGCTGGGAGAGAAGCTGAAGAAGCTCATTGAACAGTATGCACTGAGAGAGGAGGTAAAGCCATTTTATTGGTTTAGACAGCTTCTCATTATCAGCAAGAATTTTTCACCATTCACTACCAGAGTAAAACTACCATCACAGGATGTTTTAGAACTTTTATATCTGCATAATGGAAGTTGGGTTTTTCTTAGGAAATCTTCAGCCACCATGAGAATGGGAGTCTTGGGGATCATCACTTAGATAGTTGAGGAGTCCATGGGTTTGGGTAGGGTGAGGCAATTTCTTAGAGAAGTGTGTTGAGTACTGCTTGTCTTCCATGTGGTACTACAAGATTAAAGTTTTGAGCATACAAATTTTTCCCCTTGTCTAGACTAATAATAAATATTTGGCCCCCAAATATGCACTAATTCAGACATTTGTGATAACCTGTACAGTCTGCATTACCATTGTGTTATACCTGTGTTTTAGATTTTTTTCTTTTAATGAGGGTTTTATACTATTTGAGAGGAAAAAATAGAACCTATTTCTAAACTCTCATACCCGTTGAAGTAAAAAGTTGATTGGAAGGATCCATGCCTGCTGATCTTGGTCATTGGCCTCCAACTAAGACTTTTTCAGTCTAGTCAGGAAATTCAGAGGTGTCAAAAGCAAATAGGTGGGCGCCTGGGTGGCTCAGTTGTTAAGCGTCTGCCCTCGGCTCAGGTCATGATCCCAGAGTCCTGGGATCGAGTCCCACATCGGGCTCCCTGCTTGGCAGGAAGCCTGCTTCTCCCTCTCCCACTCCCCCTGCTTGTGTTCCTGCTCTCGCTGTCTCTCTCTCTGTCAAATAAATAAATAAAATCTTAAAAAAAAAATAAAAATAAAAAAATAAAAGCAAATAGGTGATGGCCTGTTTTTTGTTTGTTTGTTTTGTTTGTTTTGTTTTGTTTGTTTTTTTTAAGGTTCCTCCTTTTTAGAGGCCAAATGGGCAGGATTAGAGGCATCAGGCTTTTTATTTTATTTATTTATTTTTTTGTCAAAGAAAATGACATTAATTTATTTCTTTCATATGTTTATATGCTAAAAAGTCTTATTTTCAATTAGCCATTGTTAGTTTTTGATGTAATGTTCAGTGATTCATTAGTTGCATATAACATCCAGTGCTCATCACAACACAGGCCCTCCTTAATACCCACCCCCCTCCCTCTGTAACCTGCAGGTTGTTTCCCCACGTCCAGAGTCTCTCATGGCTTGTCTCCCTCTCTGATTTCTTCCCATTCAGTTTTCCCTCCCCTCCCCTATGGTCCTCTGTGCTATTCCTTATATTCCACATATGAGTGAAACCATATAATTGTCTTT
The DNA here is from genome assembly GCF_004348235.1 of Phoca vitulina. Classification (NCBI taxonomy): domain Eukaryota; kingdom Metazoa; phylum Chordata; class Mammalia; order Carnivora; family Phocidae; genus Phoca; species Phoca vitulina. The sequence goes on from NW_022589758.1 coordinate 3,148,711, forward strand.
CTCTGCTTGACTTATTTCACTTAGCATAATACCCTCCAGTTCCACCCATGTCGTTGCAAATGGTAGGTATTCATCCTTTCTGATGGCCTCAGGCTTTTTAAACAGTGCATCCCCTGCCTTTGAAATTAGGGAAATGTGCTTTTATGTGTGTTGTAACCCTACACAAGTAGGTTAAAATAGCTGATTAAAGGAAAAAAAAAAAAAAAGATTGGCACCTCTGTGGGTTACTTACTGTATCCAGTTTTGAAGGCAAACTTCAGATCATACTAACTTAGAGTCCTACATTCAGCCCTTCAAGAACTTATTTTTTTTTAAAGATTGTTTATTATTTGAGAGTGCGTGCGGGGTGGGGGGAGGGGCAGAGGGAGAGGGAGGGAGAGAATCCCAAGCAGACTTCATGGTGAGCACGGAGCCCAACGTCAGGACTCTGAGATCATGACCTGAGCCAAAATCACAAGTCGAACGCTCAACCAACTGAGCCACCCAGGAGCCCCTTAATCACTCTCTCTGCCTTCTGCCCCTTTTTTTTTTTAAATGGAGAATTACAAACTTAAAAGAGAGAGAATATGTCATCTGGTTTTAGCAGATGAAACCATAGTTTCAGCTTTATTCCCATCGGCTTGCCCTGGGTTATTTTGATACAACTTCAAGGTGTCCTATTTCATTCTGTTCATATGTATTTGAGGGTGTACCTCAAAAAGATAAGGATCCCTTTTTAAGCACAACCATGCTATCATTTTCACACCTAACAAAATTAACAGTAATTACTTAACGTTAAATATTGAGTCATTGTTCAATTTTCTGTAGTCCCCCCATGCTTTTTTTTTTTTTTTTTGAAGCTATTTGAATCAAGCTCTAAATAAAGTCCATCTGTTTCACTGGTTGATCGGTCTCAAATCTGTAACATGAAGATTTCTTCTTCACTGTCTTTTTTTCTTAGAGTATTTATTGAAGGAACTTTTTTGTCCTAGAGAATAAATTTTGTATTAGATTATAAAATCCTTAATTTTCTTAAAATTGTTCTTTTAGTTTTAATATGACAGTCTGCCACATGATAGATGTAGAAAACTTGAAAATTAGATATGTTCAAATCACATTACATGTGAGCCGTCTTACTTATTTTGAACGTTATCAGATGTTCTTTGGTCAGGAAGAGTTACTCTTTGTACATCTGAGACGAGATGTTCTGATGACTTTATTGTGGATAAATAACCACTTAACAATTTCGTTTGGAAATCATAATGACATTTTAGCAAATGTCTAATATGTGTTGGGTACCAGGCACCTTACACAGCAGAACCACCACTTTGGCATTTAGAGCTGTGCAGCGAGTGTGGTTATCTGTGCTTGGAGGAGGGAAGTGAGAATCAGCAAGGGAAAATCTGCCCTGGGCCACACACCAGCCAGGATTTGACCTGGGGCCACTCCAGTTGTCACCACATGCTGCTTCCAACTGAGAAATTTGGGGAAATTTAAAGGGGAGAAATATATCCAGGAATTAATGTGTTTGATGTATGGGTTTAACAGTTTGATCTCCTTATCCATCTTTTTCTTGATACACTTTGAGCCTCATTTTCGTTGTAGGGCAGAAATAGGAAGTACAAGTGTGTGGTTAATGAGGCTCCTTGACAGCCCACCTCCAAAAGGGAGGGGGGTACAGGGTAGTAGCGGGAAGGCTCCTTTTCTGCAAGTGCCGGAGGGCTTGCAAGGTGATGTAAAGCTCACACTTCTACAAACTCGTGGACCCAGTGTCTTCAGCTATGGTGGTATTAGCAGGAAAAGCAGGGTTAAGAATAAGCAAGGTATTGTAACTTGTGTTGTTTCCTCATCATTGTGTTCCTTTTTCATTAAGTGATGTAAGAAATTTTACTTCTCCCGTAGCATATTGATAAAGTGTTCAAACATAAGGAATTACAGCAACAACTTGTGGATGCCAAGCTTCAACAGACGACACAGCTAATAAAAGAAGCTGATGAAAAACATCAAAGAGAGAGAGAGTTTGTAAGTTCTCTTTCTTAAAAAAAGAAATTGTCAAAATTGTAACCAAAGCCATTTAAAATACTTAAACTTATTCTACATTAATAGAGCGCCTGGGTCATGCTGATTGGTTTCTTGTTCTAGATTGAGAAGGGCATGTGTGTGTTAGAAAGTATTTGGCTTTTTATTTCTGTTTAACTTTTTTTATACAGAAGACCACTGGAGAGATTAGACCAAATTAGTGGAAAGACCTGCACTCATTTGACTTTTTCATGCTTATAATTATTTCACTTCTTTGGTAATGGTCACCAAGTTCAAGAATTATACCAGTATTTAGCACATTAAATTTGGCAGCTCAGTTTAATATCGAGCTTACCAAACACTGGTCTCCTATATACTGTGATATTTTGTTTATAAACAAGTAACTTGAAACTAGGGAAACTATTTGTCTACTTACTCTGGTATAATTTTCTGATAAAACTTAACAGAATTCTCTATACCTAATCACTCAGCATCGTTCCCAGAGTGTATGTTCAGACTATATTGCCTGTCAGTAATTGTGAATACAGTGGAATCTCATTGGGTATGTATATTTAACATATGCAAATTCAACTTTATGTGCTTAACCCCCACCCCCCGCCAAAAAAAGTGAGAAATGATTATGGCAATGAGGACCGTTCATCCAGCTTTCACTCAAGTAGCATAGGCCTTGAGGCGAACCTGGTATGAAGACTCTATGAGTAGCCCTCATGATGTGAACTTACCATGCTGAGTGTGAGTTTAGGCTTAAGAGAGACCTGTTTTTCATACAGCACCATCTTCTGTGTGAACTGATAATGCTATTCTGTGTATAATTGAAGAAACAGTTCTTTGCAAAGTGGAGGTATAAATTTCATATATTCACACACATATACATACATTGCACGTATATACTTTGTAGTTGGTTTAATGACTTTTTAGGGCTTATTTGGACTACGTGTGACCTTTTACTTCAGGGGCTGAATTTCAACAGTCTGTGTTACTATGCAATTTCACTATATAATTTTCTTGAAAACCCAAGTATATAAATTAAAGCTCTCATCCACTTCTGCCCTGCTTTTTAAGAAGTGATCGGAAACTGGTCTCTGATTTCTTGCTTTGCTCCATACCCTTTCACTCTGCCTCATCTTGACTCTCAAGGAGTAAAGTGGCTTTCTAAGTCACCTAGATAATGTCAAGATTCCTAGTCATGTTTTCTGCTAATACCAAAGTTGTAATTATTTTCACCTGAAACATAACAATTTAACCCTGAGTTTTGTAAACCTATTATTAGGCCTCCAGGTTACTCTTTCTAAGCAGTAAAAGATTGTTCCAACATTCCTGAGTGTTAACAAGTAGAACAGATTGAAGATAATAGGTAATGAGCAATTGATGTAACCGAAAATTTTATCTATAGACTTACAGTTCTTGCTAAAATAATGAGTGGAAGGATTAAGCCTAACTGTCTCTCTGGTCATTTGACATTATAGTCATATTTGTAATTACTATTAGTATTTTGCCAGAATGTTTCTGTTTTCTAGTTATTAAAAGAAGCAACAGAATCGAGGCACAAATATGAACAAATGAAACAGCAAGAAGTACAACTAAAACAGCAGGTAACTTGACAGGAGGGGATAGTAGCATTTGTTTAAAAAAAAAAAAAAATCTATGGTTCATTTGATATATACCTTGAATCTTCTCTAAGATGCTTGTGCTTGTTCCCAGCCAGAGCCAGCCAGAACTGAGAGTAGATCACGTGTCCCTCTTGGAGTTTTCCTCTTCGTTTAGGGTAACCAGCTCATCCTGATTTGCCCAGGACTTTTCCTGGTTTTAGCACTCAGAGTCCCGTGTCCCAGGAAACACTTAGGTCTCAGGCAGACTGGGACAGTTGGTGATGCTGTCTGCAGTGTCCCCTTTCCAATATCCCAGGTATTTCCTCCCTTTCTCAGTCTGTTTCCATGTGTGTCTGCTAATTTCCAACTAAAGAAAAACTGAGAAGTTTGCAGATTGGAGCTCTTTTGTATTAAGTTGAACTATATGAAATTGCTGATACGTTTTTGATTTACAAAAATGGCAGTTTCATATAGTTGAACCTAAAATCTTCAGAATTTTGTGCTGTGAGCACATAACCCATTTTAAAAATTGCCTTATTAACCACTCTACTCTCAGAGCCGTGGAGATGGTGATTTTAATGGGGGCCTTCCCTACTTTTTCTTCTCTTTTTAAGTATATGATACATTATTGTTAAGTATGGTCACCATGCTGTACATTAGATCCTCCAAACGTATTCATCTTATAACTGAAAATTTGTACCCTTTGACCATCATCTTCGTATTTCCCCTTCCCGTCCAGCCGCTGACAATCACCATTCCACTTTCTATTTCTAGGAGTTTGGCTTTTTTAGATTCCATATGTAAGTGAGATCATACACTGTCTTTTCTCTGTCTGGCTTATTTCACTTAGCATAATGCCCTAAAGGTCCATCCATATTATCACAAATGGCAAGATTACTTTTTTTTTTTTTATGGCTGAATAATACTGCATTGTGTATTTATACCACATTTTCTTTATCCATTTATCTGTTAGTAGACACTTAGGCTGTTTCCATATCTTGGCTATTTTGAATAATGCTGCAGTGAACACAGGAGTGCATATATATCTCTTTTAGATAGTGATTTCATCTTCTTCAGGTATATACCCAGAAGTAGGATTCCTAGATCACATGCTAGTTCTGTTACTAATTTTGAGAAACCTCCATATTGGTTTTCATAGTAACTGCCGATTTCCCTTCCCACCAACAGTGCATAATATTTCCTTTTTCTCCACACCCTTGCCAACATTTGTCATCTCTTGTCTTTTTTATAATAGCCATCCTAACAGGTGTGAGATGACATCTCATTGTGGTTTTGATTTGCATGTCCCTGAGGAGTAGTGGTGTCGATCACCTTTTCATGTTCCTGTTGGCCGTTTGTATGTCTTCTTTGGAAAAATGTCAGTTCAAGTCTTCTGTCCATTTTTAAATTGGATTATATATTTTTTTCCTCTTGAATTGTATGAATTCCTTATATATGTTGTATGTTAACCCCTTATCAGGTACATGGTTTGCAGATATTTTTACCCATTCCATAGTTGCCTTTTCAATTTGTTTCTTTTGCTGTGCAGAAGCTTTTTAGTTCAGTGTAGTCCCACTTGTTGATTTTTGCTTGTGTTGCTGGTGCTTTTGGTATCATAACCAAAATTTCCAAGACTGCTTTCAAGGAGTGTTTTACCTGTGTATTCTTCCAGGAGTTTTATGGTTTCAGGTCTTATGTTTAAGTCTTTAATTTTTGTGAATAGTGTTAAGAGAGGGGTCCGGTTTTCCCAACACCATTTATTGAAGAGACTATCCTTTCCCCATTGAGTATTCTTGGCTCCCTTGTCAAATATTAGATGACCATATTGTATGGGTTTATTTCTGGGCTCTCAACTCTGTTCCCTTGTGTCTCTGATTTTATGCTGGTAGCATACTGTTTTGATTGCTTTAGCTTTGTAGTATAGTTAAAAGTTTGAAGTCAGGGAGCATGGTGCCTCCATCTGGTTTTGTTCTTTCTCAAGATTGCTTTGGCTATTCCAGCTCTTTTATGGTTCCATTCAAATTTTAGGATTGTTTTTTCTATTTCTGTAAAAATACCATTGGGGTTTTGATAGGGATTAAATATAGATGGCTTTGCATAGTGTGGACATTTTAATAATACTAACTTCTGATCCTTGAACACAGGATATCTTTCCACTTTGTGTTTCTTCAAGTTTTTTCATCAGTGTCTTAGTTTTCAGTGAGTAGATCATTTATATCCTTGGTTAAATTTATTTCTAAGTATTTTATTGATTTTGATGCTATTGTAAATAGGATTGGGTTTTTTAAAATTTCTTTTTCAGATATTTTGTTATTAGTGTATAGAAATGCAACTGATTTCTGTATGTTGGTTTCACATTCTGAAACTTTACTGAATTTGTTTTAACAGTTTTTTGGTGGAGTCTTCAGGATTTTCTATATATAAGATCATGTCATCAGCAAACAGATACAGTTTTACTTTTTCCTTTCTGATTTGGATGCCTTTAATTTTTCTTGCCTAATTGCTCTGGCTAGGAATTCAAGTACTGGGTTCGGTAAAAGTGGTGAGGGTGGGCATCCTTGTCTTGTTCTGATTGTAGAAGGAAAGCTTTAAACCTTTCACAGTTGAGTACGATGTTAGCCGTGGGTCTGTTATGTATGGCCTTTATTACATTGAAGTGTGTTCCTTCTATACCCAATTTGTTGAGTGTTTATATCATGAATAGATGTTGTATTTTGTCAAATGCCTTTTCTGCACCTATTGAGATGATCATATGATTTTTCTCCTTTTTTTTTCTTTTATGTTATGTTAGTCACCATACAATACATCATTGGTTTTTGATGTGGTGATCCACGATCCACTGTTTTCGTATAACACCCAGTGCTCCATGCAGTACGTGCCCTCCTTAATACCCATCACCGGGCTAACTAATCCCCCCTCACCCCTCCCCTCTAAAACCCTGTTTGTTTCTCAGAGTCCATAGTATCTCATGGTTCATCTCTCCCTCCAATTCCCCCCCGACCCATTTTTCCCTTCAATCTCCTAATGTCCTCCATGCTATTCCTTATGTTCCACAAATAAGTGAAACCATATGATAACTGACGTTCTCTGCTTGACTTATTTCACTTAGCATAATCTCCTCCAGTCCCATCCATGTTGATGTAAAAGTTGGGTATTCATCCTTTCTGATGGCTGAGTAATATTCCATTGTATATATGGACCACATCTTCTTTATCCATTCATCTGTTGAAGGGCATCTCAACTTTCCACAGTTTGGCTATTGCAGACATTGCTGCTATGAACATTGGGGTGCATATGGCCCTTCTTTTCACTACATCTGTGTCTTTGGGGTAAATACCCAGTAGCGCAGTTGCTGGATCATAGGGTAGCTCTATTTTTAAATTTTTGAGGAACCTCCACACTGTTTTCCAAAGTGGCTGTACCACCTTGCATTCCCACCAACAGTGTAAGAGGGTTCCCCTTTCTCCACAACCTCTCCAACATTTGTTGTTTCTTTCCCTGTCCATTTTTGCCATTCTAACTGGTGTAAGGTGGTATCTCAGTGTGGTTTTGATTTGGATTTCCCTGATGGCTAATGATGATGAACATTTTTTCATGTGTCTGTTAGCCATTTGTATGTCTTCTTCAGAGAAGTGTCTTTTCATGTCTTCTCCCCACTTTTTGACTTGATTATTTGTTTTTTGGGTGTCATTCGTAGTGTCATTTGCAAATATCTTCTCCCATTCTGTGGGTTGCCTCTTTGTTTTGTTGACTGTTTCCTTTGCTGTGCAGAAGCTTTTTATCTTGATAAAGTCCCAAAAGTTCATTTTTGCTTTTGTTTCACTAGCTTTTGGAGATGTATCTTGAAAGAAGTTGCTGTGGCCGATGTCAAAGAGGTTACTGCCTATGTTCTCCTCTAGGATTTGGATGGATTCCTGTCTCACATTGAGGTCTTTCATCCACTTTGAGTTTATCTTTGTGAATGGTGTTAGAATGGTCGAGTTTCATTCTTCTGCATGTGGCTGTCCAATTTTCCCAGCACCATTTATTGAAGAGACTTTTTTCCATTGCATGTTTTTTCCTGCTTTGCCAAAGATTAGTTGACCATAGAGTTGAGGGTCCATATCTGGGTTCTCTATTCTGTTCCATTGGTCTATATGTCTGTTTTTGTGCCAGTACCATGCTGTCTTGGTGATCACAGCTTTGTAATATAGCTTGAAATCGGGCAACGTGATGCCCCCAGCTTTGTTTTTCTTTTTCAACATTTCCTTGGTGATTCGGGGTCTTTTCTGATTCCATACAAATTTTAGGATTGTTTGTTCCAGCACTTTGAAAAATGTCATTGGAATTTTGATCAGGATGGCATTGAAGGTATAGATTGCTCTGGGTAGCATAGACATTTTAACAGTGTTTATTCTTCAGATCCATGAGCATGGAATATTTTTCCATCTTTTTGTGTCGTCTTCAATTTCTTTCATGAGTGTTTTGTAGTTCCTAGAGTATGGATCCTTTACCGCTTTGGTTAGGTTTATTCCGAGGTATCTTATGGTTTTTGGTGCTACTGTAAATGGAATCGTTTCTCTAATTTCTCTTTCTACAGCTGCGTTGTTAGTGTATAAGAAAGCAACTGATTTCTGTGCATTGATTTTGTATCCTGCCACATTACTGAATTGCTGGATGAGTTCTAGTAATTTGGGGGTGGAGTCTTTTGGGTTTTCCACATAAAGTATCATGTTGTCTGCGAAAAGAGAGAGTTTGACTTCTTCTTTGCCAATTTGAGTACCTTTTATTTCTTTTTGTTGTCTGATTGCTGTTGCTAGGACTTCTAGTACTATGTTGAACAACAGTGGCGAGAGTGGGCATCCTTGACGTGTTCCTGATCTTAAGGGAAAGGCTCTCAGCTTTTCCCCATTGAGGATGATATTCGCTGTGGGTTTTTCATAGATGGATTTTATGAACTTGAGGAATGTTCCCTCTATTCCTATACTCTGGAGAGTTTTACTCAGGAAAGGATGTTGTATTTTGTCATATGCTTTTTCTGCATCAATTGAGAGGACCATATGGTTCTTCTCCCTCCTCTTATTAATGTGTTCTATCACATTGATTGATTTGCAAATGTTGAACCACCCTTGCATCCCTGGGATAAATCCCACTTCGTTGTGGTGGATGATCCTTTTAATGTATTGTTGGATCCTATTAGCTAGGATTTTGTTGAGGATTTTGGAATCCATATTCATCAGGGATATTGGTCTGAAATTCTCCTTTTTGATGGGGTCTTTGCCTGGTTTGGGGATTAAGGTAATGCTGGCCTCATAGAATGAGTTTGGAAGTTTTCCTTCTGTTTCTATTTTTGAAACAGCTTCAGTAGAATAGGTATTATTTCTTCTTTGAATGTTTGGTAGCATTCCCCAGGGAATCCATCAGGCCCTGGACTCTTGTTTTTTGGGAGGTTTTTGATCACTGCTTCAATCTCGTTACTGGTTATTGGCCTATTCAGGTTGTCAATTTCTTCCTGTTTCAGTCTTGGCAGCTTATAGGTTTCCAGGAAGCCCTCCATTTCATCCAGATTGCTCAGTTTATTGGCATATAGTTGTTGATAATAATTTCTAATAATTGTTTCTATTTCCTTGGTGTTAGTCGTGATCTCCCCTTTCATTCATAATTTTATTAATTTGGGTCCTTTCTCTTTTCTTTTAGATAAGTCTGGCCAGTGGTTTATCGATCTTATTAATTCTTTCAAAGAACCAACTTCTGGTTTCGTTGATCTGATCTACTGTGTTTCTGTTTTCTAATTCATTGATTTCTGCTCTAATTTTAATTATTTCTCTTCTAGTGCGTGGCTTAGGCGTTGTTTGTTGCTTTTTATCTAGTTCTTTAAGGTGTAGAGTTAGTTGGTGAATTCGGGATTTTTCTGTTTTTTTGAGTGAGGCTTGGATGGCTATGTATTTCCCCCTTAGGATCGCCTTTGCAGTATCCCATAGGTTTTGGACCGATGTGTTTTCGTTCTCATTGATTTCCATGAATTGTTTAAGTTCTTTGATTTTTTGGTTGACCCAAACATTCTTGAGCAGAGTGGTCTTTAGCTTCCAAGTGTTTGAATTTCTGCCAATTTTTTTCTTGTGATTGAGTTCCAGTTTTAGAGCATTGTGGTCTGAGAATATGCAGGGAATAATCTCAATCTTTTGTTATCGGTTGAGACCTGATTTGTGACCCAGTATGTGGTCTATTCTGGAGAAAGTTCCATGTGTGCTCGAGAAGAATGAGTATTCTGTTGTTTTAGGGTGGAATGTTCTGTAAATATCTATGAGGTCCATGTGGTCCAATGTATCATTCAAAGCTCTTGTTTCCTTGTTGATTTTCTGCTTAGATGATCTGTCCATTGCTGAGAGTGGAGTATTGAGGTCTCCTACAATTAACGTATTGTTATCAATATGACTCTTTATTTTGGTTAACAGTTGGCTTATGTAGATGGCTGCTCCCATGTTGGGGGCATAGATATTTACAATTGTTAGATCTTCTTGTTGGATAGACCTTTTAAGAATGATATAGTGTCCTTCTGTGTCTCTAATTACAGACTTTAGTTTAAAATCGAATTTGTCTGATATAAGAATTGCTACCCCAGCTTTCTTTTGAGGTCCACTGGCATGGAAGATGGATCTCCATCCCTTCACTTTCAGTCTGGATATATCTTTAGGTTCAAAATGAGTCTCTTGTAGACAGCATATGGATGGGTCCTGTCTTTTTATCCAATCTGCAACCCTGTGCCGTTTTATGGGAGCGTTTAGGCCATTCACGTTGAGAGTGATTATTGAAAGATATGAATTAATTGTCATCATGTTGCCTGTGAAGATGTTGTTTTTATAGATTGTCCCTGTAAATTTCTGTTGTATATCACTCTTGGGGTCTTTCTCCTTTTATAGAACCCCCCCTTAAATATTTCTTGCAGGGCTGGCTTAGTGGTCACATATTCTTTCAGTTTCTACCGGTCGTGGAAGCTCTGCATCTCTCCATCCATTCTAAATGAAAGCCTTGCCGGATAAAGTATTCTTGGCTGCATGTTGTTCTCATTTACTACCCTGAATATGTCTTGCCAGGCCTTTCTGGCTTGCCAGGTCTCTGTGGATAGGTCTGACGTTATTCTGATGTTCCTCCCTCTGTACGTAAGGAATCTCTTCCCCCTAACTGCCCTTAAGATGGTTTCCTTGGTTCTAAGATTTGCAAGTTTTACTATTACATGCCGGGGTGTTGGCCTGTTTTCCTTGATCTTGGGAGGGTTGCTCTCTGCCTCTAGGATGCGAATGTTTGTTTCATTCCCCAGATTAGGGAAGTTCTCAGCTACGATTTGCTCAAATACATCTTCTAGTCCTCTCTCTCTCTCCACTCCCTCCGGGATTCCAATTATTCTGACATTGGAACGCTTCATGGTGTCATTTATTTCTCTGATTCTATTTTCATGGATTCTGAGTTGTTTTTCCCTGGCCTCCTCTTTTCCCTTTTTATCTATTATATTGTCTTCCAGGTCGTTTATTCGCTCTTCCGCCTCAGTTACCCTAGCTGTTAGATTATCTAGATTGGATTGGATCTCATTGATAGCATTTTTAAGTTCTGCCAGTTCACCTTTTATTTCTGCCCTTAGAGACTCTATGTTGCCATTAATTGATTTCTCCATTCTAGCCATTGTCTTCACAATTGCTAGCCTGAATTCCATCTCCGACATCTTGGTTGTATCTGCATCCATTTGTAAATCTGCAGCATAAGTCATAATCTCTGAGTCTTTTCTATTTTGGGGGCTCCTCCTCCTAGTCATTCTGTTGATGGGTGTTTGAGGGAATGTATAGAGTCCAAATTATTGACCAGAACCCAAGCAAGATGCACCTGTTTTCTTGGGACCTTAGGGTTGCTGGCCTCTTGTTTTACCAGCCTGTCTTCTGTGGGAGGGGCCTGCCGCGCTGTTATTCAGGCTCTCCTTTATTCTGTCAATGTGGAATGTCACATTTATTGATTTGTGTATGTTGAACTATCCTTGCATCATCACAGGGATGAATCCCATTTGGTCATGGTCTGTGATCTTTTTAATGTGCTGTTGAATTTGGTTTACTAGTATTTAGTTGAGAATTTCTGCAGCTCTATTCATCAGGGATGTTGGCCTGTAGGTTTCTTATCGTATCCTTATCTGGCTTTGATATCAGGGTAAAGGCTGACCTTATATAAAATAAGTTGGGGAGTGTCCCTTCTCTTCGATTTTTTTGGAAGAGTTTAGGAAGAATTGACATTCATTCTTCTTTAAATGTTTGGTGGAATTCACCCATGAGACCATCTGGGCCTAGGCTTTTCTTAGTTGCTTCCCTATTTTTCAACCCAAACCCTTTAAGTTTGTCCTAATGCAGTCTTTCTCTGTATTTGTCTTAATGTGGAGTAAGGGTAGCAGATGCTGCCTCCCCACTCAAAGGAAAGGTACAGAAAAGACTTTCCATGTCTTTATGGACAGGTGAAATTAGGCGTTTACCTGTAGTCCACCCTTTTCCAAGTAACTAGATTACATTCTGTTGAAAAAAGTATTTGTTTTAAAAGTTTATTAAATAATACATTTATATTTAATGTAAGGTCTCTAAAGTAGTTCTAAAATGCACTGACACATTGAGACTAGTCTGAATCTTTATGAGCCCCTCTTTTGAATGCTGTTTTTGTCTTTGGGCATGTTTTGCGATGTGATGCTTATTTCCTAGAAAAGTAGCCTAACTTTGAAAATTCAAGAAGTTGTTTGAACTTTGCACTATAACCTAGGATTGTGCTAGATTGCTTCTAAGAAATTTGAACCCCTTATTAGCTCTGTAAACTCAGTTGTCCATATAAATGGAGAAGAGTGTTGATGTGGAAAAGGCATATAAAGTCTATTTATATACGGCTTTGGAAGATAGACTTTAATGTGGGAGTCCTTGCCAAGTCTCCAGTGCAGAGCCTTCTGTGAAGCTCCCAGGCAGCTCTGATGCTGTTGGGACTGTTACCGGTGAAACTTCTGTTGTCGGCGATCTGTGTCACCCTGGGTCGTGTTATCTGATCATTAGTTTGTTGCCTTTGCTGTCCCATCTTCCTTTTCCTAGTCCCTAAATGTGGCTGTCCTTGCCAAGAGTTGGTCTCATTCCATGCTCTTACCATGTTAATTTCCAGCATTTGTTGAGGGTCGAGTCGAATTGGTGTCGGCTGACCCGTTGTTCTGTAATGCAGGCATGTAAGTCCAGGTGTGAGGGTAGTTGCCACTTAGGAATTACCCAGTGCGGGCCAACATTGAGCTTTCCGATGGGACAGTCTACCTGGATGTTCCATCTTCAAGAAAAACAGCTATGAACATGCATTTAAAACTTTAGATATTCTACAATGCACCAGGGATAGTATGGTTCTTACAAGCAGGATAATTTACAGTATTTGAAGTGTACTTTAGAGCCATGGTCCCCAACATCCAAATCAATCAAAATCAAAGCAGTCAAAAGACCCCATCCCACTGAATTCTACCCCCCCCCCAAGCCAATGCTTCATCTTCTGTTTTGTTTTCCTGCCTCTGTTACGGAGAGAGCTATCCTTGATATCAAGCTAAGAACTGTGCAGGTGGTGTTTTAAAAGAATGCTCTTTTTGCATGGACAATTTTTCAGATACAAGGAGAGGAAATTGGTGGATTGGAGCTAGTAAATATTTGTACATTTTAAACATTTACATCTAAGGATGTTTAAGTCCACAAAATTTCCTAAGTTTCCATGAATTTCCGTGGGTTATAGAACTTCAGCTGTCTCTGTGTGGTAGCCAAGGGCTGGGTGTATGTTCTTATTTCTGTCACTTGTAACAAGTAACTAACGTGTAACCATATTATGTCCTTTTAGAAAGTCTTTTGGAATCGTTTTAAATCGTTTACCAGGAACTCAGAATATTTCATACTTTTTTCTGTAGCTTTCTCTTTATATGGATAAGTTTGAAGAATTCCAGACTACCATGGCAAAAAGCAACGAACTGTTTACAACCTTCCGGCAGGAGATGGAAAAGGTATTTGCATATTTTAGTAGAATATGACCTAAAAGGGAATTTATATAAGAAGCTGTTTTAAGCACGGTCACGACCTGGATGAGTTGATGTTCTTATGGTACAGTCTTCATTTCCTCTTTTCTGATCCCCCAGTGGTGTCTCATTTGGTCATTTTGCCCGTGGTGTGCCCCATGCAGCTAGTGGTCTCTCTGCTTATTTTAAATACTAGCTTTATTAAAGTGAATTCCTCTATTAAATACAATTTGTTGTTACACATAAAGTGGTTTCTTTTTTGTTGTGTCTTTTGTTTTATTCACTCAGGTGACACCCCACCCCTCCTTCACAAAGCTCTGTGTTTTTGGAGATTATTTAAAGACAACCAAGCCCAGAACAGTAATTACACATTTTGGTTGGTTGATTTTATATATACATACACACACACACCCACATTTATGTATGTATTTTTATTTATATGTAATCAAAATATGTCAGTGTTTCCACCTTTTTTTTTTTTTTTTTTAAAGTAATCTCCACACCCAACATGGGGCTCGAACTCGCAACCCTGAGATCAAGAGTTGCGCGCTCCACCTACTGAGCCGGCCAGGTGCCTCAGTGTTTCTACCTTTTTAGCTTTTTTTTTTTTAACTACCACTGAATTCTTTCTACTTCAACCAAACCCATTCTTTCTTTGGCTTCTTTTTAATTTTCCTGCCTACGTTAAGGAAAGCGATATCCTTGATACCAAGCTGAGAACCAGAATATATACATATGTATCTATCTGTCCGTCCATCCATCCGTCCTTATTTTATGTGGCATATTCCCCTTAACGTGGGGCTTTATAAGATGGTGGTGGGTTGGGGAGAAGTAGAGCGGTGTCTGGCACTTTGTAAGCATTCAGTAGATGTTAGTTGTGACTATAACTAGATCTTGTATAGTGGCCGGGAGTGTGGGCTCTGGCTGATGTCCCAGTTGCATCATATAGTGTGTGACTGGGCACAAGTTGCTTAACCTTTCTGGGTCTTCCTCTAAAAAGAACAAAAATACCCTCCATAAAGTGGAGTATCTCAGATAGTGCTTGGCCATGTTAAGTGCTCAAATGACCACCTTCAGGTATTTTTAGACCCGGTAACCTGGAGAATTTGGTGAGTAGCGGATTAGTTGTGCGCGCCAAGGCCTTTCCGCTGAGGCTGCGGTCGAGGGCGCTCCTGTGCGCAGCGGGCGTCTCAGCCGGCCGGCACCGCGCACTAGGGAGGCGGCACGGAGTTTACGACGGGCTCTCCAGTCGCTGTCCTTCGCTGCTCGGGGCGGAGGCATCACTGTCGGTCAGCACTCGAGCCAAATCTTCCGCGAGCTCGTCCCGTGGCCTTGTCGCACTGTGCCTTGTGCTGCAGTTTTGTGGTGATCACCCACAGCACAGGGCACCGGCGCTGCTGTAGCCTTGTCGTCCCTGAGAGCGCCTGGCTCGGTGCCCCACCTGCCGTCAGAGCTGGGCACGGTTAGCAGTGCATGGAGGAATCTTGAGAGCGGGCTCAGTGACGGGCACACACAAGTCTCATGGTGAATTTCTGAAAACTGGGTTCTTGTAGTATAGGTTTAAGAATGTTCCCCTTATTTGGGGGCCCATTTTCTCCTCTTTAGCAAAACCTGAAGTTTTGCTAAAGAGAGAAGTGAGTTGTGGGGATGCCCAAAGCTAAGGATAAAACTACTGTCTTTTTCTTGGTCATGGGAATGTTCCCAAAGGGACACTGCCTATTTTTTTTTTTTTTAAGATTTTATTTATTTATTTGACAGAAAGAGACACAGCGAGAGAGGGAACACAAGCAGGGGGAGTGGGAGAGGGAGAAGCAGGCTTCCCACTGAGCAGGGAGCCCGCTGCAGGGCTCGATCCCAGGACCTTGGACTGTGACCTGAGCCGAAGGCAGACGCTCAACTGACTGAGCCACCCAGGCGCCCCTATAGTTCTGAGATTGATGTGGTCTTGGAGGTTGTGGTAGATCAGCAATTCTGAATCTTTGGGGGGAGCTGGAAACCCCTATCCTTCCAAGAACCAGACAAATTAGTTTAATGAATAGAAAACCCCTAACCTGGACATGTTTTTGTACAGCCCGGGGAGGTCTCCTTGTTAACCCCAGCTGGAATGAAAGACGCACTCCAGCCTAAGTTAGAGTTCCCAGTGTGCTGTCTGACCGCTTCCTCCATGTGCTGCTGCCTCTGAAATTGAGATTAGGTTGGTTTTTCTCATCATTTGAAACCCCTACTTCGGTTCTGCTGCTGCCACTGCAGGAGGCCCTGAGATCAGCTCTGCGGCCGACGCACAGACATAGTGGTCCGCTGCGCGCGGCGGGGGCAACGATGGGGCTGGGGTGGAACAGACCTTCTTGTGGTGGGACAGGGTGGAGAGAGAAATGGAACTGAGAATTTACATTTGCAACGGTGTTGATTGACAGATGACAAAGAAAATTAAAAAACTGGAAAAAGAAACCATAATATGGCGTACCAAATGGGAAAACAACAACAAAGCACTTCTGCAAATGGCTGAAGAGGTGAGGTAGTTTCCCATGATTAAGGTGTGTTTGTCATCATGGGGACTCATGAAGCCCCGGCACCTAACAGGGCAGAGGGCGTGTGGTGACACCACTGCCAGAGTTGAGGGCTCTGGCCAGAGCTGGGGGTAGGGGGGTGGTGCCGTAGAATGTGCACATGTCTTTCAGGCTTGCAGGTGGGGGGCCCTGAGGGAGGTACTGCATTTCCTGCCGTGCAGTTGATTAGCCCAGGCTTATGCTGGAGATCGCCATAAAGCTTCGAGATTTTCCTTGCTCCTACAGCAGTGATTGCTCAGAGTGGAGCTTGCGTCGAACTCGAGCTTGTTAAGACCACGATGGCTAAGGTTCCACCCAAAGTTGGCTCAACTAGTTCTGGGGTGGGGTTGCAGAATCTTTCTGCCAAGCACCCAGGTGGGGCTGATGTCACCGCCACAGGGCCCATCTCCAGAAATGCTGAGCACATTGCCCAGGGCAGGGGTGCGGAGAACAATTCTGGTGCCTTTCTTTTTGCTTCGACTGAGTCTTCAAAAAAAGGCAGCAAAGGAAAAAAAAATTTTTTTTTTGCCAGCTGAAATGTATCCTCTGCAAACACTAAATTTCACACCTTGCATCTTGTTCTCACCTAAAAATTGGTAGAACAAGAGAAATCTATGTAGAAAAGAATCCTTTTCTGTGTTTAATCAGGCCCTTAATTTTTTGATCTTTAGCTTTGTGATGAGTATCTTAAAATTTTCTGAATAGTTGATCAATACAAAATGTTTTTAAAAGTGAATTTTGCTTATTTCTTTTGTCACCCCAGTAACAGTAGGAACCGTTAGAAGTGTCACCTGGTACCCGTAGATAGGTATGCAGCGGAGCTAGCTACGTGGTCAGGTGGCGTGTGAGGAAACAGTGTGGTCAAGAGGTGATTAAACGAGTTGTTTCTAATATGGCTCAGGTTAATTTGTATCCTATAAACTGATTTGTATTCAGCGAGGTTACATAAATCTTTTTTCCTTCTAGAAAACTGTCCGTGATAAAGAGTACAAGGCCTTTCAAATCAAACTGGACCGGTTAGAGAAGCTGTGCCGGGCTCTTCAAACTGAGAGGAACGAGCTCAACGAGAGGGTGGAAGTCTTGAAGGAGCAGGTCTCGGGGAGAGCTGCAGGTGACCATCTAGCGCTGCCTGGGACACAGCCCTGCACTGGCCTGGCGGCCCCCAGGGAGCCGAACACTGCTTCTACGGGTGCCCTGGGAGGCCCCCTGGAGGCCATGCCCAGGGCCTCAAAGGAGAAAGCAGCTGTGTCCGCAGGCGCCGCGCCAGGTATCGAGTCCGTCGACTGAAAGGAAGTATGATCACTGTATCGAGAGCTCTATTTTGTGTATAACTTTCTGTTAGTAGTAACTATTGGTTTTGTGGTGAAAATTTTCTTACTTTTTCTACCATATCTGTATTTTCTTAGAACTACTGGACTTACGTGGTACAGGAGGCTGCTTAGCAGTTGTGAATAGTTTTCCTCTCTACATTTTCCTCAGCCGTGTTGCACATCTGCTTCATTTCCCTTCATTGGAATGCATGTGACCATCGCCTTGTCCTATCTTCCCTGTGCCTTGCACAGAATTATTCAAATTTCACTCAAGACAGGGCCGATCATCACAAGGGAACTTTGTTCTGATAATGGTTCCTTGATGTGAAAACAATATCGATTCAAACATCCTGCCCCCACCCCCCCCATTAATATTACACAAGATCAAGATGATTAGTTTTGTCTAATAGCCCACTTACATGCCAAGTAAAAATAAACTTAGGGTTGGGTCAGAAATAAGCATAGCATCTTTGAGTCAAATTAGCTTTTTGATAATACTTATATCACTTGACAAATTGACATGGCTGCAAGCCTCGAATACTCAAAAGTTTTGGCAGATTACATAAAGGTGTCACTTTTAAAGTAGTATAGACAGCTCATTGGACAAACAAAACAGGCTTAATGTTTGTGACTAAAAACAATCCTACTGCTTTGGTTTCCAGGTTAGAACTAGAACCCATGTTTGAACTTGGACCACCTAGATGTTCACTGTGGAGTATGGTGGTTTGCTTTCAGTTTGGGATTTGGGTACGCATCCTCCCCTTCCCACAGAAGGCAGCCATCGGTAGCCATCGGTAGTTGTCATTTTAAGACAGGGTTAAGTTCACGTGTAGCTTTCATTAAGCAGAAGTCCCTCCGCTGCCATGCTGCCCGCTGGCTATTTGAAATTTCATGTTCGACTGTTTTAGCAAATCCCGCTAGCAAAGTTCTCCAGGTTTTTAAAACGGGAATTTTAATTGTGGATTATGCTAACTGAAATGGGTTTTATTTCCAAATCAGAAAGACTGAAACCCACACTTTTAACTGTGGGAAGACTTGGCAGGGAGTTTTAAGTAGTTAGGATCTATGATGCTTTTGGTCTGATCCTCACCCCTTTTCTTAATTACTGTCTTTTAAGTAAAAAGCCAGTAGTATTATCAAGGTCTCTATACTTGCACTGGGGGAACTTTCCGTATGAAGCACGTCACTTCTGAATTAGTTCTTTAGTTTTCCTTTGTTCTTAACGATGTTGAATATGGCTGAGTTACGCAAATGATAAGTCAGGTTGCACCATGGAAGTTTCGACTTTGTCCCTGATAAAATTTGCATTGAAATAATTTATGAAATAAAGAGGCTCTACTAGAATTGATATTAGCACATTCCACGGAGCAAAGCTATCAAACTGACAGTGAAATTGCTCACTGGACTGAATCAAGCCCGTTCTGTCCAGTTAAAAGCGTTTTCTCTTTAAAACTGTCCTTGTAAAGTCCTGTCATATTCATGGTCTAAAGTGGGTTGAAGGAATTGGAAAATTGTCTCATAGAAGCTTCCGCCATTGGTCACAGGAATCAAGGGGCCAGACAGTGGAGGAAAAGAAAACCACAGAGCAGGTGCTCTCATTACGCTGTCAAAAATGAGTCGGAAGCAAAAACAAACAATCTCCTCCTCCAATGGCCTCGTATAAATACTCCTTTCTGCTACTAGATGCAATGTTGGACTCATTTCCCCTAGAGGAAATGAAGGTATATATCAGAAATATAATCTACTTTAAAATTAGTACTAATGATCCTATTTCACAAGAACTCTGCTGGATGTACAGCTCTTCCTGTTGAAGCCATTCGTGTCGTCCACCACGTTCCTTTGTGGTGCTTGTCCTGTGTGGAAGATGTAAATCTCGGACGCGTTGCCTATTTTCAAGGGCTTTCTAAAGCAATGTGACTAACAGTCCTTGGCCTGCTGCTTTCGGCTTTTACTATGTATTTGTAGCTAGATGCGATCGTGGTATTTAAAGGAGCTCGATTCTGTTGGGGATGCATGAGGGGTCCTTTCCTCCCATTACCCTGTGAATAAACACAAGCGGGCCCCTCTGTAGCCACCCTCCTAAAGCAATCACCTCACCAGCCCAGTGTTGTGGCTTTGTAGCACACCCTGTATCCGCCGTATTCTAGAACACTGTAATGCTGTTAGGCTGGTCCAGAAAAGGTTTAAATGTCACATTTACTTCAGTTGCATTTGTTGCACCATCATGAAATCTTGCTGTGTATTATTTATAGTGGCGGTAGACTCCGAGGAGTAGAGAATACTTGGGTCTTGGATCATGGACCATTTCATCCTCAGACTTGTTAGGAGTACATTTCTTGGTCTTGAGACCAGTGTTTTTTAGTTATGTATGCAACTGCCTTTATTACACCTGGTTATCACAATTCAATTCTCAGGTGTTGCAGAAAAATCTACCTCTTTCAGACTGTAGATGGAAATAACTGTGAAAAACAAATGATGCAGAGATCTTCTAGTTTGTGCTAAACACACGGCTTTATTTTTACAGCCCACGTCTTTCATGAGGATACGAATTGTTCAGAGGCAGTCTTGTTTTGCTTTTCAGAGACATTTTGTAGAGATTTTTCACTAATGTGAATCTGATTTTATCTACTCAATTCTGTATAGATGAAGTAAATATGTATGATAAATTTAACAGTTTCTGTGTATTTTGTTGCACATGTGCCCTTACCTGTAGAACCACCGCCAGGACCGCTGGAGATGGCTGGTTTCTCAGGCCTTAGAAAGGATGGAGCAGCAGCTCACCCGTGGGACTGGGTGGCAGAAGACTCATTTTATGTAGCCAGACCTCTGTGCCTACTTTTTTTTTCTTTAGAAAAAAAAGGCTTAAAAAAAAACTTATACAGTTCAGCTGCTGTCAAACCTTTAAAAAAAAAAAAAAAAAGTATGCATTTCCACAAGTCTTGGCTTTTCCTAGCACATCCCAGGGTGCACCTATTTGAATAGCAAGAGAATTAGGTATATTATAGAGGCAAATAGGGAATGATCTAATTTGAAGATGAGCAAAAAGTATTTAAGCACACACAATCAAATATAAGAGGGACCAGCCAACTTTATTTTAGACTTAATGGGCTACACGGTTTTTGTTGTCAATTTTTGATCTGCTAAAATTAAAAACTATTCCTAGCTGGCAGCTCCTACAAAATAGGTTGAGGGGCCAATCTGGTTTATCCCCTTGGCTGACCCCTGCTGTATAAGCAAACAAGCTTTCTTGGGCGGGGGGGCGGGGATGGGTAAGGTATGGTAGTTCCAGGTTTACAAGTCTAACTTCTCCCCCCCCCCCAATCTTTGGATCGGAATACTCTCATGTATCCTGGAAAGTCAGTTCCACATACACACGTACCAGCTTTCTCAAGGGACGCACATGGACAACACATTCATACTCTCCTACCCGGGTTCTAAAAGAATAAAACCGAATTTATTTTAAAACTTTATTTCTGCAAAGCCAATCAACAAATGTTGGAGGGAAAAAGTGTAAAAGTTATTCTTGCATATTTGGGAACAGCAAGCACTTAGTTTGAGAAAACAAGGACTTAAAATAGTTGAATCAAAGGCAGTACCCTGCTACTTGTATTTTAAAACAACGGTGATGTTCTCTCTTAACATTCCTTTCTTCCCTAAAAGCTACAATATGATACAGTACGCAATAGCTCACTTGAAAGTGCTAGAATCAGAAGGTAAAGAACGCCCTATGCCATCCCACTTAACATTTCCTACTATACAATGCCTTTTTGGCGCTTGATAAACCAAGCATTCGTGTAGCATTACATACATTCAATAGAAACATTTCTTGTACTTTGGGTTTTAAGATCCTTGCCCCTCCAGTTCCGATGTTGTGACATCTGACTCTTCATCATTGTAAATATTTTCAGCCTGGAGAGGACAACCAAATAAAGGCACAGGTAAAACTCCCCATGGTTTTTACAAAATTTCCTAAAAACAGCATTTAAGTCCATCTAGATTTTAGGATTCACTGGTCAGCGTGTTTCTGTGTTGGGACATTTTTAGAGTAATTTACTTAGTAGTTTTCCCCCCCAGTCTTGAATGAGGAAAACCCAGGGCCAGTGTTCTTATTTGGCAGGGGAGCCCACCTACACACCGAGCTGCCCACGCACTGCTACTTTGTATTGTAAAAAGTGTTTTCCAAAAGCATTTCAAGCATCCCTGAGATGAAGCAATGGCCCCGCAGTTACTGAGAGGGTTAACACCACCTCAGAAACATCAGGTTCTTAGTACTCAGCATCTGAGGACTCGTGGCACTTTGCTTCATGCCCGTGACGCAGCAGACACTGGACCTACAGCAGTGACGCCAAGAGGCCAGCCGATGAAGCGGACGACGGTCACGCAAAGCGGAACAGAGGCTGTGTCCCCATCTGTGTGTAGACACAGATTTCTCCTGACCTGACAGGTGCATACTGAACTAAAGACTTGTTAAAATGGAGAAATGTCTTTTAAGATGATACACGGTACACCAAATTTAGAAAAGCAACAATCTATAACAAACATTTCAAATAGTTTTTCTTTTTACTCAGGAAAAATAAATACTTTAGCTCACCATTTGCCATATCTGCATGATGTTATCCTCAGACACCGAGCAGATGACCCAAGGCTCATTGGGGTTCCAACTAAAATCTGATATCTTGGCGGTGTGTCCTCCATGAATAAACTGTTAATAAGAATTTTAAAAAGCCTTTGTTTCATATCTTATGTTAGAAGTTTTTAGAGTGTCAGTCTTGCAACTGAGGTTTAAAAGGGAGGGGTTTTTACAGGCTTAGTAATCTACCCCTCGCTTATTTTGCAAATTTCCAAACCCTCAAAAAAGGTGAAAGAACAGTACAATGTCTGGATACCCTTTGCCTACATTCCCCTGATACAAGTATGTGCACAGGTGCGTTTTCTTACACACACATACCTAACGGAGCCCCCCCGCCCAAGTATTCACCCCACATCACCCAAAAGGAAGGACATTTTCCTATACAACCACAATGCCATTTCCATACCTACTAATTGAACATTAATTTACCTTCATTATCAAATATATGTAGTTGGGTACAAATAGTTAAGGCAGTAAATTTCCTTAAAGTTCTGTTACAGACTCTCACAATGGGCCCACCCGAGGAGTCTTCTGGTTCTTCTGGAGCCTCGGCCTGCTCTCCCTTCGCCCTCTTGCTGAAAGAAAGGCACACCTCCCAGCCACCCTCCATCTTTCCAAGGTGCATCACTCAAGGTGGGGATTCAAAAAGCCAAACCAACCCGGGCTCCAAAAGCAAAGCCCCACAAAGGCTAAGCAGAGAGCTTTGCTATGAAATGATGAAGGGGGCAGAGACTCCTTGCCTACAAGACACAGCCTCATGGGAAGGCACTGGGCTTTCCTTACCTCAGAATTAAGAATCAGAAGAAACCATTCTCACAGGGACAACATGAATATATGGTTTGGGACTGAGAAGTCACACTTCCTGACAAAAGTCTGATTGGACTCAGGCTGACAATTAGGTTACATGCAAGGTAACTATTTTACCTAATAATTTTTTTAGTTGAAAAATGATAGGAGAAAAACGGCTTTTCAGAATTGTGTTAAGGGGGACATAAGAGAAAATATGTTAAGACCACTGGCTTGGAATATATAAGGAGTCCTCAAATCAAGATATTGTTATACTAAAATTATAGTTAGCATCCAGTTTACCACAAGTTAAGTGTCCCTTGATTTCAGGCTCTCTGGTGAAAGGAGCAAAATCCTAGTGGATCTCCTCAAGGACCATAAAATTGTTAAAGAACCATAATATACAGGGTACCCAAAAATAGCTGGAAACCTTGGAAACATGACAAGTACAAAAATCAGTCACAAAAGACCACCATTACATTTCTATGAACTATCTAGAACAGGCAAATCTAGAGACACAAAGTAGATCACTGGTTGCCAGGAGCTGAGGAAAGGAGCAGACCGGGAGGTGATAAAGAGTAGAGTTCCTTTTTAAGGGGAAGGAAATGTTCTAAAACTGACTCGTGGTGATGGCCAATTCTGTGAACAGACTAAAAACCATTGAATTATATCCTTTAAATAGGTGAACTGTATGGGATTTGAGTTATATCTCGAAGTTTTTACCAAAGTAAAATAAGTACAAATAGCTGGATGAAAACAGCTGATACCAACACCTCAGCTAGAAAATACTTTAAAAACTACGAGGCCATGCATCACAGACAGACTTTTAAGATTAAGTCACTCAAAAAATCATAAACCATTTAGGTGCCGTCATCTGTCTAGGATAGTTTATTGAGAAATGCTCTTCTTTCATCAGCAGTGCACAAAACATGCTGGCACGTCTGCGTGTCATCACACC
This sequence comes from Phoca vitulina, assembly GCF_004348235.1. Classification (NCBI taxonomy): domain Eukaryota; kingdom Metazoa; phylum Chordata; class Mammalia; order Carnivora; family Phocidae; genus Phoca; species Phoca vitulina. Next base: position 3,172,573 of record NW_022589758.1, read on the forward strand.
CTTGTGTCACTTTCTGGCCACTGCTGTTGGGCGTGGTTAACACACAGGACGAGGAGTAAGGGGATCGAGGAGGTCTGTGCCACATGGGCTTTAGTGAGCATCTCCTGTGTGTACGGCTCACCTTCAAGGGCTTTCTTTACCTTTTAAAACGTGGTGGGCAAAGCCCAAGTGTACCAAAAATTAGTACTGGCCTAAGAACTAAAAATACGTTACAGAGGAATGAATATCTGCCAAATAACTGGTGGAGACGAATGTGGATTCTGAGTGAGGAAGAACCACTGCTAAGTCTGACCATGCTCAACAGGAAGGGGACCTGAAGCATACACTGAAGAACTCAGAAACAGGAAGGATGAGGACTGACAGGACAGACACACCACAGAAACCTTCAAAGGGCCGAGGAGATGCCGAGTGATTCAATTAGGAGCAGGAGGGAGATGGTAGACACTTGGCACCAACAAGATCGAGAATGCTTTCATTTTTGGGGCAGGGAACTTAAAAATCAGGTCACTAAAATATTTCTGTGCTGTTAGAAAATGTTAAGTATTGCTAACTGAATATCAATACCTAGCACCCCCCCAAAAAAAACAACCCTCAGAAATACTACAAGTGGGAATCAGTGAGAAATTATACTATTTTCCAGAAGCCCAAATGGTTCTTAGTGAAATATTCATAAAAACCTACTGTGCTCTATTTGCTATTTCCAATAAACGTCAAAACCCAGTCAGAATAACCTTCAAGACCTCCAATTTGAAATCATCTTCAAGAGCTAGCATTTGAAGTTCTGACTCATTTTCCAAATTCATGGATCAATGACAAGTAGTCCAATCTGCATATGACATTTCATCTTGCATAAGAAAGCCAATATATACCAGGAGTTCTGGAGGCCCGTCTTCTGCGTCTTCTGCTGACTGTTCTTCTCCAATTTTGCTATCAAGAAAGAACATAATGCTGTCATTACTGAAATTCTTGTAGACGGCGTGAACGTTCACAAAACCAGCATCAGCCCACAAAGGGCATCTTAAAACACACACATTCTAGAAACAACTTATTTCTATACTACCATCAATGACAACTTCTATATTAATTACTGGTGGGAGGGTGGGATGTTCACTTTCTAGAAATGATAAGAGCTGCTCATAACTGAGGATGCAGCACAGAAATTGTTAATAATAAATATTAATTTAAAATTCATTATTTTTAACTGTGGCTGTTTACTACACTGGATTTAAAAGGTGAAACATAAGATATAAGCCAAGGAAAGGCTAAATTTTTTCCCTCTCTTAACAACTTCAATTTGTAGAATGTGCGCCAGCAGTCCCAGCAGTGAAATCACTCAAGTTACATACCAAACAAGTATCAGCCTTGGTATCTAGCCCCAAGGTGGACTTTGCTAGTAAGAGCTGTTGAAAAAGCAACCAAAATGCACAACCTTCCAAGTGATACTTTAGTTTTCTTCCCATTAAACTCAAACCAAACACATGGGACTGCTAGACAATGATGTATATCCTCTGGTCAGGACCATTTTAATCTGTAATTTTATCCAATGTAACGTAATTTTAATAGGACATAAGTCATAAAAGCGTTAAGAAACTTTACAATGCCTACAAATTTACTATTGGCACCTTTAGGGACAATTCAGCTGCCAGGGCATCAGACTTTCAACGCTTGCTGCTTCACTTCATATAACCACTCGAGTTTTCAGTTTCTAATTTTTACTACTAAAATTGTTTTCAAATAAAATAGTGTATACTCAAATGTCTGCTTTAAAGATTCTCTATATTTCCAAGATTCGATCATGGCCAGAGTTTGTTCTATACGAACACAGAACATCAGATGTTCAGAAATTTTACCATACAAGCATTTTATTCTAATGTTTTATGTTCTATACACTGAAGGACCGGTCTACGGTCTCTGCCTTGGTTTTAATAAACTAAAAACTTAGTCTACTTCAAAGCAGTACATTTAAAATAAGTATTTAAAATAAGTTATTTCTTGGTAATGATTTAAACTTAGAATAATGACATCTTAAAGGGAAGTTTATATATAAGTGAACATCTTTATTAATGGCTCTAAAGACTCAGACAAAAAAAAAGTAAAGGAGTCTGAAATTCTTAGAATGGCAACTCTGAAATCAAGGTACTTTACAAAATTGGAAGGAACTCTATAATGAGCCGCAGAAGAACGTAAGCTCTGTTACAGCGTGGCTTGTGCTTATCCCGTTCCCAGGTGTATCCCCAGCAGCTACCCAGCCCACAGCAGGAGCTCAGCTCCTCAAAGTGAACCAATGAAAGCACAGAAGAGCAAATGATAGAAACACTCTAAGAGTGCAGGTATCACGTGAGCTCCAATGAGACATGAACAGCTAACATCTATATCCCTTTCTGTACCAACAGGGTTTTCAATACAATTATGTGGATCGTTAAGACATACACATGCCCCCAACTTCATGCCTGAATAACAATAAAAACTCTCATCGTATAAATTTATTTTGCATTCCATTTGCTGATTCACTTCTATTTTACAGAACAAAGACTCTTCAGGAAGGTACCTGAAAGTTGCTTTAATATTTGGCTTATTAAACTGGGGTCAGCAAACTACTCTCTACTTTATGAATTACATCATCTGTCAGATTAGCGTACTTAAGCAGTTTCTTGTCACCGGACTCAGAATTACCTTAAATCCCACACATTCAGGCGGCGATCAGTACCACTTGAAGCCAGAATAGTTTCGTTATGTGGAGACCAGTGGACCTAGCAACACAGATTTGAAAGTGTGACGTATCATCTGTTCCTACATTTGTGGGTATTATTCTAATCCTGGAGATTTTTCCATCTTCTGTTCTGTATCCTCTCCTTGTCCTATCCTTTCAAGTGCTCTTAAATGGCCCATCTCCTCAGCCCGCTCTCCAGGAAGGTCACACCCCAATACAGGGGGAGCTTGGCCAGGAATCCCCATAAAGTTATTCAGACCCATAACTATCCCAGAAGCTTTTCAACATTTCAATGAAGTGTATCTTAAACCTATGCAATTTGAAACCACATATAAGGTATTTTTTTTTTCCCCCACTAGAGGACCCACGCACACTGGACACCTTAACTAAAGAATCCTTGGATTTCACTTTTTAAACTGATCCTGTTTTGTGAGACATTTTCTACTTCTAAAGTCATAATCTCACAGAGCTCCAAGTTACTTCCCACTAGTTAACTTATACAGAAGAGGAACTTAAAAAAAAAAAAAAACCATAGCATGCCTGCTATAAAAGCAAAAAGATTTTAAATTTCCCCCATCAACAAGTTACTAAAAACCTGACAGACACCAGAAAACCACCACATACCTGGAAAATTTCATCTTTATGAGATTCAAAGGTATGGAGTTTTAACTTTAAATTACGCAGATCCCATAAAGCTACAGTCTGAAGAAAAATAACAAATGAAAAGGAGTTCATTTGTGCACTTCATGTAAGAATTTTAGAATATCTCACTGTAGCATAAGAAAACTGGATTCATAAACACCAAATATACAAAAACTTAAGAGACCTTATCTGCAGAGCCAGTCGCGAGAATGAACTCGCTGTAGGGGTTGAATGACAGGCAGTTGACCTCGGCAGTGTGTGCATCCACCAGGTGGCTTGGCTTGGAGGTGGTATTGGACCTGGTGTCCCATCTAAAACAGAAAGGCACAAGGCACACAGCACAAGACGAAGCTACCCGCCCCTCCCTAGCTTCTCACACCTGTTTCCATGTCCGCACCACTCCACACCCCCTTATCTCTGCCATGTTCGCCCCTTCACAGACACCCCAGCCACATACAAAGCTGCCAATTCGGATTTCCAACCACTGAGTTGGAAACCACATATTCTAAACCTATAGAAAATAAATTAGGGCTATCATTTCCAGTTTCTTGTTTATGAGATTCCTGTCTTAATACCAACTATTTCAAGCATACACCAACTACTACATAGAGAATAATGTAACAATTTGATACCCACAACACAGCCTTGTCAAATTTTACTATTTGGTCACATTTGCTTCAGATAGGAGTTTCTTTATGAAACAAAACACATTATAGGTGGCTGAATGCAGCCCTGTGGCCATGACCTGATATAATCATTCTTAGCCCTCATCTTCAAAGTCACCATGACACCGATTTTGACATTTACCACTACCAAGCATGTTTCTTCATATTTACTTATCTGTTTTCTTTTTTCAAGTAAAAAATGGTGTTCATTTATATAACACAGTAACTTTTATGCAAAAAACCATTACACATGTATGGTTTCTTGTATGTCAATTATACTTCACTGAAGTTTTTAAGGCCAGTATATAACTTAAAAAAAAAAAAATCAAACCACAGGCCACCACAATCACTGATGGTCATTCAGGACACCCATATAGCAAGACCCCACTGAAGCTTCCACCTTACATCATAAGTTTCTGATCATCAGCAACGGATCCAAATAAGGACTCATGTAGCAGATGCCAGGCCACATCCTCTACAACAGCCGAGTGGCCAGTGAAGATGGCTTTAGCATCCACAATCTTGCCTTCCTTTGGTCCTGCATTTATATCCCACAGACAGACAGTCTAAAGAAGGAAAAAGCAAACAACCTTCATTAAAAAATTATTTAACTAGGGGCACCTGGCTGGCTCAGTTGGAAGAGCATGATCTCGGGGTCCTGAGTTTGAGCCCCATGCTGGGTGTAGAGATTACTTACATAAACAAACTTAAAAAAATTATCTAACCATATAAAATAAATACAAGAGAAATAAACACAAGAGAGAAGAAACATAAACAAAAGTGAAGCTTCTAAAACAGAAGAGTATATATGCTTGTAGCATTCATCATCTGAGATGCAGAGGGCAAGGAAAGGATACGATAATGGGGACGGGGAAACCAAGCACGATGGCAGGCAAAAGACATTCAGGTTCGCGTTTCTACCGACATACCTTCAGTCAAGTATCTAAAGTTCATCGAGATTACACAACGCAACACTGAGAGCCCAACATTCAGTATCTACTGAACAGGTATTTGTGTCCTAAAAATTCACACAGGGTTGGGAGACTGGAAATTAAAACTAAAACATGCTTCTTAAACAGCAAAAATATTTGGATAAGTCTTTCACTTCACAGTAGAAGCCACTACAAACATTAGGAAGTGGGACAGGTGAATAACCCAGAAACCCCAACTAGGCTATTTTGAGAGGCCAAAGCTTAAGGGCCTGAGGACAGATCCCCACAGCGCGCTCCTCAAAACATCAGAGAACCCAAGGAGAGGCCATGGGCCTTCCCCAGGCCTCAAAGATCACAGATCAGCAGGCTCTGGGACCTAAGCCTTCAAATGACAATCATCACAAAGTTAAGAGGCAAGTTTATATGAAAAAATATTGCAAGCTATCGGGGCGCCTGGGTGGCTCAGTCGGCTGAGCGTCTGCCTTCGGCTCGGGTCATGATCCCAGGGTCCTAGGATCGGGTCCCGCATTGGGCTCCCTGCTCGGCGGGGAGCTTGCTTCTCCCTCTCCCTCTGCCTGCCTCTCTGCCTACTTGTGCTATCTGTCAAATAAATAAATAAAATCTTTTAAAAAAATATTGCAAGCTATAAGGCAATGATTATCATCCAAACGGTTTAAAATAAAAGGTAATTCCATTAAGGTATATTTCCTGCAATAATTCCACTGACACTGGTATGGGGTTCATCTCTTTGAAAATCACTCTCTTATCTGAGTTTCTATAACAGAGCTATTTCCCAGTAATAGCTATTTACCCAGTAACAAAAAAAATAGTTTTACGTAATACACACACTCTTAGTCTTTGTTGATACACACTCAGACACACAATTTACAAGCACTGAAGAGAAAGGAACATGTAGAGCTCTTGTCATCCTCCCCTGCTCATTTCAGAAGGACCCTGGGAAGATTAGCAAGATGCCTGGCACATGCAGAGCCCTTGGAAAACAGTCAGCTATTATTATAACTAGCAACTCCCAGCCTGGTGTCTTCAAAATGCACTAGTAATTAAGTTACTGAGCATAACTCATCCTCCCTGTTTCAGGGACTCAACCACGCCCACTTTGAGGCAAGTGGAGGAAAGCTTCCTTTCGGAGAACTAAGGAAGACCCTTGCTTCCCAGCCTCTCTTGTGGCTGGGACATGATGTTGGCTCCATCAGTCTGACCATGATTTTGAACTGTGAACATCAACAGGGAAATCTGTTCTCATGACTGCGAGTGTGTGTGTGGGGGGGGTGCACAGTGGAGAGTAACATCCACTGGTCTCTTCTCTGTGTTTTAGGCCATTTTCCAGCCAGCACAGCAATTCCGTGAGCTACTCTGCCCAATGCCCTTCTGATAAATTCCTTTTCTGTTTGTATCAGCCAGAGTTGGTTTTGGTTGCTTGCAGCTAAAGATTCTTAACTGGGCCAATTATCTACTTTCAATATTTAAAAAAGCATAACAAATTGTGACCAGTAGAAATATAAAGAAAGTCTGTGACGGGACAGGCCCTGTTCTAGGCAGGAGGATATACTGAGTAAGAAGGTAAAGAACCTGTGGCCAAGTTACAACAGCTTTCAAAAGCTCCAGAAGTCTACTCTCAGCTCTGGGCTGGTGTTATAGCAAACATGTTTTGCTTACAGTATGGGATCCATGAAGGAAGGTATGGAGCTGTAGGTGGCAAGAATGCTACAAACATTGATCTACAATAAATTAACAAAATCACTTTGCATTTGTGTGGTACTTTTGTTAAAATACTTGTATTAAGGATGCCAAGATAACTCAATAGGGAAAGGTTAGTCTTCTCAACAAATGGTGCTAGAAAAAACTAGATAACCACATGTGGGGAATGAACTTGAACCCCTACCTCACACCATATACAAAAATTAACTCAAAATGAATAAAAGACCTAAATGTAAGAGCTAAAGTTGTGCAATTCTTAGAAGAAAACATAGATGTAAAAATCTTTGTGATGTTGGATTATGTAATGGTTTCTTATATATGATATCAAAAGCACAAGTGACAAAATAAAAACTACATAAACTGGACTCAAAATTCAACTTTTGGGCTTTGGAGGACATCAGCAGAAAAGTGAAAAGACAACCCACAGAGTGGGAGAAAATCTTTTGAAATCCTATCTGATAAAAGACTTATATCCAGAATATATAAAGAACTCTTACAACGCAATAAAAAAACAAAATTTAAAAACAGACAAGGGATTTGAATAAATATTTTTCCAAAGAAGGTCTATAAATAGCCAATAAGCACATAAAAATATACTCAACATCATTAGTCATCATCACCACAAGGAGACAAATCACTCCACCCCCACCAGGACAGCTATAATAAAAAAGACGGACAACAACAAGTGCTGACGAGGAAGTGGAGAAACTGGAAGCCTGGGGTACACGTTGCTGGTGGGAATGTGAAGTGGTGCAGCTGCCTTGGAAAAGCTTGGCAGTTTTTCAAAAAGTTAAACATAGAGTTACCATATGACCCAGTATTTCCATTCCTAGGTAACTACCCAAGAGAAATGAAAACCTACATCCACACAAAAACTTATACAAAAATGTTCATATAGCAACATCATTCAAAATAGTCCCAAAGTGTTAAAAAAAAAAAAAAAGGAAAAAGGAAAAAGCCCCAAGTAGGAACAACCCAAATGTCCATCAACTGACAAAGAATCACTTCTGGCATATCCATATAATGGATTATTCAGTCATAAAAAGGAGTGACATACTGACCTATAACATGGTTGAAAAACTTACGCTAAATGAAAAGAAGCCAGACAGAAAAAAAGCACATATGATTCCATTTATATGAATTATCAAGAAGAGACAAATCTACACAGATAGGAAGTAAATTAGTGGTTGCCAGGAGCTGGGGCAAGTGGGGAGTGACTGCTTAACGGGTATGGAGTTTCTTTTTCTGACATTTGATGAAAATGTTTCAGAAGAACTTTTTTTTTAAGATTTTATTTACCTATGAGAGAGAGAGAGAGAGAGAAAGCACAAGCAGGGGGAACAGCAGGCAGATCCCTGTTGAGCAAGGAGCCCGACGCGGGGCTTGATCCCAGGACCCCAGGATCATGACCTGGGCCGAAGGCAGACGCTCAACAGACTGAACCACCCAGGCGCCCCTGATGAAAATGTTTCAGGACTAGATAGTAGTGATGACTGCACAACTTTGTGAATATACTAAAGCCAATGAAATAATAAACTAAAATGTAATTTCTGTTTATCAGGTCTCACAAACACTTCATAGTCTCCATTACAGAGATACACTTTGAAATAATGGGACACCTTTTGCCCACCTTCCCTCCATTCTAAGGCTGCTTCAAAAGAGCTCTGTGGAATTCTAAGGCTCCAACAGGGCAGTATGATAACCATTGCTCTAAATCCTGTGAAAATGTTATCACAGTAATCAGGAGTATTATCTTAGAAAACCTTTCTCAACAATACAGCGCTCCTTCAGCGCACAGCTCTCCACGACAGTCTTTAAGCACATGAGATTAGAAAGAGTAAGTCTCTCACATGATCGTCCGATGCACTTAGGAGATGTCCACTCAAATTTGAATTCCAGGAAAGACCATAGCCTTCCTTTTGGTGGCCTCTTAACCTAAGATCAGGATTACATTCTCCACTTGGGTCTAAAAAAGAAAAGAAACACATTAACTACTAAGTGATTTTCTGTTTATCAGAACTAGTAAAAGCAATCCTCACTCCTCACTGAATGAACCATAACATTCATTGCTTGAAGCGTCACATACAAACTATGACTTAGGACTTGGTCTGACCCACAGCCACCCTGAAAAGCTGTTCTCTGTGCTTCATTTCAAATACTCAATGCAAACCAAGTCTCAAGATCATAAAGTGAGAGTTCCTTTGCAAAACCTAGTACTAGCTCCAACACAAAATACTGAAAACTACAGCTATACCTTCAAATTTGAGTGGTGGCAACCTGCCCCATCCCCGGATCAATTTTTTTTTCAAACAGGTTTGTGAGGAAAGAGTTAACACAGCAGGTCTGGTTGCTCAGTCCTTGCATGTCTCCAGGGTAGCCTGCAACCATGACTGACCCTTAGCCAACCCCTAGGAATGTGACCCTCACAAAATTCTTCATGTTGCCGACTGATGAAGTTGTGTATGCCCAGAGCAGTGAGGTGTGCTGTAGCAGCTCGTCAAGACTTGCAGGATTGTTTAGCAAGATTCATGGTGTATCTGGCTTCACTGTTGGGGTCCTGAGTTGCCCTTACCATGGCTGGTCATAGAACAGAATGTTCCTATGTGATCAGACCTCTATAAAAACACCAGATCCTGAGATTCAAATAGGCTTCCCTAAGCAGAGACATTGATCACATGCCCCTTTGGTCTGCTGCTGGAGAAAAAGCACGTTCCCCGTGGCTCCGGCGGGGAAGGACTCCGAAGCCTGTGCCTGGCCTCTCTAGACTCCGCCTGATAGCTATCTTTTCCTCCTGCTTTTGCTCTGTAGCCTCTGCTGTAATAAACCCTAGCCAGGAGTATAACCTGTTGGGAGGTCCTGTTACATCAACTCAATTTTGAGGGTGGTGACGGGACCCCTGAAACCATTTTTAAACCTTTAAAAATTATAGATTATACTAGTCTTAATAATCTCAAAGCAATTATTTCAAATCAAGAAAAATGTTCAAGCAATGGCCTGATTTCATCACTACATACCTGGTTTAGCAGGGTGCTTTGTATAGTCAAAAACCAGCACATCAGAAGATGGTGTTTTTGTAGCAATGATGTGAGGATTCTGCGGCATGTAACGAGCACGGTTTACTTCTCCTTCATGGTTAATTTTAATTTCACATTCAATTTTTCCTGTTACAGAACCAAAGCCACCAAATTCTAATGTGAGAAAAAAGAAACACATACACTTACGATTAAAAATCACAAGTCATTTAGTGTAATCCACCCAACATATTTTAACCTGACAGAATACAGCACAAATTAACTAGAGAACACAAAATATGGGTTCTTTTTTTTTTTTTTTTTAAGATTTTATTTGTTTGACAGAGACACAGCGAGAGAGGGAACACAAAAGCAGGGGGAGTGGAAGAGGGAGAAGCAGGCTTCCCGCGGAACAGAGAGCTCGATGCGGGGCTCGGTCCCAGGACCCTGAGATCATGACCTGAGCCACCCAGGCGCCCCAATGGGTTCACTTTCCACTTGGAATTAATTTATTCTCAAAGCCCATTTGAATTGGAACATGTTGATAGCTATTTTATGCAAGTTAATTAATTGTTTCACCTTGGACTTAGAATAATTAAGAACTGGCCTCTTTCAGTTGTGAAGAGGATGTAATTATTCCCTAAAATCAGAAATCCATGCTAACTAACCCCCACCCAACCCTAAGACATAGACATATTGGTTCCGCCGATATGGTGGATACCAAATTCAACTGCTAGTGGAGTGCCAAAGCTAAAACGAGGGGGGCTAACCTCTATCTGGTGTGTAAATAAGACTACAGTGTTGAGGGGCGCCTGGGTGCCTCAGTCGTTAAGCGTCTGCCTTCAACTCAGGTCATGATCCCAGGGTCCTGGGATTGAGCCCCACATCGGGCTCCCTGCTCAGCGGGAAGCCTGCTTCTCCCTCTCCCACTCCCCCTGCTTGTGTTCCCTCTCTTGCTGTGTCTCTGTCAAATAAATAAATAAAATCTTAAAAAAAACAACTACAGTGTTGAATAGTTATTAAAAAGGCCTTGGAAAAGCAACAAAATCACATAAAAAGTATAAGGAACTTCTGAGAAGCAGCAAGATAATAGCAGAAAGAATACAAGTAGAGAACATCTAAGCAGATAAGGACAAATAAGAACATTTTCTTTTTTTGTGTTCATAGATTAAGAACTCGAATAGTTGCTAAAAAAAAAAAAAAAAAAAAAGAACTCGAATAGCTGCTGACGCTTAAAAAGTTGGGAGGTTTCACATTGTAACTGTGTTATTTCTTCCTGACCTATATTGCTGCTTCTCTGCACATTCCTTTTTTGTTCCCCCTGTGTCTCAGGTTAGGGAACACTAACTCAAATGCCTAATGGAGCCAGGCAGGTAAAACAAGTAAAACAGACTAGCTGGGTCCTGGAGAAAACCAACTGAAAGCAGCAAACCATTTCTCAGTTTCAGCCAGCTCTTGCTATATAGGAATGCTTAATGAACACTGGCTCCCATGGTTTAATGTTGGCATTCAGCCATTCTTCTCTGTGGCAAACGTAGCTTACACAACCATATACACAATCACCTCTCTCCCTCTCAGCACGGTCCCTTTCCATCATGTCAATGGGAGAAATTTGGCCCAGCCTTTCTAAGACTGCCACTCATTCTGAGACTGCTCCAAACCTGCCCCGACTTTGCTCTTTCAACCTACCACCCAACCCTCCACCACCACCCCCCACCGTGGACTCCAATGTTCGTGGACATTTCTAATATAAAGACACTCAAGTTCCCTAATTCCTTTACTTAAGACAACCTGAACAGCTCTCCTCTTTAAAAAAAAAAAAAAAAATGGATTTCCAGGTAAGATTTACTTTCAACACAGGGCCTTGTTTTCTCAAATTCAAAAGTATGAAAATAAAAACCACTATTTTGGGGCTCCTGGGTGGCTCAGTCATTAAGCGTCCGCCTTCGGCTCAGGTCATGGTCCCAGGGTCCTGGGATCAAGCCCCACATTGGGCTCCCTGCTCAGCAGGAAGCCTGCTTCTCCCTCTCCCACTCCCCCTGCTTGTGTTCCCTCTCTCACTGTGTCTGTCAAATAAAATCTTTAAAAAAAAAAATTTAAAAAACCCCACCATTTTAATAATAGTATGCATTAAAAAAATACTGTAACTGGAAATAAAAAGAGGTGCTAACCATGGATTATTTCAGTCACTTGTTGGAATGTAATACACTGAACAAGTGACTTCAGTAACTTAATACATCCATAAATTATGCACAAATTCTTAAGCCAAACGTCCAATAAATATATACTTTAGGATTAAAAGCCACTAAAAATTTCTGATTACAATATTTACAGAAATAATGCATAAGGTCGTAGGGAAATGGACTGTGAACTGTGGCAGTGGCAAACAGATTAAATCATTTTGGAAAATAGTTTTATACTATTTTAAGCTGACAATGAATACACCATACGACTCAGCAATTCCACTCCACTAGATAAATTTTCCATGTGTACAAGCAGACATGGCAAGGATGTTCACTGAAGCACTGTTTATAAGAGCAAAATACCAAATAGATGCAATCCAACTGCCCCCCTGGTAGAAGAATGAATAAAGTAAGGTTTAATCACAATGGAACACTACACGGCAGTTAAAAAGAGATAGACATCTACACGGTATGCGCACATACACAAAACAGCACCCAAAGAAAAAAGCTGGGGAAAAAACCCCTTTATATATATTTACTATTGTATGAGTAATAAAAATACAAACAGTTAAAAAATGGCACACTAATTTCAGGACAATGATAAATTCTTCAAAGGGAGGCAAGTTAGGAAAGGGGTATGGGGTCGCAGGACTTTAGCTATAAAATAATGTTTTATTTTCAATAAGAAAAATACTAAAGTAAATTCCTTAAACTGTTAAGATTAAATCTTTTAGGGCTGTGCAGACAGCACTAACCCAACAGGTCTGGTTGCTTAGCCCTCACAGCTCTGCGGGACACTGGGACCATGAATGACCCTTGGCCAAGTCCTAGGAACATGGACCTCAGAATGTTCTTAATGTCACTGATGGATTGATGATTTTGTGGTGTACACCTGGAGCAATGGACCATGCTGTACCAGTTTGTCAGGGTTGCTTTGCACAAATACCAAGATTGACGACATGCACCTGGTTTCATTACTGGGGTCCTAAGTTTCAGTTGTCTTAACTGGCTGCCAGCAGGATGTGCCTGTGAAAACAACCCCCCACAAAAGCCTCAGATCCTGACACTCAGATGGGTTTCCCTGGGCAGAAGAGAGATTCAGCACATGTCCCTGTTGTTTGCTGCCAGAGAGAAAGCACATCGTGTGCAGCCCTGGAAGAGACTTGTGCCAGACCTCCCTAGACTCCCTGATGTCTATCTTTTCCTTGCTGCTTTTGTTCTGTATTCTTTACTGTAACAAACTTTGGCCACGAGTATAATTTGCTATGAGTCTTGTGAGTCCTTCTAGCACAATGACCAACCTTGGGTGATGGTGAAAAGACCAAACCAGGGGAATGTATGTTTGACAGGAGAAAAAAGGAAGTCAATAGCTTCCATAAAAAAGCCACTATTAACTGGTACATACGCCTGACTTTTTCCTATGCAAACCCAACACATATTATTACTTCTTACCAAAATGGGTACTATAATCATACAAAGAAGTTACTCAATTTATCTTGGACACCTTTCCATACTAGGGCATACAGATTTGCCTCATTGTGAGTCTGTGTAAAATTTCAGATTTATCGCATTCTTAGGAATTGCTGCACAGTAATTCATACCACAATGTGTTTAACCAATTTCCTATGAACTAACATCTGGGTTGCTAGGTTGATCTTAATTTTTCAATCCTGCAAATAATGCTATTGTGAAATCCTTGTGCACATGTGTGCAAGTAGTTCTATGAGATAAACTCCTGAAAGTTAAACTGCTAGGCCAAAAGATATTAATAGAAAACTGTAATAACATATTAGGAAAGAAGGCACACTCCCTTAAACATCAATACTGGAATATATGGTATACCTACCACCCTTCTCACTGTCACAGTGGGAAGCATCAAACTGTGCATCATCGTTCGGAATATGGACTCGAGCAACCACGAGATGATTCTGCTCATCAGATGTGTGAGTCCCCAGCACCAGCCAATGAAGGGCATAATCCTTTCCTTCCGGTCTGTTTAGGAAAGAAAATAAGTCACACTAACCCTACAAGAAATCAGTTGCTAACAAATTCAGTCCATCACCAATCATACTCATAATCATTGACTTCTCACCTAAAAAATATCTTCCATTTTAATAAACTAGACATTTCTAATTTTCCAATAAGAGGCAACAAGACAGAATGGAAAGTTTAAGCATTGAGCCAGAAAACTGGGTTCAAATCCTGGCTCAAACTAAAATTAACTACATGCAATTCTTTAAATCACAACTTCTTGGGGGCCCCAGTTTCTTCACCTAAAAAACAGGTTATGAGTGCAAAAGGCATGAAAACGCTTTATTAATGTTCATGGTGCTTAAAGTTTATGAAATGGGGACTCTCAATTTTATGGGGGGAGGGGTATCTTTGTTACCTTGCTTTATGGAACTTATTTTGAGGCTGAAGAACCTACTGATGCTTCTTGGCACCCTGGTCAAAACAGTGATTTTTTACAACTGTATCTATTAATGATGTTTTCCCATTTGTATTATCTAGAATAGCAATTTTCACCTGTGCTCCACGGTCCCACCTCAGTGAAGAGGGCCAAGACATAAGGCTCTGGGCCCCAACACCAGACAAGTTAGGCTATTTATCTGTTTCTAAAGTTCAATTGTACAAAGGATTCAATCGATTTTTAAAAAGGCTTGAGGGTTGCTTCTACAAATGTTAATTTACTAATAACTAAAAAAAATTACAAGATGAAATTTTACCAAGATTTGGCTTAATGTAAAAAAGAACAATAAATACATACACAACTCCAAGAAGAGAATAATGCAGCCATGGCTAAGCAATAGCAACTTGTCTGAAAAAAGACATGAGTCTTAGTCAATGTATGTTCAGGGGCCAAAAATAGGATATACCTATCAAAACAGTTAACTCTATCTTAGATGAACTTATATGGGGAGGGGGGAGGCAATGCATGTGAGCACTCACCCACTTATTTTTAAATGAAAAAAAACTTAGAAAAGTAGGCTCTAAGCAATGTAGTTTAGGAGGACTGAGACAAAACAAAATCTTCGTAGCTCAAAATGAAAGGGAACTTAAACACATCTCATTAAAACCATTTGAAGAGAAATAGGAATGCTTGAGAGAAGGGAAGCACTGCAGAGCAATATTAAGGCTAACATAAAAAGGAAGGAAGTGACTTTTTAGGGGGTTAAACAGAAAAAATAGGACCTTTCTAAGGAGCAGGGTCCCAACATGGACTGGAGAATCTAAAAAATTCCTCAACTCTAAAATTCAATTCATATATCCCTGACACAATAATCATATAAGGATTTTTTTTTTTACTGGAAATCCTTTCATCTCCATCATTAAAATACAAACTTATTTTCCTGAACCAATCAATATTACAATGTTTTCCTCCAATGCTGAATGCACCTAAGGCTGCAGAAGCACTAATGTTAAAAGACCTTGTCCATTTTCAGTGCCAGCATCCTTTGATCACTTGGACTTCACTGCTAAGAAATTCACCTAACAATCACAGATTATCACAAGGTTATTCTCAGTAGCACTGTCTTAGTGGCAAAAGACCGATAACAACCTAAGTATCCATCAATAAAGAACTGATGACATAAATTATAATATATTCATAAATGGAATTCTATGGAGCCCTTAAAACAAAAGAGCATATCTAAGCATGCTGATAGGAAAAAGTCTCCAATATAAACTACTAACTGTAAAGTCAAGTGAATAACTTGCTACCATAAAAAAAGATGGAGCGGAGGGGCGCCTGGGTGGCTCTGTTGGTTAAGCGTCTGACTCTTGGTTTCGGCTCAGGTCATGATCTCATGGGTCCTGGGACTGAGCCCCTTATCGGCCCCCGCACTCAGCCGGGAGTCTGCTTAACTTTCTCTCTCTCCCTCGCCCTCTGCCCCTCCCCCTGCTCATGTGCACATGTGTGTCTCTCTTAAAAAAAAAAAAAAAGATGGAGGGTAGATATGTATATGTACTTATTTCTGGAAGGATGGGTAAAAAAAAAAAAAATGCCAAAAATGACCCTCTGCTCTGGGTAATAAAACCAGGAGAATAAGGGACACGGAAAGGGAACTTATATTTCACTCCATGCACTTTGTACCACCTGAATTTGAGTGATTACAAAGATTTTTAAGTAGAGAATTAGTATGTTTAAATAACAAATTATTTAATAAGAGATATGGAAAAATGAAATTACTTCTTAGAAACACCTAAATAAAAATTTTTACAAGGCAAATCCACTATGTGGACAATTACCTAACTCAGTTTAAGGACAAGAATTCAGGAAGTGCAAGTAATTATTAGGAAGTATGTTGTATGTAGTATGTAGGCAAAAAGCAGGCCTTGGGGCGCCTAGCCTAGGTGGCTCAGTCGTTAAGCATCTGCCTTCGGCTCAGGTCATGATCCCAGGGTCCTGGGACTGAGCTCCGCACTGGGCTCCCCGCTCAGCGGGAAGCCTGCTTCTCCCTTTCCCACTCCTCCTGCTTGTGTTCTCTCTCTTGCTGTCTCTATCTCTGTCAAATAAATAAATATTAAAATAAAAAAGAAGGCAGGCCTTATGAGGTTGACTAGGATCTAGTTCCTCAAAGACTCAGGGAGTTAAGAGTAGCCAACATTTCCAGTGTTCCATATAGTAACAAAACACAATCACAGTCCCTTCATATTCCAAATAGAATCCTGCAAAAGCACCACAAAGCCATCCTCAACATCCAAGAATGCAGGCTGGCTGGCATTTTCTTGCATTCCCAGAGCAACTGCACATCCCACAACCAGATCCCACTTCTTTGTATGCAAAGAACACCATGGAATACATAATTTAAGGTATTTTCTGTTAAGTTCTTAAGTGTTAATATAAAAGCAGTATGGGGGGAGGCTGGCTGGCTCAGTAGGTGGAGCGTGAGACTCTTGATCTCAGAGTTGTAAGTTTGAGCCCCACGTGGGGTGTACAGATCATTTAAAAACAAAAATCTTTATCTGGGCTAAGAACTTACAAATTTATCATCTTTAAAATTGTTACACAAAACATATCATAGGTAACATTTTCAAAAGACATGAATAAGCAGTTTTCATTGGAATCCAAATAGAGAAACAATTACACTCTAATAAATTATTTCTGAATACAAAGGGGTGGGAATATCAGCATCAGTCACCACTTACTGCGTACTTACACCGTGCCAGCACTTTAACAGTGCATGATCTTATTTAATTCCCTCAAAAGTAGGCAGTCAGAACGGCCAGCACCTCCACTTACAGATCAGACAGCTTGGGGACAGAGACTAACCAACGTGCCCTAATTTAGCTACTAAGAAGCAGGATTCAAACTCCAGTTTCTAACCTTAGAGTCCCACCCACCCCCGCTGTTTTCTACTGTTAAGGTAGGTCAAAAAGATCCAAAAGAATGTAAATTAAGCTGTTAAAGCTTTTAATTTACTTAACAGGAATGCACAGGGAGTCAAAAATACATGGTGTTCAAAATGAGAACCTGAATACCCTTAAGTATTTGATGCTCAGAATTGTTATGTCAGTGCTTAGAAGTCTCCATTATTTATTTATTTCTTGGCTACTCTTCCTACATCTGTATATCTACATTGTGATTTTTGGGAACCCCAATGGAAGCCCCTACCTGTATGGAAGACAATGTTTGCATATGGAGAATCTGGCCATTGAAGGAGTAACCTTATATAAAATTAACTTGCTCTTATTTTCATTACTTGTCTCAAAATCCCCTTCCTAGTTTTGTTAATCCTCATTAAATTATATGCTCACAATACCTAAATTTAATAGTTTTAAAGTACATGGCCAAGTTCCTATTAGAAAAAGCGCAAGTGCATGAGAAAGGTAGTCTAATACAGGGCTTGCCTCAACTCTGGGATACTCAGTTTGGGCTCAAAATCACATTCCAGGGGCGCCTGGGTGGCTCAGTTGGTTAAGCGACTGCCTTCAGCTCAGGTCACGATCCCAGGGTCCTGGGATCGAGCCCCGCATCGGGCTCCCTGCTCAGCTGGAAGCCTGCTTCTTCCTCTCCCACTCCCCCTGCTTGTGTTCCCTCTCACGCTGTCTCTCTCTCTCTCTCTCTCCCCCTGTCAATTAAATAAATAAAATATTTTTTAAAAAAACCACATTCCACCACTTACAGGCTGTGTGATCTTGGGAATTTTACTTAACATCTCCACCCCCGTTTCCACAACACAAGGATGATAAAAAGTAATCACAGTATAGTTCTGAGTATTAAACCAAACAAGGGGACACAAAACTGTTCACATGTGCCAGGCCCTATTTTAAGTGTTCAATAACACCAGCAATTATTACCAGGGAAATTTTAGAAATGGCTGAAAAGAACACTCTTACGAAGACCAACAACAGCCTCAAAGTGTATTCCACACTATTAGCCAGTAACATCTTTTCTTTGGTGATCTGTTGCTAAATTCTTTTCCCCTATGTCAATTAAAACCTATTCATATTGGGGTAGCTGATTACATGGATGTGCTCACTTCATAAAAATCCATCAAGCCATATGCTTATGATTTGTGCACTTTTCCGTACATACCCTATTTTTCAATAAAGTTTTAAAGAAATCCATTAGTCTGGGGCCCCCCAAAATGCCACTATTTAAGCCCAAGAAATGTCAAATATGTCAGATGCTTCCCACGAATATCATTAATGACACTTTATCCCCACACTTACGTATCAGAAACCATCCCATAAATCACTTGTTTTGAAAATATAAATCACCTGCCACCTCATCCAAAGGCTAAACTGATTACACGCTCATGTTGTGTGTGTGAAATGCCGAAACTAGAAAATTAAGGACAATAGTTAAATCTATGCAAAGTAAAAGTTGCCAGAAACCCTTACTTAGTCACTTCAGGAAGCCACTGAACCGTAAGACTCGGCCACTGAAGAGCATGGGTCATAACCAGGTCATACAGAAACGGTGTATTCTTCTTCCAGATTTTATATTCTTCATTGATGACACGCTCCTCCACAGTATCTTCAAACACTGAAATTTGGAGAAAGCCCATACAATTAAGTGGCTGAGAGAAATCGAAGTCAGAATCTGTACATAGATACTAGAGGTCACCTCGAGATGGCCACACCTAATCCACTCAGCTTTACCTCTAATTTGGACACGAACTAACTGCTCTTCCAGAATGTAGAGAGAGTATTTATTAACACCAGGAAGCTTATTTTTTGCACTTAGAAATCAATACCGCTTGCGTATACAGAATTGGGTAATTACACAGACAACGATTTTGTTTCGCCACTTACAGCTGTTCGCACCTGTTCTAAGATGACGACCCATATGCACAGTGGCTCCACGACCCACCCGGAGAGACGAATCCACGTGTAGCAGAAACCCCTCGGCCCGCTCCCTCCATCCCCCACCAGGAGCGGCCTCCGCTCCCACGAAGCCCGCGTCAGCAGCCATAGACCGGCGTGTTCCAGAATCCCCCGGACAAGGGCCGCGACCCCGAAGCGGTCGACGCGCGCGCGTGGAAGGAGCAGCCGTGTCCGCTTTCCGGTGGCGGAGGCCGCCTCCGCCCGAGAGCCAAGGGCGCCGAAGGGAGCGCCGCCGCCGGAGGGGGGAGGGGGATTGGGGGAGCGGAGGGGGAAGGGGGCCCAACCCGCGGCCCCGCGCCCGGCTCCGGAAGTGCTCGGAGCCCTCCGCGCCGCGATCCCGTACCGAGTAGGCCCCTCGAGGCGCGCGCCTAGCCTCGCGCCCGGCCCCGCCCCCTGCTCCTCACGCCAATTCGCGCCTTTCGCCGGCGCGTGCCGCGGCCTCGCGCGCCCGCCGCCCCCCGCGGTCCCGGCGCGCGCCGCCCCGCAGGGCCTCTTACTCTCTTTACTCGCCATCTTGCGTCGGGTCGTTCGCCCCTCGCCGCCGCCTCGGACTCCCCTCGCTAGCCAACAGCCGCCCAACCGCAGGCGTTCCTGCCTCGCCCAGGCGCGTCACACTCTTCTAGCTCTCGAAGCGTGAGCTCCGTCTTACAGCCTGGGTGCTCCCCAAACGCTGCGTCCTTCTCTCCTGCCTCCTCCCCGCTCGCGGGTACCGAGGTCTGAGGCGCTCTTCTCTCTCTCTCCAAACTTGGAACGAGACTTTTCAACCCGCGCCTCCCAGCCCGCCCAGGCAGCTGAGCGCAGGCGCATCCGCCCTGGGAAAAGTGAGAGGCGGCGGAGAGGCGGGCCTGGGAGCCAACGGCTCGGTCGTTTCAACCAATGAGGTGCGGCAGGCAGGTTTCACGCGGCATTTGGAGGCGGGCTTCTGGGGGTGGGCGGGGCGTTCCGCGGCAGGAAGTTGGCGAGGCGCAGGCGCGAGGACTCGCCCAGCGCTCCCAGGGCCGGGCGCGGGGGCGGATGGGGGGCGCGCGGGGGTGGGGCGGATGGGGGCGCGGCGTGCGGGCTGCGCGGGGGCCACGAGCCCCGGGGCCGCGGGGCGTGGCTGCTTTCCGCGGTGGGGTGGGGGGGGCAGGGAGACTGCCGCCGCTTAGCCAAGCAAAATCTCAGAGCGAGGGAGGAAAATGGTTTCTAGTCTCGAGAGATTACTGTGCCCTCAAAATCTTCCCGATAATCACGGGCATGCAATTCTGTGCACCCTGAAAGGTTTCCCTCCGGCCGACTGGCTTTTCCTGGGGCCCGGTCGAGCTGAGGTGGGGTTCGTTGGAGGCAAAGGGAACCTTTTACAGAGGCCGCGGGCGTTTTTGACTGCTGAAGCCGCTGGGCCTCCCCGTTAGGCTAAACCTGCGGCCTGTACTGGCACAGGCCGCCGACAGCTCAAAACTGACTTGAATAACATTTTCGTTTGTTCGCACATTTGGGTCCTTAAAATGATTTGCGGCCTCTCGAACTGCAGAGAATTGTGTCCCTACCCCGGCGTTCTTGTCTCCGTCCCAGTCCTGGACCCTGCTGAGTCATTCCTGTCACCTGCAGGGGTCCCAGGGCGACCCCACTCCACGATGGCGAAGCTGGGGAGAGCTGCCCTAAGCTGACCCGGGATGGCTTACTTGAGCCCTGCTCTACCTTGGAACTTGCTAGCCCCTGAGGAGTGCGTGGGGGTGAGGGGAAAGTGGGCTGCAAGGCCAGAAGGGCCAGAGGGTACCGGGTTGGGGGAGGTGGCCAAGATGCCTACGTGCAAAGGGAACCTCGGTGTACATCCAGACTCGGAGAGAGGCTCCCCCTGCAAAAGCACCCCAGAACATTTGCTGCCTTGATATTTTCCAAATGCTTTCACGAGAGTGACCATGGTGATCCTCAGACGAAATTGTTCAGTTGCCGCTGTGATGCTCACTTTTCTGATCAGGAAACAAACTCAGACGTTACTCTAGTCGGTGGCAGAACCAGTAATATTACCTTATATAGAAATTTACTGTCTGGTGTCTCTGCTTTCCAATAGGTTACAATTCATTATTATAACACTCTGCCTTCATGTCAGGCCCAGGAATCTTGTTAGGGACTAGAGCTGGGGCGGGGCGGGGCGGGGCAGAGGGGAGCCTCGGCTGGAGAGGGACGAGGGTTGGAAGGTGTTTAAATAGCACAGCTCTCATATTCTAGAACACTGGTTGGCAAATGTTTTTCTGAAAGGGGCCAGAGAGTAAATATTTTAGGCGTTGGGAGCAACTACTCAGCCCTGCCACCTTACAGTGAGAAAGCAGCCCCAGACAATATGGATAAACCTGGCTATATTCCAATAAAACTTTATAGACACTGAAATTTCATATAAATAATTTTCACTGAATTTTCATATAAATTTCACATGCCACAAAATATTCTGATTTGTTTTTCAACTACTTTAAAATGGAAAAGTCATTCTTAGCTCGTGGGTCATACAAAAACAGGTGGTGGGTTGTATTTGGCCAGAGGACTCTAGTTTGCCCACCTTGTTCTAGAATAATTGTCTTAACAGCTTTACTTCGGTGGGAATGTCCTCATGTGCACAGCAAGAGAAGGCTTGGCAGACAATTTCCAGTCTCCCTTTAATCTATTTTACTTATATTTGATGGGTAGGCATGATTTCCAAAACCTATTACATGTGTAAAGAGTTGAAAGAAGGGGGCTCCTGGGTGGCTCAGTCGTTAAGCGTCTGCCTTCAGCGCAGGTCATGATCCCAGGGTCCTGGGATCGAGCCCCGCATCAGGCTCCCTGCTCGGCGGGAAGCCTGCTTCTCCCTCTCCCGCTCCCCCTGCTTGCATTCCCTCTCTCGCTGTGTCTTTCTCTGTCAAATAAATAAATAAAATCTTTAAAAAAAAGTTGAAAGAAATCTTCACAGACATTATGGCTTTAAAATCTTTATACTGTCCACCTCACTGAGGGTCAGAGGCAGAAGTATGAAGCAGATATTTTGGGAGTTTCTGAAAATATTCGGGCACTATTATATACTTAATCCAAAAGTATCATGTACAACATATTTTATTAGCTTTGGATTTTTTTTTGTTAGGTAGAATCTGTCAATCCTTCCCTCTAGTTTTTTTGGTCTTTTTTTTTTTCCTGGCCAGGTACTTTTTTTTCCTCAAAAAGGTAATATGTTTTCCTTCAAGTTGCTAAACTGTTCGATTTCGCTTTTGGTTTTCACCTCAACTTTTTAGCTCTCGTCATGATCTTTTCTCCCACTTTCTCTGTGTTTTTGTTTCTCTTGCACTCAGCTAAGTCTGCTAAATGAGTGAGGCACCCACAGGTGCATGCATCAAGTGTGGGCTCTCTTACCCCAGAGGAGCCCTGTTTAGGTACCTTTCTCTAAGACTGCTTCCATCAAAGTTGCTATATTGTTAGCCACCACTTTCTCCATGCCTACTGTGTTTTACTTGTATTATAAACCAAAACGGGTTACACCAAACCGTGCTGACCTTTAATATGTATGACGCAGTCTGGTATTTTATTTCATTTAAAAAATATGCAGATTACCCTGTACATTGCATTTTTGTGATCACACTTAGTCACAACTTGAAGTTTGAAAAACACACTAGGATATTTTTGAAGGCTCTAACCATCTTTCATAAAATAGGAACACACCAGGGCACCTATGTGGCTCAATCAGTTAAGTGTCTGACTTCAGCTCCAGTCATGATCTCCGGGTCCTGGGATCCAGCGTTCCCCTCACCCCCACCCCCCCCCCCCCCCCCCCCCCCGCTGCGCTCAGTGGGGAGTCTGTTTATCCACTCTGTCCTCCCTACCCCCTGCTGCTCATGCTCACTGTTGCTATCTCTCTCTCTGTCTCTCAAATGAATAAATAAAATCTGTAAAAAAAATAGCAACAGGGGCACCTGGGTGGTTCAGTCATTAAGCGTCTGCCTTCGGCTCAGGTCATGATCCCAGGGTCCTGGGATCGAACCCAGCATCAGGCTCCCTGCTCGGCGGGAAGCCTGCTTCTCCCTCTCCCACTCCCCCTGCTTGTGTTCCCTCTCTTGCTGTCTCTTTCTCTCTCAAATAGAATAAATAAAATCTTAAAAAAAAATAGCAACACATCCCCATCCTCCCCTCACACAGGTAATTGCATCCTATCCCCTTTACTCTTTTTTTCTCATAGTGCTTTTCACCACCTGACAAATGTTTGTTCATAGGTTATTCTCTCTACACTAAAATGTAAGTTGCAGGATCTTTGTTTTGTTATATCCCCAGTACCTGGACCAGTGCTCACCACATGAGGAAGCTCAAGCAGAGAATGGTGGTTTCTTGCCAAGGTCATATAGCTAGTGAGTGTTGGACTTGGAATCTGAATTCGATCAGTCTTATATTAACACAGCAAAACTGATCCTATGTGATAGAATGAACTGTTTACCAAAAGAAATGA
Organism: Phoca vitulina; assembly: GCF_004348235.1. Taxonomy (NCBI): domain Eukaryota; kingdom Metazoa; phylum Chordata; class Mammalia; order Carnivora; family Phocidae; genus Phoca; species Phoca vitulina. The sequence continues at coordinate 3,196,208 of NW_022589758.1, forward strand.
GAGAGGAAGGGCACCTGGGTGGCTCAGATGGTTAAGCGTCTGCCTTCGGCTCAGGTCATGATCTCAGGGTCCTGGGATCGAGTCCCGCATCGGGCTCCCTGCTCCTTGGGAGCCTGCTTCTCCCTCTGCCTTTCTCTCTCGCTCTGTCTCTCATGAATAAAAAAAAAAAATCTTTAAAAAAAATTAAAAAAAAGAAATGAGAGAGGGAAATAATACCCAGACATTCTGTGTTTGTAAGCAACCCTCACTAGTTTTTGGTGAAAATCTTAGCCATTCAAAAAGATTTTGGAGTACCTACTGTTTGCCATGCATTGTTCTGGGAACTGAAGATACCTGGAATGAATAAGACATATAGAGCTCCTACTCTATACATTCCGTTATTGTTTGTACATACATTCCTTCTATGTTATACATTCCTTTATTGTTTTTTTATTGCAAAAGCAAAGCTCATTACAGAAAAATATGAAAATTACACAAGCAAAAAGGAGCATAAAGAATACCAATTTTGTTTCTGACCAAATTATTTTCATCCAAATTGTTAGGAGCAGAAGAAGGTACAGAAAACATTAATAACTATTGTCTTTTGGTTACTGGTATTATGAATGATGGTTATTTTATTATTCATACATTGCTCTATTTAAAAAAATTCTCCTATGGACAAACATTACTCTCATAAGCAGGGGGAAAAAAAACCCACACATTTTTGAAAAAAATATGAAGAATGGTAGAAGAGTAATGCATACAAATGAATTGTCTTAATGTGATAGAATTCTAAGTCATTTCTCTTAAAATATTGTTTAATACACTTGTGTTAAAGGGAGTTGAAAGAAATTATTGTGAAATAGAAAACACTGTACTTGTTTGAACTTGTACTTTGTTTTCATTTACTATTGTGATATTTTATTAGGTAAAGTGAAGTCATTGTTTTATACTTATATATGTGTTAATATTTAACTTTTGTGGGTGTCCCTCTGGATTTCTGAAAGGCCAACTTACCCCGTTGTGCTGGCTGTTAATGTTAAGCAACATGATCTCTGCATTGGTGACAGTGAATAAAGGAAATGACCTAGACCAGAATCCCTGGGGCTTAGACTTAGAATCACTGGGGCGGAGTAAATAAATATTTGTCAAATGAAAAATATTGAATAGGAAACTCCTCCTGGTCTGTCCCAATCCATAAGTAGTGATAACAAGGCTTCACATGTGGAACCTTCTTTTAGAAAAATTGCTCTGAGCATTCCACCCCAAGATCATTGTTTTTTTATTCAAAGTTTTAAGTACACAATGCATTGTAATTTACAACGGAAGACTGCTTCTGAAGTTCAATATAGTGAAAATTTGTTGTAATTGCTAGCTATCATCCATTCTTCCTTCTCCAGGAAACAGCATGCTAAATTTCTTTTGGTTGAGTTCCTCTTCCTTCTCCAAACTTCTTACAGGTTGGTAGGATTGTCCATCAAGATACCTCACCCTCGGGGCGCCTGGCTGGCTCAGTCAGTGGAGTGTGCAACTCTTGATCTAGGGGTTGTAGGTTCGAGCCCCACATTGGGTGTAGAGAGTACTTAAAAAATCTTTAAATGAGGGGCGCCTGGGTGGCTCAGTCATTGGGCGTCTGCCTTCGGCTCAGGTCATGATCCCAGGGTCCTGGGATTGAGCCCTGCATCGGGCTCCCTGCTCAGTGGGGAGCCTGCTTCTCCCTCTCCCACTCCCCCTGCTTGTGTTCCCTCTCTCATTGTGTCTCTCTCTGTCAAATAAATAAATAAAATCTTTAAAAAAAAAAAAAAAAAGAGGGCGCCTGGGTGGCTCAGTTGGTTGAGCGACTGCCTTTGGCTCAGGTCATGATCCTGGAGTCCCTGGATCAAGTCCTGCATCGGGCTCCCTGCTCAGCGGGGAGTCTGCTTCTCCCTCTGACCCTCTCCCCTCTCATGTGCTCTCTCTCTCTCTCTCTCTCATTCTCTCTCGCAAATAAATAAATAAATAATCTTTTAAAAAAAATAAATAAAAAAAAGATACCTCACCCTCGACCAGCCAAAGGGCAGGCAATTAACCCCAGTGGGGCCAGTCAGCCACACCCTTCCTGGAAAGTGGATTCTGTAGATTTATGCTGCTAAAGTATCCCAAGTTGCCTTCCATTGGTTCCCACTTTCTAGATCTCTGGAATGGCTCTGGTTCCCACCCTTTACAAATTGGTTCCTTTGATTCTGTGAGTTGATCATATCTTTCCATAGATTCCCTTCCTGAGTCCATCTGTTGCATACAACAGAATCTCTGATAGTCACCTAACCCTATCCCCTTCCGGCTCCAAGTCCTGAATTCAAGCACAGATTCTTCTGAATAAGGAACATGACCCTTATAGGTGGAAAGGAAATAAAGAAGATACTAAAATATTGGGGGGGGAGTTGGGAACATTTTGTTTGCAACTGTATAAAAGCTACAGGAAAACAAAGCCATGCTAAGTATTTCCAATAGAGCAGATTCAATACAGAGAATTGGGTACATCGATGTTAGATGAAAGAGGGGACGACAAGATAACCCAGATATTTGTCATTGCTTCCTGTGCCCCTAGGGCTGATCTTAGTAACTGCAAGAAGTTACCACTGCTGGGCTGGGAGAACAAAAGGAAAGAAGTGGGGTTACCAGAACCTGGGATTGTGAAGGAGAGGTCTCGAGCTGGCTGGCTCTTGGACCTCTGGTGGAGGCACTCCACACAGCCCCTGCTCAGGGGTGTACTACTGAGCACGAGGTCAGACCACCAAGGAAGGTGTGGCCAGTGAGTGTTGGTGCCTCTGTGGGGATCTGGTGTTGTGTGCTGGGAAGATTGAAAGAAGCTGGAGACCCGAACTATGGGGGGAAGCTGTTGATAGAAGCTGGCAACCAGAGGTCCCTTCTTCCCTTCAATCTGCCATCAGAACCTTCCATTGACAGAACCTAATAGGGAGACAATGGGCATGGGAGTTTGGGAAAAGGAGTTTGCAGAATCCCAGCCCTGGCACCACAGAGCATAGTAAAAAAGTTTGGAGCTAAGAGATGGTGGCAGGTAAATAACCATGACAAAAGCATGCTTTTAAAAGGATAAGTAATGGTTTTTGAAAATAGAATTCCCAAGCAAATTGGAAATTTTCAGTATATCTGTGGCTAAATGTAAATTGCATCATTATTTTACTTTATGCCAAAAGACCTAAGGGCTCAAATTTCAAACCTGTAACATGTTCTCCGGCCCTTAGTGATGGCATATGGATGTATCAGTTGAAAAATTTGTCTCCTAATACATATTTATGAGGTGCAGGAGGCACGGCAAGATTGTTCCCTTTGATTATTACAAAGAGGAAACCAGCTTTGATGTAGACCTATCTTAGTCATCAAAAGGTCTGTAATTGTAAGGTCATTTACAAATTCCTATTGAAAATTGCTTTTCAAAATATGCTAGGAGAAAAGCCAGTGAAATTCATTATACAATTGAGAAAATACTTTATAGTCTCACTTAAGGGAAATTACTACACATGCTTCAAAAGTATAGGCTGATTAAGCCAACAGATTTTATTTGAAAGTTTGCAAAATTACTAGTCTTCTAAGATTAATGAATAGAAGGGGAAAATACTATACTAGTAGCAAAACAAAATGTTAGATGAAAAATGCATCTATGAATGTTCCTGGCAGCTTTATTTGTAATAACCAAAAACTGAAATTGGCCTAGATGTCCCTCAGTGGGTGAATAGTTAAACTATGGTACATCCATACCACAGAATTCTACTCAGCAATAAAAGGAAAGAAACTATTGATATACAAAGCTTGGATGAATCTCTAGGGAATTATGTTGCGTGGAAAAAAAAACCCAAAAGATTACATACTTTATGATTCCATTCATATAGATTTTTGAAGTGACAAAATTTTAGAAACTGAGGAGAGATTAATAGTTGCCAAGGGTTAGGGATTGGGGATGGAGGTTCAAGAATGTGAGTGTGGTTATAAAAGGACAAAGTGAGGAATCCTTATGCTTGTGGTATTGGAACTTTCTGGTATCTTGACAGTGGTGGTGGATATATAAACCTACACAGGTCATAAAATTGAATAGCACTTAATACACAAACATACACAAATGAGTACAAGTAAAACTGGGGGAAATCTGAATAAGATTAGTGCATTATAACAATGCCAGTATCCTGGTTGTAATATTATACTTCAGTTTTGCAAGATGTTACCTTTGGGGGAAACTGGGCAAAGTGTATGCAGGATGAATCTACAATTATCTCAAAAATTTTAATCAAAAATTAAAATTAGGGGCGCCTGGGTGGCTCAGTCGTTAAACGTCTGCCTTCGGCTCAGGTCATGATCCCAGGCTCCTGGGATCGAGTCCCACATCGGGCTCCCTGCTCGGCGGGAAGCCTGCTTCTCCCTCTCCCACTCCCCCTGCTTGTGTTCCCTCTCTCGCTGTCTCTCTCTCTGTTAAAAAATAAATTAAAAAATCTTCAAAAAAAAAAAAAGAAAAGAAAAGGGGCATCTGGGTGGCTCAGTCAGTGAAGTGTCTGCCTTCAGCTCAGGTCATGATCTCGGGGTCCTGGGATCGAGCCCCGCATCGGGCTCCCTGCTCCGCGGGAAGCCTGCTTCTCTCTCTGCCCCTCCCCCTGCTCCTGCTTTCTCTCTCTCTGTCAAATAAATAAATAAAATCTTTAGAAGTGGTGTGCAGTAACAATAAAAAAAAAAACCTTAGCAATACTTTCAGTCTAGGTCCATTTATTAACTGAAGTAAACACAATAGTTCCTACATGGGTGATTTTTTAAAAAGATTTTTTTTTTCCAGTCAATGAAAGGGAAACTTTATTGAGGCCCCAGGGCCTTGGGGCTCAGGCAGGAGGCCGCCCTGCAGGCAAAGGAAGAGCTGGTGGAGGGGCCTTATTTGACCTTCTTTTTGGGGTGCAGGTTGTTGGTGTGGCCGCACTTCTTGCGGCAGTTGACAGCGCGGGGCTGCAGGCGAGCATAACACTTGTGGCAGATCATCTTGTCGCAGTTGTATTTCTGGGCCAGCTGGCGGAGGGAAGGCTCGATGATGCCACCCCGTAGGCGAAGCACCAAGTGCAGGGTGGACTCTTTCTGGATATTATAGTCTGACAGAGTACGGCCATCTTCCAGCTGTTTGCCCGCAAAAACCAGACGCTGCTGGTCAGGCGGGATGCCCTCCTTGTCTTGGATTTTGGCTTTGACATTCTCAATGGTGTCACTGGGCTCGACCTCAAGGGTGATGGTCTTGCCCGTCAGGGTCTTCACAAAGATCTGCATCTCTGCGTCTGGCGCGAATCCGCAAGGCCGCCGCCACCAAACCGCTCGGCCACCTCGTTGAAGAGAAAGAGCTAAAAAAGATTTTATTTATTTATTTGAGAGAGAGAGCATGAGTTGGGGGGAGGGGCAGAGGGACAGGGAGAAGGAGAAGCAGACTCCCCGCTGAGCGGGGAGCCATGCGGGGCTCGATCCCAGGACCCTGGGATCATGACCTGAGCCAAAGGCAGATGCTTAACCGACTGAGCCACCCAGGCACAACCATGTGTGATTTTTTTTAAAAAAAGATTTATTTATTTATTTTAGAGAGAGAGGGTGCGGTGGGGAGGAGCAAAGGGAGAGGAAGACTTAAAGCAGACTCCACTCTGAGCATGGAGCCTGATGTGGGGTTTGATACAGGGCTCGAACTCAGGACCCTGAGATCGCGACCTGAGCTGAAACCAAGAGGCAGATGCTTAATTGACTGCGCCACCCAGGTGCCCCCCACCAGCATGTGTGGTTTCTTTTTTTAACTTTTCTTTTTTTTTCTAAAGATTTTATTTATTTATTTGACAGAGAGAGAGAAAGCAGGAGCAGGGGGAGGGGCAGAGAGAGAAGCAGGCTTCCCGCGGAGCAGGGAGCCCGATGCGGGGCTCGATCCCAGGACCCCGAGATCATGACCTGAGCTGAAGGCAGACACTTCACTGACTGAGCCACCCAGATGCCCCTTTTCTTTTCTTTTCTTTTCTTTTTTTTAAAGATTTTTTTTATTTATTTTTTAACAGAGAGAGAGACAGCGAGAGAGGGAACACAAGCAGGGAGAGTGGGAGAGGGAGAAGCAGGCTTCCCGCCGAGCAGGGAGCCCGACCTGAGCCGAAGGCAGACGCTTAACGACTGAGCCACCCAGGCGCCCCTAACTTTTCAATTATGGACAATTTCAAACAAATACAAAAGAAAAGAGAGTAGTGAAATGAACCCCCATGTACACACCACCCGGCTTTGATAATTATCCGCTCATGGTCAAGTGTGTTTCATCTATGCCCCCCCCCCCCCCCGTCCACTCCTGCCATCCCTCATTATTTTGATGCATATTTCACATCTCATGTCATCTGTAAATATTTCTATATGCATCTTTATATAAGAGTTCCCTTTTCTAAACATTTATTATTTTAATTTTTTTTTTTACTGAGGATGTTGATTTTGGGGGTCTTAGAGTGTTTAAAAGTAATCTCTATGCTCAACATGGGGCTCAAACTCACAACCAGGAGATCAAGAGTCACAAACTCACAACCAGGAGATCAAGAGTCACATGCTTTACTGACTGAGCCAGCCAGGCAGCCAGGCACCCCAAGTTCCTTTTTTAAAAAATTCAAAATAACAGCAATACATTTGCATGTACAAAAAAATGTATCAATTCTTTGATATCAATACCCAGACAGCATTTATATTTACTGGCTTGTCTCTTAATAAAGGTTATGCTTTAGCTTTACTGAGGTATAGTTTATGTACAATAAACAGCACCTATTTATTTTTTGAAAGATTTTATTTCTTTATTTGAGTGAGAGAGTGAGCGAGAGAGAGAGCACAAGTGGAGGGGAGGGGCAGAGGGAGAGGGAGAAGCAGACTCCCAGTTGAGCAGGGAGCCGGATGCAGGGCTCGATCCCAGGACTCCAGGATCATGACCTGAGCTGAAGGTGGACACTTAACAGACTGAGCCACCCACGCACCCCAACAGCCCCTATTTAAAGTATGCAATTCAGGGGCGCCTGGGTGGCTCAGTTGGTTGGGCGACTGCCTTCGGCTCGGGTCATGATCCTGGAGTCCTGGGATCGAGTCCTGCATCAGGCTTCCTGCTCAGTGGGGAGTCTGCTTCTCCCTTGGACCCTCCCCCCTCTCATGCTCTCTCTCTCTCTCTCTGATTCGCTCTCTCAAATAAAAAAAATTAAAGTATGCAATTCAGTAAGTTTTGACAGATGTAAGCACCTATGAAAACAACACTACAATAAAAAAAACAAAACAGAACATTTCAATCATGCCCAAAAGTTTCCTTGTGCCCCTTCCTCCATCTATGGCCACAAAGCAACCACTGATCTGCTTTCTGTCACTAAAATGAGTTTACAGAGAATGTGGTTTTGAAAACAGCAACAACATAAATGGTACACGATTTTATAAAAATTAGAAGGGAATGTAGAGAATAAAGAAAAATATACGCATATTCTTCTTTATATATTTTGATGGTGAGCCCCTGAGGCAGAAAGCAAGTTAAACTTAGAATACTATCATAATAACAGCTGACATTTATTGAGCAGTCTATGTCAGATATTTTATATATATTATCTAATTTGTCTCATGATAACCCTATGTTATTATCAATACTATTATTATCAAACTCATACATTTGAGGAGACTGAGGCACAGAGAGGTAACTTGCCCATGGTCTCACAGCTTGTAACTGAAGGAGCTTAGATTAAAAAACTAAGTCTTTGGGGCACCTGGGTGGCTCAGTCGTTGGCTGTCTGCCGTCGGCTCAGGTCATGATCCCAGGGTCCTGGGATTGAGCCCCACGTCAGGCTCCCTGCTCAGCCGGAAGTCTGCTTCTCCCTCTCCCACTCCCCCTGCTTGTGTTCCTGCTCTCACTGTCTCTCTCTCTGTCAAATAAATAAATAAAACATTTAAAAAAACCACTAAGTCTTTGACTCCAGAGCAATGCCCTTAAATATAGCTGTGGTCAGTTTATCAGCAAAAAGAACTGACATGAGAACACCTGGATGTGTTGCTGAAAAGTCTTACCCTTTTCTTGGGCAAAGGAGTAAAGGCAATTCAATGCATAAAGGATAGTCTGTTCAACAAATGGTTCTGGAACAACTGGACATCCACGTGCAAAAAATGAAATCTAGACACAGACCTTACATCTTTTATAAAAATTACCTCAGAATAGATCATAGACCTAACTGTGAAACTATAAACTCCTAGGAGAATTAAAAAATGGGCAGAGGACCCAAGCAGACATTTTCCAAAAGAAGACATCCAGATGGCCATCAGTTGCAAGATGCTCAACATCACTCATCATTGGAGAAATGCAAATCAATACCACAATGAGCTATCACTTCACACCTGTTAGGATGCCTATTATCAGAAAGACAAGAGATAAACACTGGTGAGGATGTGGAGGAAAGGGAACCCTTGTGCACTGTTGGTGCAAATACAAACTGTTACAGCCACTATGGAAAACAGTATGGAGGTTTCTCAAAAAACTGATAGAAGTTATCGTATGATCTGACAATCCCACTTCTGGGTGTATATCCAAAGGAAACCAAATTGTTACCTTGAAGAGCTATTTGCACTTCCATGTTCATTGCAGCATAATTCATAATAGCCAGAGTATGGGAACAATCTAAGAGTCAATCGACAGGTGAATGGATAAAGAAGCTGTCATATGTATGTACAATGGAATATTATTTGGCCTTAGAAAAAGGAAATCCCATCATTTAGAACAACATGAATGAACCTGGAGGTCATTATGCAAGAGAAAGACAAACACCTCATGGCACCTCTTCTATGTAGCATCTAAAAAAAAGAAATAACAAAAAAAGTTGACCTCATAGAAACAGAGAGTAGAAAAGTAGTTGCCATGAGCTGGGGGTGGGAGAAATAGGGAGAAGTTGGTCAGATTGTACAAACTTTCAGAAATGAGATGAATAAGGTCTGAGGATCTAATGTACAACATGGTCACTATAGTTAATAACACTATATTGTTTAACTGAAATTTGCTAAGGGAGTAGAACTTAAATGTTCTCACCAAAAAAATTAAAAAGGCAAATATGTGATGGATGTATTAACTTGGCGAGGGGAACCCTTTCACAATGTATATGTATATCAAATCATCACATTGTACACTTTATTTTTTTTATATTTATTTCTTTTAGAGACAGCGCAGGCATGGATGAGAGCAGGGAGAGGGTCAGCAGGAGAGGGAGAGAGAGAATCCCAAACTGACTCTGCTGAGTGCAGAGCCCAGTGGGAGACTCAATTTCACAACCCTGAGATCATGACCTGAGCCGAAATCAAGAGTCGGATGGTTAACCAACTGAGCCACCCAGGTGCCCCCGTACACTTTAAATATCTTAAAATTTTATCAATTATGCCTCAATAAAGTTTGGGGGAAAATGCTGAAAAAAAAATCCTCCTAGAAGATAACATAGGAGAAAATCTAGGTGACTTTGGATTTGGTGATGACTTCCATGATATGATACCAAAAGCATGATCCATGAAAGAAAAAAAACTGATAATTTGGACTTCATTAAAATTAAAAATGCTCTGCTCTGTTAAGAGAATGAAAAAACAAGCCACAAACTTGGAGAAAATATTTGCAAAATATATATCGAATAAAAGACTGGTATCCAAAATATATAAAGACCTCTTAAAACTCAAGAATAAGAAAACAGGGGCGCCTGGGTAGCTTAGTCATTAAGGCGTCTGCCTTTGGCTCAGGTCATGGTCCCAGGGTCCTGGGATCAAGCCCCACATCGGGCTCCCCACTCAGTGGGAAGCCTGCTTCTCCCTCTCCCACTCCCCCTGCTTGTGTTCCCTCTCTTGCTGTGTCTCTATCTGTCAAATAAATAAAATCTTAAAAAAAAAAATAAGAAAAAACCCAATTTAAAAATGGGCAAACAATCTGAATAGACATCTCACCAAAAAAACATACTGATGGCAAGTAAGCACATGAAAGATGCTCCATATCAAATGTCATTACAGAGTTGCAAATTAAAACAATGGGATACTACTACACACCTATTAGAATGGCTAAAAACTATGGAGACAGCTAAAAGGATGCCAGGGGGGCGCCTGGGTGGCTCAGTCGTTAAGCGTCTGCCTTCGGCTCAGGTCATGATCCCAGGGTCCTGGGATCGAGCCCCACATCGGGCTCCCTGCTCCACGGGAGGCCTGCTTCTCCCTCTCCCACTCCCCCTGCTTGTGTTCCCTCTCTCGCTGTGTCTCTCTCTGTCAAATAAATAAATAAAATCTTAAAAAAATAAAAAAAAATAAAAGGATGCCAGGGGCTCAGAAGGAGGGAGGAAGGGATGAACAGATGGAACACATGGAATTTTTAGGGCAGCAAAACTATTTTAAAAAAATTTTTTTAAAGGTTTATTCATTTATTTATTATTTATTTATTTATTTGAGAGAGCGAGCACAAGCATGGGGAGTGGGAGGCAGAGGGAGAGGGAGAAGCAGGCTTCCTGCGGAGCAGGGAGCCCGATGCGGGGCTCGATCCCAGGACCCCGGGATCATGACCTGAGCTGAAGGCAGACGCTTAACCAACAGAACCACCCAGGTGTCCCAAAACTAATTTTTTTTAATTTAAATTCAAGTTAGTTAACGTATAATGTATTATTAGTCTCAGGGGTAGAATTTAGTGATTCATCAGTTGCATATAACACCGAGTGCTCATTACATCAAGTGCCCTCCTTAATGCCCATCACCCAGTTACCCCGTCCCCCCACCCACCTCCCCTCCAACAACCCTGTTTGTTCCTTATAGTTAAGAGTCTCATGGCTTGCCTCCCTCTCTGTTTTATCTTATTTTATTTTTCCTTCTCCTCCCTTCTGTTCATCTGTTTTGTTTCTTAAATTCCACATATGAGTGAGATCATATGGTATTTGTCCTTCTCTGACTGACAGATTTCACTTAGCATAATACCCTCTAGTTCCATCCACGGTCATTGCAAATGGCAAGATTTCATTCTTTTTGATGGTAACATTCCATTGTATTTATATGCCACCTCTTCTTTATCCATTCATCTGTTGATGGACATCTGGGCTTTTTCCATATTTTGGGTACTGTGGACATTGCTGCTATAAACATTGGGGTGCATGAGGGCAGCAAAACTATTTTGTATGATTCCATAATGGTAAATGCATGTTGTCATGTGTTTGACAAAAGCCAAAGAATGTACAACCCAAAGAGTGAACCCTAATGTGAACTATGGATTTTAGTTAATGACAATAATGTACCTATGTTGGCTCATCAGTTAGAACAAATGTACCACAATAATGCAAGATTAATGTGTGAAATTGAATCAATAAAGATTAACATGTGTGGATTAACATGGGACACTGTCGATTGGTGGGAGGAGGAGCTATGTGGAAACTGTACTTTCCACTCAATTGTTCTGTAAGCCTAAAACTGCTCAAAAAAAAATGTCTATTAATTGAAGCCTTATCCTCTGCGAGTCTCGGTTTCCTCATCTCAGAAGTGAGGAATTGGATTAGATCTCAGAATGAAATTTTGTCCTTAGAAGTAGAGATGAATGGGGGCAACTGGGTGGCTCAGGCGGTTAAGCGTCTGCCTTCGGCTCAGGTCATGATCCCAGGGTCCTGGGATCGAGCCCCTCATCAGGCTCCCTGCTCAACGGGGAGCCTGCATCTCCCTCTCCTGCTCCCCCTGCTTGTGCTCTCTGTCTGCCAAATAAATAAATAAAATCTTAAAAAGAAGGAGAGATGAATTATCACCCCCACCCCCTGCATTTCCCAGAGTGTTTACTTTATGATTGTCATCTCTCCCACCATGTGGCTGTCAGTGATTACACTGATAGATCAGCAGAGCTGCCATCACTTGGCTGTGCTTGTTCTGGCAAAGAATAGACTCACACAGTAAAGTTTTCTTTATCAAGTCTTTTTGGTAATATTTTAAACAGAACTTCAGGGAAAATTTGTTTCTATGTCTATCTATGTCTATTTGTTTCTTTGTCTTAAGTTTCCTGTCCACGTTTGTATGAAAGCCATTTTGTGTGTTCAGCTACAATTTTGGCTTTGGCGACCTTGAAAATATGATCATTTCAAGTTAGGGTAAATATGCTAACTTTTGGGAGAAATCTTAGTTATATTAAAATTTCAGCGAAATCCTTTGTTAACCTGGCCTTGTAGTTAAATATCACAATAGTTCAGTCCTACATGAACACAAAAATTTATATGATAATGTAAAATCAATTGGTCACAGGGACCTTGTGGTGTTATCCTGGTATGAAATAAAGACATTCAAGAGGATCCTGGCCATATAAGCCGCCACTCCAGCAGAAGGGAGTAACAACATTTATATAAGCTCCTGTGTCCCATGTTCCCTACAGACAGTCATAAATGTTTGATAATGATGTCTAACGATTCAACTGAATGAAGAAAGAGGTACCAGAAAACTAGACTGGAAAACATCAGCAACCCTCTTTTTTTTTTTTTTTTAAGATTTAATTTATTTGGGGCACCTGGGTGGCTCAGTCGTTAAGCGTCTGCCTTCAGCTTGGGTCGTGATCCCGGGGTCCTGGGATCGAGTCCTGCATTGGGCTCCCTGCTCCACGGGAGGCCTCCTTCTCCCTCTCCCACTCCCCCTGCTTGTGTTCCCTCTCTCGCTGTGTCTCTCTCTGTCAAATAAATAAATTAAATCTTTAAAAAAAAAAGATTTAATTTATTTATTGAGAGAGAGCGAGAGAGGACAAGCAGGCTGAGTGGCAGAGGGAGAGGGAGAAGCAGGCTCCCCGCTGAGCGGGGAGACTGAACACACGGGGCTCTGATCCCAGGACCCTGGGATCATGACTTGAGCCGAAGGCAGACACTTAACCAACTAAACCACCCAAGCGCCCCCATCAGCAGCCCCCTTTTAATGTATACAACAATGCTGTTTAAATTGCAAACATATAAAAGCATTAGAAGGGTGCCTGGCTGGCTCAGCTGGTGGAGCATGTGACTCTTGATCTCGCGGTTGTGAGTTCGAGCCCCATTTTGGGTGCGGAGATTACTTAAAAATAAAATATTAAAAAAAAAAAGTAAAAGCGTTGTAGATGATTCTTATTGAATCATTTAATTCCTAAGGAAACTTGAGTTGATGGAGCCCTGACTCTAAATTTACATTAAAACCAGTATTTAGGGCGCGCCTGGGTGGCTCAGTTGGTTAAGCTACTGCCTTCAGCTCAGGTCATGATCCTGGAGTCCCAGGATCGAGTCCCGCATCGGGCTCCCTGCTCAGCGGGGAGTCTGCCTCTCCCTCTGACCCTTCCCCCTCTCATGCTCTCTCTCTCTCAAATAAATAAATAAAATCTTTAAAAAAAAAAAAAAAAACAGTATTTAGGGGGTGCCTGAGTGGCTCAGTTGTTAAGCGTCTGCCTTCAGCTCAGGTCATGATCTCCGGGTCCTGGGATCGAGCCCCGCATCAGGCTCCCTGTTCCACGGGAAGCCTGCTTCTCCCTCTCCCACTCCCCCTACTTGTGTTCCTGCTCTCGCTATTTCTCTCTCAAATAAATAAATAAAATCTTAAAAAAAAACAAACAAATCTAGGGGCGCCTGGGTGGCTCAGTCGTTAAGCATCTGCCTTCGGCTCAGGTCATGATCCCAGGGTCCTGGGATTGAGCCCCACATCGGGCTCCCTGCTCCACGGGAAGCCTGCTTCTCCCTCTCCCTCTCCCCCTGCTTGTGTTCCCTCTCTTGCTGTGTCTCTCTCTGTCAAATAAATAAAATCTTTAAGAAAAAACCCCAAAACAAAAAAACCCAGTATTTAGTATGGGAATTAGTGTTGTTACTTTTCTGGGGAGTAACTGTTAATACTAAGTATTTTTGCTTATGTTATATTAATTGTTCTCTTTTAGTCAAGAAAAAATAGGCTTGCCACATCCATCACTTCACTCCCATTATAGAAAGGAATGTTGAATATATATTTAGATTGCTTAAAGCAGTGGCTTGAAATTTTTTCTTGGCTGCAACCCACAGTAACATGTACATTTTACATTACCTATCATCTGTCTATCTTTCTATGATACTGAAACACATTTCTCACCAAGTAGTACCTATTCTATGTGGTAATACTCTCTGATCTGATCTATTCTGTTCTGTTCTATTTCATTAAAAAAATACAACCATGACTCTCTAATTTGATTTCACTAATGGACCAAGACCCACAGTTTCAAAAACATAGCTTAGAAAGCTCCAGATGAAATGTGCAATGAATAGACCAAATATCGTATGTAATGATTAAAATGCATCAAAAGAGGCTTTTACCACTTCACTTCTGAATAAATATAAAAATTTAAAATTGATATGCCATAGACTGTATTTCTGGGGAGTGGGACTGGGAGAGAGAGAGCACCTTTTAATTTTATCTGCCTGTTGTTTCAAAAAATAATTTTAACATGTATAACTTTTATTGTAAAAAAATCTAGCATGCTGTACCTATTTATCCTAAGGAGCTGATGTAATAGATTCTAAAAGTTATATTTTTTCAAAAGTAGTGGAAAATTGAACACAACAAGAATGTACAATTATAGGGTATTAGTTGCATAAATTATAGAATGTCCATGGATGTACTACACCACCATTAAAAATGATTATGTAAGTTCTAGCTCAGTGGTTCTCAACCAGGGGTGGTTTTGCCTCCCAAGGGACATTTGTCAATGTCCAGAGACATTTTGGATTGTCACAACTTGGGGAGGGGAGTGCTACTAACATCGAGGGGTACAGGCCAGGGATGCTGAACATTCTACAATGCACAGGACAGCCCCCCACAACAAAGAATAATCCCCAAATATCAATAGTGCTCAGGTTGAAAGACCCCAGGCTAACCAAATGACTGTATCTATGTGGAAACTTTACCTCCTTCCTCATTTCTGTAAATGACTTTTTTTTTTTGAAGCTTTTTCTCTCTCTCTCATACTTGGAATAGAGTTATTTATGTTCATGTCTTATTTTCCTTTCTTGGTAGAAAGCTCCTTTTCACAGATGGGATATGTGTCTGATTCATCTCCATAGAACCAGCAACCAGACCACTTTGTGTCTTGTAAGTGTTTAATAAATATCTGTTGAATTATTACACAAGAAAAAAATATGACATTCTTATTGAAATGGAAAGATGTTCTCAATATATGTAACTGGGGGGAAAAAGCAGTTATGAAACAGTATGATCTCCAGATTGAGTGCAATTCCTATCCCAATCTCAGCTAACTTCTTTGTAGAAAATTGATAAGCTGACCCTCAAATTCTGATGGAAGATCAAGGGATCTGCAAAAGCCAAAAGAGTCTTGAACAAAGTTGGAGGACTCACACTGCAGAACTCTCAGAATAGGGGCGCCTGGGTGGCTCAGTCATTAAGCGTCTGCCTTCGGCTCAGGTCATGGCCGAGTCCTACTTCGGGCTCCCTGCTTAGCGGAAGGCCTGCTTCTCCCTCTCCCACTCCCCCTGCTTGTGTTCCTTCTCTCGCTGTCTCTCTCTCTGTCAAATAAATAAATAAAATCTTTAAAAAAAAAGAAGAACTCTCAGAATAAATTATAGGACTAAATCTTTGTGACCTTGACCTAGGCAATTTCTTAGATATGACACCAAAACTATAAATGATGGAAGATTAACTAGGCTTCATCAAAATCAAAACTTCTGTGCTGCCTAATGATACCATAAAGACGGCCAAAAGACAACCCACAGAATGTGAAAAAATTTTTGGAAATCATGTATCTGATAAAGGAATGTATCCAGAATATATAAAGGACCCTTACAACTCAATAATAAAAGAAAACCCAATTTAAAAATGGACAAAGGAGGGCGCCTGGGTGGCTCAGTTGGTTAGGCGACTGCCTTCGGCTCAGGTCATGATCCTGGAGTCCCTGGATCGAGTCCCGCATCGGGCTCCCTGCTCAGCAGGGAGTCTGCTTCTCCCTCTGACCCTCCCCCCTCTCATGTACTTGCTCTCTCTCATTCTCTCTCTCTCAAATAAATAAATAAAATCTTAAAAAAAATAAAAATAAAAATAAAAATGGACAAAGGAGGGGCGCCTGGGTGGCTCAGTTGGTTAAGCATTTGACTTCAGTTCAAGTCATGATCTCAGGGTCCTGGGATCAAGCCCCGCATGGGCGCTGGGTGTGGAACCTGCTTGAGATTCTCTTTCTCCCTCCCCCTCGGCCCCTCCCCCTTTCTAAAAAGAAATAAATAAATTAATGAATTAATTTAGAAAAGATGTACAAATGGCTGATGTAGGGGAAGAAAAAAAGATTTCCCTCTGCCCTTCTAGATTTTCTACCAGGGCCCCTGTAACAAAAGACAGATTAACAAGAGAAAAGAATACAAATTTATTTAATATAAGTTTTATGTCACACAAGTGCTTTCATAAGGAAATGAAGACCTGATGAAGCAGTTAAACCGAAGTGCTTTTATGCTAGGTTCGATGAAGAATGAACAAACATGGTAAAATGTGATAAGACAAAAAGGGTATGAATAAGTAAATGGAGGTAGCATGTTCTGAACCCCGTCACCAACAAGTACATGAAGAGGAAAATATAAATAAAACCACAATGAGATGCTACTCCACACCCACAAGAATGGCTGTAATAAAAAAGACAGGTAATCACAAGTATTGGTAAGGCCATGGAGAAACTGGAACCCATATACATTGCTGGTGGGAATGTTTTTTTTTATTTTTAAAGATTTTATTTATTTATTTGACAGAGAGAAACACAGCGAGAGAGGGAACACAAGCAGGGGGAGTGGGAGAGGAAGAAGCAGGCTCTCTGCGGAGCAGGGAGCCCGATGTGGGACTCGACCCCAGGACCCTGAGAACATGACCTGAGCGGAAGGCAGATGCTTAACGACTGAGCCACCCAGGCGCCTGCTGGTAGGAATGTAAAATGGTGCAGCTGCTTTGGAAAACAGGCAGTTCCTCAATAAATTAAACACAGAGTTACTGTATGACCCAGCAATTCCACTCCTCGATATGCCCCCGAGAGAAATGACAACATATATTCACACAAAAAGTTGTACACAAATGTTCATAGCAGCCTTGTTCATAGTAGCCAAAAAGTGGAAGCAACCCAAATGCCCATCAATTGATGAATGGATATATAAAACGTGGTATATCCATGCAGTAGAATATTATTTGGCAATAAAAACAAACGAAGTATCTCTGTATCTTACACCATGGATGAACCCCGAAAATACTATGCTAAGTGAGAGAAACCAAGCATAAAATCCACATATTATATGATTCTGTTTATATGAAGTGTCTAGATTAGGCAAATCCATTAGACACACAAAGTAGGTTATTGATTGCCTAAATTTGGAAGGTTTGGGGGGAAATGGGGAAGATTTTATGAAGTATAAAAATGTTGTAAAATTACATTGAAGGGGCACCTGGCTAGCTCAGTCGGTGGAGCATGAGACTCTTGATCTCGGAGTTGTAAGTTCAAGTCCCATGTTGGGTGTAGAGATTACTTAAAAAATAAAGTCTTTAAAAATAAATAAATAAATAAATAAATAAAAGATCGTAGCGATAATTATACAAATCTGTAGATGTATTAAAAGCCAGTCAATTGTACATTTTATTTTATTTTTTTTCAAGATTTTATTTTTTTATTTGACACAGAGAGACAGAGAGAGAGCACAAGCAGGGGGAGCGGCAGGCAGGCAGAGGGAGACGGGAGGGAGAGGGAGAAGCAGGCTCTCTGCCCAGCAAGGAGCCCGATGCGGGGCTGGATCCCAGGACCCCGGGATTATGACCCCAGCAGAAGGCAGACGCTTAACCGACTGAGCCACCCAGGTGCCCCCAATTGTACATTTTAAATGGATCCTACAGTATGTTCATTATATCTCAAAAAAGCTATTTTAGAAAAAGAAAAGCAAAAGCAACAACGTGTATTTGCTCCCTCGAACGTAGTGAGCTTAAGATAAATGTGGAATGTTAGCGGGTCAGCTTGTACCTGGTTTTCAGAAACATTGTTTGTGAAAACCCTGATTGATGAGTTGCAGCTGCACTAGGAGGGATGTGACTTGGCACTTACTCTCAGACACAGTGCACCGAGCCTCGTGTGCACGTAGCTGCTGAATCGCCGGGGTGGCTGCCCTGAGTTGAAGTATCCGCTCTCGGCTGAGGAAGCTCAGTGTGGCGGAGTGACCCGGAAGCGGCGCCGAGCTGCGGGGCCCCACCCAGGAGGCAGCTGCTTTTTGGCTCCTGTCTGTTAAAGCTACGTGAACTAGTGTGCGGGGAGAAATACCACAGTGTGTAGTGCAATCTTATATTTAGCTGTATTAGTAAGTGATTCCCTTTGGGTGGCAAAATTACAGATGATCTTTATTTTCTTTCTACTTCTCTGTATTTTTTGATTTTTTAAAAATCTGTAAGATTTTACTTATTTTTTTTAATAAAATGATTTGAAAAACAAAAGTCTTTGCATTCCTTGGCTAAATCCTACGTGGGGGTCATGGTGAATGATTCTATTCATGTCCTCCTGAATTTTATTTGCTGTTACTTATTTTATTTCTAGTTTCTCATTTAGCGCCTTCTGTTTTCTTTTTCCCCCACTATATTCTTCAAGATTGGATTTCAGGGTTGTACTGTTCTCATACCATGAATTAGAGAGTTTTCCACGCTTTTCTATAACCTGGAACTGTTAGTTGAGTATAAAGAGAATCTGTTTGAGATTGCCACTTTATTATAAAAGGATACAACGCAGGAACAACCAGATGGAAGAGATGCATAGGGCAAGGTATGGGGGAAAGGGACATGGGGTTTCCAGTGGACAACCCTCACAGCACTTCCTCCTGTTCACCAACCCAGAAGCTCTCTGATTTTTTTTTTTTTTTTTGGTAGAAATTATATATTAATGTTGTCTTTGGAAAAAAACAAACCTTGGGGTGCCTGGCTGGCTCAGTAGAGCGTTTGACTCTTAATCTTGGGGTTGTGAGTTGGAGCCCCACGTTGGGTGTAGAGAGTACTTTAAAAAAAATAAAATCTTACAAAAAAAGAAAAAAGAAACCTTCACGAAGAGTTTAGCTTTTTGTCCACCTCAGAGATTCACTAGTGAGGCAGGAACCCTGGGCAGAAGAGTGAGGGGCTGCCCAGGCCCCGCACATTCTGCGTACCCTGCGGACAGGGTGCTTGGGCGGGGCTGCTGAGCTCGGGCGCGCCGCTCCCGGGGAGGCCCCGCCCCGCTGCCACCGTTCTCCCTTTTCATTGCGCAAGCGTGAGGACGGTCTGGCTTGGCAAATGTGGAGGTGGGGAATAAACTCCTGGCATCAGACGCTCAGCAGGCTGAGCCTGGGTGACAGCTGTGTAAGGCAGTGCGGGGACCCCCTGCCCCGCTCCCAGAAACAGGAGTCCCCTTCATCCCGCGAGGAGAGTCTCAGTTTAGCACCCCCAGCCCCCCACCCAACGCAGGAGGAGCCTTAGGTTCCAGTTTGTTGCCAGCTGCCCCATAGAGAGTTCGGGACTCCTTCATCGAATAATCCTGCTTGTCTCCCCTCACTTCCAAACAGTTATATGTATAGTACTGTCCTTTGTTTAAACACGGAGTGGCTATCTCGCAAGTGTTCACAAAATACTGAGATTTAAAAATAATATCATTAGGCGATCAGACCTCCTCAGACAGATTCTCTTTGGTAGTCTCTAGAGATTTCAAAATGCATGTAAATGTTTTATGTTCCTTTTCTTTCTAGCGCTCAGATTACTAAAGCTTTCTAAACTATCCCTTTTGCAAATGTGCGGCTCCACCTCAAACACAGACCAGTTTTTATCTCTAGCCACAGGAGGGCGCACAAATACATTAATCAAGTGAAGTTCGGTATAAAAAATTGGGGACGGTCCTGACTCGGGCTGAGAAAAAAAAACGTGGGCAGCATTGTACACTTGTTAGTGTAGAGCAGCACAGTCCGCCAGAACTTTCTGTGGGGATGGAAATGTTCTGCATCTGTGCTGTCCAGTCCATCAGCCACTACCTACGTGTGGATACTGAACCCTTGAAATGTGGCTGATGTGACTGAGGAAATGAATTTTTAATTTTAATTTAATTATAAAGTTAAATAGCCACGTGTGGCTGGTGGCTACCATATTGGACCACGCAAGTCTAGAGTACTAGACTCCATAGGAATACTGGTTTTTCTGAATAGCTTTATGTGTTGACATTTAAATGATGTTGGATCTAACAACGCTAACTTAAGAGGTGACTAACAGTGATGTTTTCACCATTGGCCAGCTACCGTGCCAGGCGTACTTATACATCCACCTCACCTGGCTTACTACGCACCTAAGAGATGGATATTACTATGTCTATTTGATGAACGAAGAAACAGACTCCAGAGAGTTGAAGTAAATGGTCCAAAGTCAGAGATAGTCGTTGAGCCAGATGTACCCATCTAATATTTTTTGAGAGCCTACAATGTGTCAATAAATATATCAGCTAGACTCTATTATAGACACTAGAAATCTGTAATAGGAACCAACACTTGATATGGGGGCCTCTTTAGTAAATGCTATCATTGTGTTCCATGTAATATTTTCTGATTTATCTGAGGATGACTTGTATATTTTTGCAAATCGTGTTCTCAGAGTTGAAACAAACCTCCAGACTAACCACTAGCACTATCTCTGGCGTATGAAACTCTCACTGTGAGATGTGACCTAGGCAGAGGGATAACCGGGTTTTCCGTTTTCAATTCTGTCTACTAACTAGGCCTATGACCTTAAGTAGATAGTTTGCCCTTCCAGGGCTAGAAGTTCTCACATCTTGAACAACACTTTTAGCCTAGGAGATCTCCAAGGACTATTTCATATTTCACTGATCCTGAGACTCACATTTTTTCACCAGATTTTATCTAATGGTCAGTTGGCAGCAATTTTTCTTAGTTAGACCTAAAAGAATGGTGGATCTTACAGTCATGACACATTAGACTAGGTGAAATATGGTCTGTGTGATCTTAGAATATCAGTAAAAATATTTACCTTTAAATTTATTTTAATATACATTTTGAAATCCCCCCAGAGGCAAGGACAACGACATTCTATAGTGATTCTAAGTACAGTTTAGAATATTCAGTTGTATATGTCATAATCAGTGCTTCCCTGAGTGACTAAGAGAGGGCATGCAACACACAAAGTCAAACATCTCCACTAGTGATGACCCGTGCCCCATAGAACTGAAGATCACCAGGATTGATCTCTGGCAAAGTTGGGAGTGGGTGCCATTTTGTTTGTCTTGAGGGTTTCCCATCCTTTTCCTTTCTTTCTCTTCAGGTACTCAAAGCTCTTAGGTACTTCTCCTCTGTGACACCTTCTTTCCTTTCTTCTGCCCCAAACCCCATCTCGATCAATTACACTTGAGAGTAAATTAATTATAGGCCTATTTTCTCATAAAGATATATGACCAAGGAAATCACTGTATTGGTGTGTGTTTAACAACCAGCTCTCTGGGGGTGGGGCTGGAGGAGGGCCTGATTTGTAGCATTTGCCAATTTCTGTGGATAAATAGCCCCTCGGTGGCTGCTGCTGATTTTAAGCTACTGATAATGACGTCAACCACTTCGTAAAAATTCTGAAAATTTAACAGTTACCTCTCACGAGCCAATACGACCTTGCTCCAGTATTCCACTGCTTGGTACAGATCTGATTATTCCATTGTTCTGCCAAAATCCCGTGATGGTTCCTGATTGCCTCCAGGATAAAAGCTAACTACTCCAGCTTGATATTTAAGAGCAGGGGATGATCCAGGTCTCATGGGTCCTGAAGATGATGCAGTTTGGGGGCCCTCTTAAAGAACAATAATACAAACTTAATAGTATAATATTAGGTACAAAAGTGAATAATTATTTGGAATGAGAAAAGAAATCATAGCGAATTACAGAGGTTAAAAAGCTGACAAATAAGAAGCACCAGAAAATCTGAAAAAAGAATCACATGATATGATTGGAAGAACTTTCCACAGACATGCTTCTGGCTCTGGACATTTTATCTTGTGTTTTTTTTTTAAGTAAGCTCCACACCCAGTGTGGGGCTTGAACTCACCACCCTGAAATCAAGAATCACGGGCTCTAACTGATTGAGCCAGCTGGAGGCCCCAGGCTCTGGACATTTTAAATCTTGTTTCTTATCCAACCCCCCCCACCCCGTACTTCTGGTGCCAGGTGCTGTAAGACACGATCATTTTGCCGTGTGCCCTCTGGGTCCTCCGCAGTAGGCCAGGGGAATATTCCTGGGAGCCCTTCCCATGTGGGGTGGCTATCAGTGCCCTAACCATTCATGGAAGCAATTGTAAATCGTGTAAGTACGTGTCTTTGAATCCTAGCAAAATTCTGTCTCCAACTCAACTTCCCCTTAGCTGGGCCCCCAAACGCCTGTGGCCACTCCAATGCCACTGAGCATGATGGGAAGTGTATCAGTCAGGGTTCAGGGAGGAAGCTCAACCGCCATGGGTGATATATAGTAAGAGACTCATTACAGGGTTAGATCTTTGGCCGCTGTGGGAGCCGGTGGACAAGGGCGTGTGGGCGGCTGCCGCTGTGTCTGTGGTCCATCCCGAAGTCGCTGTAGGTCATCGGGACCAGCAGTTGGGAAGGAGAACCAAAAGGAGGAGGACATCTGGTAGCAGCTGATGGAGTGCGGGCCTGAGTGCTGCCCAGTCCCATCTAAGTGTGGGAGGGTCAGATCAGCGACACTGTGGGCAAGCTGCCACGGTGCCTGGCACCCTGGACTAACCTTCAGAGCTGCAAAAATGTGGCTGCGAATTCCCACCTGCCTCCCACAAAATGTGTCTAGTGGCTGGTGCTAACTTGTAACCATAGAGGGGAGATAACATAGTTGCAGCTTAGCGAAGTTGATGCAGGACAAAGTGGGAGAGAGGGGACACTGGAATGGAAGGGGACAATGTTTTAAATTGATTTCAGCTTACGCATTTTGGTTTTGCAAATTTAAGCATATGGCCATGTAAACACGTTGCTAGGGCCTTAAGCTTCATTAGCTTCCCGAGAGATCCATCCTGTTAGAGAGTAGCATAGAGTTCCAACCTACCTGTCAACCTTATTAGATAGATCTCCTTTCCCTTTGTCTGTCTCTCCGGCACGCACGCACGCATAGTCACTGAGTTCTTGTGTCCCAGGCACATTCTAGGCACTGCGGACCCAGAAGTGAGCAAAGCTGACAAAAATCTGTGTCCAGGTGGAGCTCACATGCTAATGGGTTGAACGAGCTAAAACAAAGAAACGCGTTTGCACATCCTATGGTTAGAAGTGCTTTGGAGAAAAGTAAAGCAGGGAGATAGGGAGTGGGAGTGAGCAGGGGGGAGCTCTGGGGGTGGTCAGAGAAGGCCTCACGGAGGAGGTTAAGCAGAAATCTGAATGAGGGGATGGCGGAGCCACAGAGCTATCTGGGACACAACGTCCCTGGCCAGGAAACTATCACAGAGTCCCTGAGGCTGAACGGAGTGAGCTTGCTTTGTTCTAGCAGAGCAGCTCCAGTGAGCTCCGGCGAAGGTGTGAGCAGAGGTCAGAAAGGTGGATGGGGCGGGGATGGAACTAGAGGGTAATATTATGCTGAGCGAAATCAGTCCGTCAGAGAAAGACAAACACCATATGATCTCACTCATATGTGGAATTTAAGAAACAAAACGGAGGAACAGAGGGGAGGGGAAGGAAAAATAAAATAAGATAAAAACAGAGAGGGAGGCAAACCACGAGAGGCTCTGAACTCCGGGAAGCAAACTGAGGGTGGCTGGAGGGTAGGGGGTAACTGGGGGATGGGCACTAGGGAGGGCGCGGGATATAATGAGCCCCGGGTGTTATACGCAACTGATGAATCACTAAATTCTACCCCTGAAACTAACAATACACTGTATGTTAACAAAATTGAATTTAAATAAAAAATTTAAGAAAAAAGAAAGGTGGATGGGGGCTGCCTGGTGAGCCATTAGCCTCTCAGTCTGAGAGCATGACGATGGCGCTGCAAGTTTCTGAAGGGGGACAGAGATGAACTCAGGGGGTCCCGTTAGGAAGCCTGCACGGTAATACTGAGCCGCGCTCACCGCTCTCAGCACCCGTGACCTTTTGCCCAGTATCGCCTTCCCCACCTGCTTTGCTTTTGTTGTTTTTATCCCCACCCACCTGGATTGTGCTTCCTGCTTCCTCTTCTTAGGTGGACTAAATTTGATGGCAGAATTTGATCTCAATTTTATTTTTCAAATCTGATAACATGTTAAGTTTGCGAGATTTCCTCCTGAACCTGATAAGAAATGGCAGATGAATTGCTAAAGCGAAAAGATGTTTTCAAAATGAGAGAATACTATTTCTTTATGAGGGGCTGGGCTAGTGCCCCTGAGAGTGGGTGTCCCCTTACGTTTTGTGCCCCAAATGCCTCACTCACCTCATCCTAGTCCTGGCCCGGCAAGTCCCCCAAAATGACATTAGAAAGGGAAAATTAGTAACTTTACGGTAGACAAACCTGGCAGACACCTCACCAGCAATGGGACAAGCTGACCTCATGGGGTACCCCAAGAAGGACACGAGATCTTTTATGTGGCATCCCCATTCAAAAATGCATAACTCCATCTAATCATGAGAGAACATCAGACAAACCTAGACTGACGGACCTTCCATGACGTAACTGGCCTATCCTCTTTACAACTGCCAAGGTCAAGAAAGGCAAAGAAGGCCGAGGAACTGACAGGAACTGACTGGAGAGATAGGCATAGTACTCCTGGATTGGGTCCTGGACGGGAAAAGAGTGTTTCAAAGGACATTGTCGGGACAGTGGGGAAAATCTGACCATGAACTGTACATTGAATAATAGTATATTAACATTAAATTTCCTGATTCTTGTGATTGAACTGTGGTTATATGAGAGAATGTTTTTATTACTGAGACATATACTATGAAGTATTTAGGGGGTAAAGGGGCATGATAAACTTATTCTACTAAGGATCAAAATAATCTGTGTCTATCTTCATCAACCTACCATCTATCTACTGCCATCTGGCCTCTATCTATCTATTTATCTGTCTATCTAGAGAATGAAAGGAAATGTGGTCAAATGTTAGCAATTGATGAATTTGGGTGAATATGGGATTTCTTTGTACTATTTTTGCAACTTTTCTGTAACTTTGAAATTATTTCACAATAAAACAATTTTTAAAAGGAGGCTCCAATTTCAGGGGCACCTGGATGGCTCAGTCGGTTAAGCCTCTGCCTTCAGCTCGTCATGATCTCAGGGTCCTGGGATCGAGTCCCGCATTGGGATTCCCTACTCAGCGGGGAGCCTGCTTCGCCCTCTCCCTCTGGCCCTCACCCCTCCCACACTCGTGCTCTCTCTCTCTCTCAAATAAATAAATAAATAGAATCTTAAAAAAAAAAAGGCAGCTCCAATTTTAGACTTCTAGATGAAGGGAATGGAGATGGGAATCATTCTTTATAGCAGGTATCAATCCTTTGCTTTCAAAATAAACACAAACTCTATCAAAGAGTCATCTTTCAGCAACAACACGGGGGAAGATAAATCATTAACTTTTTGATAGCTTTGAACTTGCAGTTCCCATTTGCATCTTAAGTCCACTAGTTCTATCAGAGTGGGCAATTAATAAGGTACAAATAGTTATGAGTTCAAATGACTGAAGTGTTTCTCTCTAATTGCTCAAATGTACAGAAATGCACAAGGAAAATTTACTTTTTTTATAAAGATTTTATTTATTTATTTATTTATTTGACAGAGAGAGTGACAGTGAGAGAGGGAACACAAGCAGGGGGAGCGGGAGAGGGAGAAGCAGGCTTCCCGCAGAGCAGGGAGCTCGATGGGGGGATCGATCCCAGGACCCTGGGACCATGACCTGAGAGGAAGGCAGACTCTTACGACTGAGCCACTCAGGCGCCCCAGGCAAATTTGCTTTATGTAACAATAGCCTGTTATTAAAACGTGAAGTGCCTTCATATACAGGTATGTATTTTATATTTTTCTACAGCACTGCACAGAATTTGGCATAGGGCTTTGGATACAATAATAGCCTGTCAGTTTTCAGCCTTGGCTGCACGTATCTTCTGGGGAGTTTTTATTAAATGTTGATGCTTGGGTCTCTCCCCCCCTCCCCGAATTTGACATAATTGGTTCTGTGGTGCAACCTAAGAGCTTTAAAGGTACCCCAGGTGATTCTAAAGTATGGCTAGGGGGAAGAACTGATCTAGAGGTCTTCATTTCTTTTTTGGATAATCATAGTAACATCTTAAGAGATGCATGCCACAGAGCAGAGGTGACGCCACTTGGGAAGCAGTGTCATGGGAAGGAGACTTGGTCGGTAGAAGGCATCTCTCCTTCCTCTCAACTCCCATATAATTTTCATTCCATGCTACTTCATAGTTTTTACCTTGAATTATAGTTCTTTGTATTTATATTCTCTTCCTTGCTACACTGCAGACTCCTGGATCACAGGGCTCATGGAGAAATGACAGTGTACTATTGTCAAATTAAGACAACAGGACCATTGGGGTGCCTGGGTGGCTCGGTCGGTTAAGCGTCCCATTCTTGATTTGGGCTCAGGTCATGATCTCAGGGTCCTGGGATCGAGCTCCACATGGGGTTCTGTGCTCAGCGGGGAGTCTGCTTGAGATTCTCTCTCTTCCTCTGCCCCTCCCCTGCCTGCATGCTCTGTCTCTTTCTCAAATAAATAAATTAATTTAAAAAAAAAAAGACAGCAGGACCACTGTGCTGAGAGCTCTTAGACAGCCAGAAACCAGTCTTTAGGCCTTTCTTTAGTGTTACTGGCATGTGGCCGTGTTCATCTTTGCGTTGAAGAAATGCCAAAATATTTGCAATCCAGTATGTTCACACCCAGTAAAATTCCATGTATAGAAAAAAGACTGAAAGGAAACAAATCAAAATGTTCACAGCGGTTGCTTCTGGTGTGTATGATTATGGATGATTTTCTTCTTCTTTTCTGTATTTTACACAAGTATGTATCACCTTGAAAGCTATCAATAGAAACAAAACACATCAAGTATTCATCAATCAATAAATTCATCATGATTACTTGAAAAAATATAACGCTGAGAAATTCACTGGTCATCTTTGGTGCATGTTAAAAAATCAAATGATTATTTTTAAAGCTGGTAAGTAGGGGCACCTGGCTGGCTCAGGGGGTGGAGCGTGTGGTCTCGGGGTTGTGAGTTTGAGCCCCCCGTTGGGTGTAGAAATTACTTAAAAATAAATTCTTAAATAAATAAATAAATAAAGCTGGTAAATAAAGGGAAAGAACCAATCATTTATCCAGCTTTCCTCAATGAACTGTACCTGAGAATGAACTGTACTGCATTTTATCTATTTATTCACTGGTTGGTGGACATTTGGGTTATTTCCAATTTGGGGCTATTATTATAATGCTGTTATGTGGGTGTCTGGCTGACTCAGTTAGTGGAGCATGCAACTCATGGTTTTGGGCTTGGGAGCTTGAGCCCCATGTTGGGTGTAAGGATTACTTAAAAATAAAATCTTTGAGGTGCCTGGGTGGCTCAGTAGTTGGGCGTCTGCCTTCGGCTCAGGTCATGATCCTGGGGTCCTGGGATCGAGCCCCACATTGGGCTCCCTGCTCTGTGGGAAGCCTGCTTCTCCCTCTCCCACTGCCCCTGCTTGTGTTCCCTCTCTCGCTGTGTCTCTGTCAAATAAATAAATAAAATCTTAAAAAAAAAAAATAAAATCTTTAAAAAATGCTCCTATGAGCAGTTGAATACAAGTCTTGGTATAGACATATTTTAATTTCTCTTGGGTACACACCTAGGAATGGAATTGCTGGGTCATATGGTAAATTTATGTTTAACTTTTTAATAAACTGCCAAATTGTTTTCCAAAGCAGCTGCACCATTTTACATTCCCACCAGGATTCTATGAGAGTTCCAATTTCTCTACAATCTTGTCAACACTTGCTATTGTCTGTCTTTTTGATTGTAGCCATTCTTATGGGTGTGAAGTGGTATATCCCTGTGGTTTTAATTTCTGTTTCCCTAATGATGTTAAGCATCTTTTCATGTGCTTATTGATCATTCATCTTTTTTTTTTTACAGTGAATAGCATGTCTTTATTCTATTTACATTTGTTATAAATATAATACATTTTTGAAAAGCTTATTTTTAATTAACTTGAGTAGATTTATATTTTATTATATTTTATTTTTTTATTATTTATTATTTTTATTTTTTAAAATGTTTTATTTATTTATTCATGAGAGTCAGAGAGAGAGAGAGGCAGAGGGAGAAGCAGGCTCCCTGCCCTAGCAGGGAGCCTGACACAGGACTCTATTCCAGGACCCTGGGATCATGACCTGAGCCGAAGGCAGACACTTAACAACTGAGCCACTCAGGCGCCCCCCATTTTTTATTATTTTTTTAAAGCTTTATTTATTTGAGAGAGACAGACAGAGAGAGACCACGAGTGGGAGGGGCAGAGGGAGAGGGAGAATCTCAAGCGGACTCCACGCTGAGCAAGGAACCCATCGTGGGGCTCGACCCCATGACCCTGAGATCACGACCCAAAAAGAGACTAAGTCAGTTGCTTAACCCACTGTGCCACTTGGGTGCCCCACTCAATTTAAAAATTGGGTTATTAGACTCATTACTGAGTTACAAGAGTTACTTATATGTTCTAGATACAAATTCTTCATCTGATAAATGATTTGCAAGCATTTTCTCCCAGATTCGTGGCTTGTTCCTGACTGCATCTTGCCTATGGGGGATACTCCGTAAGAGTATATCAAATGAATAGTTTAGCTAATTAGGCCTGCTCCACCAGGATGATCCATTTCATGCCCACAGGCTGTTCCTCTAACCGTTTTGCTTCTGAGTTTACTAAAATTTTATTTAGGATTTAGCATCAGATTCATAAGGGACATTGGCTGGTAATTTTCATTTTTCAGGCCTGTATCATCCAGGGTCAGTTAGGAGACAGAAACCACACCAGTTGTTTAAACAAAAGATGGCATGAACTCACTTATATATGCAATCTGAAATAGTCAAACATGCAGAAGCAGAGAGCAAAAGGGTGGTTGCCAGGGGCTAGGAGGAGGGGGAAATGGGGAGGGGTTGGTCAAAAGATGCAGAGCAGTCATGCAAAATAAGTAAGTTTTGGAGGAAAAAAACCAGTCTCCTGGAAGAGGGCTCTCCTTATGTACGGAATCCAAATTGAGTTGTATTCTATCAATTGGGCAAAAAAAAGCTTTTATCCAATACATTTTCTTGAAAACTTGTAATTATCTCTTTAGCTTTAAGGAGGGCACAGGATGTGATGAGCACTGGGTGTTGTTCGCAGCTGATGAATCACTGAACATAACATCAAAAACTGGAGATGGACTATATGTTGGCTAATTGAATTTAAATTTAAAAAAAGAGAATCCAGGAAAATCACTGTTAGAGGGACATCCTCTAATTCTGTATTCCATTCTAAAATAAATAATAGGTTATAATTTTGAAAAGAGAATTTAACATAAACAAATGTTAACCATGAAAGGATAAAGACAGAACTCTGAGGCGTCATGGATGAGTGAACAAAAGGAAGAAGTTGGAATTATTAAAACTCAGAGGGGCGCCTGGCTGGCTCGGTCTGTGGCGTGTGCCAGGGTCATGAGTTCGGGCCCCACGTTAGGTGTAAAGTTTACTTAAAATAAATAAGTAAAAAAAAATCTTAAAAAAAAAAACCCGTAGAAAATTGGAGGCGAGGACTGGGACCCAGACTTCGGGGGAGGGGTGCTGCCAACTGGGGCTGCTATGTCTGCGCTTGAGATGCGGCAACAACGATGCTGGCTCTGCAAATGTTGGAAGAGCTGCCGGCGGAATTCAGATGCTTCTGTGGGAAGGAACTGTGGCTGCCAAGGTGTAGAGAAGCAGATAAGGAAGAGCAAGTCTGGGTCTCTCTGTCTCTCTCACTCCCCCTGCTGGCAGACATGTGGTTTACAGAGTCCCAAGCCCTGGCATCATCAGCCAGAATATAGAAGGACTGGTTTGGACCTGGGTCCAATAACTTACTGTTTGATACAAGATCATAGAAAAACAAGGTAAGATTTTCCTACAGTTACCATAAATTATTACAATTTTCATAATCCTAACCCCTCCCCTTATTAGCTGTGTAGTTTGGATGAGTTTTCTTAAGCTTCCATTCCTTTTGCTTACTCATCTATGAGAGCAATAATTCTATACCTGCCTCATAGTGTTATTATTTGAAAGTTTCACATAAATTCTCTAAGAAGCACAACAGTTCTGCATGGATTCTGAAAGTCTTTTACAAATTTCCCTCTTTTTTCCCCCTCTGTGAGTTCCCAATTTGTTGTTGTGCCAATTTATTGTATATCATATATATTTTCACCAAGAACCATCTTGTGTTTACCTTGTCCAGAGTCAAGAAGAGTAAGCCCATCTGAAACTAAATGTGTCCAGAACTGAACTTTTAATCCCTGTGTACAACCTTTACCTCGTGTCCTGTTCAGTTGTCTTGGTCTCATTAAAAGTCAACACCTACCAATTGATTGTCCAACCAGAAACCTTAAAGTCATTCGTGATTGTACTTTCTACATCCATCAGCAATTTAAATGGGGGGCCTAGCTGGCTCAGTCAATAGAGCATGCGACTCTTGATCTCAAGGTTGTGAGTTTGACTCCCACGTTGGGGGGGTAGATTTTACTTACAAAAAAAAATTTTTTTTTAAGATTTTTTATTTATTTGAGAGAGAGAACAAGCAGGGGGAGGGGCAGAGGGAGAGAGAGAAGCAGACTCCCCGCTGAGCAAGGAGTCCGATGTGGGACTCGATCCCGGCACCCTGGGATCATGACCTGAGCCGAAGGCAGACACTTAACCGACTGAGCCACCCAGGCGCCCCTAAAAAATGTTTTAAATGAAAAAAATGTTTTAAATGATTAAACATTTAACTGATTTTGTGAGGCATCAGGTTTCTAATTGTAAGTGCCTGAATATAACTTTTTTTCTCATTTCAGATGAATTAGAATGATGTGTTTTTCCAAATTCAATGGCAATTATACAAGGGTTCATACAGATTTCTTATACCATATTTTATCTAAGCCCTTCAGCATAATTTCTTTAAGTTTAGATCACAAGTAACAATATAACTTTTCTTTGTAGAAACTTTTTACATATACTTTTTGCCATTTTGATCTAAGGATATTTCATGGTTTTTTATTATTAGCGAAACAAATGAAACTGTTTGATAAAAGTGGACTTTTTTATCATTTTCATTTGATTTGGTTCTACCTCCAAAATATATCTTCAGATCCCTCCAGTCCTTTCCATCTTCATGGCCAGCAGCCTCGTCCCAACCACCATTATTGCTCATCTGACTAGAGCTCCTACCTCGTCTTCCCACTGTCATCCTTAACCATTCTAATCCACTTCCCACAAACTATCAAGAGATATTTGGTTATTTCTCTTTCCTACTTAACTCTTCAATACCTTCCCCTCATACCTTGAATAAAATACAAACTTCTTACCGTAGTCACTAAGGCCTTACATAATTGGACTCCTGATTACCTCTCAGGCACATTTCACGCTCAGTGTGTAGTAAGAACATTCTGCTCTTCTTTCAGTTTACCGAACTTGCCAATTTTTGGTTCCACCTCAGGGCCTTTGAACTTACTGTTCTCTTTCCGCCTCTCCACACACCAACCCCACCCCTCCTCCTCTTCCTTTGAGTTGCAGCTTTTATGTCATTTGCCCAGGGAGACCTTTGCCAACCACTCAATCTAAGTTGCCCCCCACCCTATTATTTTCTAATCTAACCTGACACTCTGCTTTCTTCCTAGCGCTTATTGCACTGTGTGAACTTTCTCTTTACTTGTTTATGTACTTGTTTTCTCAGGATCCCTCATTAGAATGTAAGCTCCAGCATACGAGGACCATTTGTGTCTCGTTCACCGTCCTGTCTCTAGTAAGTAGGACAGCACCTGTCTCAAAAAAGATACTTGAGGTTTATGGGATAAAAAACAAAATGAAGCATTTTTTTCTCCATCTGACAGGCTCGGAATTGAGGAAAGGAAGTGGGTGAGACTCTTTAAGGTGGCTGAGACAATGGTCAGACTGACTTTCCCATCCAGGCATGGGCAAGGCCCAAGTCATACCCGTGGGGAATGCGTCAACTCGGGCTCATGCACTTTTAGGTTGTTTTTTTCCCCTTGTTTGGGGATTGGGAGGACCAAAGCGTTGTGAGATGAGGTCAACTAGAATTATCTATGCAAGTTTCCTTGTCTGCCAAATGAATAAAAGGAGCATGAAGACTGCTGAAATATATAAGAGACAAGGGGGGCAAGGCGATAGAGGAGCACGGGCAGGATCAGGGGAACTAGTCAGCAGAATATTGTGGCAGTCCAGGTGAGTGTGATTGTGGTTTGGACTAGGCTGGCAGCAGCAGACATGTGAGAAGTGGTTGTGCTTGAAATATACAAGAAAGATTTTGTGATGAGGTATTCACTAGACTTCTCACTATTTCATTTGATTTTTGTTCTATGAACTGTTCTATGAACCTAATTCACCCTGTCCTGATATTCTATTTATATTCTCTGATGTTTGTATAGCCATGAAACATTTTTTTAAAAAGTTTGTTTATTTATTTATTTATCTATATAAGTAATCTCTACACCCAATGTGGGGCTTGAACTCACAACCCTGAGATCAAGAGTCACATGCTCTTCCAACTGAGCCAGCCAAGGGCCCCTAATATCCATGAAACTCTTGAGCAAGTTTCCTAAAATCTCCAAGACTTAGGGTACTCATCTGTAAATTGGAATAATATTGTGGCATAAGTTCCCTGGTGATGCTGACAAAGATTTTTTGCTAGACCAAACTTTGGTCAGGCTCCTGAAACTTCTCCTAGGCCCATCTGGGCACTTCCTTATAAAATCCAGTTTTAGCAAGAACCTTAAGTCAGTTTAGCCAGACACCCCATCATCCATATCTGAACCCCCTCAGTATCTTTTTTCTTTTTTTAAAAAATTTATTTAATTGCTTCTCAGCCTTTTGGTTAAGATCAAGTGTAAAACATTTATTTAAATTCAGTTAGCCAACATATCATTAGTTTTTGATGTAGTGTTCCATGATTCATTAGTTACATATAACACCTAGTACTCATCACATCACATGCCCTCCTTAATGCCCATCACCCAGTTACCCCATCCCCCCACCCACGTCTACAACCCTCAGTTTGTTTCCCAGAGTCCAGAGTCTCTCATTGTTTATCTCTCTCTCTGATTTCTTCCCATTCAGTTTTCCTTCCTTTCCCCTATGATCTTCTGTGCTATTTCTTATGTTCTACATATGAGTGAAACCATATGATAATTGTCTTTCTCTGATTGACTTATTTCACTTAGCATAATACCCTCCAGTTCCATCCATGTCGATATAAATGGCAGGTATTCATCTTTTCTGATGGCTGAGTAGTATTCCATTGTATATATAAACCACATCTTCTTTATCCATTCATCTGTTGAAGGACATCTCTGCTCCTTCCACAGTCTGGCTATTGTGGACATCGCTGCTATGAACATTGGGGTGCAGGTGGCTCTTCTTTTCACTACATCTGTATCTTTGGTGAACCCCCTCAGTATCTAATCAGGTTCCTCATCTTCCACCCTCTTCTCCACATGGTGTCTGATCACCCTGGCCTGCCTTCAGTAAGAATCCTGTTAGGGTAGTTTAGCCAGACTTCCCCTTAACCCTGGTGTTTCCTCTTTGTAATTTTCCATCCCCTGGCCCCCTTCCTGCCCCTTGGCTATAAATTCTCACTAGTCCGTGTTGTATTTGGAATTGAGCCTGGTTCTATACTTAGGTATCTTTTCCATATTGCAATAGTCTTGAATAAAATCTATTTTTACCACTTTAAGTACCGCCTGGCTCTGCTTTTTTCTTTAACAATGCCCAGGGGTAACCTGCAGGGAGTTTAGGCCTCCCACCAATAATCCTCATGTGGTTGCCCATTCTTAGATAGGGACAACTAATATCTTCTCAGTATTTGTAAATTGCTGTGCAAACATAGATTCAAACAGATAGCTACTTCTGGACATTTCCTATATAGAAATTTTGAAGCAGAAAAAAAAAAGAAATTTTGAAGCAGCTGTTGTGTGGATTATTTGAAGAAATCATTTTGAGAAATCAACTATCCCGCTGCTCTGATAGGCACTGAGAAAATGAGACTTTCCAACTCTTCAACTTTATTAATTATTGAAGAAATAATTAAAATGGAAACCAAAATTCACTTCTCACCCAAATTAACAAAGACAGAAAACAAACAAACAATAACAAAAACCTATGGGTCTTTGAGGCTTTAGTGAAATGGGTACTCAATGTTGATAAGTGTGTAAATTGGTGTGAAATCATTTGTGAAAGTTGTCAGTATGTGTTGGTTCTAAAAGATATTCATATCCTTTGATCCAATTGCTCTATCTGATGGGAATATTCTAAGGAAATACTCCCCAATTTTCAGAGAGCTTTATGCTTACGAAGATTCATTGCAGCATCTACCTAATTGCCCCCAA
The DNA here is from genome assembly GCF_004348235.1 of Phoca vitulina. NCBI lineage: Eukaryota > Metazoa > Chordata > Mammalia > Carnivora > Phocidae > Phoca > Phoca vitulina. Next base: position 3,230,739 of record NW_022589758.1, read on the forward strand.
ACAGCTAAGAAATTAGGGTTCATTCACTGGATGGAATATTATCTAGCCATTAAATATGGTATTTTTGAAGAGTAAAAAATTTACAAATATACTTGTTTAATACAATTTAAAGAGCAGGATGCAAAATGTCCATATAGAATTATTATAACCATATAGAAAACAAACCTGTGTAGAGAAAAAGATTGGAAATAAAGAAACTAAAAAAGCTTAAAATGGTTATATTTAGGTGGTACATCTATGGGTGACATGTTTCCTTCTATCTTTCTGATTTTTCTCTGAGTACATATTAACAGGAATTACTGGTCTAGTATGACATCACTCTCATATATGGACAGGGTGCTCATGTTGGCTGGGGTGACGAGGGGGACTGCTCACATGTCTCTAACAGGCTAGCCTGGACTTATTCACCTGGTGATGGCTACATAGTTCCCAGGAATAGGAAAAGCACAAACACTTTCCTAATCTCATGTTTATTGTTGTCCCATTGTCCAAAGCAAGTCACATGGCCAAGCCCAGAGTCAGAGTGGAAGGGGACCACCAAAGGAATGGATAAAGAGAGGAGAATGATGGCAACCGTTTTGCAAATAATCTGTCACAGTGTTTACCTTAAAATAAAAACTGTCAGTTATTTTACCAGCAAAACTGGGTTCAGTCGGGGATAGCAGAGAATTGCAATTCAGGACAAGCAAGCTATGGCAAAACCATAGGCAAGTCCAAAGAACAAAGGAGAGGAATGCTCTTTTATAGAGGAAAGGAGGACATTGGAAAGGCTGTTAGAAACAAAAAGTCCACTGGAGCAGCCTGGGAGCTGGAACTGCAGTGGCTTCTCCCTGACTGAGCTGTGACTGTCTCTCATCGGGCTGGGCTGTTACTGGGGCAGGAGGAGAACCTTCCTTCCTCCTCCTGGGAGGAAGAAATAGCTAAAGAAATATTAATTTGCAAAGTGGATCTCTTCCTGTTGGAGTCTGCAATCGACAAGGGTGTGAGAGCTCCCCCTCTGGCCTACTTAGTGAAGTTTTCCTTTATTAATTTTCACAATAGTAAGCATTGACCGTAATAGCCTCCCTGAATCAGGATGATCTAAGCTAGGAAATACATATAAATGACCAGCCGTTTATGAGTCCTTGTGAGATAAAGTTCAAAGTCCTTAGCTCTCACATATAACTGTCTGCCCCACATTATCTCACTCTACTCCTTTCCCCCAACTCACAACCACAGATCCCAGGCAGCTGAGATTTTTGTATTTATCTGAACATACCTTGCTGCTCCTCACCCTACATTGCTCTTGCTGCTTCAACTGGAATACAGGCACCCACTCTGAGTCTCAGACACTAGGCTGCCACTGATTTTTGAACATCTTTCAAGACAGAACAAGGTGTACCCCCTTAACAAAGCCCACCTTGCCCTTCTTTGGAGCCCTTAGAGCCACATAAAGATTTCTACTTTTGCACCTATGTAACTTTAGTGTTCACTTGTTAACATGCTTGTCTCCTTTTTTGTAGACTCTAAGATCCTCAAAGGTAGAGATTATATCTTTCTTATATTTCCATCTCAAGAATCTCTTAGCTGGCAATTATTGGATGATAAATGTGTGAAAGAAGATTCAAAATGAAGTAAGCGTTGCTAAAGAGAGTCATTCGAAAAGAGTCAGAAGGACATTGAGCACGTAGGGCCTGCACACGTCTCCTGTGTCAATTCTCAGAACACTATAAACTTTTGACTTTAGCAGTTGCAACTCGACCATCTCCTGGAACACATCCTCCTACCTTGCACTGAAATAGAGATAATGTAACACCTGTGGGCTAAATAGCCAGTCATGTATTAGATAGTTTAAACTCTGTGGGCACAGATCATAATTCTTCCAAAACATGTTATGTAACCATGTGGGTTTTGCTTTGTACACCTGCACTCTCTGCTCTCAGTTCAGAGCACACGTTCAATGATTTGGGGCCACTCTGTCTTCTGGATTATAATCCCTAAAACCTCAAATTACTGCTTTGGTTGCTTTACAGCCTCTTCTTGACTGACCAATGTTTGGATAAATTGGGTTTGTTTTGTTTTTAAATATTTTATTTATTTATTTGAGAGAGAGTGTGTGTGAGCAAGAGTGAGAAAGAGAGAGCATGAGCGGGGGGGAGGGGCAGAGGGAGATGAAGAAGCAGACTCCCTGCTGAGCAGGGAGCCCAATGCGGGGCTTCATCCCAGGACCCCGGGATCATGACCTGAGCCGAAGGCAGACGCTCAACCAACTGAGCTATCCAGGCATCCCGGATAAATTGTTTTAATGTACATTTTTAGGACACATACAAATGGCCAATAGGTACACGAAAAGGTACTCAACATCACTAATCATCAGGGATATGCAAATTAAAACCACAATGAGATAACACCTCACACCTGTTAGAATGGCTATCATCAAAAAGACAAAAGATCATTGGGTGCCTGGGTGGCTCAGTTGTTAAGCGTCTGCCTTTGGCTCAGGTCATGATCCCGGGGTCCTGGGATTGAGCCCCGTGTGGGGCTCCCTGCTCTGTGGGAGGCCTGCTTCTCCCTCTCCCACTCCCCCTCCTTGTGTTCCCTCCCGTGTGGGGCTCCCTGCTCTGTGGGAGGCCTGCTTCTCCCTCTCCCACTCCCCCCGGGCTTGTGTTCCCTCTCTCGCTATGTCTCTCTCTGTCAAATAAATAAAATCTTAAAAAAAAAAAGACAAGAGATGATTTATTTTAAAATATTTACTTAAAAGTGTTTATTTTGGGGGGCACCTGGGTGGCTCAGTCTGTTAAGCGTCGGACTCTTGATTTCAGCTCAGGTCATGATCTCAGGGTTGTGAGATCTAGCCTACCTCCCACCCCTGTCCCTGCATCGGTTCCCAGCTGGGTGTGGAGCCTACTTAACATTCTCCCTCTCCCTGTGCCTCTCCCTCCCTCCCTCTCTCTCTCTTCTCTCTAATGAAAAAAAAAGTATGTATTTTGGGGCATGTGGATGGCTCAGTCAGCGGAGCACGTGACTCCTCATCTCGGGGTCATGAGTTCAGGCCCACATTGGGCATGGAGATTACTTAAAAAAGGAAAAGAAAAAATAACAGTATTTAATATTTAAATGTTTAAAATATTTATATTTTATTTTATTTTTATTTATTTATTTATTTATTTTGTTTATTTATTTGACAGAGAGAGACACAGTGAGAGAGGGAACACAAGCAGGGGGAGTGGGAGAGGGAGAAGCAGGCTTCCCACGGAGCAGGGAGCCCCATGCGGGACTCGATCCCAGGACCCTGGGATCATGACCTGAGCCGAAGGCAGACACTTAACGACTGAGCCACCCAAGCGCCCCTAAAATATTTATATTTTATGTATAATATTTAAATATATTATTTAAATATATAGATACAGGGACACCTGGCTGGCTCAGTCGGTGCGGCGTGTGCCTCTTGAACTCAGGGTCATGAGTTTAAACCCCATGTTGGGCATAGAGATTACTTAAAAAAATGAAAAAGTATAGATACAGCACTTGGATATATAAATACAATATTTAAATATAAAATATTTAAATGTTTAAACGTATTTATTTAAAAATAAAATACAAGTGTTGGGGAGGGTATGGAGAAAAGGGAACCCTTATGGAGATTTTATTAGGGATGTAAATTGGTGCAGCCACAATGAAAAACAGAATGAAGGTTCCTCCTAAAATTAAAAATAGAACTACCATATGATCCAGCAATCCCACTTCTGGATACATATCCAAAGGAAGTGAAAACAAGATATTGATGAGATATCCTCACTCCCATATTCATTGCAGCATTATTCGCAATAGGCAAGATATGGAAACAACCGAAGTGTCCATTAGTGGAAATGGATAACGACAATGTGGTGTATATACATACAATGGAATATTATTCAGCCATGAGAAAGAAGGAAATCCTGCCAGTTGTGACACATGATGCCCCTTGAGGACATTATGCTGAGTGATATAAGCCAGAGGAAGTGATGCCACATGGTATCACTCATATGTGGAATCTTTTTTTTTTTTCATATGTGGAATCTTAAAAAAAAAAGTTCATACAGGGGCGCCTGGTGGCTCAGTCGTTAAGCGTTTGCCTTCAGCTCAGGTCATGATCCCAGGGCCCTGGGATCGAGCCCCGCGTCCCGCTCCCTGCTCTGTGGGAAGCCTGCTTCTCCCTCTCCCACTCCCCCTGCTTGTGTTCCCTCTCCTGCCATCTCTCTCTCTGTCAAATAAATAAATAAAATCTAAAAAAAAGAAATTCATACAAACAGAATGTAGAAAAGTGGTTGCCAGGGTAAGGGGGGTGGAGGAAATAGGGAGAGGTTGATAAAGGGTATAAAAAGAAAAAAAAAAGTACATGTTAAAATTGAGTAAAATCAGGCATTTTTATTATTTTTATTTTTTTAAAAAAGATTTTATTTATTTATTTGACAGAGAGAGACACAGTGAGAGAGGGAACACAAGCAGGGGGAGTGGGAGAGGGAGGGAGAAGCAGGCTTCCCGCAGAGCAGAGAGCCCTATGCGGGGCTCGATCCCAGGACCCTGGGATCATGACCTGAGCCGAAGGCAGACACCTAATGACTGAGCCACCCAGGCGCCCCAAGTTAGGCATTTTTATATGTATATATTTATTTACTACCTACACATATTTCTCAAGCGATAATGTAATCACAAATAGAATTAATTATTTTTCATATAAATATTTATAGTTTTTCATGGGATAAAATTTTACTTTTATTTCATTGAATTATACCCAGTTGCAGGATTGTGCATATTAAGAGACTAATTCAAACATGTTTTGAAATTGTATATATTTTGTTTTATTTAGTTTGTAAAACAACAAGCTTGAAATTCTCAAAACTTCATAGCAAACTATGTGGGGAAAATCTGCTATCACTTCTTCTGAAAACAGAAATTATAGCTTGGTGGCCCTCACAGAAACAAAATGCAGTTTAACATGACATATTAAATGTAAAAATAATTACTGAGGTGAAAAAAAAGAAAATGTTGTCAATTTCCTTTGGAGTATATACCCATTAAAAGTTATAACAACACTTAAATCCGGAAAATCAATCATCTCAAAAAATTTTAACATCCTCAATATTTTTCATACTCATGTTTCTGAAAGAAATGAAAATGGAGAACCCAGGAAACAGGGTGATACTCTTATACGCATTATAATTTCTATTTTTAATAACCTAAATAGCTTAGCTGTCATTTCCTTTTGCATTTCAGCTTGTGGTTGGCTTTGCAAGGCTAACATTTTCTCTGGTGACAGTTTTTAAAACAAACCAGAGGAATTTGGCCAGTAACATCCCTATTTCATAGAACATTTAAGAACTTTTTAGAAAGTCATGTAGTTGGTCTAAGAAGGTAAAGTAATGGGATATTTTGGTAGGTGTTTGCTTTTTGTTTTGTTTTGTTATGTTCTTTGTTTTTCACTTCTAGACCCACCCTGATGTTTTCCAGGATCCTCAGAACATGTACAGGTTAGCTATTTTGAGCTGTTCTTTTGTAACAGAGTGAGTTACTGACATATAAGTTTGTGTACTGATTTGTATCTTATCGGATTGTTATGTTGTGGACTAGTCAGAAAGATGACCACTAAGAAACCTTCTCCTTGTATCTATTATATCCAGCCAGGACTTGCACCCTGAGCTCTAGTCTCTAGGCCTCAGAAAGGAGATGAGAGCTTCTATGTTTCATTCATCTTCCCAGAGGGACAGAGAATAGAAGGGAGAATTTTGATGGATTTGGCCAAACCCAAGGGTGTAGCTGGCTTCTTGAAGCCTGGGAAACAGGGTTGACTTCATGTGTGAGTGACCCATGTAGTCACACAGGGCCCTGTGCTTGGTTTAATGCCCTGCTGTTACTCTTTTGGAATTCTTCATACTTTTTGAACAAGGGACCCTGCATTTTCATTTTGCACTGGGTTCCACAAATTACATGGCCAGATCTACTGTGAAGACCAAGGAGTGAGAGTGGCAGTGGGGCGGGGGGATATTTTCTTCCTCTGACAGGGAGACCACAGGGATTTTTGAGGACGGGCCATGGCGTGCCTTAGGAGTCACTGTGAAGATCCCCAGAGCTGAGCTTGGCAAGAAATAAATGGATCCACTAGAGAAACCCCCTGCTTTGGTAGGGATATAAAAACTTGGACAATGACTATGAATTTCCCAAGCCCCAGGGTTCATGTCTAAGCTAAATGAGGGTCTCCCTGTGTAGTGAATGAGGTCCCTCCAAAAGATATGTCTACTTGGAGCTTCAGAATGTGACATTATTTGCAATAAAGGCCTTTGCAGATGTAATTAAGGTAAGGATCTCAAGAGGATCGTGGATTAGGGTGGGGTCTAAATCCACTAAGGATACCTTTTGTAAGGTGTCCTTACAAAAGACAGAAAAAGGAGAAGACACAGAGACACACAGAGCAGAGGGCCGTATGAAGTTGGAGGCAAAGATTGGAGCGATGCGTCTTTAAGCCAAGGAATGCCAAGGACTGCCTGCAGCCTCCAGAAGCTAGGAGAGAGAACCAACCCTGGCAACACACTGATTTTGGACTTCTGGCCTCCAGGCTGTGAGGGAATAAATTTTATTGTTTGAAGCTACCAAGTTTGTGATAATTTGTTATCTGCAGTCCCAGGAAATTAATACAGCCTGTGTCAGCAAAATGCTTGGCTGTTGAGATTTAATTTGATTTAGAGGGGGTAAACGTGTTTCACTCCTTTCAAGGTCAGGAGATGCTGTGGACTTTCCTCGTGTCACAGTCTTCTTCAGCAGGAAAATACAATCTTTTCCAGAAGCCTCCTAGAAGACTTTTCCCTTCCATCCCAGGGGCCAGTGTTGGGTCACATGGCCATCCTTAGATGCAAGGGACCCCGGGAAAGTGGATATTTAGCAAAGGGAGTAGAACAACCAAGGTTGAATTACTGCCCCGAAGAAAATGAGAGTTTATTAACAAACAGAATGTGCATGGCGTTAGGGGACAAGAGATGATAGGCAAAATACATCATCTGACATAATATGGTATTTGTATAGCTAAACATTTGTAATGCTAAATTATATTTGAATGTGAGTCAGAACACTGACAAGGTGATGATTATTCTATGGCCCCTTGCTCCTAAAGTGGGATCACTGGGCCAGTCGAAAGGGCGTCCCCTGGGAGCTCATTAGAAATGCAGAATCTTGGGCTCCACCCCAGACCTACTGACTCAGAATCTGCACTTTAACAAGATCACTGGGTTTGAGAAGCATTGGTCTAGATGACTCAGTATAACGTGACTGAACTACTCAAGATAAAGCAAGCCGGGAACAAATTGGCATCACTACTCACAAGCACAGCAAATGACAAGTCCAATAATAAGACTAGTAGACAAAAACCAAAAAAACTTTGAAATGTTGTAATGTAAGCATAATGCAATAGGTACACAGGAAAAAAAGAGATTGGGGGGGGGGGGCTCAACTTCAAGTGGAACGAGACATGGCTGATCACTATTGTACCACATCCTACCATCGCATTTATGATCATACTCAGTAATATTAACTTCTTACAGCACATAAAAGTGCCAAACACTAAGTCTTCACCCGCAAAGATGGACTAATCAAGCATTCAAACTGATTAGTCCTTAAGTAGAAAGATCTGGTGTCACTGTGAGAGCCAACATTAAAGTTAAATGAGTGGGGGTAAACCTACCTCAGAAAACCAAGGCTTCCTTTCTGTAAGATTTTGATTCTTTATTGAGACACTCTATTGTGCGTGAAAATGAAGTTTTCCTCTTCGTCCTTTAATGAGACCCTACAGTTGATTTCATGCCAACCATTCTAATGCCTTTTAAGACCCATTGATCATATATATATATAAATATAAAGAAGTCATTCTGTCGGATTCCATGTAAAGTGTATATATATGTATATACTTGTTGCTTCAGCCTCATTTTGTGGGAATAGAAATACTTAAGATTTGCAATGTCCCCCAGGTCCAGAGTTCATTTAAAGCAAAGAGATTGGTTTTTTAAAACATTATTTATTTATAATAGCCCATTGCCTCCAGTTCTCCTGCTTGTGGTGGAACTGTTTATTTAGAGTACACACATAAGCCCCAGAGTTGGCAATAAAATACTTGAGTCAGCATTTTGCTTTGGAGGGGTCACACCTATTTATTTGAGCAAGGGTATTTGCTTTTTAACAGTGAAACTAGACCAGTATAAAAAGCTATAGTGGCTAAATGTACTGCTTGAATTGATCTGTTTCATCACAGAGCTCTCTCAAATGGCAAACTTGGATAACTGCTTCTTTAAAGGGGATAAAGCAGGCAGTAAAAAAAGGCAGATTGAAGGCATTAAAAACGGACACTTCACCAAAGATAGAAGAATGTCCAAAAAGCACACAAACGGTGCTTAAAATCAGTAGTCATTACAGAAATGGAATTAAAACCTCAGTGAGATATCACTACACTGACTAAAATAAAAGGGACCGATAACACCAACTATTGGCAAGGATGTGGACCAGCTGAAATCTTCTCGAACTGCTGGTAGGAGTGTAAAATGGCACAACTTTGGAGAACTTTTTGTCAGTTTCTTATAAAGTTAAACATGCATCTACTCTAGGATCCAAGAATCTCACTCTTAGGTATTTTCTCATGAGTCATGAAAACATTTGTCCACACACACAAAAAAACTGTACAAAAAGTTGTTTGTAGCAACTTTATTCATAGGAGCTCCAAACTGGAAACAGCTCAGATATCCAGCAGCAGGGAAATGGATGATCACATAATGGTATACTTGTACAATGGAATACTACTGAGTAATGAAAAGGAAATAAATAGGGCAACAGCAACATAGATGACTCTCAAAAACATCTTGAATGAAAGAAGTCATTCTGTCGGATTCCATGTAAACGAATTCCAGAACCAGGGAAACTGATAGTGATTAAAATGAGAAAGTGCCTGCAGGGGATTGGGGATTGGATGGGGATGGGCTGGAAAGAGGCTCAAGAAAACGTTCCGGATGAGGGATATAGTAGGTGGTGGTCACACGGGTATATAATTGTGAAAAGCCACTGAACTGTATACTTAAGATCTATGCATTTTATTTTGTGTCAATTGTATGTGCTTCAATTAAAAAAATAAAAGCCAGGTCACCTGGCTGGCTCCATCAGAGGAGTGTATGACCCTTGATTTCGGGGTTGTGAGTTCAAGCCCCACGTTGGGTGTAGAGATTACTTAAAAATAAAATCTTTAAGCAGCACCTGGGTGGTTCAGTCGGTTAGGCATCTGCCTTCGGCTCAGGTCATGGTCCCGGGGTCCTGGGATCGAGCCCCGCGGCGGGCTCCCTGCTCAGCGAGGAGTCTGCTTTCTCCCTCTCCCTCTGCTGGCCGCTCCCCCTGCTTGTGCTCTCTCACTTGCTCTCTCCTTCTCTCTCTCAAATAACTAACTAACTAAATAAATCTTTAAACATAAAATATTTAAAATAAATAAAATAAAAAGTAAAAGCCCTTTCTACTTCCACATCATTGAAGAAAACTTCTGTCCAGACAACCTACAATGCAGAAGTTTCTCTTTCAGTTAGGATCCTCTAGGTAGTACTTTACCAACCCACACGGGAGCTCTAAACTGATTCTTCTAAATGGATTACTTATCCGAACCTGATGATCCTGGGCTTTAACTTCAATCTCACTTCGGTGTTTCAGTAAAAGCTGCCTTTCTTGCCTCAACTTCAATTTCCTTTCCTACCTTTTCCTTGGTCCTTTGACTACAAGCATTTATTGGTAAGGGACAGTATATATGAATAAAAGAGAGAAAAAAAAAGTCTTCTCTTTTGAGTCTTACTCCTCTCTCTCTCTTTAAAGGAACACAGTAGTGTTTTGCTTTTCTAACTGCCAGATCTAATGCAATGTAGTGACTTAATTAGATCAGATTACTGTTTATTTTAAACTCGAATAATGATTAAACTGAAAAATTTCATGACAAGAGCTCATCGGTGAAGTCAGCCAAAATCAACCAGGGTTTGTCTTAACCTATCCTTTGTGTATCCTGCCTCAGTCACCAGGAGGTACACAGGCCAAGCTGACAGATGAATGGCCCTGTTAATGGCATACATCTAGGTCACAGGTGAGCCTACATCTGAAGTAAAACATGGGCTGCAGTACTTCCAAATCTCTCTCTCAACACCGCCATATGGCAGGAGCACAGGTGGTGGCCTTGAGAGGTCTCTCTCCCTGATGCTCTATCTCCCTGGTATACAATCCATCTCCAGCTCCGGAGTTCAAAGCCTCTCCAAATGATAAAATTTTTTTTTAAAAAGCATTTTAAATTGAGGTAGAACATATATACAGTTGGGGTAGCCAGTCCTCATGAACGGTCCCAGTATTCAAGCCCTGGCTCGTCTTCCCTTCCCACAACGAATCTGGCTGGTCTGTGACTTGAGTTGAACAAACAGACTGTAGCAGAAATGAGAGGCCCGGGGCCATCTCTAGGCCTGGCTTTAGGAACACTGGTAGGTTCTACTTCCTTCCTCTTGGAATATTTGTTTTTGAGAGCCCTCTCATTTCAGATCCTGCGAGAAGCAAACACCAAAACCAAATGAGAGATGCAAGAGACTGATTGGGGGAAATGCTAGTGAAGGAGAAAAGGGAGAGAGAGAGAACAGGAGTTGGCTGGGAAAGCTTTCAGGTGTGCAGTGGGTCTGACACTTGTGGAATGAGCCACGTAAACAGGAAGACCGGGCGGGAAGCAGTGCAGCTCTGAGAAATTCTTGCCCAAGCTGATGGGGAGCCCCAGACAAAAGATGGCCCATTAGAGACATTCTGCGATGGGCAGGAAGAGCCCAGCTCCAGTACCCTCACTGCATCCAGTCAGTGGCTAGGAAGGGCCCAGGGAGCACAGGGCCTCCATGTGAAGGTTCCAGTAGATCTCGAAGGTGTAACTCCTAGAGGCTGTTAGCTAACTCTACTCCTCACAGCAGGTTCCCTCTTGAAGGGAGGTCTGAGTGGCATACTCCCATGGCTGCTGTATGTAGCTACCCTACTGGAGAGACCCTGAGGAGAGGCCATGTGACGGGGGGAGATCCTGAAACTATATGGAGAAGGAGCGAGGTCCAGTCACCTCAGTATCCCAGATCCCAGGTGAGCCTCCAGATGACTCCAGCCTCGGCCATCATCTGACTGAAACTCCCATAGGAGACACCTCCCAATCAACCCACAGCATTGTGAGTGATATAAAATGTCGTCATTGTTTTAAGCCACTCAAATGTTGGGGTGGTTTGTTATGCAGCAAGAGCTAACCAAAACAGCAGTGAAGTGCATAAAATGCACTAATCTTATGTATAGAGATCCATGAATTTTGACATGTAAACTCATATGTAGAGATCACTCAGATCATTATATAGAATGTTTACAGCAACCCAGAAATTCCTTCATGCCCTCTTCCCAGTCACTACCACTCCCCAAACCAGAGATGCCACTCTACTGAGTTCTATCACCACCAATTAGTTTTGTATGTATTTTTTTAAAGATTTTATTTATTTATTTGACAGAGACACAGAGAGAGAGCGAACACAAGCAGGGGGAGTGGGAGAGGGAGAAGCAGGCTTCCCGCTGAGCAGGGAGCCAGATGCGGGGCTCAATCCCAGGACCCTTGGATCATGACCTGAGCCGAAGGCAGACGCTTAACGACTGAGCCACCCAGGTGCCCCAGTTTTGTATGTTCTTGACTTTCATTTAAATGGAATTATACGGCATGTACTTTTTACTGCCTGGCTTCTTTCACTTATGATTATGTTGGCAAGAGTCATCCATGTAGTTGGGTGTAACAGGAATCTGCCCTTTTTTTATTGCTGTATGAACATACTATGCTTTGTTTATCCACTGTCCTGTTGCTGGACATTTGGGTTTTTTCAAGTTTTGGGCTATTCTGAATAAGACTGCTTTAAACATTCTCATAGAAGTCTTTTGGTAGACCTATGCACCATTTTTCTTTTTTTTTTTTTTAATTTTTTTTTTTTAAGATTATTTATTTATTTATTTGACAGAGAGAGACACAGCGAGAGAGGGAACACAAGCAGGGGGAGTGGGAGAGGGAGAAGCAGGCTTCCCGCTGAGCAGGGAGCCCGATGCGGGGCTCGATCCCAGGACCTCGGGATCATGACCTGAGCCGAAGGCAGACGCTTAACGACTGAGCCACCCAGGCGCCCTATGCACCATTTTTCTTGGCTCTATCCAGCAGTGGGATTTTTGGTCACGGGATGGTATATGCTTAGCTTTAGAGAACAATGCCAAACAGACTGAACATTTTGTAAATAAATTTCTTATTTAGTTTAATAAATAACAAATGGTACATCCGAGACATTTAAATAAGAGACCCTCCTACTTGCTTGTTTTTCTCCCCACTTGACTTATGGCTCCAAGTGGGCCTGAATCATTTCTATCTTCTTCATATAGTGCAGTGCACACTATAGAAGGGATGCAGGACCTATTTGTTGAAAAAAAAACCAACAATAAATAGAGTGTCATAGTTTAACACTGAGAATTACATTTCTAAGAGTGGATTTTAGGTACTATGGTAAATCAAGGGAGAGGAAAAAGACAATATTTTTCTGAAACTTCCAAGGTGTTATTTATAATTACTTGACTATAGGTGTATGGATAGGGATTTCATACACTTTCTCCTAGATTTTCAGTATTGTGTAGACACACTTAGAATAAAATGATAAACTATGAAGTCTTTACAATAGTGCTTTTTCATCTGGGATTTGTGGATAGATTTTATGAGGGCCTGACATTGAATACAAAATTTTGTGTGCAAATAGGTATCTCACTGAGGACTCATGGTTCCAAGTGGCAGAAGCTCAACAAAGATTCACTTAGGTAACAAAGGGGATTTGATGTCAGGGTCTTGTTTGGCTCATGGAGTCCAAGGAAGACAAGCTCAACCACGGTCCAGAAGGGCATAACCTGGGAAGCTCAGGATCTGGGGCCATGATCCATGCCTGCACAGAGATGCTTCATGTCCTGCTGGCCTAAGGACATCTGATTGGCAGAACCCAAAGTGCATCTGAAACTCTAGTTTCAGGAGAATCTAGAAAATGTAGGGTTTTGTTTGTTTGTTTGTTTTTGAAAATGTGGTTTTTACCTTTCCAGTTTCTACAGAACAGGAAGCCCTCTAAAATAATGTTGTAATAGATCACGGGATCCAGTCTTTAAGACCCCAGACTCAGCTTGAAAATCCTTCTCCACTTAGCTTGAAAATCCACCAATGGCGTGGAGTCGGATCTACAGGTCATCATCCCTGCACCTTATCACATTGCTCCCACACTGATGATGCATAGCTCTTACTTTTGTTAAGAAAAACAATATGAAAAAAAAAAGAAAAACAATATGCAGAACTTAGAAATAGCAAAATGATGGCTGCATGTCCTTTCAAAGTCATATTGGAGCACTGGTTACAACATCATGTCCTATAATGGATAACATAACTGTCTGTCCCAGAAAGGCAAACCACAAACTTGCAACAAAAAAGTGCTTAAGCTCAGGGCACCCGGGTGGCTCAGTCGGTTAAGCATCTGCCTCCTGCTCAGGTCATGGTCTCAGGGTCCTGGTATCGACCCCCGCATTGGGCTCTGTGCTCAGCTTCTCCCTCTCTCTCTGACCCTCCTCCCCACTTGTGCTCTCTCTCTGTCTCAAATAAATAATTAAAAAATTTAATTAAAAAAACTGCTTAAGCTCAAACTGTTTTAAATCAGCCCATTCAAACCCATGTGTTGCAAGGCTACGCAACTTGTGTAGTTTACAAATTTTGACACATGCGCAGCTCATTCCTTACCCAGACCAGCCTTAGAACAATCTGAGCCCAGCCCCCAAAGCCCTATATGTATGTAGCTTCTCTAATTTCCTTCTTTTAATTCACTACTGTAACTTTGTGAACTTGGGGCTCTCCCTTACTCAACGAGTTTAATAAACCCATTTTATGTGATCAAGGGATGGCTCTGGCGGTCTTGGTGGGAGCTTTGACAAAGTCTACACACTTCGTATTGCTGGACAAAAAATGAAGAGTGGGAGAAAAGGACAAAACAAGAACGTCTCCAAATATAATTTGAAGCAAGGTTCTATTAGTACAGACTTCTTGGAATTAGGAATGAATCAACAGGAGTGTCCTTCATCCTTGATTTGAGGAGAATAGGTCCTTGCTTCCCTGCTCGCCTTTGCAGTCAAACCACAGTGGACCCATGGAAACTGCTGGAGAAGGAGGACACTGGGGAAGTGTTAAATCCCAGGGGGCCATAGTCTCTCTCCCAACAAATCACCCCCTACTTGCCAAAAAGCACAGGATGACTTTTTTGGTCCCATTTCTCTGCAGTGTTTGATAATGTTGATCACTTCTTCCTTAAAATTCTTCTGTAGACTTCCATGATATCATGCTTTCTGGGTCATCTTTCATCCTCTCTGATAACTTCTTCTCAATTCTAGATGGACAGGGAGATCAAGCAAATAAGATAAGGAATAAGAAATGACCATCGAGTTAGTAGTTATGATGTCATCCATTGTTTTAGCAGAAGCAGTGCAGGGGAGGAGGCAGAAGGCGGATTGAAGGGGCAGAGGAAGGCGAGTAGCAACAGTGATTGTGGATCTCTGTTTCAAACTTGGAGATTGTTACTGCTTTTGTTTGTTTGGGGTTTTTGTGGGTTTTGTTTTTTTTAAGATTTTATTTATTTATTTGGATAGAGAGAGTAAGCAAGAGAGAGCACAAGCTGGGGGAAGAGGGAGAAGCAGACTCCTCGCTGAGCAGGGAGCCCGATGAGGGGCTCGATCCCAAAACCCTGGGATCATGACCTGAGCCGAAGGCAGACGCTCAACCGACTGAGCCACCCAGGTGCCCGGGGGTTTTTGTGTTTGCTTGCTTTTTGCTCTCTCTTGTCTAGTTTATTAATGCAGTTCTCTAAGCAGTTAGTGTACATCTGCCATGCACAGGAGCTATTCCCAGAGCTGCTGGGATGCAGAGGTGGCAAGGACCCTCCCTGTCATCTAGGAGCTGGTATCTGAGTATGATGCCAAGGCAAACACAGTGGGAATCACGAAAAATGATGAATGTCCCAGGAGCCTCCATGTTATCTAGAGAGATTTGTTTTTAAAAATTCAAGAGGCTTGGGGGCGCCTGGGTGGCTCAGTTGGTTGGACGACTGCCTTCGGCTTGGGTCACGATCCCAGTGTCCTGGGATGGAGCCCCGTGTCAGGCTCCCTGCTCTGCGGGAAGCCTGCTTCTCCCTCTCCCACTCCCCCTGCTTGTGTTCCCTCTCTGGCTGTCTCTCTCTCTCTGTCAAATAAATAAATAAAATCTTAAAAAAAAAAAAAAAAGAACCAGTGTTCTAAGGGGAAGGAGCTAGGACCATGAAAAAGGTTGAAATGACTTGTAAAAATTATCTTATTATCATTCTTACTGCTGTAATGTGGAGAATGCTTGTAATTATTCAAATTATGGCTTTTCAAAGAGATGTTTATTTCTCTTATCAAGAATAATTATCCAAGGGGCACCTGGGTGGCTCAGTTGGTTAAGCGTCTGCCTTTGGCTCAGGTCATGATCCCGGGGTCCTGGGATCGAGCCCCACGTCGGGCTCCCTGCTCGGCGGGAAGCCTGCTTCTCCTGCTGCCTGCTGCTTCCCCTGCTTGTTCTCTCTCCCTCTCTCTCTTTCTCTGACAAATAAATAAATAAAATGTTAAAAAAAGAAAAATTATCCAAAACATATAAACAAGGCAAAAGGATGACTGAATGTATTTTTTTTTTTAAGATTTCATTTATTTATTTGAGAGAGAGAGAAAGAGCGAGAGCGCAGGAGCAGGGGGAAGGGCAGAGGGATAGGTAGAGGGACAACCAGACTCCCTGTTGAGCTCGGAGTCCAACCAGGGGCCATCCCAGGACCCTGAGATCATGACCTGAGCCAAAATCAGACGCTTAACCGACTGAGCCACCCAGGCGCCCTGGAATGTATTTTCAATGTCATACGGCAGCACTGTCCAACCGATCTGCCCAAGGATAGTTGTATTCTCCAGGAGTATGTACCTTTGTTTGCCATACTAATTTCTATTAGTTAGGGTTCATACTCTGTAAACTTACATGTAAGCTTGTAGATTTTTGTTCAATAGAGATACCTAGCAGAAATGACAACTCCAAAGGTTATGATTTTATTGTCCTATAGGTAATGAACAGTTTTGTTGCTAAATAAACTTATTTCAGCATGCTTTTCCTGCTTGAGTATATATATTCAATTTCTCAAATTATCTTTGAACCAACTTTGCTATGCCACATGTTTCTTCATCATAAATTAAGTAAATTTTTTACACACATTCATTCTTTCTTTTTCTAAGTTTTTATTTTAATTCCAGTTAGTTAACACAGTGTAATATTAGTATCAGGTGTACAATACAGCGATTCAACACTTCCACACATCACCTGGTGCTCATCACGACAAGTGTACTCCTTCATCCCCATCACCTGTTTCACCCATCCCCCACCCACCTCCCCGCTGGCGACCCGCAGTGGGTTCTCAGTTTGCTTAGTAGTTAAGAGTCTGTTTCTTGGTTTGTCTCTCTCTTTCACTCTCTTTTTTCCCCTTTGCTCATTTGTTTTCTTCTTAAATTCCACATATACACACATTTATTCTATATTTGGGAATATGCAGGGGTAGGATGAAGATCTGGGATCTAGCTGTTCCTTTAAAAGAATTTTCGCCCACTCTGTTTTTGGCTTTACCCCGCATCCCACCTTCAAAGGGCCTTCTTCTTCTATTTGCTAAGCTTTCCGGTGGGTTCTGCGACACGCATCAGCTTACGTGTTATTGCTTTCCCACTTTGCAGGCACTTAGCTTTTTCTGCTTCATTATATCATGTGCCATTTGGCCATCCACCTTAGAGCTTTCAAAATTTTGTTGTCATGTCAACCATACTTCAATAACAAAAATGTTTTTAAAAATCAGCTATACTTAAAAATAAATTTAAAAAAAAATTTTGTCATATCTTTTCTGTTGTCATCTTCTCTAGGGCTTTCTGCTTCTTTTCTGTGACTTTGTGTCTTAAAAAACTTCCTTTCGGGGCACCTGGGTGGCTCAGTTGGTTAAGCATCCGACTCTTGATCTCAGCTCAGGTCTTGATCTCTGGGTCATAAGTTCAAGCCCCATGTTCGGCTCCACGCTGAGCGTGGAGGCTACTTAAAAAAAAATTCCTTTCAGGGGCGCCTGGGTGGCTCAGTAGTTAAGCGTCTGCCTTCGGCTCAGGTCATGATCCCGGGGTCCTGGGATCGAGCCCCGCATTGGGCTCCCTGCTCCAGGGAGCCTGCTTCTCCCTCTCCCACTCCCCCTGCTTGTGTTCCCTCTCTCGCTGTGTCTCTCTCTGTCAAATAAAATCTTAAAAAGAAAATAAAATATACCCCCCAATACAGCAGTGATTTCTTTTTCCATCAAATGAAGAAACTTATGAAAGGTTGAGAGAGAGTGAAAGTCTTGGTGATTGAGGCTAATTTTTTTTTTTTTTTTGAAAATCAAGAATAGCTTTATTATTACGTAGGTTCCATCATCAAGCATGGGATGCCAAGCGGAGAGAAGGGTTGTGAGTCCAATCTAGTAACTCTGTGGCCGGACCCAGCTGTGGACTCAAGGGGAGCTGTGTGGAACCCACATTAATAATAGTAATAATAGCAGTAATAATAGTCACAGTTCTTGCTGAGCACTCACTATGTGCCAGGCACTCTGCTGAGAACCTTTATACACAAAATCTCTTTTTTTTTAAATTTAATTTTTTATTGTTATGTTAATCCATACATTACATCATTAGTTTTTGATGTAGTGTTCCATGATTCATTGTTTGTGCATAACACCCAGTGCTCCATGCAGAACGTGCCCTCTTTAATACCCATCACCAGGCTAACCCATCCTCCCACCCCCCTCCCCTCTAGAACCCTCAGTTTGTTTTTCAGAGTCCATCATCTCTCATGGTTCTTCTCCCCCTCCGATGTCCCCCCCTTCATTCTTCCCGATTGAGGCTAATTTTTAAAAGTCCAATATTTTAGGGGCTCCTGGGTGGCTCCAGTTGAGCCTCCGACTCTTGGTTGTGGCTCAGGTCGTGATCTTGGGGTCGTGGGATCCGGCCCCATGTTGGGCTCCTCGCTCGGCACGGAGTCTGCTTGGTATTCCTCTCTCTTCCTCTCCCTCCCCCTCTGTTCCTCCCCTTGCTCATGCTCTCTCTCTCTCTCAAATAAATAAATAAATAATAAAAAAATAAAAGTCCAATATTTTATGCTAAACCTTAGAAATCACAGTATTTTGGATCTCGAGTGTTAACTTCAGACTAAGTGTATGAAATGCGTCCCTGAATTGCACCTTGGAAAGCAGCAAGCACTGAATATGCAGCAATGGTCTTTACTGGCTTTATGAGTGTCATGTTTCTATGGGCATCTTTTTCTTGAAATTTAATGCACTCCAGCATGGAAAAGCATCTTATACATACTATCTATTACGTTTCCCAGCATACTGAAAACACATGTACTGGGTCGTGGCAGTTTAGTGAGTTTACTTCCATCCTGAATTAAGAAGCATATTGCTGACAACCGGCTGTCCTGAAAGAATAAGGAGCATGAAAAAACTGTCATGTTATTTACACACTATAGTTGACATCCATTATCACCCCCTGCCCCCCATGCTCCATTCGACCTTTGCTTGGCATAATCCCCTGATTTTCTTTTGAAAGACCAGCCTTTCTTGCATCTCAGGCTCTGTGCTTTGGTGACAGGAGAAGGAGGAGAAGGAGGAGGAGGGGGAGGAGGAAGAGTTGTTGTTTATCCCCATTTCCAGGAATGGATGGTAACTCAAGTGTGGCCAGTCAAGGCATTTCACTCCCTTGGCCAAAGACACTGATTCATGAATGGGTGTGTGACCCGGTTAGACTTAGCCAATGAGATTCAAGCAGATGTTAGTTGGGGCTATTGGAAGAGTGTCCAGCTGAACTTCAACCTGAGATCATGTGCAATGGGAGCAGCTGGGAGACACTGTGGACTCTGAAAATGAAGCTAACAGGAGAAGGCAGAGAGGAGGGATGGACGCAAAACTATTTGTGATGGATGGCGTTGCCCGAATTAAGTTGTCTGAGCTGAATAAATGCTCTGTGTCTTGAGGCAGTTTCGACTCTTTTTCTGTCACTTGCCACCAATCTGACTCCCTTAGCAAAGCCCCCATCGCTGCTTGGCTAGCTGGTGCTACCCCAGCCCTGGCTTCCACAGTGATTTTTACCTCAATGAAAAATCGCTTTTGTAACGTGGGTATTCAGAGAAAAACAACAGCAACAAAACACCGAGCACTTCTCACTCATATATGCTCATTACATATGCCAAGAGCAAATTTACTGGCGCTGTAATGTGAAATGTCTGCTCACATAAACACCATAATAAGTGCTTGTTCATACAGAATGCCATTGATATTAGGGCCTCTACAACACCATCATTTGATCAGAGAATTTTGCCAACAGGCCATTCCATTTTCCTTCCCAGCATAACATTTCCATTAACTTTGTGAGTAGTTTTACAAACTTCTTGGCAGGAATACAACTTGAACCTTTAGCATCCTGGAAAGCACAATTTTTAGCTTATTCTGGAAAATCTCAGCTGGTTTACCAGAGAGGTCATTGTACTTTGTTTATGAAACGTATTCAATGCTTTGGTGGCTTCCTGCCACTATTTGAGAGTTTCATAACAGGCAAAAGCACAGGGATCTAGAGACAAAATCTAATTTTCATATAATGATTGTATTTCTTATTCCTCTTCTTTTTTGTCTGCCCGTCAGACTTACAAATTCTCTTGCCCCAGCAATAGAGAGTCATCTCTATATTCATACTGACTTTCTAGGCACTGTTTGCACTTATGAAGTTATTCTGCACTGTGGTATTTAGATAACTTTTGCTTAACTCCTTTCATGCTTCAATGGACCACTGATTCATTTTTACAAATTGGGACTATGACGAAGCACTGTGGTTACAGCAAAAAATGCAAATTGGACAAATGTGAGTAATGATATGCAAATGACATAAAAATACATTAGCTGAGATCAAGGGCAGCCTGGTTAGCTGGTCGATTTAGTGTTTATGGTGAAGGCACAAACTTTAAGATGGTAATGATAACAGAAGTTTTGGTGAAACTCATAATTTATCTTTTTTTTTAAAATTTTTTTATTGTTATGTTAATCCCCATACATTACATCATTAGTTTTAGATATAGTGTTCCATGATTCATTGTTTGTGCATAACACCCAGTGCTCCATGCAGAACGTGCCCTCTTTAATACCCATCACCAGGCTAACCCATCCTCCCAACCCCCTCCCCTCTAGAACCCTCAGTTTGTTTTTCAGAGTCCATTGTCTCTCATGGTTCTTCTCCCCCTCCGATTTCCCCCCCTTCATTCTTCCCCTCCTGCTACATTCTTCTTCTTCTTTTTTTCTTTCTTAACATATATTGCATTATTTGTTTCAGAGGTACAGATTTGAGATTCAACAGTCTTGCACAATTCACAGCGCTTACCAGAACACATACCCTCCCCAGTGTCCATCACCCAGTCACCCCATCCCTCCCACCCCACCCCCCACTCCAGCAACCCTCAGTTTGTTTCCTGAGATTAAGAATTCCTCATATCAGTGAGGTCATCTGATACATGTCTTTCTCTGTTTGACTTATTTCGCTCAGCATAATACCCTCCAGTTCCATCCACGTCGTTGCAAATGGCAAGATCTTATTCCTTTTGATGGCTGCATAATATTCCATTGTATATATATACCACATCTTCTTTATCCATTCATCTGTTGATGGACATCTTGGCTCTTTCCACAGTTTGGCTATTGTGGACATTGCTGCTATAAACATCGGGGTGCACGTAGCCTTTCGGGTCCCTACTTTTGTATCTTTGGGGTAAATACCCAGTAGTGCAATTGCTGGATCATATGGTAGCTCTATTTTCAACTTTTTGAGGAACCTCCATACTGTTTTCCAGAGTGGCTGCACCAGCTTGCATTCCCACCAACAGTGGAGGAGGGTTCCCCTTTCTCCGCATCCCCGCCAACATCTGTCATTTCCTGACTTGTTAATTTTAGCCATTCTGACTGGTGTGAGGTGGTATCTCATTGAGGTTTTGATTTGGATTTCCCTGATGCCGAGCGATATTGAACACTTTTTCATGTGTCTGTTGGCCATTTGGATGTCTTCTTTGCAAAAATGTCTGTTCATGTCTTCTGCCCATTTCTTGATTGGATTCTTTGTTCTTTGGGTGTTGAGTTTGATGAGTTCTTTATAGATTTTGGATACTAGCCCTTTATCTGATATGTCATTTGCAAATATCTTCTCCCATTCTGTCAGTTGTCTTTTGGTTTTGTTGACTGTTTCCTTTGCTTTGCAAAAGCTTTTTATCTTGATGAAGTCCCAATAGTTCATTTTTGCCCTTGCTTCCCTTGCCTTTGGCGATGTTTCTAGGAAGAAGTTGCTGCGGCTGAGGTCGAAGAGGTTGCTGCCTGTGTTCTCCTTTAGGATTTTGATGGACTCCTGTCTCACATTTAGGTCTTTCAACCATTTGGAGTCTATTTTTGTGTGTGGTGTAAGGAAATGGTCCAGTTTCATTCTCCTGCATGTGGCTGTCCAATTTTCCCAACACCATTTGTTGAAGAGACTGTCTTTTTTCCATTGGACATTCTTTCCTGCTTTGTCAAAGATTAGTTGACCATAGAGTTGAGGGTCCATTTCTGGGCTCTCTATTCTGTTCCATTGATCTATGTGTCTGTTTTTGTGCCAGTACCATACTGTCTTGATGATGACAGCTTTGTAGTAGAGCTGGAAGTCTGGAATTGTGATGCCGCCAGCTTTGCTTTTCTTTTTCAACATTCCTCTGGCTATGTGGGGTCTTTTCTGGTTCCATACAAATTTTAGGATTATTTGTTCCATTTCTTTGAAGAAAGTGGATGGTATTTTGATGGGGATTGCATTGAATGTGTAGATTGCTCTAGGTAGGATTGACATCTTCACAATATTTGTTCTTCCAATCCATGAGCATGGAACGTTTTTCCATTTCTTTGTGTCTTCCTCAATTTCTTTCATGAGTATTTTATAGTTTTCTGAGTACAGATCCTTTGCCTCTTTGGTTAGATTTATTCCTAGGTATCTTATGGTTTTGGGTGCAATTGTAAATGGGATCGACTCCTTAATTTCTCTTTCTTCTGACTTGTTGTTGGTGTATAGGAATGCCACTGACTTCTGTGCATTGATTTTATATCCTGCCACTTTACTGAATTCCTGTATGAGTTCTAGCAGTTTTGGGGTGGAGTCTTTGGGATTTTCCACATAAAGTATCATATCATCTGCAAAGAGTGAGAGTTTGACTTCTTCTTTGCCAATTTGGATGCCTTTGATTTCTTTTTGTTGTCTGATTGCTGTGGCTAGGACTTCCAATACTATGTTGAATAGCAGTGGTGATAGTGGACATCCCTGCCGCGTTCCTGACCTTAGGGGGAAAGCTCTCAGTTTTTCCCCATTGAGAATGATATTCGCTGTAGGTTTTTCATAGATGGCTTTTATGATATTGAGGTATGTACCCTCTATCCCTATACTCTGAAGAGTTTTGATCAAGAAAGGATGCTGTACTTTGTCAAATGCTTTTTCTGCATCTATTGAGAGGATCATATGATTCTTGTTCTTTCTTTTGTTAATGTATTGTATCACGTTGATTGATTTGCGGATGTTGAACCAACCTTGCAGCCCAGGGATAAATCCGACTTGGTTGTGGTGAATAATCCTTTTAATGTACTGTTGGATCCTATTGGCTAGTATTTTGGTGAGAATTTTTGCATCCATGTTCATCAGGGATATTGGTCTGTAATTCTCCTTTTTGATGGGGTCTTTGGTTTTGGGATCAAGGTAATGCTGGCCTCATAAAATGAGTTTGGAAGTTTTCCTTCCATTTCTATTTTTTGGAACAGTTTCAGAAGGATAGGTATTAATTCTTCTTGAAATGTTTGGTAGAATTCCCCTGGGAAGCCATCTGGCCCTGGGCTTTTGTGTTTTGGGAGATTTTTGATGACTGCTTCTATTTCCTTAGTGGTTATACGTCTGTTCAGGTTTTCTATTTCTTCCTGGTTCAGTTTTGGTAGTTGATACATCTCTAGGAATGCATCTATTACTTCCAGGTTATCTAATTTGCTGGCATAGAGTTGCTCATAATATGTTCTTATAATTGTTTGTATTTCTTTGGTGTTGGTTGTGATTTCTCCTCTTTCATTCATGATTTTGTTGATTTGGGTCATTTCTCTTTTCTTTTTGATAAGTCTGGCCAGGGGCTTATCAATCTTGTTAATTCTTTCAAAGAACCAGCTCCTAGTTTCGTTGATCTGTTCTACTGTTCTTTTGGTTTCTATTTCATTGATTTCTGCTCTGATCTTTATTATTTCTCTTCTCCTGCTGGGTTTAGGCTTTATTTGCTGTTCTTTCTCCAGCTCCTTTAGGTGTAGGGTTAGGTTGTGTACTTGAGACCTTTCTTGTTTCTTGAGAAAGGCTTGTATTGCTATATACTTTCCTCTTAGGACTGCCTTTGCTGTATCCCAAAGATTTTGAATAGTTGTGTTTTCATTTTCATTGGTTTCCATGAATTTTTTTAATTCTTCTTTAATTTCCTGGTTGACCCATTCATTCTTCAGTAGGATGCTCTTTAGCCTCCATGTATTTGAGTTCTTTCTGACTTTCCTCTTGTGATTGAGTTCTAGTTTCAAAGCATTGTGGTCTGAAAATAGGCAGGGGATGATCCCAATCTTCTGGTACCGGTTGAGACCTGATTTATGACCTAGGATGTGATCGATTCTGGAGAATGTTCCATGGGCACTAGAGCTGAATGTGTATTCCGTTGCTTTGGGATGGAATGTTCTGAATATGTCTGTGAAGTCCATTTGGTCCAGTGTGTCATTTAAAGTCTTTATTTCCTTGTTGATCTTTTGCTTAGACGATCTGTCCATTTCAGTGAGGGGGGTGTTAAAGTCCCCCACTATTATTGTATTGTTGTCGATGTGTTTCTTTGCTTTTGTTATCAATTGCCTTATATAATTGGCTGCTCCCATGTTAGGGGCATAGATATTTACAATTGTTAGATCTTCTTGTTGGATAGACCCTTTAAGTAGGATATAGTGTCCTTCCTCATCTCTTATTACAGTCTTTGGTTTAAAATCTAATTTGTCTGATATAAGGATTGCCACCCCAGCTTTCTTTTGGTGTCCATTAGCATGGTAAATGGTTTTCCACCCCCTCACTTTCAATCTGGGGGTGTCTTTGGGTCTAAAATGAGTCTCTTGCAGACAGCATATCGATGGGTCTTGTTTTTTAATCCAATCTGATAGCCTGTGTCTTTTGATTGGGGCATTTAGCCCATTTACATTCAGGGTAACTATTGAAAGATAGGAATTCAGTGCCATTGTATTGCCTGTAAAGTGACTGTTACTGTATATTGTTTGTGTTCCTTTCTGGTCTATGTTGCTTTTAGGCTCTCTCTTTGCTTAGAGGACCCCTTTCAATATTTCTTGTAGGGCTGGTTTCGTGTTTGCAAATTCCTTT
The DNA here is from genome assembly GCF_004348235.1 of Phoca vitulina. Lineage (NCBI taxonomy): Eukaryota > Metazoa > Chordata > Mammalia > Carnivora > Phocidae > Phoca > Phoca vitulina. The sequence goes on from NW_022589758.1 coordinate 3,255,336, forward strand.
AATTTTTGTTTGTCCTGGAAGCTTTTTATCTCTCCTTCAATTTTCAATGACAGCCTAGCTGGATATAGTATTCTTGGCTGCATATTTTTCTCATTTAGTGCTCTGAATATGTCCTGCCAGTCCTTTCTGGCCTGCCAGGTCTCTGTGGATAAGTCTGTTGCCAATCTAATGTTTCTACCATTGTAGGTTACATATCTCTTCTCCCGAGCTGCTTTCAGGATTTTCTCTTTGTCTCTGAGACTCGTAAGTTTTACTATTAGATGTCGGGGTGTTGACCTATTTTTATTGATTTTGAGAGGGGTTCTCTGTGCTTCCTGGATTTTGATGCCTGTTTCCTTCCCCAAATTAGGGAAGTTCTCTGCTATAATTTGCTCCATTATACCTTCTGCCCCTCTCTCTCTTTCTTCTTCTTCTGGGATCCCAATTATTCTAATGTTGTTTCGTCTTATGGTATCGTTTATCTCTCGAATTCTGCCCTCGTGATCCAGTAGTTGTTTATCTCTCTTTTTCTCAGCTTCTTTATTTTCCATCATTTGGTCTTCTATCTCACTGATTCTTTCTTCTGCCTCATTTATCCTAGCAGTTAGCACCCCCATATTTGATTGCACCTCATTGATAGCCTTTTTGATTTCTACTTGGTTAGATTTTAGTTCTTTTACTTCTCCAGAAAGGGTTTCTCTAATAACTTCCATGTTTTTTTCAAGCCCAGCTAGTATCTTTAAAGTGATGATTCTGAACTCTAGATCTGACATCGTACTAATGTCCGTATTGAGTAGGTCCCTGGCAGTCGGTACTACCTCTTGTTCTTTTTGTTGAGGTGATTTTTTCCGTCTTGTCATTTTGTGCAGAGGAGAATAGATTAATGAGAGAACAAAATGCTAGCAGGGTAACAACGTCCCCAGAAAATATACTCTAAACAAATCAGAAAAGACCTGAAGCAGTGGGAAAAGAAAGGGAAAGAGAGAAAAAAGAAAAGGAAAGAAAAAAAGAAAAAGATAAAGATAAAAACAAACAAAAGCAGAACAAAACAAAACAAAACAAAAACAGAATGTGATCAAATATGATCAGGCTGGATTATAGATCAGTGCCACACACTAGATTTTGGGTGTATTTTGGTCTGTTAAAAGAAAGTCCCTCCCAAAATTTTAAAGAAAGAAAAACTTATATATGTACAAAAATAACGGTTGATATGATGAAGGGATGGAATATGACTGTAAAGATGGAAATTATAAAAAATTTTAAAAAAGGATTTGATAAGTTGTTTGAAAAAAGAAAGAAGAGGATTAAAAAAAAAGAAAGAAAGAAAGAAAAAAGGGAGAGAATGTGATCAGGCAGGGGAGTAGAAAAAAACCATACACTAGAGATTTAGAGTATATTTTGATCTGTTAGAAGAAACTATCTCAAGATTTTAAAGAGAGAACAACTTATATATATATGCCAAAAATACGGGTAACTACTATGAAGGGATAGAATATGACTTTAAAAATGAAAAATAAAAATGTTTTTTTTTTAAAAAAGGGATTGATAAGATGTTGGTTGAAAAAGGGAAAAAGAAAAATTCAAAAAAAAAGAAAAAAGAAAAAAAGACAGTTAAAAAAAATAATTAACTTTGAAAGACTAAAGAATCATGGTAAAAAAGCCATGAATTCTATGTGCAGTATTCCCCTAGCGCTGGAGTTCTGCCGTTCTCATTGATCGGTAAACCTGGTCTTGGCTGGCTGTTCTCGCTGATCTTCTGGGGGAGGGGCCTGTTGCCGTGGTTCCCAAATGTCTTTGCCGGAGGCGGAATTGCCCCGCCCTTGCCGGTCCGGGCTAAGTAATCTGCTCGGGTTTGCTCTCCGGAGCTTTTGTTCCCTGCAAGCTTTCCGTACAGCTTTGGAGGCCGAGAGTGAAAATGGCGGCCTCCCAGTCTCCGCCCCGGAGGAGCCGAGAACTCGGGATCCCGCCCCTCAGCGAGCCCCCAGAGAAAAGCAGTCAGTCACTCCCGTCTCCCTGGTCTCCGGCCGCACTCCGTGCTCGCCCGGCCTGTGACCGCGCCTTTCTATCTGGCACCCGACCCCGGGTGGAGTCTCCAAACCCAGCAGATCCCCGCGGTGCGCTCCCGCACCTCTCCTCCCGGGGGAGGAAGGTGAGTCTCCCCGGATCTGCCGCTTGTTGGGTCCCTGCTGGAGGAGCAGTGGCCCGACTGTGCCGCGGATCACGGTTTATGACAACCCCGAGCTGAGAGCCCGCGCCTGGGCTCCATCTCTGCAGCCGGCTTCCCTGCTCCGATACCTGGGAGCTCTGCTGCACTCAGGCACCCCCGGTCTTTCTGTGACCCCGAGGGTCCTGAGACCACACTGTCCCGCGAGGGTTCCACCCCCCACTTCGCCACCAGAGTGACGTCCCTCAGCGGAGCAGACTTCTACAAGTTCCGATTTTGTGCTCCGCGGCTCTATCACTTGTCAGAAGCGGCCGACGGAGGCCCCTCCCCCACTGTCTATCCTCCCGAATATCGCCTCGGATTCACTTCTCCGCATGTCCTACCTTCCAGAAAGTGGTCGCTTTTCTGTTCAGAGAGTTATTGCTCTTCTTTTCTTCGATCTCCTGTTGAGTTCGTAGGTGTTCAGAATGGTTTGATCCCCATCCAGATGAATTCCTGAGAGGAGACGAAATCCAGGTCTCCTACTCCTCCGCCATCTTGCTCCGCCCCCTCATAATTTATCTTAAATTCAAATTTATTAAATGTATGTGGACACAATTGTTTTATATTTTTCCCTGAGTCTCCTGAACTGCATGTGAACCCCTTTTATGGATTCCAGGCATCACCAATGATCCTTGTACCACACTTAGCTAATACTTCTCAGAGAATATTAGTTGGAGGATAGCCAAGGTGGTGGTTGGAACAGGAAAGCCTCGACAGTAGGAGGGAAAACCATTGGCATCAACAGTATCATTTACCAGAATATCAGCAGTGCTCGCTTCGGCAGCACATATACCAGAATATCAGCAGTGCACAGGTTGGAAGTTTCAAGATCTACTCTCTTAGCCACTTTCAAGCACACAATACAGTATTGTTAACTATAGTCACCACACTGTACATCAGATCCCTAGAACTTATTCATCTTATAACTGAAAGTTTGTTCCCTTGGACCAACATCTCCCCATGTCTTTCTCTCTTCAGCCCCTGGCAATCACCATTCTAGTCTGTTTCTATAAGTTTTAATGTTTTTAGATCCCACGTACAAGTGAGATCACACAGCATTTGTCTTTCTCTGTCTGACTTATTTTATGGATGACCTACCTATACTGTAGCATGTGTCAGGATTTCTTTCCTTTTCATGGCTGAAAAATATTCCATTGTATGTATATATTACATTTTGCTCACCCACTCATCTGTTGATGGAAATTTGGGCAAGATATTATTTTAAAAATTTTAATTATCATTTTACATATTTATGCTCTGCCTCATTTTTATATAAATTGAGAGAGACTTTCATTTAGTTAAAAAAAGAGAAAGAAATACTGTATGATCTCACTTATACAGTATATATATATGGATAACATAAAAAAAAAAGGGGGCGCCTGGGTGGCTCAGTCTGCTAAACAGCCAACTCTTGATTTTGGCTCAGGTCGTGATCTCACTGTCCTGGGATCGAGCCCCACGTTGGGCTTTGTGCTCATTGCGGAGTCTGCTTGAGGATTTTCTTTCTTCCTCTCCCTCTGCCTTTCCCCACTCTGTGCTGTCTCTCTCTCTCTCTCAAATAAATAAATAAATCTTAAAAAAAAAAAGAAAGAAGAAAATAAATGCAGAGAACAGATTGGTGGTTGTTGCCAGAGGTGTGTGGGGGAGGGGATAGGTGAAATGGGGGAAGGGAGTCAAAAGGTACAAACTTTCAGTTATAAAATAAATAAGTCATGGGAATGTCATGTACATCATTGTGACTATAGTTAATAATACTGTATTGCATATTTGAAAGTTGCTAAGAGAATAGATATTAGAAGTTCTCATCACAAGAAAAAATTTTTTTATAACTGTATGGTGAAGGATGTTAACTAGACTTATTGTGGTGATCATTTTGCAGTGTATACAAATATTTTTATTTAAAGATTTTATTTATTGGGGCACCTGGGTGGCTCAGTCGTTGGGCATCTGCCTTCAGCTCGGGTCATGATCCCGGGGTCCTGGGGTTGAGCCCTGCATCGGGCTCCCCGCTTGGCGGAGGGCCTGCTTCTCCCTCTCCCACTCCCCCTGTGTTCCTTCTCTCGCGTTGTCTCTCTCTGTCAAATAAATAAATAAAAGAGAGAGAGAGAGAGCAGGAACACAAGCAGGGGGAGTGGGAGAGGGAGAGGGAGAAGCAGGCTTCCCGCTGAGCAGGGAGCCCGGTGCGGGGCTTGATCCCAGGACCCCGAGATCATGACCCGAGCCGAAGGCAGACGCTTAACGACTGAGCCACTCAGGCACCCTGCAGTGTATACAAATATTGAAATATTATGTTGTATACCTGAAACAAATATATTATGTGTCAATTATACCTCAATTTAAAAAAAGAAATTGGAAAAAAAGAAAGAAAACAAAACCCACTTAGAGTTAGCCTAGCTTACTACATATGTTTTAGATGTGTAGTTTCAAAAGGTAAAAAGAAAGTTTTAAATTAACTTCACTACTGGGCGCCTGGGTGGCTCAGTTGGTTAAGCGACTGCCTTCGGCTCAGGTCATGGTCCCCGAGTCCTGGGATCGAGTCCCACATCGGGCTCCCGGCTCAGCAGGGAGCCTGCTTCTCCCTCTGACCCTCTCCCCTCTCATGCTGTTTCTCTCTCTCTCTCTCAAATAAATAAATAAAATCTTAAAAAAAAAATAAATTAACTTCATTACTTAAGATCTGAACCTAACCATTTTCTGGGTTCAGGAAGCTCTTCTCTGGTGAATTATAGGTAAAAATAAATATTCAGATATGTATATCTATAATACAGAATCTTTACATTATATGTCTCCTGTGCTTTAACTAAACTAGGCATATGATATTCAAGGATGACCCAACAAAGAAATGGAGACAGTCATTTAATAAGATGATGCATAGATTTTCTAAATTAATTAATTAATTAATTAATTTTAATAGTCTCTACACCCAATGTGGGGCTTGAACTCACGATCCTGAGATCAAGAGTTGCATGTTCCTCTGACTGAGCCAGCCAGGCACCTCACATAGATTTATTTTTAAGCCTGTCCTGAATTTGTTTTAATTTCATTTATCCTTATGAAAATCTAGTTTATACAGTTTCAGAAACACTCAGAACATACCCACTGTGTCATGTGGGACATGCTTGAGTTATTAAACTGTTGCCCCTACCCACCCACCCCCACCACGTGCCAGGGGTGGGAAAGAGAAACTCCTTTCTTTTTTTTTTTTTTTTTAAAGATTTTATTTATTTATTTGAGAGAGAGAGAGAATGAGAGACAGAGAGCATGAGAAGGAGGAGGGTCAGAGGGAGAAGCAGACTCCCTGCCAAGCAGGGAGCCCGATGCGGGACTCGATCCCGGGACTCCAGGATCATGACCTGAGCCGAAGGCAGTCGCTTAACCAACTGAGCCACCCAGGCGCCCAAGAGAAACTCCTTTCTAGAAGCTTGGGACAAGGCTGGAGACCTGCCCTCTCCAACTGGACACCCAGATGGAGCTGCCTCGTGCGGTTCTACTCTCCAGAGCCGCAGACTTCTGTTGGGGACTCTGACCTCCGGAAGAGAGAGAGGCAGGGACAGGCAAGATTTAGAAAGGGCACCATTTGAGAAAGCTCAATTCCACCGCTGTCTTTGCCAAGTCTTTCTCTTTGCTTTTTAACTGACATAGTCCAAGGTGATCATGGAATTTGCATGATGTAATGAAGTGCAAAAGAGCAGTAGCTTGCAGTGTGAAGTGTTGCCTGTTTGAGTCAGTGTGGATTGGTAGGGGTGGGGGTTAAATTCCAAGCATGATTTAGGAAAAGGAGAGGAACGAGATTGTAATCTTACCCACTACACATTGTACTGTGGGAACAAATAATGGGGAGGTGGTAGTGCCATGCTATTATTTATAAACACTTTTTTATTGAGCCATATTTCACATACCATAATATTCACCCTTTTAAAATGTATAACTCAGCAGGTTTTAGCATATTCACAAGGTTGTGCAGACATCACTATTAATTCCAGAACATTTTCATCACCCCAGAAAGAAACCTGTACTTGCTCACAATCACTCCCTATTTCCCTGCAACTTCCCCCCACCCAACCCTAGGCAGCCACTCTGTCTGTCTCTATTTGCCCATTCTAGACATTTCATATAAATAGAATCATATAATATGTGGCCTTTGTGTCTGGCTTTTCTCACTTAGCATAATGTTTTCCAGGTTCATCCATGTTGTAGCATGTGTCAGTACTTCATTCTTTTTTATTATCGAAGACTATTTCATTATGTGTCCATACTGCATTTTATTTATCCATGCATCAGTGGGTTGTTTCCACTTTATGGATATTATGAATCATGCTGCTATAAACCTTCGTGTACAAGTTTTACAGGGACATATGTTTTCATTTCTTTCGGGTATATACCTAGGAGTGGCATTGCTGGGTCCTATGATAATTCTTTTTTTTAAAGATTTTATTTATTTATTAGAGAGAGAGAGAGTTCACACACGCACGAGCGGGGGAGAGGCAGAGGGAGAGGGAGAAGCAGACTCCCCGCTGAGCAGGTAGCCCAAGGACACAGGGCTCTATCCCAGGACCCCGAGATCATGACCTGAGCCAAAGGCAGATGCTTAACCAACTGAGTTACCCAGGAGCCCCAGGCTCTGTGATAATTCTGCGGTTAATTTTTTGAGGAGCTCAGACTTACTTCCAAAGTGGCTGCTCCATGTTACATTCTCATGAGCAGTGTTTGAGGGTTTCCGTTTCTGCATCCTCTCTGACACTTGTTACTGTCTGTCTTTTTGATGATAGCCATCCTAGTGGGTCATGCTATGTATTAGATACACTCTCGTACTCTTGGCTCCATATATATTTTAAGCCGGTTGTTAAGAACCCTCCCTGAGGATGTAACAGGCTTGTGAAAGTTCTCTAATAGTGTTTTCCTGGAGGATCACAAGTCTGTTGAGGCTTTACTAGGTGGAATGGGGCTCCTGCAAGAATAGTTGTGTGTGTGTGTGTGTGTGTGTGTGTGTGTGTTTTAAATATCCATTGGATTAAATGAAACAGCTGGCTTAGGTCAAAATTGAGAATGAATTTCATGAACTGAAAAATGTTTCCAATTTTTCTGTTGCACAAGGCCATGGATTAAAGCCTCATTGTGTATTAAGGCCTTTTTCTATCAATCCAAGTCCAGAACTCTGGTTCCAACATGGAAATAATTACAGAGGTGATAAGCTCTTTTTTTTAAATCCACTGTTGTTGTTTTCATAGTTACTGAGTTGGCATGTGTAGGAATATGGAAACCCTTTGCAAATACTATGGCCCCAAGAGGTTCCTAAGCGAAAAAAAAAATCCAGCTTATTAGTGGGTGCTCCTGTTCCTGGCTCCCACTTGAGTTAAGGGTGGAGTCTTGTGGAGATAATATACCCCATGTGAAATAAACATCCTCTTCAAAATGAACATATCCTTCTATGTTCCAGGGCAGAAGGAAGGCAGGCCTTATAGGCCAGACTTGTTCAACCTCCTCCTGCAGGCACATTCTAAAACAGCAAGAAAATCTGAGGAGTTGCCAGACATTTCACTACTTTCAAAGAGGACAGCACGACCTAATATTGTTATTTGTTTAACATTTCTCTTTTTGTAAAATTTTTATTTATTTATTTGACAGAGAAACAGCGAGAGAGGGAACACAAGCAGGGGGAGTGGGAGAGGGAGAAGCAGGCTTCCCGTTGAGCAGGGAGCCCGATGTGGGGCTCGATCCCAGGACCCTGGGATCATGACCTGAGCCAAAGGCAGCCGCTTAACCGACTGAGCCACCCAGGTGCCCCAACGTTTCTGTTTAATGTTAAGGTTCAAAACCACTTAGATACAAAAAAACCCCAAAAAAACCAAACAAACAAAAAACAAAACCACTTAGATACAGGAGTCCAGGTGAGAGCTTACATATTGGGATGAAAGATGGGAATGCTAAAAGGTGCTAACAGCGTTGACATACTTTCATTTCATTTTATTTTATTTATTTTATTTTTTTAAAGGTTTCATTCTTATATCTTCAGTTTTTTTTAATCTAAATTTTTTTTGGGGGGGGGGCGCCTGGGTGGCTCAGTCAGTTAAGCGTCTGCCTTCGGCTCAGGTCATGATCCCCGGGTCCTGGGATAGAGCCCCGCATCGGGCTCCCTGCTCAGTGGGGAGCCTGCTTCTCCCTCTCCCTCTCCCCCTGCTTGTCTTCCCTCTCTCGCCATCTCTCTCTGTTAAATAAATAAATAAATAAATCTTTAAAAAAATAATTTTTTTCTTTTTTAGTAATCTCTACACCCAACGTGGGGCTCGAACTCATGACCCTGACAGCAACAGTCACATGCTCTACCAACAGAACCGGCCAGGTGCCCCAGGTTGACACACTTTTAAAATATTTTATGTTTGAAAATTTCAACATAAAATATTTGAGGAATTGATATCATCCCCTCTCCCCCATACCCATTGCTCAGCTTAAACACCTGTCAACATTTCCAATTCTTGTTTTAAACTAACCCCTCCCTAATTTTTTCTTTTGTGCCTAAGGATTTTAGTGGAAATTCAAGATACCATGTCGTTTCACCTGTAGATAATACAGAATGCATCCATAAATGACGGGGTTGTTTTTTTTCCCTCATAACCACTATGCCGTTATGTTATTATCACACTTTTAAAATAAACAATATCTTTTTTTTTTTTTTAAAGATTTTATTTATTTATTTGACAGAGAGAGAGATAGCGAGAGCAGGAACACAAGTAGGGGGAGTGGGAGAGGGAGAAGCAGGCTTCCCGCTGAGCAGGGAGCCCGATATGGGGCTCGATCCCAGGACCCTGGGATCATGACCTGAGCCGAAGGCAGACGCTTAACGACTGAGCCACCCAGGCGCCCCAAAAATAAACAATATCTTTTAACATCATCAAATACTCAGTTCATATTCAAATTTCCTTTATGGTTGAAAGACTTTGTTTTTAAATTCTTTTATTATGGGAAATTTTAGACATAAACAAACATAAAGAGAATAATAAAATGACAATTACCAACTCTAACTCATTGTTTCATCTATAATCCCACATAATTCCCCTCCCCATAGTTTTATTTTTCTTTCAAATATTTTCTTTCTTTTATTGTGGTAACATTCATCTAACATTAAATTAATCATGTCCACCGTTTTAAACTGTACAGTTAAGTGACATGTAGTAATTCATAATCTTTTGTGACAGTCACCACTACCTTATTCCCCCAAAAAGGAAACCCCATACCCATTAAGCAGTCACTCCCCATTGCCCTATCTTCCCAGGCCTGGGAAACACTAATCTGCTTTCAGTCTCTAAGGATATGCCTGATATGCCTATTCTGGATATTTCATATCAATGGATGCCCCTTATAATTGTGAAGTGAATCTGAAACACCACATAATTTCATCCATAAATAGTTCAGTGTGTATCTTTAAAAGATAAGGACTCTTTTTCTTTAAGCATAACCACAAGACTATTACCACATCTGAAAAAATTGAACAATAATTACTATCATACAATATCCAGCCTGTGGTGAAATTTCCATTTGCGTCATAAGTGCTATACATTTGTTTCAGTTTGTTTGAATCAGGAGCCATATATGTGTCTGAAATCTCTTTTCATGTAGAGATTCCTCCTCTATCTCCTCCCCACTCTTGCAATTTGTATGCTGAAGACGTTGAACTGCCTTGTAGAGAATCCCACGGGCTGGCTTTGGCTGCTCGCTTCTCCGTGGTGGTGTGTAACGTGTTTCTCTGTCTTCGGAGTCTCCTCCTCGTTGGTAGCTCTGTCGACAGCAGCACTGTCCAATACGGTAGCTACTGGCCATGTGCGGTTATTGAGCACCTGAGATGTGACTAGTGACAAGGACTCTCTGCTTGACCAAACTTGAGTCAGACTCCTCTGAGTCCTCCTTCTGACTGGGTTCCAGCTTTGGGCTTTGTCCTTGGCCTGCTTAGTCCAGATTCAGCAAGAATCTTGTTGGGTGAGTTTCATGAAAATCTCTCACTCTTTTTTTTTTTTTTTTAAAGATTTTATTTATTTATTTGAGAGAGACAGCAGAGCATGAGCAAGAGGAGGGGCAGAGGGAGGGGTAAAGGAAGAGGGAGAAGCATACTCCCCGCTGAACAGGGAGCCTGACGTGAGGTTGGATCCCAGGACCCTGGGATCATGACCTGAGCTGAAGGCAGACGCTTAACTGGCTGAGCCACCCAGGCTCCCCCCAACATTTTTATTTTATTATTTATTTATTTAAAAAATTTTTTTAAAAAAAATCTCCCACTCTTGAAATCTGATCAAATTCCTCATCCCCTACCCTCGAAATCTTATCATCCTGGCCCACCTTCAGCAGGAATCCTGTTGAGTCCATCTTACAAGAATCCCCCTAGCCTTGATATTTCCTCTTTGTAATTTTTCATCCACTGATCCCTACTCTGCTCCTTGGCTATAAATCTCTCTTTGTCTTTCTTGCATTCGGAGTTGAGCCCAATCTCTCTCCCATACTGCAAAACCTCATTGTAGTAGCCCCTCTTGAGGAAGATTTGCCTTACATCTTTAACAAGTGTCTGAATAATTATTTTCCTTAGCACTAGTCCAAACTGGGATGTGCAGTAAGTGTAAATTACATACCAGATTTCAAAGACTTAGTGCAAAAAAGAAATGTAAACTATCTCTAATAATTTTTATATTGATTTCATGTTGACATGATAATATTTTGACTATATTGGGTTAAATAAATATGTCAGTAAACTTAATTTCACTTATTTTTTAGTTGCTTTTATTATTATTATTTATTTTTTTTAATATGGAAAAAGATGTTTAATGCAGCATTATTTAAATCATGAACAATTTGGGGAAAAAACTTTTAAATTGACTAATAATAGAAAATAATAAAATTTAATGATATGTCTATATAATGGTTTTTTTTTAAATTCTTCATTCTTTTTACTCCCCAGGATTAATTGCTCACCAGAATTACTATTGACATACACAGAGTTTTCTTTTTTCAGAAATGGGAATCAGGGGCGCCTTGGTGGCTCAGTCGTGAAGCGTCTGCCTTCGGCTCAGGTCATGATCCCAGGGTCCTGGGATCGAGCCACACATCGGGCTCCCTGCTTGGCGGGAAGCCTGCTTCTCCCTCTCCCACTCCCCCTGCTTGTGTTCCCTCTCTCGCTGTGTGTCCCTTTGTCAAATAAATAAATAAATTCTTTAAAAAAAAAAGAAAGAAATGGGAATCAAACAATATAAATTGTTCTGCAGTCTGCCTCATTCACAGGACATATCGTGGACATATTTCCATTGCGTGATTTATTTTGAATGTCAATGTTTACATTAAGCTGTATTTTTCTTTAACTTTTTTTAAATCTAAATTCAGTTAGCCACTTTTTAGTTGCTTTTAATGTGGCGACTGGAAGATTTGAAATACATAGTGGCTTGCATTATATTTCTATTGGATGGTGCTGAATTAGACTTGATGAAATTCAGTTTTGCTTTTTTGGCAAGTTGTATGTCATAGGTTGTGTTGCGTATGTCCAGCTAGAAGCACATAATGTCAGACTCTTTTTGTGATGTTAGCAGTTGTTGATGATTGGTGTTTGAATTTATTTATTAATTAGGGGTTGCAAAATACTGATATTTTAGTTTTGTCATTTCTTCTGTAATTCTACCTCATCCACTGTTTGGTTCCCTAGTGGTACAGCTTGGTAGGCAAGGCAAGATCAATATTTGATTCTCTCCCTTTATTTATTAATTCTCAAAATTATCAGTTGGCTCACAAGCCATTTATAGACTAAAAATATTTAGCAGTGCTTATTTTTATGTGCTTCTTAGAGAGACTTACAAAACTTACATAGGAATGAAGATGCAGGTCTGTAAAGAAATTGAATACTATCTGATCTCAAACTGAGATAATAAGTGGAAGTCTTCAAGAATGTCAAGGTCATGAAAGACAAAGACTGAGGAACTGCTCCAGAAGAAAGGAGACCAAAGAGACATGACAGTTAAATGCAACTTGTGATCCTGGACTGGATCCCGGACGAGAAAAAGCAATTATTCCTCTTTTACTCTAAAGGACATTAATGGGACAATTGATGACAATTGAGTAAAGTTTGTAGATTAGATCATAGCTACTTTTCTGATTTTGGTAATTGTACAGTGGTTATAAAGAGAATATCCTTGTCTTTTCGGAAATGTACACTGAATTATTCAAGGGTAAAGGGAAATTATATCTGCAAAGAATTCTCAAATTATTAAGAAAATATACGTATAGAGAAAGATAAAGCAAATGTGGAAGCATTTGGGGGATTTGAGTGAGATATATACAGGAATTCTTTGTACCATTTTTGCAGTTTTCTGTGAATCTGAAATTACTGCAAAAAAAGTTAATAAACTAAAATAATGCCTATGGATTTAAAAAAATCCTGTCTGTTCTCATTGTAAGATTATAAATAGGTTGATATCAATTTGAACTCAAAACCATATTAAAACATACTTTGAAAATTTGAGAGGGACTGTGTGAAGAACAAGAGGGTAGTGAAAAACCAGTTCCGAGAAGAGTTGTGTAGTGGTTTAAAATGTGTCCATAAGTTCTTTGACATTCCTTTCAGGAGCTGGAGGTCAATTCCCCTCTTTTTGAGTGTGAGTTGGACTTAGTGACTTGCTTCTAATAAATAGAATGGTAGAAGTGGTGCATCACTTCTAAGACCAGGTCATAAAAGACACTGTGCTTGCAGAAATACTCTGTCTTAGATCCCTAGCTCTGGAAGAAGCCAGCTGCCATGTCCCGAACTACTCAGGCAGCCTTGTGGAGACGTCCACATAAGTGGAACAAAAGCCTCCTGTCAACAAACATGTGAATGTGCCATCTTGGAAATGGATCCTCCAGCTCTAGTCCAGCCTTCAGATAACTGCAGCCCTGGCCAACAGCTTGGCTGCAACCTTCTGAGAGACTGTGAGCCAGAACCATTCAGCTAAGTCACTGCTGCATTCCTGATTTGCAGAAATAGGGTGAGACAATAAATGTCTGTTGGTCAAGTTCCTGTTATGCAGCAATAGATGACTGATACAATTCCATACCTTTTTAAAAGAGATTTATTTATTTATTTGACAGAGAGAGGGCGGGGGAGAGGCAGAGGGAGAGAAAGAATCCCAAGCAGACTCCCCACTGAGCATGGAGTTGGACACGGGGCTCAATCTCACGACCCTGAGATCATGACCTGAGCTGAAATTGAGAGTCAGATGCTCAACCGACTGAGCCACCCAGGCGCCCTTACAATTCCAAACCTTAAGCACCTTGAAATCATGCTGCCTGGACAGCTGCTACATATAAAACTGATCTTTTCCACCAGAGTCTGATATAATCTGTAAATGAGAGTAGATGTAGAGAGGAATATTTCCAAGACAAAACCAAATCTACATTGTTATTTTGGAAACTATTATTGAGATTATGGTACTTACTCAGAAGTCATGAGGAAATAGCTAAACTAAAATGTAAGTTTTTAGCGACTGGAAGTCCTAGAGAAGAGAATTAAAGACATGAGTTAAAATGTAAATAAGACATGAAGTTGGGAATAAAATCATGTTATGAAAGTAGGTTTAAACTAGGAGGAGATTTGCCACTAGGAGTGGCAAAGGAAACATAAGCCTCTCATGAGAGGAAATCTTAGAAGGATACTTTCCCATTGTATTTCTAGTACTTTCCGGATAGTTCTGATTTCTTCCTTGATTTAAATCAATTATTGGGGCGCCTGGGTTGTTCAGTCGGTTAAATCATCCGACTCTTGGTTTTGGCTCAGGTTATGATCACAGGGTCCTGGAATGGAGCCCCAAGTCAGGCTCTGAGCTCGGGGGGAATCTGCTTCTCCCTCTCCTTTTCCCCTGCTCTCTCTCTCCCTCTCTCTCTCAAATAAATACAGTCTTAAAAAAAATAAATCAAGGGGCGCCTGGGTGGCACAGTCGGTTAAGCGTCTGACTCTTGGTTTTGGCTCAGGTCATGATCTCAGGGTCCTGGGATAGAGCTCCGTGTTGGGCTCTGTGCTCAGCATGGAGTCTGCTTGAGATTCTATCTCTGTCTCCCTCTCCTTCCGTCCTTTCCACTCATACTGATTCTCTCTCTAAAATAAATTAAAAAATAAATCAATTATTTATTGAGACCAGATGATTAAGATGTGTTCCTTGTCCTTGAAATGCTACTTGGAAACATCTTGGACTATGAAAAAGGTTGTTTCAGGCTCATTGTCTTTATTTAGTTCCTTTGTTTGTTTCTATGGTTCTATATCTGAGAAACAGTTTTCTTATTTAAAATTTATCTCCAGAGAGAAGGGGAGTTATGTTCCACAGAACAGATATCTCTGTGGACGTAAATCAGTTAATAGGAATTGTGATTTATGTACCTGCTGTCTCCTATGGGCTGCAATGCCTCCAACGAAGTGATAAACACATTTCTGGCCTTGAAAGGCTGAGACTCAAGTCCTAGATGATTCAGTAGTCACATCAACTTAGTCAAAGTAGAAAGGGCAGGAAAGAAAAATGATGAGGCCATAATCCATATTCACCATAAAAAGATTCTGTTTGCAGTGCAGGAAAAGTGGCCTTTGTTTATGGAGGATAAGACTATACATATTCTACTGAGAGCACTGAAATATTTACAGATCGACTTGTGCTGCACATGCTTTTTCCGTGAGATGTGAGTCATATTATTCTCTGATGTAGAATCCTGGCTCAGGTTGGGATCTCTGGGTGCAGAAACTGAGGTGGGGATTCTTGTGTAAGTGCCTCATTGAGGAAGTACTCTCAGGAGAAGGGGAGTGAAGGAAGCAGGGTGGGACTGGAGAAGGAGGTAAGCAAGGAACCAGCCTCAGCTGAGGACTTGCTTCAGTCTGATCCCACAGGCACTGTGGAGCATGATTTGTACCACAGAGGTGGTCTTGCCTTAAGGCAAAGGGCTGGCCTTTTATATTTCATTTCAGTCGGTCATTGGCTATGGGCTGGTCCGTGGGGGGTGGGGTGTAGAGGTTTAACCTCCCTGAGGTGGCTCCAGGTTGGCTGAGGGGAAGTCTCCAAAGAAGGGAGCAGCTGTGAGCCATTAGCAGACTATACTCCCTGAGGGGTGCATTGCCCGGTGACAGGAATCTTGGCAGTGACTCAACAGTGTCTATAATAGGTTTGAAATTTTTGTATGGTAATTATGTCAGAATCCAGGTAGATGTTCCCCAAACCCATTTCTTCTTCCTGGCTATATATGTCGACTACATTTCCCAGACTCCCTTACAGTTTGCTGCAGCCACATGACTCAGTTCTAACCAATGGAAAGCAGGGAGAAGTGAGATCTGCCGCCTCTGGCCCTGACCCATAAAACCCCTGTGTAAGCAATCTTCCATGCTCTCTCTCTCTTTCCAGCCCTGTTGAGCTCTCTCTTTCTTTTTATAACTGCCAGATGCAGAGCATCTAGTGGAAGACTGTGAGGTCCCACGGGATGGAGGACTTACTAGCTAGTGTCCTTGAATGAACACAAAGAGAACCACTCTTCTGCACAGACCCTTGTTGGACTGTGACCGGAGCAAGAAATAAATCATTATTATGTTAACCCGCTGGGATTTTTCAAGTTGTTTGTTTCAGTAGTTAGCCTACCATGACTCATTTAGTGAACCCTCTATTTTTCAGAAACCTGAAATGCTTCTGAAAATTTTATTTTACGAATTCTACCCATCTCATCAATAATAATCCTTGCTCAAATCTGTGGTGACCAAAGCGCTGAAGACCTAAAGTAAGAATTTTTTTCTTATTCCTTCAAAACACAAAAGAAAGCTCTGACAGTGTGCTTGAGTATTATGGGTGAATGTTAAAAGCACCATGAAAATATATGGCTAGGATAATTATTATCCAAAATCCTGTTCAGGGAAACCAAGCAGGAAGCTGCTTTCTCAAGGTTAGACAGCTTGCTATTGTTAACAAGTGGTGACAACTGTCGGCTACGGTTTGTCTGATATAACTATTGGACTTGCCCAGTGCATAGAAAGCTTTTTAATGTTTCTGTTCAGCCATTCCCAGGGCTACCATGGAGAGAGGTGAGCTGTCTGATAGGTTACCTAAGAGGCCAACAGGGCTACTGAGAACAAACTATTTGTTGCTTGGGAACAGCCACCTTCTCAATTTGTCAAGCTTTTGCTTCAGAGGATGGAGTTGCTGCAGGAAGGAAGAGGGCACATTCTCTCTCTCTCTCTCTCTCTCTCTCTCTCTCTCTCACACACACACACACACACACACGGGTGGATATAATATATAATTTCATCGATGTTCAAAACTGGTTTATGGGAGACAATAACTTGTAAGATTTGTCATTAGTGGTTTGCAGAGCATACGGGGGCCAAGTACTCCAACAGCTCTCTCTCTAGGAGCATAGAATGAATTGGGTGGGTCCATGTGGCCCACATCAGCTTTACTGTTGCTGGAATTGAATTGGAAATTCAGATTGGTTTGTGGCCACAATCAGGCTTCTTCTTACTTTCCCTACCCCCTTCCTTCTCCACCTCAAAGAGAGTCTACAAAGCAGACTTTAACCTGGCAAGCTGCAAGGACACTGCTGTCTTACACCTATCAAATCCCACAAGTGGGAAAAGAGAGTGGCCCCAAACTCAGTGTGCTTTCTATGTGAAATCGGGTAGAGTGGGGTCCTCTCTGAGGGCAACAGAATTCAAGGATGTTGGTGGTGGGGAGAGAGGTTGAAAGAGAGAGAGAGAGAGAGGGGTCAGGAAAGAGAGAAAGAGAAACAGAGTGAGACAGAAAGACAGAGACAGAGAGGGATAGAGAGAGACATTGTTAAAAATCAGGAATGATCAGTTTCTTCTCCCTTCCATCACTTCTGCCGTAGAGAAGAGAAAATGAGAGGAGCTGGGAGAAGCGCCAGTGTTACTTCATCATACTCCCTCCTGGGGAGTAGAGAGGAAATTTCTCAAGAAAAAATGCGGCCAGGGGAATAGGATTCCCTCTCACACTGTCAAAGATCTTTCTTCACTTCCAGAAAAAAAAAATCAGTCAAACAAGTGAATATTTAGTGTTTACATTGGTCAGTCCCTCACTAAGTAATTTTTAAAGTTCACAATCTTTGAAATACTGTCAAGAATCTCAATATCACTCATGAAAATTCTGAAGCTCAGAGATGCCGAATAGAATTCTGTATACCTCCCCTGCCTAGGTAACCTATAAATTGGCTGTAGGTATAAGAAAATATTAGGTCTCAAAAAAGAAAAGATTAGGTTTCCATACTATAAAACAGGAATCAGTAAATTTTTCCTATAAATGTCCAGAGACCTTAAGCAATGACTCAACTCTGCCATTCTAGTGTGAAAACAGCCATAGACAACACATAAATGAAGGGGCCTGGCTGTGTTCCAGTAAAACTCTACTTATGAATACTGAAATGTGAACTTCATATAATTTTCACATGTCCTGAAATATTATTCAGTGTACAGAAAGTACTATTTTTCAACCATTAAAAAATGTATAACCCAGGGGGCGCCTGAGTGGCTTAGTCAGTTAAGCCTCCGACTCTTTTTTTTAAAGATTGATTTATTTGGGGGGAGGGCAGAGAGAATCTCAAGTAGACCCCTGCTGAGTGCAGAGCCTGAGCTGGGGCGCGATCCCACGACCCCGAGATCATTCTACTGAGTGGAAATCAAGAGTGAATCGCTGAACCAACTGAGCCACCCAGGTGACCCAAGTGTCTGACTCTTGATCTCAGGTCACGTCTTGATCTCAGGGTCAGTGAGTTCAAGCCCTGAGTTGGGCTCCACGCTGAGCGAGGAGCCTACATAAAAAAAAAAAAAAAGAAAGTACAACCTGGGGCACCTGGCTGGCTCTGTCAGAATTCTTGATCACGGGGTCGTGAGTTCAAGCCCTACACGTGGTGTGGAGTTTACTTAAAAAAAAAAAATGTACAACCCATTCTTAGCTCGTGAGCCATACAAAACCAGAAAACTGGGGCGCCTGGGTGGCTCAGTCAGTTAAGCGTCTGACTCTTGATTTCAGCTCAGGTCATGATCTCAGGGCTGTGGGACAAGCCCTGCATCGGGTGCTGTGCTGAGCTTGGAGCTTGTTTGGGATTCTCTCTCTCTCCCCCTGCCCCTCTCCACACTCTCTCTTTCTCTCCAAAGATAAAATAAAATAAAAATAAAACCAGACAACTGGTCCTAGTTTTCCAACCCCTGTTTTAGGAAACTCTTCACTATAGGTAACCAGCACCTTGTTCTGGGTTTGTTCAGTTGTCATCTTTATGCAGGGCACTCATGCTGGATTTAAAAGGAAAAAGCAAAACTTAAAGACCCTGTCTTGGCTATTCCTGAATATACAGTTGACCCTTGAACAACACAGGTTTGAACTGTGCCGGTCCACTTACACGTGGCTTTTTTTCCATAAATACGGTGCAGTACTGTAAATTGTATTTTCTCTTATGATTTTTTCTTTTTTAAAAAGATTTTATTTATTTGATAGAGAAAGACACAGTGAGAGAAGAAACACAAGCAGGGGGAGTGGGAGAGGTAGAAGCAGGCTTCCCGTGGAGCAGGGAGCCCAATGCGGGACTCGATCCCAGGACCCTGGGGTCATGACCTGAGCCGAAGGCAGACGCTTAACGACTGAGCCACCCAGGCGCCCCCTCTTATGATTTTCTTAATAGCACTTTTCTCTAGCTTAGTTTATTGTAAGAATATAGTATATAATACATATACAAAATATATGTTAATCAACTATTTGCTATTGGTAAGGCTTCTGGTCAACAGTAGGCTCTTAGTTAAGTTTCTGGAGAGTCAAAAGTTACACGTGTATTTTCTTTTATTTTTTTAAAGATTTTATTTATTTATTTGACAGAGAGATAGAGAGAACAAGTAGGCAGAGAGGCAGGCAGAGGGAGAGGGAGAAGCAGGCTCCCCACCGAGCAGGGAGCCCGATGCGGGGCTCGATCCCAGGACCCTGGGATCATGACCTGAGCCGAAGGCAGCCGCTTAACAGACTGAGCCACCCAGGCGCCCCTACACGTGTATTTTCAAGTGCATGGGGGTCAGTGCCCCTAACCCCTGCCTTGTTTAAAGGTCAACTGTATTATCATTCTGGCCTCTCTAGCCATGATGGAGCCCAAACAAGTGTGGAAGTTTAGAACTGCAAAAAGTAAAAAGAAATTCTCTTCTGAAACATTCTTGTTTACTGTCAGCCTTAAGGGATATGAGTGTTTCTCGTTATTACATTCTTAGCTGTGTTTACTCTGAAGTTTGATAACTATTTCTTTTATTCAAAAAACTGTTGCAGAAATAAAGAACAGCACTTGGCATTCCTTAGATATGAAGACATTTTAAAAAATGCCATTTTTTTCCTCCTGCGTCCTGGGTTTACTGGTTACTGTTGGTGGGTCACTTCTGCCTCTTGTCCTCCACTGAGCAGCTTTCTTCTGGCATACCAGAGCCCCAGACAGGCTGCCCCCTCCCTCCCACCCCAGCCCGCTGTCCCACACTCACCACTTCCTTGGCGCCAAGTCTCTGGGGCTCCTCCCTCTCCCGTGAGCCCCCCTCTCTGTCCGGCCCTTTGGCATCCCCCAGTCGCACCGATTTGTAACATCCATCTGGGGGCCTTCTCCGTTAAACCTTCCTGGCTGGGCTCTGGCTCGTGGATTTTCTCTCTTCTCTAAACTCTCACAACACTTAGCCCGGGGTACACAATTTAGCACTTAATTATATATTGTCTTTTATTGTTTGTTTTTATTTGTTGTGTTAGTTTTGTCTTTTCCAGCGAAGCTACAGATTCCTTGAAAGGAACACATCTTGTATTTTTTTACTCCAGTAGGGACACAGTTAATACTTTCTGTTCTACCAATGAGTGCTGCTTGATGGATAGGCACAGATGTAAGACTTTCTACGCATTTCTGCAGTATCTGTGGTGCTGATGACTCCCTGTCAGATTTATTAAACTGAGTTGAGTAATGAAGAGCAGCTCCGAATCTAGTATTCAGTTGGGTAAATCACATCATCTCTGTATCCATTTTCTCATCCGCAAAATGAAGATGAAAATGTTTTCCCAACCTACCTCAGAGAGTTACTGTGAGACTTACTTAAACGAGATAATGTAGCTTTGAACTGTATGAATGTCAGGGATTATTATACCTCACATCTCTTTTCCCAGGTGTTACAGGGGAAAGTAGGGTTTGGCTTTTATCACAAAGAGTGGGTCCCTTTCTAACCTCTGTTAGAATGGTGGGGCATTCTCAGGGAATCCTGAGTATGACTAAAAAGGTCAGAAGAGAGGAAACATGATCTCTTGGCTTCCAGTTTTCCTGAGAAATTATTACAGTTGTGGAAAATACAGTGGGTGGTTAGATTTTGAAATGGAAATTCCCCAGCTAAGATAGTCTTTGCTGCTCCTTACTTAACTATCCTTTCTGTACTCTTGTCTGCAAGCTTATTTCTGTCTTAATTCTCTCCTGGCAGGTCTAAAGCAAAATGTGGTAAAAGGAAATCTTAGTGAAGAGATGAGAACTTCCTGCTTTTGGAGTGGATCTTATTTCATGTCCTTAGATTCCAAAAGGAAAATCTTACTCTGGCCATCAGTTGACATAATTTTTCTTCTTCTTCTTCTTTTTAAAACCTTTTATTTATTTTAAATAAACTCTATGCCCAACGTGGGGCTTGAACTCACGACCCCAAGATCAAGAGTTGTATGCTCTACCTACTCAACTACCCAGGCGCCCTCATGATTTTTCTTCTTATGTATTCCCTCCCCCCTTTACCACCTGTTGATTTTTTCCCTGGTCTTCCTGCCCTTCCTCCTTATTTTAGTTGACCAAAATACCCAAATATATTTGTTATCATCAGTGCTATTTCTTGAGATAGTTTTTGTTTTTAATTAAAATAAAATTACTTGGGGTGAAAGATTTATATATCTCTTTATTAAATTCTAAAATGTATTTTTTATTAGTGCTTAATCCTGGACTTAATTTTTTTGTGTTTTCTATATTATACATGCAATTCTTCTTCCTAGGGCCCCTTTTACTCTGATTACTCTAGTATTTAACACTAACTGATGCTGTTCCTTTTTAAGGCTCAACTCCAGACCTGAGGAAGTGGCCTAACCTCATCGCCCCCGTGAGCGCTATGGTCAGTCACTGGGTCAGTCAGTTCGTATGGAGATCTCTGGATCTCCATAGGACATAGGAGGACAGAAGCGCTACTGCTATGAAAAAAGGGAAACTTAATTTCTCATGCCTCCTCCCTTTTCTGCGAAGGGCGCCGCACCAGCTCCAGCGTTCTACGGAGAAATCACCACAGCTTTCTCCGCCCCCTGAAAAGCGCCATACTCCAGGTGGGTCTAGTTGTCTCCCTTCCCAGCCAGGGAGGAGAGCCAAGGGCACCCCTCTCGGGCTGGGTGGG
Source organism: Phoca vitulina (assembly GCF_004348235.1). Lineage (NCBI taxonomy): Eukaryota > Metazoa > Chordata > Mammalia > Carnivora > Phocidae > Phoca > Phoca vitulina. The sequence goes on from NW_022589758.1 coordinate 3,276,914, forward strand.
CGCGCCAAGCGCTGGCTCCTGCCCTCCGGGTCTGGGGAGTGCGGCAGGAGCAGGTGACGGGTCGCCGGGTGGGCGGCCCGCAGAGTTAGTTACCTGGCGCGGCGCGGCGCGGGGCGGGGTGGGGCGGGGCGGGGCGGGGCGGCGGGGGCGGGGCCGGGGTGCGATCTCAGGCTGCGATTGGCCCGCCCCGCGCCTGTCTCCATGTGCCGCGCGGCGGAGGCACAACATTCAAGTCCGGGGGCGGGGCCGGCGCGCGCCGGGAGGAAGCGGCAGCGCGGCAGCTGCGGAGCGTGGGGGCGGTGGCGGCGGCGGCCGAGGCCGAGACCGAGGCGGCGGAGGCTGAGGCGAAGGCGGCGGCTCCTTACCCGGTGACGGTGCTCCGCCGGATCCCTTTCCGGGCCCCATGGAGGCGGCGACGGGCGGGGGCTGCGGCTCCGGGCCGCCGCTGCTACTGAGCGAGGGCGAGCAGCAGTGCTACTCCGAGCTCTTCGCGCGTTGCGCCGGCGCCGCAGGCGGGGGCCCCGGGTCCGGGCCCCCTGAGGCCGCCAGGGCCGTCCCCGGAGCGGTCACCGCAGCCGCGGGCCCCGTGGCCGACCTGTTCCGGGCGTCGCAGCTGCCCGCCGAGACGTTGCACCAGGTAGGTCCCCGCGCCCCCTGCCACAGCAGGTCTGTGGGGACCATTTCTGTGGGGATAAGGGGGCGGGGTGGGGCGATGGGGCTGCCCAAGGACCTGGAGGCCTCGGGCAGGTTGAAGTCGGGGATGGCGGCGACGCCCTTGTCCCCCGGGGAACACCAGCCTCCTCCGCAGCTCAGGAGTGCTGGGTGCGCTCCCCGTCTTCCTCCCCTGAGACAGACTGACACTCCCTCCCCTCCCCCCGGCCATTGCTGGGGCTCTGCAGCCGTCCGGACCCAAAGTTTGCCTTGTTTTGGAAGTGGTGTTTGTTTTGGCTAGTGTCTGGTTTAACCTCTGCTCGCTGCTCCTGCCTTTACCTCTCCTGGGTGGGTGGAAAGGGGTAGGCGCTCAGGGTGCCTTGCTGGGATTTGAACTTGAAGTGTGCGTGTGTGTGTGTGTATGTGTGTGTATGTATGTATGTATGTATGTATGTATATAGAGCCAGGGGCCCAGAATTGAATGCTGTCCGCCTTATATCCATGTAATCTATCTATCTATATAGATATATATATCTACTATATGTATTTGCTCACTAACAAATTTCTGAATATTGGTATTAAATTGGAAAGCCTTAACAGAGCAGGGACAAAGGGCTGCAAGAGGATGTCTGTCAGGGCAAAGCCAAGCTTACTGTTTCGGGCTAGAGATAGACCCAGACATCCACCATAGGAGACAGCTGTAGTTTCCCATCTTATTACTTGGACTTGAAATAGAACTGGAAAGTAATGTGTGTCATAGCTACCTCCTTTTAGCTGCTCCATACCTGGAAAAGGAGGAGGGAGTGATCCACAGCACATGCTGTTTTTGTTTTGTGCTTTCCTTGGAGCTTGGAGAAAGACTACTTGATAAGCATCGTCTTTTGATATCACCAGGCTTTCATGTTGATAAGATTCTTAATATCAGGCCCAAAACATGAAAAGCTTTTTAAAATTGTTTTTTTTTAAGTTTTCATTTTATTTCCAGTTAACATACACTGTTATATTAGTTTCAGGTGTACAATACAGTAATTCAGTACTTCCATACATCATCCTGTGCTCATCAGGACAAGTGCACTCTTTAATCCCCATCACCTATTTCACCCATCCCCCCACCTCCTCCCCTCTGGTAACCACCAGTTTGTTCTCTGTAATTAAGAGTCTGTTTCTTGATTTGTCTCTTTTCCTTTTGCTTGTTTTGTTTCTTAAATTCCACATATGAGTGAAATCATATGGTATTTGTCTTTCTCTGACTGACTTATTTTGCTAAGCATTATACTCTGGCTCCATCCATATCATTGCAAATGGCAAGATTTCATTCTTTTTGATGGTTGAATAATATTTCTTTATATAGATATATAATAAATATGTATGCATAAATAAATAACACTTGGGTTGCTTCCATATCTTGGCTGTTGTGAAGAATGTTGCTATAAACTATAAACATAGGGGTGCATGGAAATGAAGCTTTTCTTAAAAACAATAGTTAGTATGAAAGTTAACATCAATTGAATATTTAGAGTGGGGAGTGGTATTTTAAAATCTAGTTCTAGAGGATTAGTGAGGGTTTTATGGCTCACTTGCAATCACACTGTGTTTGTAGGTTCTTTATTTTTTTTCTTACCACTTAAGACTGCGCTTTATACTGCTGGAACATGCATATGCCTATATGTTTGTGAGCATAACTTTAGCCACTCTGTAATCTTTCACCTTTTAAAAGGGATTTCTGAAAATGTAATTAGTATTCATAGAACTTAGCATGGCTGTTTAGCCCTTAAGAAGTCCTTTATATGTAGAAAGTTCTGCAATTGCTGTTCCATGGTTGAGCTGAACTAGGTAGACAAAAAGTCAGTGTCTTAAAACACAAACCATGGCCATTACTTGAGGCCCTCAGAATATTCCCAAGCATATAAATTTATTAAACGATGTTGCAACTTCTCAACTGAAAAAGGAATAAGTGACTGAGCCCACACAGCAAGTAAGTGACAGATGGGCACCTGCTAAGGCTTATTTTGTAGTCAGTAATACATGGAGTGTGATAAGAGAAAGTGGGCATATTAAATGTGAATATGTTGGTTCACCACTCCTAAGGAATTGGGGAGGGGACTTTCCTGGTGTTAGAATCCATGCTCCCTTCAAGTATATATGATTTAGAAAGAACCCAAGGCACAGTAGATTTGCATGAATGAGTTTATATTCTTGATGTCCAGTTGAAACTGGAGACTGCTTCAGATGTCGGCAAAGGGAGACATGCCTAGAAGATTGCTTATAGTAAATGTTTCAGAGCTCTAAGCTTTCTTACTCAGCCCAGCAAAATAAAATACATACTTCCCCATTAACCTAATATAATTGCAATAATCCAGTATTCTTCATACAGGTAAAAATGAACACCAGAGGCATCCTGGACAGGGAAATGTAATCAGAAGAGATTCAAACAAAGCTAGCAGTCAGCCCCCACCTAATTTTTACCAACCATTTTAGTGGGGAGTGGTGTGTTGTGGTGTGTTGTGGTGTGGTGTGTCGTGTCGTATCTTGATGTGGGTGTGCATGCTCCATTTACCTCAATTTGCATTTCCCCATGAGTGTATTAGCCATTCTTTAAAACAAATGTAGACATTTTTAGCCTTTCCCTGTTGAACAGGAACCTGTAAGTTCAGAATTAAGTGACCCAACAGGTATAACTGCCCAAATCATGGAGGCACTAACCATCCCTGGTAATTTCTATGGTAACAGCCAGATTTTTTTTTCTTAATGAGCATATAATTAAGATTACCATAACATTTCAGGCAGGGTGAAAATCTTACCTGGAGTAAATGTTTTACAAAAATACTTAATTTTGTCTCCTCCTTGCAGTAAAAAATAAACTACTATGTCTGTTACTTTGTCATGAAAGTGAGTTATGTTAAGGATTTTTTTCTGTTGAAATGTGTATATATATATATTTTTTAATAGATTTAATTTTTTCAGAGCAGTTTTATGTTCACAGCAAAATTACGGGGAAGGTACAGAAAATTCCCATACATCCCCTACCAGCACACATGCCAGCCTCCTCCATTATCAACATCCCCCACCAGACTGGTACATTTGTTATAGTCGACATTGACATTGACATATCATTATTACCCAAAGGCCATAGTTTGCATTAGGATTCACTCTTGGTGTTGTACATTCCAAGGTTTTTAAAAAAAATATATTAAGACTTAATTTTTAATTTAATTTAATTTATTTCAGAGAGAGAGAATAAGAGAGAGAGAGCACTAGAGGGGGGAGGGTCAGAGGGAGAAGCGGGACTTGATCCCGGGACTCCAGGATCATGACCTGAGCCGAAGGCAGTCGCTTAACCAACTGAGCCACTCAGGCGCCCAAGACTTGATTTTCTTAGAGCAGTTTTAGGTTAATAGCAAAATTGAAGGAGAGGTGCATAGTGTTCCCATATACCCCCCTCGTCACACACATACACAGCCTCCCCCATTAGGAATACTCCCTTCCAGGGGCGCCTGGGTGGCTCAGTCATTAAGCATCTGCCTTTGGCTCAGGTCATGATCCCAGGGTCCTGGGATTGAGCCCTGCATTGGGCTCCCTGCTCGGTGGGAAGCCTGCTTCTCCCTCTCCCACTCCCCCTGCTTGTGTTCCCTTTCTCGCTGTGTCTCTCTCTGTCAAATAAATAAATAAAATCTTAAAAAAAAAAAAAGGAGGGCGCCTGGGTGGCTCAGTCGGTTAAGCGGCTGCCTTCAGCTCAGGTCATGATCCTGGAGTCCCGGGATCGAGTCCCGCATCGGGCTCCCTGCTCAGTGGGGAGTCTGCTTCTCCCTCTGACCCTCCCCTCTCTCATGCTCTCTGTCTCATTCTCTCTCTCAAATAAATAAATAAAAATCTTTAAAAAAAAAAAAAAAAAAGGAATACTCCCTTCCAGAGTGATACATTTGCTACAATTGATGAACCTACATTGACATATCATAATTACCCCAAGTCCCTAGTTTACATTATGGTTCACTCTTGGTGTTGAACATTGTGTGGGTTTGGACAAATGTATAATGACATGTATTTACCATTAAAATATCATACAGAATAGTTTCACTGACCTAAAAATCCTCTGTGCTCTGCATAGTCATCCCTTCCACTTACCCCCAACCGCAGGCAACCACTGATCTTTTTACTGTCTCCATAGTTTTGCCTTTTTTAGAATGTCATATAGTTAGAAAAACACAGTATGTAATCTTTTCAGATTGGCATCTTTCATTAATAATATGCATTTAAGATAACTCCATGTCTTTTCATAGCTTGATGGCTCATTTCTTTTTAGTGCTGAATAATACTCCATTGTTTGGATGTACCACAGTTTATCCATTCATGAACTGGAGGACATCTTGATTGCTTTCAAGTTTTGGCAGTTATAGATCAAGTTGCTATAAACATCTGTGTGCAGATTTTTGTGTGGACTTAAGTTTTCAGTTCCTTTGTGTAAATACCAAGAAGTGTGATTGCTGGATCATATAGTAAGAGTGTCTTCAGTTTTGTAGGAAACTGCCAAACTGTCTTCCAAAGTGGCTGTACCATTTTGCAGTCCCCTCAGCAATGCATGAGAGTTCATGTTGCTCCATATTCTCACCAGCATTTAATGATATCAGTGTTTATTTTGACCATAGGAACGTAGTGATTGATATCTCGTTGTTTTAATTTGCAGTTCCCTAATGACATGATGTTGAACATCATGTCATATGTTTATTCGCCATCTTAAATTATATTTTAATGCATCATAATAGCCTATTTTAAAAAGGTCTTTTGGTCCTATTTTTAGAGTATTTATCTTCATTTGCTGATTTATTTTAAAAGCTGGATTCTAGGGCACCTGGGTGGCTCAGTCATTAAGCATCTGCCTTCGGCTCAGGTCATGATCCCAGGGTCCTGGGATGGAGCCCTGCATCGCTTCTCCCTCTCCCACTCCCCCTGCTTGTGTTCCCTCTCTTACTGTCTCTCTCTCTGTCAAATAAATAAATAAATAAATAAATAAAATCTTTAAAAAAAATAAATAAAAGCTGGATTCTAGTACTAGGTGAAAAATGGTAGAACAAAACCCTTTACATTAGAAAAAGAAAATATAAATGTCTGAGAAACATAGTTTTTGTTTTAAGACAAAGAACTACAAATGTTAGAGTGATTGGTTTCTCAGGTTGTGAAGTATTTCATTGGTGTTCAAAGGCCATCATTTTACTAGAAGGCATAAGGTGGTGTGGTGGGAATCAGGTTGGGTTTGACATGCATTTGAATTTCTATTGCTCATAATGGACAGTTCTAGATGCTGAGGTTACAACAATGAATCAAACAAATCCCTGTCTTCATGGAGTTTACGTTCCAGTGCAAATGTTTTTTATTCTTCAGTTGATTTGAGTAAGAAACAATTTGGAATATAACCTCCAGAGGGGCACCTGGCTGGCTCAATTGGTAGAGCACATGACTCTTGATAAAGGGGTTGTGAGTTCAAGCCCCGTGATGGGTGTAGAGCTTACTTAAAAAAAAACAAAAAAAGAGGAATATAACCTCTAGAAATAAAATATCTACCTTAAACTAGCAAGTTTTGCATTTGATGTAATGAGTTAAATTATATAGACTTATTTATAATATTTATCTTTTAGGATGGTGTATTAGTCTCTGGGAATGCTGTGCATATTTGAAGTAGTCATAATTTGTTTTAGTTTTTATGATAGTCAACTCCTTTTATTTTGAAATAGTCTATTTTTTAATTGGGGTATGATTAACATGTAACCTATTAGTTTCAGGTATACAACATAATGATTTGGTATTTGTATATTTTGTGAAATCACCACAGTAAGTCTACATCCGTCACCGTACATAGTTAAACATTTTTTTCGTGTGATCAGAAGTTTTATGATATACTCTAATTAGCAACTTTCAAATATATACTCTCTTAGCAACTTTCAAATATATAGTATGGTATTATTAACTATAGTCTCCATGCTGTACATTAAATCCCCATGACTTACTTACTTTATAACTGGAAGTTTCTAACTTTTGATCACTTTCACCCATCCCTCCCCCACCTGTCCTCTGTATTTATGAGTTCAAGTTTTTTGTTTTTAGATTCCACATGTAAATGAGATCATATGGTGTTTGTCTTTCTCTGACTTGATGGTTAACTCTTAGACATTAAGGGGCATAGCTATAAAACACTGCTGATTCTATAATATCAGGGGAAATCATTGAATTGGAAAAAAGCCAATAAATGTCTGATTGCTTAAGCAGCTTTGATTGATGTAAAGAAGTAAAACAAAGCTGCTAGAAGCAGGGGATATTTTAAAAATTCCTGTGCACAGAATCATGTTTTTGTTTTTTTAAAGATTTATTTATTTTAGAGAGAGAGAGCATACGGGGTGGGAGGAGGGCAGAGAGAATCTCAAGCAGACTCCCCGCTAGTGCAGAGGATGTGGGGGCTCAATCCCAGGACCCTGAGATCACCACTGCAGCCAAAATCAGGAGTTGGGTGGGGGGGTGGAGAGGGGTGGGGGGGCTGGGTGGTGCATTCGGTTGGGCGTCCCACTCTTGGTTTTGGCTCAGGTCATGATCTCGGGGGTCATGAGATCAGCCTGAAGTGGGGCTCTGAATTCAGCGAGGAGTCTGCTGAAGTTTCTCTCTCCCTCTCCCTCCACCCCTCCCCGTGCTTGTTCACTCTCTTTCTCTAAAATAAATAAGTAAATCTTAAAAAATTAAAAAAAAGAGTCAGTTGCTCAGGGCATCTGGGTGGTGCAGTCAGTTAAGTGTCTGACTCTTGGTTTTTGGTTCAGGTCCTGATCTCAGGGTTGTGAGATTGAGCCCTGCATCAGGCTCCCCACTTAGCTCGGAGTCTGAGATTCTCTCTCCCTCTCCTTCTGCCCCTCCCGCTTGTGCGTGCTCTCTCTCTCTCAAATAAATCTTTATTTTTTTTTTAAAGATTTTATTTATTTCTTAGGGAGAAAGCGAGAGAGATCACAGAGGGAGAGGGAGAAGCAGACTTGCAGCTGACTGAGAGGAGAGCCCGATGCGGGGCTTGATCCCAGGACCGTGAGATCATGACCTGAGCGGAAGGCAGCTGCTTAACTGACTGAGCCACCCAGGCACCCCAATAAATAAATCTTAAAAAAAAAATAAGAGTCCAAGGCTCAACTGACTGAGCTACCCAGGTGCCCTATGCATGGACTCACCTTTGGGAAGAAGTCCTATTTAAAGGTTTTCTTGTAATTCATTGAAGCAACTGTTTAATCATTAAAGAAAACTATAGGTAAAAGACAAAATTCTTGTGAACTTTCCCCATTGTTAGGTTGTTAGCCAGAACTGTTTTTTAAAAATGCAAATAAGGCAGTTTTCTGTTTTTACATCTTTATATCATATCCCTTTGTAACATAGACTTTAAGGAGATAGAGGCCAGAATACTAAAACAGTAAGAAAGAATATTTGCTGTTTAAGATAGTATTCTTTTTTTATAAAAAAGAAAGAATGCCAGCAGATATGGGAAGTACCAGAGCCAAACCGTTATGTGGTTAAAAGAGGGACATTTGCATAATAGTTGCTTGTTGACTCTTTTATAACAAAAAAAAAACTTCAGGTGTGCAAAACTTAGAGGATTACCCAGCAAATAAGTAAAACAGTTCATTCAGTGTGAAGGTTTCCTGTGATCTCTTTCTCTGGTCCCATTCTCTTTCCTTCCAACCCCAGAGGTTACTGCTGTCCTGAATTTGGTGTGCATGAATTGAAAAAATGGGACGCCTGAGTGGCTCAGTTAGTTAAGCGTCTGCCTTTGGCTCAGGTCATGATCCCAGGGTCCCGGCATCAAGTCCCACATGGGGCTCCTTGCTCAATGGGGAGCCTGCTTCTCCCTCTGCCTGCTGCTTCCCCTGCTTGTGCTCTCTCTCACTCTCTCTCTCTCTCTCTGACAAATAAAATCTTTAAAAACAAAACAAAAACAAAAAAAGTTAATACGTTTATTATACATGTAGATATTGTGTGTGTATATATATATGTCACTAAAATAATATATTGTTTTGTATGGCTTTTCAACTTTTTAAAGATTTTATTTATTTGACAGAGAGAGAGAGTGCAAGTAGGCGAAGCGGCAGAAGGAGAAACAGGCTCCCTGCTGAGCAGAGAGCCCAACACGGGGCTCAATCCCTAGCTGAAGGCAGACCCTTAACCAACTGAGCCACCCAGGCACCCCTGTATGACTTTTCAACTTAAAATTAGGAATATTGTACTCGGTAACCTGCAACTTGCTTTTCCTCTCATTATTATGTTTTTGAGATTCATCTTTGTTGACACATGTAGCTCTAGTTCATTTATGTTTCCTTTTTAAAAATCATTACCGGGGCGCCTGGGTGGCTCAGTCGTTGGGCGTCTGCCTTCGGTTCGGGTCATGATCCCAGGATCGAGCCCTGCGTTGGGCTCTCTGCTTGGTGGGAGGCCTGCTTCTCCCTCTCCCACTCCCCCTGCTTGTGTTCCTTCTCTTGCTTTGTCTCTCTCTGTCAAATAAATAAATAAATAAATAAAAATCTTAAAAAAAAAAACTTCATTACCTATTCTTATAGTGACTCATCATTATGGTGTTGTAGAGGCCTTTATGACTGAGGAAAGTAGGTGGCATTTTTATTTGTATAGAATGTCACATGACTGGGGGACCGTGCTAAATGTGTACAAATATTAAAAGCTCCTTTATAGGTAGCAAAATGCACACTGATATTCTTTTTTTTTTTAAAGATTTTATTTATTTATTTGACAGAGAGAGACAGCGAGAGAGGGAACACAAGCAGGGGGAGTGGGAGAGGGAGAAGCAGGCTTCCCGCGGAGCAGGGAGCCCGATGTGGGGCTCGATCCCAGGACCCTGGGATCATGACCTGAGCCGAAGGCGGACGCGCAACGACGGAGCCACCCAGGTGCCCCGCACACTGATATTCTTGAAGTGTTAGAGGACCTTAGAGTTAATTGATTGGGCTTTCATAGGCTTGCTTTTTTTTCCTCATCTTTTTTTTTTTTTTTAAATTTCTGGTGCATCCTGTGAATGAATGTCACCATCTTGACATTTATTTTCTTACATTTTTAAAAATTTAAATTCAATTAGCCAACACATAGTACATCATTCAGATATAGTGTTCAGCAATTCATCAGTTGCATATAACGCCCAGTGTTCATCACATCATGTGCCCTCCTTAATGCCCATCACCCAGTTACCCCATCCCCCATCCTCTCGTCTTTTTAAATTATTTTATTTAATTTTTTTTTAAAGATTTTATTTATTTATTTGACAGAGACACAGCGAGAGAGGGAACACAAGCAGGGGAAGTGGGAGAGGGAGAAGCAGGCTTCCCACTGAGCAGGGAGACTGATGCGGGGCTCAATCCCAGGACCCTGGGATCATGACTTGAGCCAAAGGCAGACGCTTAACGACTGAGCCACCCAGGCGCCCCCTTTCATCTTTTTTTAAATGGGAAATCTCAAACAAGTAGATGGAATAATACATTAAATTCCTCCGTGCTTGCCATCCATGCTCAACAACCATCAATGCACGTGTGATCAGTTCTGTTCCATCTGTGTTCTCACTTTTGTACCCTACCCTGCAATTCTCTGATATCACATAATTCATGGGGTTTATCTTTAAAGAAGGAACCTGGGAGTGGTCAGAGGAGATGGGAACATGGAGGGGTTTAATATAGGCAGAAAAGGTATCTTTGGCTTTTGGTCAAATGGCAAGACAGTGATGGTTCCACGTGATCGAGCTATTTGCAGTCTTAAAGATAACGATTTTTGAGACTGATTTAGAATAATTGGGTAAACCAATAGGGAGACTGAAAAGGTAACAAAAGTGAAGACTAGAAATACAAGATGGGGGCGCCTGGCTGGTTCAGTCAGTGGAGCATGTGACTCTTGATCTTGAGGTCGTGAGTTCAAGCCCTGAGTTGGGTTAGAGATTATTTAAAAAAAAAAATGCAAGATGGATTTGAATATTGACCTAGTTTCACATGCATAACTGGGGACTGTCCTACTTTAAGGGTATGGAAAATTGGTTGTGAGGAAATTTTGAGTTGTTTCACTAATTATCAGTAACTTTTTAAAGAGGGTTTGGTTCCTTTCTAGGTTTTTTTTTTTTCAAATTTTCTCTTTGTTTCATAAAGGCAGGTATCTAGGATTTTGTATTTACATCATTCTCTTCTTCAGTACATGTTTTTTGGTGGACAGCTAAGTCCGTTTGGGCTGCTATAACAAATTCCACAGACTGGGTGGCTTATAAACCATGGAAATTTACTGCCCACAGTTCTGGAGGCTGGTTGTCCAAGATCATGGTGCCAGCATGTTTGCCTTCTGGTGAGGGGCCCCTTTCCTGGTTCATAGCTGGCACCTTCTTGCTGTGGCCTTAAATGGTGGAAAGGGCTAGGGTTCTCTCTGGAGCCTCTTTATAAGGCATTAAATCCCATTCGTGAGGGCTCTACCCTCATGACCTAAGTAACTTCCAAAGGCCCTGCCTCCTAATACCATCACATTGGGCATTAGAATTTCAGCAGATGTATTTTGTGGGGGACACACATTCAGATCATAGTAACTAACCAGCCTGGGTTGCTCAGGCCTGTGGGGTTTCCTGGGGCACGAGATTCCGTTTTCAAAGCAGGACAGTAGCAGGCAAATTGGGATGGTTGTTCACCCCCTGTACTGGTTACTACATGAATTATCTATTGCTCTATAATGACTTCGCATAAATTTAAATTGCAGCTTAAAACAGCACATTTATTATCTTATTGTTCCTTTGGGTTGGGAGTCCTGACATGGCTTAACTGGGTCTGCAGGTCAGGGTTTCACAAGGCTGAAATCAAGGCATTGGCTGGGTGGCATTTCTTTGTGGAGCTCGGGGACTTCTTCCAAGCTCATGTCATCGTTAGTAGAATTCTGTTCCTCGTGAGTTTAGGACTGAAGGTCTCAGCTACTAGAGACCACCTGCAGTTCCCCGCCACATGGCTCTTTCTATAGGCAGTTCATAATATGGCTGTTGGCTTCTTTAAGGAGATTCTCTCTCTCCCGTTGGCTTAGAGGAGTGACACCCCATTGCCTTTGCCATATCCTGCCTTATATATAGAAGCAAGTCACAGGTTTTGTCTGCACTGAAGGGGAGAGGATTATTCAAAAGCAAAGACACCAGGAAGTGAGAATTATTGGTGGTATGTGTCAGCTTAGGAACTTTGTACCACACTTGCCTTCCAGAGTTTTCTGAAGCAGAAAATTACTCTGTTTATCTTTTTGGGGCCAGATAATATAGATGTTTTTGCTCACCCACTCATTTAAAATTTCTTTATCTTTTAAAAATACATTTTCATGCGTAATTCATTTTCTTATGCCAAGTAGAACTGGCAAGTATATTATCTTCTTATGTATTATTTTCAGTTTTAGTCTTTAGGCAATTTGTTTTTTCCTCTTAACTAGTAGGAGGCAGGAAAAGAAGTGGAAAAGCAGATATGAATGCCTTGCATGTCCACTCCTGCCCGGAATACTCTAAAGCAGGCCTGGGTCCACTTCAGGGGTCTGTGAATTTAGATGTGGAAAAAGATACGTTTTTGTTTGTACCAACCCCTAACTGAAATCAAGCATTTCCTTCTATTGTGCATATAGGCAACAAACCACAGTAGTAGTAGTCGTACCTGTGATTTCATCACCTGTAGAAATAGGATTTTTTAAAAATCATAATTATCGCAGGTAGTAATGCATATTCAAACACATGCCTTACTACCACAGATTTGCTTTTTAATATTTTGATAGCTATATTTCTGTATGTTTCTTTTATAATCCTATCTATTTAAGTGTTTCATGTTATGCATTTAAAAACAGTATTCTGAGAAGACGTCCATGCAGACTACCAAAGGGCAAGGGGCATAGCACAGAAATGATTAAGAAGCCATGCTCTGAAGAGTTGTGAGGTGTCTGGACTGGGAACTTCAGTACTTCATAGTTGACCGTTTTCAAAGTCAGACTGGCAGCAGCACTGCTGGCAACTCTGCGCCAGGAATGCGATTCCCTAAGGCTGTGGTGGTCCCTCCCCCTTCAGGCAGCCCTGCGAGGAGGAAGGAAGGCCAGAGAGAATGAGAGAATGAAAGCTCAGCTGCTTCCACCAGGACTTCGCTCTGCAGTCCCTGCAGTCCCTGCAGTCCCTGCTCAACTCTCCCTGCTCCTGACCTTCCTGTCTGGCCCTCTCTGCTCTGCTTCATTCCAGAGAGCCCCTGGGGGGCACATGCCAGCTGACTTTGGGCCTGTTTTATTTACCACTGTTCTCTCTACTTCAGAGAGGGGCTAGAACACGAACCTGAAGGAAAAGTGATTTTTAACAGACTGGAGAAACTCGGCTCTCCTCATAATTTAATTCAGGACCAGGAGAGGCTATTTAATATTAGGTTAGTAGTAAACGTTTGCTTTGACTTAATTCATTTGTAACACTTTGCCATTGGTTTACAGAAAAATAGCTTTGTTCAGCCTCCTGGGGGTAATTAAATGTTTCACCTGTGTTAATTTCCTGACTAATTGAAGTAAATCCCATAAATGCCAGCAATTAAGTATTGTTTTTGCTTTTTTTAAAAGCAGGCTTTCTTAAATGTGTAATGTTTGCTCTGATGCCTTCAAAAGAAAATATGTAATGCAATAATCTCTTTGTTTATCCCTTAGTTCAGGGTCAGTCTTGTGAAAAACAGATGATTTTACATGAACAGGTTTTTGACCCTGGAGATGTTTGGTGTGCTTGCTTTTTGGGTTTTTTTCTCCTTTAGGATTCCTTTAGGATTCCTTTAAAATTGTTTTAAAATGCTTTAATTCCTCTCCTTTGCATACACTCTGGTAACTTTGAGTCTTGTTACTAAGAGATGGCGCTGGAAGCAAAGTGCGTGAAATTTACCATGTGGGATGTCTTAGATTCTTTTTTAGACAGAGAGAGGGAGAGTGCAAGCTGGGGGGGGAGGGGCAAAGGTAGAGGGAGAGAGAGAATCTTTTTTTTTTAATTACATACCCACTTTTGTTCTTTTTTAAAAAAGATTTTACTTATTTATTTGACAAAGAAAGAGTGCACTCCAGAGTACAAGCAGGGGGAGCAGGAGAGGCAGAGGGAGCGGCAAACTCCCCGGGTTTGGAGCCTGCTTAAGATTCTCTGTCTCCCCTCACTCGAGGCTGGATCTCACAGCCCTGAGATCACAACCTGAGCCAAAATCAAGAGTCAGACACCCAACCAATTGAGCCATCCGGGCACCCCTAGGTTTTTTTTTTTTTAAGATTTTTTATTTGACAGAGAGATAGACAGAAGAGCACAAGCAGAGGGAATGGCAGAGGGAGAGGGAGAAGCAGGCTCTGCACTGAGCAGGGAGCCTGATGCGGGACTCGATCCCAGGACCCTGAGATCATGACCTGAGCCGAAGGCAGACGCCTAACCATCTGAGCCACCCAGGCGCCCCACCCCTAGGTTCTTTTAATTTATTCTTCATTCTCTAAGGTTTCTCCACCTTGGCACTATTGACACTTTGGGCCAGATCATTCTTTGCTGTGGGGGCTGTCCTGTGCATTATAGAATGTTTAGCAGCATCCCTGGTCTCTATCCAGTAGATGCCAGTATCTGCCCTTCCCCTAGTTGTTTCAACCAAAAATGTTTCCAGATAATTGTCCCTTGAGGCAAAATCTACTCCGGTTGTAGATACGTGGTAACAATCATGGTAGCTACTACCATTTATTTACTGATTACCATGTAATTGACCTCGTCCTATAGCTTGTAGAATGCTCATCTCATTTAATTTTCACAAGCAAACCACAAAGTAGGTATTATCGCTCCCAGTTTGAAGAAGACAAAATGGAGGTACAGAGAGATTCAGTAACTTGCCCATGGTCACATAGATAAATGACTTCTGGTAATATTTTTCATAATTATTTGGGTTGAAATTCAGTCTTTGTTGAAGAGACAAACTAAAAAATAAAGGGGGGGTTTCTTGATGATGTCTCAGTGGAGAGGCTATGGCTTTCATAGCAATTCTGTGTAAATGTTGGAATTCTTGCTTAAAAGGGTGAGTCTATCTATGGGTCTGAGTAGGAGATTTGAATCTGCTTCTAAGGAGCTTCAGTATGGTAAAGCAGAACATGAGACAGTCTAGGGTCAAGAAGGCTGCTTAAACTTCAAAGCCAAGGAAGCCATCAGAAATTGAGGTAAGGCTCAGGCACCCCTTAATAATTTAATCTATTCTACCTTATATGTCTAAGATATTATCACTTCAGGGCCGCCTGGCTGGCTCAGTTGGTGGAGCATGTGACTCTTGATCCTAGGGGTTGTGAGTTTGAGCCCCATGTTCAGTGTAGTGATTACTTAAGAATAAAATGCTTAAAAAAATTTTAAGCTGGGGATTTGGAAAACGTCGAGACAAGGTTTATATGACAAGAAGAAAAATTAATACGTTGGCTTGGTGGGGAAATCAAGGTTTAGTAGAATTTTTGCTCAGTTTGAATTTTAGAAAGCATTTTCAAGATTTTATTCTGATACTAAATATTTATGTTAATGTGGGCTCAGTGGTCTTGTTCTGGAAATAAACTTTTTAAATATTTCTGTGTCAGTTCTCCCAAATATAATTTGATGATTCAGGTAGAAAAAAAGAAATGAACGAAATCTTGCCATTTGCAACAACATGGGTGGATCTAAAGGGTATAATGCTAAGTGAAATAAGTCAGTCAGAGAAAGACAATATGATATGATTTTCACTCATGTGGATTTTAAGAAACAGAACAAAGGAAAAAAGATAAACAAAAAACCAGACTCTTAACTCTAGAGAACAAACTGATGGTTACGAGAGGGGAGGTAGGTGGGGGGGGATGGGTGAAATAGGTGAAGAGGATTAAGAGTACACTTATCATGATGAGCACTGAGTAACACAGACAATTGTTGAATTACTATATTGTACACCTGAGACTAATATAATACTCTGTTAACTGTACTGGAATATGAAGGCTGGTGCTTATGTGGTGGTTTTGGAGGTAAAAGCTACATGTAGAGCATGGCAGAACAGCAGTATATGTATATAGGGAGAGAGCCTGGGTCCCATACCTTTATAAAGCTGCCTTATTAGTCCGAGACAGTCCAATTTTATACTACTTTTACATAAAAGAGAAATAAATTTCCATCTTATTTTTTATTTTTATTTTTTTAAAAGATTTTATTTATTTACTTGAGAGAGCACGAGCGGGGAAGAGCGGTAGAGGGAGAAGCAGGCTCCCTGCTGAGCAGGGAGCCCGACATGGGGCTTGATCCCAGGACCCCGGAATCATGACCTGAGCCGAAGGCAGATGCTTAACCGACTGAGCCACCCAGGCGCCCCTCCATCTTATTTTTTTTTTAAATCTGTATATATCAAATTTTTTCTATCATAAAATTTACAAAAGTATTTACAACTTGTTAGCTAACTTTAAAATATTTATTAATCTGTCCTATCAGCTGATTTTAAATTCCACATTTGACATGTTGTCTTACTGATTGAAGTTTTAAGTATTTGTTGCATAGAATTTATTTTATTGTTTTCTATAAAGGGGTAAGACTTTAACTCGGGTGTAATTATTGTTGTTTAAAAATAGATACTGGGGCGCGTGGGTGGCTCAGTCCTTAAGCGTCTGCCTTCGGCTCAGGTCATGATCCCAGAGTCCTGGGATCGAGCCCCACGTCAGGCTCCCTGCTCCGCGGGAAACCTGCTTGTCCCTCTCCCACTCCCCCTGCTTGTGTTCCCTCTCTCGCTGTGTCTCTCTCTGTCAAATAAATAAATAAAATCTTTAAAAAAAATAAAAAAAATTAGATACTAAATTGATTGTAAACCATTAAAAAAAAAAGAAATTGAGGTAAGGCTATGTATTGTTCAGGGCCCTGAAGGAAATGGCACACTCAGAGGGTTTTACTGAAAACAGCATGGAGGCTTGGAGAGATCAGCAGCAGCACGAAGCCTTTGCTGTCCCTAGATCTGAAAGGGCCCAGGAAAGAAATGTTGTTGCTGGAGCTGTGAAAGGTGTGATTCTCCTAAAAGAACAGTGGTCTAGAAGAATGCAGTCATTGCCAGAACTGTGGCCAGGGAGGGGCTGGTGAGCTGAGGGACAAATAACCAACTCTGTCTGATGTGCTCCAGTGCCCAACTGGAAGCGAGAGGCAGAAAAGCCTGGGAGTTGAAGCTTATAGAGACCAGCCTCCTGGGCAGAGTGGATAAAGGGTTGTGGTTCTGGGGGGACACATGGAGGAAAAGCCAGCACAGACTACAAGGTGAACTGGGAACCACCGCCCTGGATCCTAGGGAGAATGGGGCATGGCTGGTGTAGGGGGCAAGGGAAGTCCATTTGTGTCAAGCTGGGCTTGGGTGCGCAGACTTTCATGAGGGACAAGAGAGGGCTGGACAGGAGTGACTGGCCCATCTGAGCTGCTTCTTTCTACTTCTTTAGGAAAGTCTTGAAGACTGTGGGGTTGTCTGTTTGCATTTGGGTATGGGATGTATGCATGTGTATGCTTTTTGATCAGAGTAGGAGATTTCCATGGGTTGCTGGGTTTGTTCTTGTTCAGGGCACTGGGAAAAATACAGCAATAGAGTAGCCTTCTTGGAGATTCTGCCAGGAGTAGCTGCACATGGTGGGAAAGGTTGCCCTAGGGACCAGAGATGAATTCAGGGGAGTAGAAAGTATATTATAACATTTGGGGGTATGACCTAGCATTAGTTTGACATTTTTCTTCCCCCGAAGGATAAGATTCCTGTAGAGATTCTTCCTCACCCCAAAATAGCTGTATATGTGTCCACTCAGAATTTCTTTGTACATTGCTCAAACTTACTAAGGCCCTATTGAGCAAACCGAGGACTTAAAAAAGAATCTTCCTCATATACTGCAAAGTAAAGGCAAGTGCAAAGAGAGAGCTTTGTTCTCTTTTGCATTCTTCATGGGCTCTAGCATATCTTCTGGAAAACTTGTTGCCATGGCAATGGGATATTATCTATCTCTGTAGTGTGCTACATAAAAATAGCCCTTTGTGTTTGAGGGTGATGTTGGCGACAGGTGGTTGGGTGAATGTATAGCAGGGTGCCTTGTCAGCATTCCATTGTTTAAGGTTGTGAAATCAAAATGACTATTGATTTGCTTTTTTCTCTCAAAACGCAGTTTTATCTGGAAAAGGCAGGTAGTGGTGCTCTGTTTAATTGTGAATTTTAAGCCTCCCTTTCTAGGTCAGGTGAATATGGTGATTGAAAGCACCTCTCATGGTGATAAGTAAATGGCTTCTCTACTCTTTCTGTTGGTGTTACAGGGTGTGCAACACAAGATTGGGCTGGGGCCAAGTAGTATAATTCTCCTGTTCTTGAACAAATGGTTCTGCTTAAGTGCCTTGTACTTTTAAACTGAGACGTAGCAGCAAGTGGTTAGGTGGAATAGATGAGCTCTGAGCTCTTTATCAAGTAGTGACTTCTTGTGGGTTCTTATATAGAACAGATCCTTGGTAAAGAAAGGTTGGTTCACCATGCTGGTTTTAACATTGGCCTCACACGTGTAGCCAAGGTTGAAATCTTGACCCTAATCTTAATTTTTCCTTTGAGAAGTCCTTTGGGTAACTTTTTAGAGCCATAAGTCTCAAATATTTTGTCATTCTCTCACCCTTCTTCTAGAAACTTGTCTTATATGTAAATAACAGCTTCTTGGTGCTGAAATAAAATTTAGTCTTGAGAATTTTAGACTTTCTTGAGAAAATACCATGGCAGGGAATTTTAGACCTAAAAGTAATCATCCCCTTTTTTTTAGACCCAGAGAGTGTGTGCGTGAAAGCAGGGGGAGGGGCAGAGGGAGAGAGAATCTCAAGCAGGCTCCACGCCCAGTGTGTAGCCTGACGTGGGGCTTGATCCCAGGACCCTGAGATCATGACCCGAGCCAAAATCAAGAGTCGGATATTTAACCGACTGAGCCACCCACGTACCCCAAAAGTAATCACTCTTAATTCTGATTTGTGTTGTACTACTGCAGAAATGGGATCATTGCCTTTATCTTTTCTCTGAGTCAGTATAAATATCTTTTTGCTAATAATATTGGAAATAGTTTTTGAGTGCTGAGCATCCATTATTATTCTTAGAAATTTTTGTGTGTAATTAACTCACTTAATTCCCATAAATATTCTTTTTTTTTAAAAGATTTTATTTATTTTAGGGAGAGAATGCACGCGGTGCATGCTCATGAGTCAGGGGAGGGGCAGAGGGAGAGGGACAAGCGGACTCCCTGCTGAGCGTGGAGCCCCACATGGGGCTCCATCCCAGGACCCTGAGATCATGACCTTCAGCCGAAGTCATATGCTTAACCAGCTGAGCCACCCAGGCGCCCCATAATTCCCATAAATATTCTTAATGGTTTTTGTCACTGTTTTTCAGATGAGGCATTCTTATTAGTATGCCTTTTCGTTTCTGAAAAGTATTGCTGTACAGTGTAAGACTTGGTTGTTCCTTTTTGTTTATCAGGGTGTTGTGTTTCTAATACTGAAAAGCATTCTTCTATCAGGGGATGACAAAATATAGTCCATGGGCCAAATCCATCCTGTCAGTCAGTTATTTAATTAATTAATTAATTAATTGGTATGCCCAATGAGCGAAGAATGGTTTTTACATTAAATGGTTGGGACAGAAATAAAAAGACTATTTCATGACATGAAAATTATATGAAACTCAGATTTCAGCTTCCATAAACAAAGTTTTATTGGCACATAGCCACACTTAACGTTTCTGTATAGTATATGGCTGCTTTCACACTAGAGTGGCTGGGTGAATAGCTGTAACAGAAACTGTTTATAGCCCACAGAACCTCAGAACCTAAAGGACAAAGTTTGCCAATCCCTACTCTATATTATTCTACATCTAGAATGCGAAATTGTACTGAATAATAAAAGCAGGTTAGATTTATGTGCAGGTTCATATGTATTTGGATTCTCTTTGGGTATTATATTTTCCTCTCTTCCACTAAATGTTACTGCTTTCACAAGTGTACTGTCATGTACTACAGCATATTTCAAATATACTTGATTTCAACTCTTTCTATATCCATATTGGTTTTTTTTATTATAACAAATACTCCTAACCCTTCCTAAACAAGGGTAATTAATTTTATCACTTTATTAGTTAATGTGTTTTCTTTGCTAGATCAGTAATTATAATCCCCCCTGTTCTATTTATTTCTAACTATGTTGCTTTCTGCTTTTGGGCTTTTCAGCCACCATATAAACATTGATACTTTAATAATCCTAACTAAGTCACCTGAACTGATTGTGCTATTTTAATTTAATAAATCCTATATTAGATAAAGATTGTATTTTCTACATTCATCCTGTTGGGTTTAATACACTTAACATGATCACAGCTTTGGAACATTCATGCAGTTATTTTTTTTTTTTTAATTTGTTTTCTTTTTTGTCTCTTATTTCCTCACTTTTTAAATTAATGGCTTTATTGAGATATAATTCACATACTATACAACTTACCCATTTAAAGTGTACAATTCAGTTTTTAGTATATCCACTATATATTTCCAGAATATTTTCATCACCACAAAAAGAAACCCTAGGCAGGGTACCCAGTAGTAGTCATCCCCAGTCCTACTGTCCCTAGGCAACCACAACTCTGCTTTCTATCTGTATGGATTTGCCTATTCTGAACATTTCTTATAAATGGAATTGTACAATATAGTTTTTTTTTTAGCATAATGTTTTCAGTGTTCATGTTGTAGCATGTATCAGTACTTTTTATGGCCCAGTAATATTTGATTATATGTATATGCCATATTTTACTTATCCATTCATCTGTTGGTAGACACGGGTTGTTTCTACATTTTGGCTGTTATGAATAATGCTGTTATGAACATTTGTGTATAATTTTTTTTTAAATTTTATTTTATTATGTTATGTTAGTCACCATACATTACATCATTAGTTTTTGATGTAGTGTTCCACGATTCATTGTTTTTTTTTTTTTTTTTTAAAGATTTTATTTAATTGACAGAGACAGCAAGAGAGGGAACACAAACAGGGGGAGTGGGCAAGGGAGAAGCAGGCTTCCCGCCAAGCAGGGAGCCCGATGTGGGGCTCGATCCCAGGACCCTGGGATCATGGCTGAGCTGAAGGCAGTTGCTTAACCAACTGAGCCACTCAGGCACCCCCCATGATTCATTGTTTGCGTATAACACCCAGTGCTCCATTCAATATGTGCCCTCCTTAATACCCATCACCAGGCTAACTGATGCCCCCACCCCTCTCCCCTGTGTATAAGTTTTTATGTGGATGTGTGTTTTCATTTCTCTTGGTTAATAACCTAGGAGTGGAATTGCTAGGTTACATATAGTAACTCTGTATTCAATTTTATTTATTTATTTATTTATTAAAAAATTTTTTTTTTTAAGATTTTATTTATTTATTTGAGAGCGAGAGAGATAGAGAGTGAGCACACCGAGCGGGGAGGAGAGGGAGAAGCAGGCTCCCCGCTGGCAGGGAGCCCGATGCGGGGCTTGATCCCAGGACCCTGGGATCATGACCTGAGCTGAAGGCAGCCGCTTAACCGACTGAGCCACCCAGGCGCCCCTCAATTTTTTTTAAAGATTTATTTATTTTTGTTAGTGGGAGGCCTGACCCAGGACCCCAGGATCATGCCATGGGCCGAAATTGAGAGCCGGATGCTCCATCAACTGAGCCACCCAGGTGCCCCTCTATGCTCAATTTTTTGAGGAACTGCCTGACTCTTTGAAAGCTGCTGTGTCATTTTACATTTCCCACCAGCAATATATGAGGATTCCAATTTCTCCATATCCTCACCAACATTGGTTATCGTCTGTCTTTTCTATTATAGCCATCCTAGTGGGTAAGAAATGGTATCTTATGGTGGTTTTAGTTTGTATTCTCCTAGTGACTAATGATGTGAATGATATCATGTGCTTATTTGCCATTTATGTATCTTCTTAGGGAAACGTCTGTTTAGATCCTTTGCCCATTTTTAAATTAGGTTGTTTGTCTTTATAAAATCTTGAGTTGTGGAAGTTCTTTCTGTATTCTAAATATAAGTCCCCTATCAGATAAATGACTTGCAAAATATTTCTCATTTTGTGGGTTGTCTTTTCACTTTCTTGATGGTGTCCTTTTTTTTTTTTAAAGATTTTATTTATTTATTTGTCAGAGATAGAGAGCACAAGTAGGCAGAGTGTCAGGCAAAGGAAGGGGGAGAAGTCGGCTCCCCACTGAGCAGGGAGCCTGATGTGGGGCTCGATCCCAGGACCCTGGGATCATGACCTGAGCTGAAGGCAGACGCTTAACCGACTGAGCTACCCAGGCGCCCCTTGATGGTATCCTTTGAAGCATACAGTATTTTTTAAAGATTTTATTTATTTATTTGAGAGAGAGAGAGAGAGTGCATGAGTGGGGGCAGGGGCAGAGGGAGAGGGAGAAGGTGACTCCCAGTTGAGCAGACAACCTGGGGCTTAATCCCAGGACTCTGGGATCATGACCTGAGCCTGAGGCAGATGCATAACTGACTGAGCCATCCAGGCGCCCCTGAAGCATACAATTTTTTTTTATTTTGATGAGGTAATCTGTTTACTTTTTGCTTTTGTCATTTGTGTTTTTGGTGTCATATTTAAGAAACCATTGCCTGATCCAAGATCATGAACATCTACTCCTGTGTTTTCTTCTTTTTTTTGTTCAAAGATTTTATTTATTTATTTGACAGAGAGACACAGCGAGAGAGGGAACAGAAGCAGGGGGAGTAGGAGAGGGAGAAGCAGGCTTCCCGCAGAGAAGGGAGCCCAATGTGGGGCTCGATCCCAGGACCCTGGGATCATGATCTGAGCTGAAGGCAGACGCTTAACGACTGAGCCACCCAGGCGCCCCTCCTGTGTTTTCTTCTAAAAGTTGTATAGTTTTAGCTCTTACATTTAGGTCTTTGATCTGTTTTGAGTTAATTTTTGTATGTGGTGTAAGGTAGGGGTTCAGCTCCATTCTTGTGTATATGGATATCCAATTGTCTTCATACCATTTGTTGCAAAGTTGTCCTAGCATCATTTTTTTGCCATTGAATGGTTTTGGAACCCTTGTCCAAAATCAGTTGACCATAAATGTAAGGGTTTATGTTTGGACTACTCATTCTATTCCATTGCTCTGTATTTCTATTATTATGCCAGTACAACATTGTCTTGATTTGCTTTATTTATTTTTGAGGCACATATTCCCCCCTCCCTCACTTAAAATTAGGACATCTCACAATTAATGGTATCTTCCATTGCATCAAAACAGGCCTACTGGGTGTAAGTGGCTTGGAAAAGGATACTGAAGTCTAGAGTGGAGTACTGTTAACTCTTAGGGTCCAAATGGATGGGAGATGGGGGTAGTGAGAGAGGTGGTAAATTGGATGCTCCCGCAGTGTTTAGCAGCAAACTCAAAGCAGTAGTCAAAAATAGTCTAGCTTTACAAAATTTGAAAGCTGAGTACTAATAGTTCCAGTTTCTTTTCATGGATTTTTAAAAAAATGCTGCATCACCAAATGGTGTTGGTAGAACAGAGGACAACACTATGGAAAAACATGGACATCGACCACTCTTAGTCAAAAAGATTGACAAAAGTTCAATTCTGAATGTGAAGTTTTAGGAAAACCTTGAACAACTAATTTTGCTTATTTTCCTTTCTATGTATATATGAGTGAAAAATGAAAAATATAAGTATAAAAGAGTTCCTTTAATAAGTCTAAGATAAACACTAAGTAGTGTTACTGTTGTGTCATATCTTATTTGGCTGTGTTTTCTTAGTGCTACCTAAATAATGGTGTCTTAGGTTTGAAATGCTGTTATCTTCCTGCCTCTAGCTCTGTTTACATCTCAGAGGGAGTTGGGTCCTTTCCCAGAGTCTGTTGTATGAATTGACCTCCTTGGTTTCCACTTCCTGCCCTTCACTATATGTCCATCTGTTTTCTAGGCACCATAATTTTGTTTTTTTCCCTTTCTCTTGTTCTTATAGTTTTAAGACTTAAAAAAACAACCCTGTATTATCGTCTTAGTGGAGTTTTGAGTAGGAGTGGGGGTTAACATGTATGTTCAATCCAGTAGGACTATTCATTCAATCACTCAGGAGATGAGCTTATAGAAAATGACTTTTAGAAAAGTTGCAAAAATAGTACAGAGTTCTCTTATATTCCTCGCCTTGCTGCCATTAGCATCTTATATAATCAGTACAGTCATCAAGAACAGGAAATTAACATCGTTACAATATTATTAACTAAACTACAGACCTTATTCTCATTTCATCACTTTTCCACTGGTGGTCTATTTCTGTTCTGAGATACTATTCAGGATCCCATATTGCATTTACTTATTTCTCCTTAGTCTTGTCTAGTCTGTAACAGGTTTTTTTTTTGGATTTTATTTATTTATTTGACAGAAAGACACAGCGAAAGAGAGAACACAAGCAGGGGGAGTGGGAGAGGGAGAAGCAGGCTTCCCATGGAGCAGGGAGCCCGATGCAGGGCTCGATCGCAGGACTCTGGGATCATGACCTGAGCCGAAGGCAGACGCTTAACGACTGAGCCACCCAGGCGCCCCAAGTCTGTAACAGTTTTTTAATCTTGTCTTTCATGACACTTCTGAAGAATATTGATCAGTTATTTTGTAGAATAGTCCTTAATTTGGGTTTGTTTCCTATTTTCTTATGATTTGAATAAAGTGCATTTTTTGGCAAGATTACTAGAAAAACAGTGATGTATCCTTTCCATTGCACTCTATCATGGAGTTCATAATGTTGATAGTCTTATTAATGGTGTTATTTACCTTGATCCCTTAAGTTGGTGTCTGCAGAGTATCCCCCATAGTTAAAGTATCTTGCGGGGAGGTGCTTTGAGACTTTGTGAATATCCTATTTTTCCTCAAACTTTTGCCTGTTAATTTTTAGCATTCGTTGGTGGATCCATATTCATTTCATATCATTTCCTAGAGTATTTATGAAAAATATCCGATTAAGTAAAATAGTGCTCTGTCCTCCAAGAAGCCAAGATCAATTACATTAAAGTCCTATCGTATTGGTTAGTGTAACACTAGCAACTGTGTACCCCAACTTTCAGAGGCTTAACACAATAGAAGCTTTCCTTCCCAATGTGCGTGTTTTTTGTTTTGTTTTTTTTTAAAGATTTTATTTATTTATTTGACAGAGAGAGACACAGCGAGAGAGGGAACACAGCAGGGGGAGTGGGAGAGGGAGAAGCAGGCTACCCGTGGAGCAGGGAGCCCGATGCGGGGCTCGATCCCAGGACCCTGAGAACATGACCTGAGCCGAAGGCAGACGCTTAATGACTAAGCCACCCAGGCGCCCCATATTTTTGGTTGTGTAGGTGGTTTTCTGTCATATAATAATTCAAGGACCCAGGTTAAGCTTTTTATTTTAAAGTAATTTCAGACTGACACAAAAGTTGTGAGAATAGTACCAAAAAATGCCTATGTACCCTTTACCTAGGTTTACTTGACATTTGCCCCATCTTACCTTATTTTCTTTCTCTCTCTCCATGTATATATATGTATTTTATATCTGTTCATCCATCCATTTATTTATCATCTACCTGTACTAAACCATTTGCGATTAAGTTGCATACATCATGCTCTTATATGCCTTAATAGTTTAAACTTAAATATTTATCTGTTTAATTCTAGTATACATGTAAAGTAGTTGCAGAATTGCTACCTCATACCCCTGTGAAAAAACACTTTCACTAACTAGATTACAGCATTTATAAACCATTCTCTTTTCTTTAGATTTACGGTATCTAGTCACGATACTGTTTTCAACAGTTTTCCATTGAAGTATTAAATTTGAAAACTGTACACAAGCACATAGAGTTATTCAAACTCAGGAAGTTATTTTAAAGATTTTATTCATTAGAGAGAAAGAACGAGAGAGAGGAAGAGAGAGCGCATGCACATGAGTGGAGGAAGGGACAGAGGGAGAGGGAGAAGCGGCTCCCTGCTGAGCAGAGAGCCCAATGAGGGGCTCGATCCCAGGACCCTGAGATCATGACCTGAGCTGAAGGCAGACACTTAACTGATGGAGCCACCCAGGCGCCCCTCAAATTCAGGAAGGTTAATATCAATACAGTACTTTAGTTTGCAGTCTGTATTCCAATTTCCCCAGTTGTCCCCAAAAAATTCTTCGTAGGAGTCTTTCTGTTTTTTCCTGATACAGGATCCCACCCAGGAACATACTGAATTTATTTGTCATGGCTCTTTATTCTCCTTTGATTTGGGATTGTTCCTGCAAGCCTTTGTCTTTTGTGACATTGACATTTTGAACAATGACATTTCATGACATTATTTTGTAGAATGTACCAAATTTGGGTTTGGTTGGTAGCCACCAACCAACTCATGTTTAGATAAGATTATGCATTTTTGTCTGGATACTGCATAAGCAGTGGGTCCTTCTCAGGTAATGAATGCATTAGGAGGCACATGATGTCTCCTTGTCCCTCATTGGTGATTTAAATTTTTATCATTTGGTTAAAGTATTGCCTATGTCTGACATGTTTTTAAATAAGAAATATCAGAGTGATCAATACCAGGAATCCTCTTACAGCAGTGTTTCGATTGAAAAGACTTTCAGAAGCATTCAGCTTGACATATATCTAACATGAAACCAAGTTTGAAACTCTTTTTCCTTGAGTCATCTACCATTGAAATGTTAATGCAGGATTTACCCATTCATATTGTTTTTATTTCCTCATGCAGGCAATTTTTTCTTAAAAATTTTTTTTGTTGTGGGCGCCTGGGTGGCTCAGTTGGTTAAGCGACTGCCTTCGGCTCAGGTCATGATCCTGGAGTCCCGGGATCGAGTCCCACATCAGGCTCCCTGCTTGGTAGGGAGTCTGCTTCTCCCTCTGACCCTCTCATGCTCTATCTCATTCTCTCTCTCAAATAAATAAATAAAATCTTTAAAAAAAAAAAAAAATTTTTTTTTGTTGTAGTAAAATACATAAAATTTACCATTGTAACCGTTTTTAAGTGTACAATTCTTTGGTATTAAATACATTTGCAGTGTTGTACAACCATCACTACTATCCCTTTCCAGAACTTTTTCATCATCCCAAACAAACTCTGTACCTACTAAACAATAATTATCCATTTCCCCTCTCCCCTAGCTCCTGGTAACCTTATTTTACATGTCATCACAATATTTTAGTATAAACAGCAGCTTTCTGTTATATCTGGGATAAGGTCAGTCAACTTTTGCTCCCATATCAAGAATATGATAAAAATACTATTTGCAATTTCTGCATTTTGGCATGAATTAATATATAGTAACTCCAAATCCTGGTACGGGGAGCAGTTTTATTCTGAAAGTTGACAGAAATAATTATTGGTTTGTAATTTTTACCTCTGGGGTTGGGGTATTTTGGATGGAATAAGGGCAAGGAGAGGTGAAATTATTGCTGTAGGGAAGCAGACCAGAGTTTAAATTGCCTCTTATGTTTTCCATCTTGGCCATCTACCAGTTGGGTATAGGCATTCAGATCATCCATGCTTTTGTACATGGTTTGATAGGTATAAATACATACAAATTGGGATAAATTCTAGCAGTGTTAGAGGCCCAGGGTTCATAAAGGCACTTTTTCTCACTGCAGTCTTTGTGTGTCCCTATTCCCTGGTCTTTAAAGTGACCATAACAAAACCAACTTCTCTGCAAAGGCTGCTTTGGGACAAAACTATAAAACACTTTGCAGAATAAAGGGGGCTCCTTATTCTTAGTAACATTCCTCAGTGTTCTTCGGGGTTTCACTCACAATCATTCTGTGTTGGGAATATTTATTAGAACTAATTTTAATAGAACTGTAGAATATAGATTGCATGGCCACATGTTCTAGTTTGCTGGAACTGAAGAAACAGCTATAGATTTTAAAATTCTCCTATAATAATATTGCTCAGATGACCCACTTACTCCTTTGCTATATGGTGTTGGGTGTCTGTTTCATTTCCTTGACAAATTTGACAAGGCCTTGAGACTGTTGACAGATTCGTTGGTTCATGTGGGCTGTTGATGTAAGAGAGACTCCAGGAGTAGCTTTGTCTTGCTCTTGAGAGATTAGTGTATTGATAGATGGCATTATTAGTTAGGTACCTGCAAACAGTTTACAGGATTTCTCTGTGGTTCACACAGGGGATGGAGAGGATTCCTAGAGGCAACAGGTCATTTTTCTGAAGAGTAAGTAGTATTTAGGGTCCTGCCTCAGCTTCCTACTCATGGGAGATCTTAAGTTGAATGAGGTAGCCCCTCACCATTAGAGTCCCTGTGGCCTTAATGATTCCTATTGGGATGAGTCAGGCAGAAGTCAGGCAGTCCCTTTCTTGCTGTAGATAACTTTTGCCTGAGGATTCAGGATGAGTGTCTTTGAGGTCTGAGCCAGCTAGAAGGACCCTTGTTCATTTTCTACTCCTGTTTGAAGAATGATCGGGTCACCTCATTGTTACTTCTCTGGTGGTGCCAAAGCTCATTACAAGAGGTGATGACTGTCTATTTTGGTTCTATATTGCTGCCTGAAAACCTACTCCAGAACTTGGTGGCTTACAGTTTTATTGGTCAGGGATTTCAGAATGTCTCCTCTGGGCTCTAGATGGCATTGATTGGGTGGCTGGTACTGCAGGTTCCACTTCCAAGATTGCCTCTTCACTCTTAGGAAAGTCTCCTCAGTGTCTGTGGCTGTCTCTTTCCATGTGGTAGCTCATCCTCCAGGCCCTCTCCACATGGCTCAGCCTTCTCACATCATGGTGGTCCCTGGGTAGTTGCACTTCTCATAGGGTGGTGATGGAATGGAAGTCTCTCTTTTAAGTTCAATTAGATATTGGCAAACATATTTGATATTGGGATTGTGATACTTATTATTTTATTTTGTCATATTTGTAACCTAATCAAGGTAGAAACTTGAAGGAAAGAAGGAACACTTTATTTTCTCTGTTCTTTGTGTGGATATTGCGTTGTCCAAATAGCAGGAGGTTCACCTTTTGGCTTGTTTTGGATTACTGAGCACATCCTTTAGAAATGATTTCCTAATGCTCTCCTGGCCATCTGGTGTGAGCACAGAAGACCTTTTACTCCGTGAAAATAAGCTGATAATAATAACAAGTTGAAACATCTTGATAATAAATATATTTGTACAGCTTTTCTAATCCCGGGTTATTGAAACTCTGTCAGCCTTGGCTGGTATCCATGCTCTCTCTGTGCCCTTGTGTTTTCTTTTTTTTCTTGGGCCACTCATGCTGAGTGAGCACTATAGCATTAGGAGCAGTGTCACTGGGATATAGAATTGGTGAAGGTAAGGCTTGGGTTCAGTTGCAGTAATCCTAAGTGTTTGGCGCAAGAGGGGCATGACAACCTCACCTCCTTTTTACAACATAAGGAAGAAGAGGTATAAAAAGGTAAAATAGCTTTTCTTAATGGCAGCATCTGATTCTCTAAACAGATGTGCCTTGGGCAAGAGAATAGTAGAGCTGGATCTTTTTATGATCCTGTACTTATTATTTGTAGCACTGGATCTTTCTTTTTTAAAGATTTTATTTATTTATTTGACAGAGAGAGAGAGAGCAAGCGTGCACAGACAAGTGGGGAGTGGCAGGCAGAGGGAGAGGCAGAAGCAGGCTCCCTATGCAGGACCCTGCGATCATGACCTGAGCTGCAGGTAGCTGCTTAACTGACTGAGCCACCTAGGCACCCCGGTAGCCCTGGATTTTTAAAGTAGGAAAAGCGATGTTGATTCTAACTAGAAATTGTGGGCCATTTAATAACATGTGAGGCAGAATTATGAGGAACGGTGAGAAACCAAGTGGCTCCTAGCTTCTACCACCTTCTCTTCTATTGCCTAAGTTAATAAAAGGTCAATTTTTTTTTTTTTTTATGTAATCTCTACAACCAATGTGGGGCTTGAACTTAACCACTCTGAGATCAAGAGTTGGATGCTATACTGACTGTGCCAGCCCGGCGCCCCTAAATGGTCAACTTTTAATGTAATAAAAAAGGAAATTTCATTCATTCATTCATTCATTCATTTATTGTTGAGAGAGGGGGCGAGGGGCAAAGGGGGTGGGGAATCTTAAGCAGGCTCCACGCCTAGCGCAGAGCCCGTTGCGGGGCTCTGTCTCACAACCCTGAGATCATGACATGAGCTGAAATCAAGAGTTGGACGCTTAACCAACTGAGCCACACAGGCACCCCTAAAAAAGGAAATTTCTGGTAAGTTTTGCCTAACTTAAGAGTGCTGTTTATATTACAGACAAAACGCTAAATTTACTAATACAAACACATCCTAGTCAGAGTTTTGAGTGCCCCTAGGCAAGTCCCTAGAATTATTTTGAATGCTCAGATTACAGGTCCTCCCCCATACCATACATGTATTACCTAGCACTGCAAGACTCTTTATGAGGTGTCAAAATGTGGGAGGATTTAAAGAAATTCTCTTAAATGCTTCATGGGATAAGATGACCCAATGGGAACTGAATGTTTTCAATTAGGACGTTTCCATGGATATCATTAAGAGTGCCAAAATTCATAGCCACAGGAGATTTTACTTGCTTCAGTATTGATTAAGAAATCTGAGAACAATCTCAAGTGTAGGAGGTAGGTGGAGGATAAATTTTGAGGGTAGTATAAAATTTGCTTTCTCTCCCTTGGTGAAGGGCTAGTCCAAATAAAATTCTAGGCAGTCAGCCAAGTCTAACAACAGGATTTCTGTCAAGAGAATATCCAAAATAAAAGTGAACATGGGTTACTTCTTTTATTCCAGGTGTAGATGTTATTTATTTATTCACATTCGCTTTTTCATGTGCTGGGTACAAGCCATTGGTAGTGTAAAACAATCACAAAAATCACAACCCTTTGTATCTATGTTGTTTATAAAGAAAACATTCTAAATGGTATCTGCATAGATATTAAAATTTGCATCCCTCTGGGAAGGATTCACATCTTAGGTTATTATTCATTTTATTTTATTTTTTTTAAAGATTTTATTTATTTATTCATGAGAGAGAGAGAGAGAGAGAGAGGCAGAGGGAGAAGCAGGCTCCCCGCTGAGCAGGGAGCCCGATGCAGGACTCGATCCCAGGACCCCGGGATCATGACCCGAGCCGAAGGCAGACGCTCAACCATCTGAGCCACCCAGGCGCCCAGGTTATTATTCATTTTAAACATGGATTCTTTTCCTGGGTTTTTAGGTCTCCAAGGGATCTGTGGATAGAATTCAAGGGGACCTTGACTTTGAATGAAGAAAAAAAGGACATCTTTATTTGACTAATAATGGATATTTAGCATTTTCATCAGTTAATGAATGTGGGCAACAAATCACAGTGCTATTAGCCCCACCTGTGACTGTGTCATCACTCAGCTTCATAATGCATTACAGCTGTTGCAAATATCATGCAGTATCATTTATGCTAATCACTACTTCAAAGTTTTGGCAGTTATTGGAGTTTCCACTTGTTCTTGATACTTAATACCATAATAAAATGGCATATATATTGCTAAATCACAAATGAGTACAATATTTTAATAACTATTTCAATAACTGACTTCCCTTGTAGTCCTATGCTTATTTTTTGCACTTAAAAATGTCATTCCTAAAAGGGATCCATAAGGCTTTACCAGACTGGCAGAGAGTCCATGGCATAAAAAATGAAGAACCTCTTTCCTAATAGAGTGCAGAGTATAAGAGTTATCATATCTTATTATTCTGACCACAGTTTAAGAAAGCAGTTTCCTAGTTAAGTGCCTTTCATCAAAAATATTAAAAAAAAAAAGTTAAAGGTCAAAAGGGAATTATTTTCTGTTGGCTCTTGTGTGGGCCCTGCAAAGTACTTTGCAGGCAACTTTGACTTTCATTTGAGAATTTGCCTTCAGAGAATAAGATATTACTATGACAAAAGTTTAAGAAGAAAAGGTTTTCCAGTCTATGCTGGGCTGCATTCAGTAGATCACTGTTAAATCCCTGGGATTTGACCCAGGTATATTTGCCTGCAGAACCCTGTCCTTTACACAATCCTATACTATCTCGTTAGCATTGGTTTCAACCTAAAGAAAGGCAGGCAATGCCTGAGTGGTAACAGTTTGTGGTGTATTAGCTTTCTATTGGCTACATAAAAAATCACCTCAAAATTTAGCACTTTAAAACAACAAACATTTATTATCTCACATAGCTTCTGAGACTCAGGAATCCAGAAGTTAAGCTGGTGGTTCTGGCTCACGGTCACTCCTGGGGTTGCAGTCAAGTTGTCATCCAGGCCTCAGCCATCCGAAGGCCCAATTGGAGATGGACGATCTGCTTCCATGATGGCTCACTTACATGGCTGTTGGCAGGAGGCCTCAGTTTCTCACCACATGTCTCCTTAGGGCTGCTCGAATGTCTTCATGACATAGCAGATGGCTTCCCCCAGAGTGAGGGATCTGAGAGAGACAGCAAGATAGAAGTCACACAGTGTGTGTATTTATATATATATATATTTTAAAGTAAGCTCTATGACCAATCTGGGGCTTGAACACACAACCCTGAGATCGGGAGTCGCATGCTCTACTGACTGAGCCAACCAGGCATCCCCCCACCCTTTTTTAAGAAGCCACAGTATCTTTTATGTCCTCACCTCAGAGATCATCACTTCTGCCACATTCAGTTGATCACACAGATAGCCCTGAAACAGTGTGGAAAAGGGCTATACAAGGGCATCATGAATACTAGGACGTGGACATCATTGGGGGGCCATCTGGGACACTGGTTAGAACATGTGTAGGATCCTTATTTCCCATAGTCGCAAAATTGTAAGTTGTATTTCCTTTTCATATTTTAAAATTCCAAATCAGAATTTCTAACTTTAAAATACCCAAATCATTCACAACATAAATGGAAATATAAATTTACTTTTAGAAATATTTAATGAATGGACAAAATCAAATACATACTATAAAAGCTCTGTTGCAAACACTTCATTTGGGGAATTTTTTTAAGTTTTTATTTAAATTCCAGTTAACATACAGTGTAGTATTAGTTTTAGGTGTGCAATATAGTGATTCAACAATTCCATACATCACCCGGTGCTCATCATGACAAGCACACTCCTTTGGGGGATTTATTTTTTAATGGGCTGAACTAGCAGAGGCCTCTTGAGTCCTGAGAAGTTCAGACTGCTGGTGCTTTCTTTTTTTCCTGGAAAATCTCCATGTACCAAACACTGAATTCTTCAATTCCAAAGCCTTTCCAACTTCTTTATGTTTTTATTGCTGATTTGGTGTGCTTGAATGACAGCCAAAATAGAAGATAAATGGTAGATGCAAGGACTGGGTGGTTTCCATGGAGACTTCTTGCAGGAGCCTTTCCTTTCTTTATTCATCTATTTCTGGGAAGCACCCCTTCCATTTAATGTGTGGTGCCCATCAATCTAGTGGCTGTTGGAAAGGGGATTTGTTGAAACAAATTCAGAACTGAGTTTTTCTGTGTATCTCTGAGGTTGAATTAGGTTTTCCTGAAGCTTGAAGATGTTAATGGGTCCTCTTCCTGAAGCAGTTTAACTGTACTTTTGTTTATTTTAACTTGGTTTGAGGTTTGGGGAATAGA
This sequence comes from Phoca vitulina, assembly GCF_004348235.1. Taxonomy (NCBI): domain Eukaryota; kingdom Metazoa; phylum Chordata; class Mammalia; order Carnivora; family Phocidae; genus Phoca; species Phoca vitulina. The sequence goes on from NW_022589758.1 coordinate 3,310,186, forward strand.
AGATAGGCCTTGACTGGAAACAGAGGTATATGGATTTACTGTGTCTAATCGTGCAACCATGAAATCAAAAACGTTTCCACCCCAGGAATCAGCCCATCACTTTTAACCACTGTTGATTGCATTGGCTTAGAGCTTTTTGCTTCCTTTAAGTATTTTCCTTTTCCTTTCAAAATTCTGTTTAGTTGGATGTGACCAATTCTACACAGAGGCTGGCTCACTCACTTTTGATCTTGACTCCTGCTGTCCCAATGTCATGCTTCATTTACACAGTGATAGCTTTCCTTGACTTTTTCTATTGACTTGACATCCTATGCATCATATTTTCTTTCTTAGACGTAGGAAGATTGAAAAAAAATAAGGATTTGAAGAAAATTTGCAAAAGTGAAGAGCACCATGAAAGGCAGCTTTAATTTTAATTTTCACTGTATCCCGAAATAGGTGGCCACCTGAGAACTGCCTTCTCATTGCACGCTGCCTAGTATAGGTGCCCAGGTCAGTCAAGGTCAAGCTGGTCACCAGTACTTTTGGTTCTAAGTGTAGCTTTGTACAGGAGATTTTATCATTATTAACAGAGGTTATAATAAGAATGAGGTATAATGTCAAATTGTCTGCATGCGTGTGGCATGTGGGTGGAGTAGTTGTCTAATATTTTTTTAAAAAAGATTTTATTTGAGAAAGAAAAGAGAGAGAGCACGCAATAGATACAGCACAAGTGGGGTGGAGGGGCAGAGGGAGAGGGAGAAGCAGACTCCCCACCGAGCAGGGAGCCCGCCACGGGGCTCGATCCCAGAACCCTGGGATCATGACCTGAGCTGAAGGCAGATGCCCAACCAACTGAGCCACCCAGGTGCCCCAGTTGTCTAATATTTGAAAGGTGGGAAGCTGGAGGTTTTTTTTTAATTTTAAGATATCTATTATCAATTTTAAGAATTTTTTGATCATTATAAATGCATGACTGATGCTATTTTCTGATCCTGAAGTTTTGTGGGCAGTCATTTTGAAAAGGGACCAAGATGAGAATAAAAACTAATTATAAAAATACGTTTGAAAGATTGATTATGTTATGATTCATCAGAATATTTTGTACAACTTACATATTGTGTGTTTTTACCTTTGGGACATGTGTTCTTAAGAGCTGACTTCTTTGGACTTTGTGATGTGTGCCAGTTATGTCAGCTCACAAGCATGTTTTCATCTGTGCATCATGTTATATTGGGACTTGGATGGAATGTAAATCTTTTATTGGCCTAAATCTGAGTCTAATCCTCTGCATGGCTTTGGTAGAGAATCGATTTCCTCTGCTGTGTCAAGATTTTTCAGGTCAGTGCTCTTTGGAAGTTTCCCAATTCTCTTAGATTAAAATAGATTTTGTTTCTCTGCTGCATACTGGTATTCTTTAGTAGGACAGTGGGATCTAGAAAGTGAGAAAACAGAGCCTGATAAAATATCCATGGGTTCTGTTTCAGCTAACTTGTTGACACACTGTACCTTTGAGGAGCCAAGGAGTTTATGTGCTTTCAAAAACATCATTTGGGGAGCATTTAAAAGGTGGCATTTATAGGTGAGCCTGTGTGCTTGACTTTAATGAGTTCCACTTGGTGACCTGCTCACTAGAAGTGAGTGGAAAAGAGAGGAGCTACTCATACCTCACTCAATCCATTTCACGAGTATGGGCTGTTGGAGCTGGAAGTAGGGTGACCAACTTGGACTTTCTCAGTTTTAGCACTGGAAGACCCACATCCTGGGAACCCCCTCAGCCCTAGGCAAACCAGGATGGTTGGTCATCCTGGCAGTGAAGAGCATGGAGATGGATGGTTTGGCACTGGTGAGTACTCTTATAGATATTTTAAGGAGGGATTTATTAGAGACACGTAGCATCTTGCCACCCAGTGATGCTAGTGGGTGAATGATTTTACTTTGATTTGGCTGAAAAGCAATGAAATGAGGGGAGATGGAGGTTTTTCCACCTTCTGAACCTAAGAGGAGGTGTTTAGGGGATGCTTTGGTAAAAAATTATTACCATTAAGTTTTATCTTTATCTTTCTCCTGGACAATGGAAGGACCTTTAACTCCACTTATCCCTTCTCTCAGCCTAACATTATTTGTGTGTGTGTGTGTATACATATATATGTGTATTTTATACATATGTGTATATATTTATATATTAAAAACACAAACTAGATCACAAACTTAAATATTAAACATAAAACTATAAATTAAAAAAAAAATAGAAAGTCTTTAGGACCTAGGGCTAGGCAAAGACTTTTTAGACTTGACACCAAAGGTATGAGCCATAAAAGGAAAAAAATGATAAATTAGATTCCATCAAAATTAATAATTCTTACTCTGAGAAAGACTTTAAGAGACAAGCTACAGAGTGGAGAAAATATTTGTACATCACATATTTGACAAAAGACTATAATATATAAAGAACTGTCAAAACTCAACAGTAAGAAAACAAACAATCCAGTTAGAAAATGGGCAAGAGGGTGCCTGGGTGGCTCAGTTGGTTAAACGACTGCCTTCGGCTCAGGTCATGATCCTGGAGTCCCGGGATCGAGTCCCACATCGGGCTCCCTGCTCAGCAGGGAGTCTGCTTCTCCCTCTGACCCTCCTCCCTCTCATGCTCTCTGTCTCTCATTCTCTCTCTCGCAAATAAATAAAATCTTTAAAAAAAAAAAAAGGGCAAGAGAGATATTTCTGTGAAAAGGATATATAGACAGATGACAAATAAGCACATGAAAAGATGTTCAACATCATTAGCCATTAGGGAAATGCAAATTAAAGCCACAGTGAGAGATCACTACATACCTAGCAGAATGGCTAAAATAAAAAATAGTGACATCACCAAATTCTGATGAGGCTGCTGAGAAACGAGATCATTCATAGCTTGCTGATGAGATGGTACAGTGATGTAGCCTCTGGAAAACAGTTTGGCAGTTTTTTTTTTAAAACACTGAATATACCATATGACCCAGCAATTGCATTCCTGGGCATTTATCCCAGAGAAATGAAGATTTATGTTTACCCAAAAACCTGTGCACAAATGTTTATAGCAGCTTGATTCTTAATAGCCCATAACTGGAAATGACACAGATGTCCTTCAGTGGGTAAATGGTTAAACATATTGGTACATCCATACCATGGAATACTACTCAGCAATAAAAGAGAATGAACTATGGATATAACAACCTGGATGGATCTCTAGAGAATTCTGCTGGGTGAAAAAAAGCCAATTCCAAATGGTCACATACCATGTAGTTCTATTTATACGATGTTTTTTAAAGGACAAAATTATAGAAACGGAGAACAGATTAGTGGTTCTCAGGGCCTGAGGGGCATGGGCAGGAGTAAAGTGATTGGTATAAAAGGACAGCATGAGAGATCCTTGTGGTGAAGGAAATTTTCTGTTCTCTATCTTGACTGTATCAATGTCAATATGCTGGTTGTGTTCTTGTACTATAGTTTTACAAGATGTTATTATTCAGGGGAAATTGGGTAAAGGATACACAGGATCTTTCCCCTGTCATTTCTTAAAACTGCATGTGAATCTACAATTATCTCAAAATAGTTTAATTTTTAAAAAAGCATTTAAGAAAGAAAAAATACAACAGGATCTACAAAGATCAGAGTCAGAAGAATCAGAAATAATAAATAATGTAGCATTTTTTAATTTGGTGGTGTTCCAAGGTTCTGGCCCAGTTTTGTTCTGAAATGGGTCCATGTGAGTCCCTGTATGTAGGTGTATGATTGACTTTTTTCCTCAAGTGCTTTTAATTTAGGAAGCTATTTTCTGTATGCCCTTTGTGTGCCTTTTGTCTCTGGTTTTCTGCTAGACACATACTAGTTTCTTCATTTCAGTTTCAAGGTCATTTCCAAGCACCATTAACTTTTATGATCTCATTTTTGCAGTGTGTTCTTAACTAAGGGCCAGAGTATCTGGACAGTAGACTTGTTTTTCCTGAGTGATTTTTTTTGTCTTTGCCTATGTGATAGAGATTTCCGTTTGTTCGCTGATGTTCATTCCCTTCTCTTTTGCAGTAGAAACTCCAGTTTTTAGTTGGGCACATGACCATTCAGAATAAAGGCTGCATTTGCTCAGATTTCAGTAGCTAAGTGCAGCAGTGTGAACAAGTATGAACTTTCTATTTTGATTAAGCCATAAATTAAATGGAACTATCAATTTGCTTTAACAAACACTTAGTGAATAGGTAAAATCAAATACTTTATATAAAAGCTGTATGTTATGGGTTAAATTGTGTCCCTGCAAAAAGATATGTTGAAGTCCTAACCCCCAGTACCTTGAAATGTGGCCTTATTTGGAAATAGGTCTTTGTAGATGTAATCAAGTTAAGATGAGGTCATACTGGAGTAGGGTGGGCTCCTAGTCCACATAACGAGAATGCCATGTGAAGATGAAGATTGGAGTGACGTATTTACAAGCCAAGGAACTCTTGGGGCTCCCAGGTGTTAGGAGAGAGGCACAGAACAGATTTTCCCTTAGAGCTCTTAGAAGCTGTTGGCTCTTAGAAGGACCAAAGCTCATGGTCTTCCCATTACAGCAGGGGTTGGAAAACTAATGTTCATGAGCCAAATCTGGATCATTGCCTGGTTTTGTATGGCCCATGAGCTGAGAATGGTTTTTACAGATGAACATTTGCAATCAATTTGATGATCGCGGAATGATAACTTTGAATCCCGTTAGGTAAAATGTTATCCCAAAAACAAGAATCCCATGTTTCTTACTAGCAGACCTGTATTACAAAAAAAACAAAAACAAAAACAAACCCAAAAATTGTACTAGATTATTGTATTTTGAATTTTGTCAATAAAAAGTTTGTGGAAGTTTGTTTTGTTTCTTGCTATATAAGTACCTATATAATGTCCTCAATTTTGCCTCTTGGCCTACAAAGCCTAAAATATTTACTACCAGGCCCTTTACAGAAAGGGTTACCAACCCCTGCACAACAACACACTGCCTCCCTGAGCTATACTTTATATCCTTGCAGATATCCTCAATAGCCATGCAGAAAGGATATTTTCTTGAAATAATCAGCTATGCTAAGTAAATGCCAGCTTAAAGAATGAACACTTCCATTAGGAAAGTACATAGGGCCTGGGTGGCTCAGTCGGTTAAGTGTCTGCCTTCAGCTCCAATCATGATCCTGGGGTCCTGGGATCGAGCCCCGTGTCAGGCTCCCTGCTCAGCCTGGAGCCTGCTTCTCTCTCTGGGCCCCACCCCCATCCCACTCGTGCTTGCTCGCTCGCTCTCTGTCTGAAATAAATAAAATCTTAAAAAAAAAAAAATAAGGAACCAACCCTGTTGATACCTTGATTTTGGACTTCCAGCCTCCAAAAATGTGAGACAATGAATTTTTGTTGTTTTAAGCTGTCCAGCTTGTGGTACTTTGTCACAGCAGCCCTAGGGAAACCAGTACACTGTGTTTTAAAACTTCCTAGAGTATTTTTAAAAATGGGTTGGGCATGCAGACGCTTCTTAATCTAAGTCCTGAGACATTTGGACTGAGTATGCTTTCTTTTTCCTGGAAAATCTCAGTGTACCAAACATAGACAATCTTCATTGCTCCAAAGCCTTCCCAACTTCCTTACGTTTTTATTGCTAATTTGATGTGCTTGAATGCCAGCCAAAGAATAAGGTAAATGGTAGATGCAAGGACTGGGTGGTTTCCATGGAGACTTCTCACAGGAGCCTTTCCTGTCTCAGTTCAACAGTTGTCAGGGAAACATCGAGTTTCAATTTGTGGGGTCTGCCAGTTTAAGTGGCTCTTGCCAATTTAAGAGGTTATGGTTAAACCTCTTCAAGATCCTAATAAACAAATTCAGAGCAGAGCTTTTTTAGATTCTCTTGAAGTTATAGTAAGTTTTTCTGTAAATTGAGGGGTATTAACTAGTCCTTTGCTTGAAGTGATCAAACTACCCATTTGTTCATATGCAGAAAATGCTGATTGTGAGCTGTGGTGGAGGAAAGCTGAGGTTTGTAGAAAGGCAGGCCCATAGCTTAGAGAGCTGGTGTCCAATGCCACATGAGTTCAGTTCATGATCTTTAGCGTGCCCTGCAGTATGGGAGATCCAAGGGGCCTGCCCTGTATCTAACTGTTTACAGTCTGTGGAGTTGGTGGTCTCAGTACTATGTGTTTATTGCTTCTATTTAGCTGTTGTTGGTTTAGTGGCTGACATTGGTGGTAGGTTAATGGAAATGGTGGTGAGAGCACAGATTCTGGATATAAGCAGTTGTAATAAATGGGAATCCGTAGGGTTATCACTATTGTGACAGCTTCCCCATTGTGCTGTTTATCAGTCAGCTATGGTAGATTGCAAAATTCCCCCAATACTGTGCATCTTCTTTTTTTTTTTTTAAAGATTTTATTTATTTTGGAGAGAGAGGGAGTGCAAGCTGGGGGAGGGACAGAGGGGGAGGGAAAAAGGGGGAAAGAATCTCAAGCAGACGCCATGCTGAGCGTGGTGCCCAACGTGGGGCTTGATCTCATGACCCTGAGATCATGACTGAAGCCAAAAGCAAGAGTCAGACACCTAACCGACTGAGCAGCAGCATCATCATCATCAAGATGTGGAGTCTGTGTCTCCATCCTTAGAGTGTTGTCTGGTCTTGTGACTTGCTTTAGTCATAGAATATAGTAGAAGTGACCTTGTGCAAGTTTTGAGCCTTGGTCTGAAGAAGCATTTCACCTTCAGTTCTTGCTGCTTTGGGAGCTCTGCCACCAAGTGGAAAAGCACAGGCTCACCTGCTGAATGAGAAGATACGTGGAGGAGAATGGAGGCCCCCAGTCAACCCCATAGCCAACTGTGGAAGCATAAGTGAGTCCCACCTGCCCTCAGCAGAGTCTGGTCCACATCAATAAAATTGCCAACCTGAGCTCAGTCCAAATTGCTGACCCCAAAATTATGCGCTAAATAAATGTTTTAAGGACTAAAGTTTTGGGGTGGTTGGTTATGCAGCAATAGATAATTGATAGAGCTGAGTTTGGATGCTCTGGGCCAATTAAGGCTCACTTTTGATCTGTTCTCTATAACACTCATGAGTCGTGACACAATCATGTTAGTAACAGAAATTACCTGTGGGTAATTTAAGCAGAAAAAGAGTTTATTGGGTAGCTCAGTCTTTTCCTAAGAAAGCTGGAAAAGGCTTGAAAAGTGCATAAGGGGCAGCAGTGCTAGAACTGCAGCCCATATCATGCCACAGATTTGGTCTGGTGAAGATGCGAGAACTGTAGCTACTGAATATTGGATGCCTCCAGGTATACCTCTCTTTGCCTGCACTGGACCTCAGGTGTGGGGCTCGGCACCCCTGTTGCCCCTGGGAACTGACGCCGCTGCTGTTTTCAGAAAACAGTGATCTGCTCTTCCTGCTGCTTTGCATAGTTGTTACTGATTCAAGTGCCCTGTGGTGTGTCTGACCAAGCTGAGGGACTGTGTCCATACCCTGATTGAGCTGAAATTAGGAAACTGAGTATCTGACATAATTTTTAACTTATTTAGCTGAAGGCAGGTAGAAAATTTCATAAACATTGGCAAGGTGTTGTGAAGCTGGGCAGCCAAAAGAAAAATCGCAAAATGTTCATTACTTTCTGTTTTGTACTCTGGTTAGCTCCGTTTTAGCACAGTTAGGATGAAACCGGCTTTGAGGTTCATTCCTTGGTTCTATGGAGAGAAAATAGTCTGAGCTTGTACCCTTTACACCTGCTCCCTTTCTCACAGATGTGTGCTCTTGGCCATTTGGAAGTCCAAAAAATAAGTGGGCCCTAATTTGCATGTATCTCTGGTTGCCAAGGTACAAACAGTATGTGTCTTTTAGTTGGTAGGCCCAAAGAGACTCCATTCACTGCCACAGTGCACCACCTAAGAGAATGAATGAATGAATGAATGAATGGTATCTTAGTGAACATAAGGGGTTGCCTATTTGTGCAGTGAATTTGGTTTATGTGACTGACATTTATAATATGAATTGCTGGGTGGCAAGATCTTTAAATTCAGGTCATTTCTCATTTTCCAGAATTTCTCTGATAACCATTCTGAATCCTGAAGTGCCTATCTGCAAAACCATTTATGTAGGATTAGTTTAAATATTAGAAATAATACATAGGAAAGCATAATGCTTGGAGATTGTGTAGTAGGTGCTTGAGAAATGTTAATCCTTCTTCTCAAACTTCTTGGATGCACATATCCCAATCAGATCATGTTTTAGCTTAGGCTGCTATAACAAAATACCATAAACCGAGTGGCTTATAAACAACAGAAATTTATTTCTGATAGTTCTAAAGGCTGGAATTCCAAGGTCAGGGTGCCAGCATGGTCAAGTTCTGGTGAGGGTTCTCTTCTGGGTTGCAGGCAGCCAGCTTCTTGCTGTGTCCTGACATGGCAGAAAGAGGGAAGCAGACTGTCTTGTGACTATAAGGGTACAAATTCCATTCATGGGGTCTCTACCCTCATGATCTCATCTAATCCTAATCAGCTCCCAAAGGCCCCATCTTTTAATACCATCACATTGAGGGGTAGGGTTTTAACAGGTGAATTTGGGGGGGCCACAAACATTTAGTCCATAACAGATTATAAACTCTTGGAGGGTAGGGACTATTCTTTCTGTGTCAAATATGTCTAAGTTGTCAAATCTCTACGCATAGCTTGTGAGAGTGGATTGTACTTGGGTAGATTGTCTTGGGAGAAATCAGGACCTAGACCTCAGCTCATCCACTGTGGTGGGGGTGCCAGTTTAGGGGGGGATGGGTGGATTGTCTCAGACCAGGCAATGCAAAGTCTATCCCCGCTGATGGAATAGTGTCTACAGGTCATTCAAGGTACAACATAGGAGATCCACTTGGATCCTAGGGATGTCCCTCCTGGCAAGCATAACTCAGTGACAGGAGACCTCAGAGCAGGGAAAGTTTGGGGGTTTGGGTATCAGGGAAGTGTCAGTGGGTACCTGGGGGTGAGGTGCAGGACAAGGACAGACAGTTGAGAGCAAGGCCAGACCTTAGATGATGGGTGTCTGTTAAGCTAGAGGGGGGAAGAGGATGGATGTTTATTGCTGGGGCAGAGAAAGGGGATTTGGTCCTGGAAAGAGGTTAGTCTCCTTAATATAATATGGCCATTAAGTCACAGTAGGACCAATAGCAGAGTGGACTTGGAGCTGGGTTCTGGCTAGTTGGGCCGAAGAATCCATTTGCATTTGCTATGATGACACTGGGGGACTTAGTGTGCTGGTTGTCATGAGGCCCTGCTGTGGGGAGAATAGTCAATGAACAGGGAGGGGGCCCATTTCCGGTTTCAGTGCCCTGCAGTATAGCCTGCTTTGAGGGGGCCAGCTTTCTTGCAAGGAGGCTGCCAGAACGTCAAGGAGGGGAGAGGAGCATTTGTTGTTTTACCAGTTGAAAGAGTCTTCACTAAGAATTCGACAAAGAAACCCAATTAATGAAGTCAGATTGCCTACCCCATCAAAAAGTGCTATTTCTGGTATGAGTTTAACTCTGTGCTGGAGGGTCTGATCTGTCTGGGTTGAGGTTGGAGAGTGAGAACTCTAATGTGATCTGAGACTTAATTTCCATTCGTTCATCCCCTCCCAAAACATTTCAAGGATTTGTATATAATATATGGGTGCTCCACTGACGTGAGGTGCCTTGGCATGCTCTATTTCTCTCATCAAGGCACTAGTTTGAAACGGGAATGTGTGTATGAGTGAGTGCATGTGTGCCTGGGCATGCATGACTGTGTATAAAATAAAAGATACATAGAAGGGACTGAAATGAACAAACTTACAAAAATACCAAATAACCCCAACCTGTAATTTTATTTTTGAAAAGCACTAAAAATGTCAGTAAACAAATAGTCTGAAAAGTGAATCCTTTGGCTGCTGAGAAAAGTCTGAGTTGCCAGAACCAGTAAAAGCTTTATGTAATCTTGGCAGTGCATGTGTGTTCACCTGAGATTTTGCTGCCTCCAGCTGTACAAAAGTTTGTGATGTGCAGAGCCTAGAAACCAGGGCCAGCATACTAAAATGAATTTTCTTTTGTAATCTGAGCCGCCGTTGCATTTTAATTCAGTTTCTAGTGTCAAGACTCTGTGCGTGTGCGCGTTTCTTCATCTCATCGATTCCTGGCATTTAAATCAGTGCCTGGCACACGGTCAGCCCTCAGTAAATGTTCTTACTGTTGATTCTATTGTTCTTTTCCCCTATACTGTTCTACATCACAGTGACTGTCTTCTTGGGGTGGGCTGGATGCTTCCTTAGTACCTGGGTGGTTCACTCTCATTGCACTCTTCCCCTCAGCTCAGTTCGAAGTGTTATATCCCGATTTGTCCTCGGTCAGGTGACAACCCTGAGGAACTCCTGACCCTGAGATGTGTGCCTGCACATGTGCAGCCAGTTGGACAGCTTGTCTTTCCAAAGGCCTAGTTTATAAAAGTCATAATAAATCATTGTCATCAAATGTCATCACTACCTATAATCTTTCCTCATTCCTAATGACAGTATAGGTGCATGATAAAATCTGTAGAATCACTCTGTCCAACCAATGTATGCCAATCCATTGTGCAAAAACCAAAGCAGTTAGCTTGAGTGTAGAATTTCTTTGAATTCTCATCTTTAGGAACCATATTAGTTTCATGTTCAACTCCTTAACATATTTCTTTGTTTCAATTCAAAAGTGATCTCCCTCCTGCAAAAACAAAACAAAAAAACTGAGTAAATTCAAAGTTCTGGGGAAATATGTTGTATTTCTCTTTGGCTTTGTTTGCTTGGAATTAGGTGATTACAAAATGACTTACCTGAACTCACCTGAGGTGCTTTCTATCCTGGAATCAGGTAGTGTCTCTGATCCTTTAAATCTGAAAAATTTTTTTTGAATAGGGTGGTGTATTCACATAAGGCACAATTCAGTGGTACAAAACAACATTCATAGGGGTTCTCTCAGTGCAGTGAAGAGTTAAAACTCAGTAGGGCATATTTAAAGTATTCCATAAGCGTTCTTAGTGGGATATCAATGGGGGGGTGGGTGCTGTGGGGAATGCAATTCTGGACTTGCCCTCAAGAGACTTGTGGCCTTGTAGGGGGATGTAGCAGGTATACTGAGAATCATAATACAAAGTAGAAGTGGTAAGTGCCAGAGGGAGAGGTTCAAACTGTAATTTTAGCTTTTACTCATAAAATTCATATTTATAAAATTTATGGATCTAGAAAAAGCCTTGTGTCCAATCTAGTCAGAGTGCTTCATTCCATTAGATGAGACTTGAGACCAAGGGAGGTCAGGTGCATTCCCCTTGGTCACCCAGTTAGAGCTACCTTTGACAAAGATAACTCATTTTCATAAAGCAAGCTGCTGCCTTGGTCTGTGTTGACAATTTAGAGGAAAGAGCACTGTGTTTGTGTGTTAAATGTGGGCTCGGTGAGTGAGGATTGTTGCAGCTTTGTCCAGCTGGGCACTTTGTTTTGAAATTGCACTTAGAGCAAGTGGGAGGGGAATGGTTTTGGGGTGTGTCTATAATATTTTCTGCTGATGTGAGCTTAGGCTTTGTCTCTTACTCCTCACAACTTTTTTGAATTCATTTTAAGTAGATAATACATGTACAAAATTAAAAAATCAAAAGGTATAATATGAAATACAGCAAGCTCTTCCCTACCCCTGTGCCTTGGCCAACCCTTTCCCTTCCCTTCCCTTCCCCTTCCTCTTCCCCTTCCTCTTCCCCTTTCCCCTTCCCCGTCCCCTGGAGGGCAGTTGGCAGCCAAGTTTGTTAGCTTCAACTTCCAGAGATAGCGTATGAATATATAAATAAATGTGTCTACAGTTAACCCCCTTAAAATAAGAACCTCCTATACCCATATTGTGCACCTTGCTTTTTCTGTTTCAACAGTTTAACCTGATGATCTTTCCATGCATTATACAAGGAGCTTCCTCATTCTTCTTTAGTTCGTGGTTTTTGTTTTTTGTGGCAGACAGCTGAATCCACTCTGGATGGTTAAGCCAAAGAGGGATTAGGACTTTAGGTAGCTGGTACAATTGTTTGGAAGCTGGAGGAACAGGCCAGCATCTAACTTTCCAAGCCCTGCATAGCAGAGGTATTAAGTGGAAGCCACCTGTGCTCCTGCCCACACTGAGCAGCAGATAGCAGGGATTTACCTTGACTGCAGGTGCTTCCATTGTCATCCTGAGCCAGGAAGGCAGCTTTGCAGCTACTGCAGCTTCCCACCTGCAAAAGTAGATGCTCTGAGCAGCTTCTCTTCCCTTATATTTCTCACTTCCCAAGTGAAGTCATGTGTGCATATGTCTGATCAGTGGAGCTGTGGTCACATGTTTGCAATTTACCTGCAAAGAAGCCTAGGAATTTGATTCTCAGCCTTCAAGTTGGGAGGCGAGACTTGTAATATGAGAAATTTCTCCAAAAAGAAAAGCTTTCAAAAGATGATGGGTAATCACGATATGACACATGTCTACTAGAGCTGCCTAGAATTCTGTTGTGTGGATGAACCACAGTTGATTAAACTAATATTTTATATGAAGGACCTCTAGGTGTTTTCCAATCTGTATCTTAGACAATATGTATTGAATGACCTTGTACATATGTCATTTAATTGTGTAAAATGGAATATAAATTCATGGAGGTAGAATTCCTAGATCAAAAAGTTGATTATAATTCTTAGGGATATTGCCACATGGTCTCTGGATGTCATACCAATCTGTGTTTTCACTAGCAGTCTACAAGTTCCTGATTTTTTGCTGAGAGTCTTTTCCCTGTTCAGATTTCATCTGAGCCAGAGTGGCAGGCTGGGTCTTCCCTGCTACTGGGGTGAATTTTGGGCCTTGGGCCAAGAATGCTGGCAAACCAGGTCTGGGCTGTAACCTCTGCCAGGACAGCCTGTTTTTAGCATCTGGGCTGGATTCGGCCCATAATTTTATTATAGATTCTCTGGCCTTAAATTAAATGGCATCTTGGGGAACCTGAAAGATAATGTACCTTCCAAAATTGATTTGCAACTTGGGAGGAGCTTACACGTTGAGAGGACTTGGATCATTGTGTTTTCACAAATGCGTAAGGACATTTTCAAAGAATGATTATGAAGATTTATAATACCTTTTCCCCTTTAAAATAAAAAGCAAATAAGTGAAATAAGCCAGACATAGACAAATACTATATGGCATCACTTCAATGTGGAATCTTGGGAGGAAATAAAAAGTCAAACTCATGGAAACAGAATAGAATGGTGGTTGTCAGGGGCTGGGGTGGGTAGGGGGTGGAGGAAAGGGGGAGAGGATGGTAAAAGGGTACACATTTTCAGTTATAAGATGTATAACATCTAGGATCTAATGTTAAACATGGTGAGTATAGTTTATAACACTGTATGGTATAATTGAAATTAGCTAAGAGAGTAGAACTTAAGTGTTCTCACACACACACAAAAGTAAATAGGTGAGGTGACGAATATGTTAATTAACTCTGGGGGGGCGTCCTTTCATAATGTGTATGTATAGAGAATAATCACAATGTATACTTTATATGACATTATTTGTCAGTTACACCTCAAAGCTGGAAAAAAGGGCAGAATCATATTTTTAGGGTGTTAATTATTGCATAAATTTTGCTTCTAACTGAAATCTGGCATCCAGTTGCTCCAGTTGGTTGCTGTGAAAATATGTAGTTGTGTAGGAAGCCCTCGTTCAAAAGCTTTGGAAAATTTTAAACAAATGTATATAAATGGGTAGAAAATGGGGGGTAAATACATGTGTGTTCTTTTTTTAAAAGATTTTATTTTATTTATTTGAGAGGGGGAAAGAGAGCGCACGCTTGAGTGAGCACATGAGCAGGGGGAAGGGCAGAGGGAGTGGGAGAAGCATGAGCAGGGAGCCCAACTATGCCAGGCTCGATCCCAGGACCCAGAGATCATGACCTGAGTCTAAGGCAGGCGCTTAACCGACTGAGCCACCCAGGCCCTATGTTCTTTCCTAATGGAAGTGTTCACTCTTTAAGCTGGCATTTACTTAGTATAGCTGATTATTTCAAGAAAATATCCTTTCTGCATGGCTATTGAGGGTATCTGCAAGGATATAAAGTATAGCTCAGGGAGGCAGTGCGTTGTTGTGCAGGGATTGGTAACCCTTTCTGTAAAGGGCCTCGTAGTAAATATTTTTAGGCTTTGTAGGCCAAGAGGCAAAATTGAGGACATTATATAGGTACTTATATAGCAAGAGACAAAACAAACTTCCACAAACTTTTTATTGACAAAATTCAAAATACAATAATCCAGTACAATTTTTGTGTTTTGTTTTTTTTTTTTGTAATACAGGTCTGCTAGTAAGAAACATGGAATTCTTGTTTTTGGGATAACATTTTACCTAATGGGATTCGAAGTTATCATTCCGTGATCATCAAATTGATTGCAAATATTCATCTGTGAAAACCATTCTCAGCTCATGGGCCATACAAAACCAGGCAATGATCCAGGTTTGGCTTGTGAACATTAGTTTTCCAACCCCTGTTGTAATGGGAAGACCATGAGCTTTGGACACATGCATGTGTAGGTTTGAGTATTGGCTCCGAACTTGTGACCTTGAACATCTCACTTAACTAAGTTGTGTTTATTTGTGCATAAACTGGAGGTAATGACACATACCACATGGAATAAATAATCTCCCCATCTTTGTTGTGATTTTGAATTAGGATTCCAGTTCTATAGATGTTGATGTAATTTAGCTAGACTTACTTAGAATTAGTATTTAACAGATTGAAAAGCCGATTTGTCAGGGGATAGAATGGTCTGCAAGTACTAAGTGAAAACATGTTTTTACAATGGAGAGATCTGGCTGTCACCACCTTAACCAAATGGCCAGGCTTGGTAACCAATGGTGGGATGTTCTGACATTATGTGCCCCTCACTGATGTGTACCTCTTACTATATCACAGTATCACCTATGTGGTGTTTCTGCCAGAAATGTTTGATGTGAATGTTATAAGGAAACAGACAAATCTAAAATGTGGAACATTCTGCAGGAACATTGTGCACTCTTGAAAGGATTCAGTGTCATGAATAACCAAGGGAGATGGTGCTAGATTAAGGGAAGATTAAGGAGAGATAAGATAAAAATGTAATGCATAAACATTAATTAAATCTTGGATACGAAAGAGGAAGAGTTCTGTAGGCCATTTATAGGACAATTGAGGGAGCCTGAGTATGGATCATATGTTGTATGATAATATTAATGTTGATTTCCTGAGATGTGGTGATGATGGTGGGATGGTGTAGGAGAATATCTCTGTTTTGGGGAGGTGAATAGTAAAGTATTTAGGGGTGGGGGAGGGAGGGAGTGAGAGAGTGAGAGAGAGAAAAGAGTAAGTTATTTTGTTCAGTGCTGCTCACTTCGTAGCAAGGCCCGAACACAATGCTTTTAATGGGGAGGTGCTTAATACATTTTAAAGTGTTAAGTATTTCCAGGTATTAGTGGGCTTTTCTGTCTGAAATTATGCCTAAGCACTGAATGTCTGTCTTCTCGTTAACAGTGTGCTAGTTTGGCTTAGGCATATACTGTGGTACTTGATGTTGAGTATTTGGATATGGGGGTTCATATTTTCTTGGGCAGCTCACCCAGGTACCTCTGGACTGACAATCCCTCTTGATTTTTAGAATGTGTAAATGAACAGGAAAGGAAAACTCAGGATGGTTGACCTGACTCTTCAGCTGGTACAACTTGTAAGCATGTCCTTCAAATATTCCTCTATATTTCTATTGTTGAGGGTGCCTACTTGGGGGCTGACATCTCCTGGGGATTTGCTGAGAAGAAGGAGGCTTGAAGGAAGAAGCCTGCAGTGTGCGTCTCTGGAGCACCTAGCTGGTGGAGCATCACTGAGGTGTTCTGGGCTCTGAGGCAAAGGGCCAAAATAAAGCATGATGAGGCCTTTCCTCGTGCTTTGATCCTAACCAGTCCTTCCTACCTGAGCAGGGATGGAACAGATAAGTTGATATTCTCTTATATTCCTGTGGGAACTCTTATGGCTATATGGTGTGAAATGACTGAAGCCAATTTAGCAGCCACTTGTAAAAGTAATTACAAGATGAGAGAAAGAGGAGTGATTCTGTTACTACAGGCTGTGAAAATGAATTAATTCAGCAAACATTAATTGAGCAACTGAAAAATAGCAAGCATTGTAAAATATGAGTCCTGGGGTACACATGATAAAGATATACTCTTGCCTCGGGCTGGGCACTTGGGGGATAGGGGAAGGAGTTGGGAGTACAGTGGAGACAATGACCAAGATACAGACTTGGCTATATTACAAGGCTAGTGATGTGATAGAAAGCTAGTCAGGAGGGTTATTGGAATGCAGAAAACTGCCATATGGAGTTAAGGTTGCAAACATAAGGTTGGTCTTGAGGTAATTTGGAGAATGAGTCTTGCGGGTAATGAAGTGGGGAGACCTCTGGCTTCCAGGCAGGGGACACACCAGGTGCCCATAGGCTTGAGTGGCTCTTATGTGTTGAGAGACTGGTTGGCATCTGGAGTGGCTGAAGCCTTAGATGCAGGGTGGGGAGGAGGCAGACGTGGGGTTGTTGGAAAGGTTGTTTAGGCCAGATGGGAGGGCCTCAAAAGCCATGCTCAGGAGTCTGGGTTTTACAGGAAA
This sequence comes from Phoca vitulina, assembly GCF_004348235.1. NCBI lineage: Eukaryota > Metazoa > Chordata > Mammalia > Carnivora > Phocidae > Phoca > Phoca vitulina. The sequence goes on from NW_022589758.1 coordinate 3,326,827, forward strand.
GGGAACGAGGAGCCCTGAAAGTCCCTTTGAGTTGGGGGTGATCTTGTTTCAATAAGATCTCATGGAGGGAGTGTGGTGGATGGTGTGGTGAAATTGCATGAGTCTAAGGGCAGGACTTGAAGTAGTCGATGTGTGAGCAAAGATCTGAACTCGGCAGCTACAGTAGAGAAAGAATAGTAAATAAGGGTCCACTGGTGCTCTTGCAGAATTCTTTCAACCCCTCCCAACAAGACTTTTTACAATTTTAAATCTTTCTAAGGAAGTCTTTAAAAAATACTTGAAAGAGAGAAGCTTATTCCAACTTTTGAATAGCTCTGAAAATTTATTACATTTCAGCTAGGAAAGAAAGTATTATTTCAGGGAAACTGGAACATGTGTGGACTGATTACTCAGCACAGTCACTTAATCTTTCAGAATTAGGTTGGAGGGAAGCTAGTTTAGTGGCCTTCAGTCTTCTTCCAGAACTTTGTCCAGGTTCCTCCCAAATGGTCGGTGAGTTTTTCTGATTCGTATCCAGCACCCCCACAGTTTAGTGTACATCTGTAAGCTGTAAGGAATTGATTTCATCCATTCCTTTTTTTTTTTCCTCATCTCTGGCCTTCCACCTGAGAAAACAAATACGAGTCCATAGGTTCTTGTTCTGTGTCAGAAATTTGCACAACGTGTAATCTGAGGTGGATCCAGCTGAGAGTTACAGGTTTGGAGTTTAGACTAAAAAAGAGGAGTGGAATCTTTCTATTTTTTCTTTATTTTGAGCAAGGCTTGACAACTTGGACTGTTTGAAGGAGCAATTATATAAAATATCTCCTGCTAATTGAGTATTTGGGGATAAAGCACCACCTTATTTTCTTCAGTTTGTGTTAAAATATTTCTACCCACAATTTAGAGCTTTTCCATGGAGAATTTAATTTAGATTTAGAACATCTTGAACCTTGAGAAATAAAACTTAGAAAATTAACCTCTTTTTTGAATTGAGACATTTCAGTCTTACAAGGGTCCATATGTAAGTTCCAAAGGCTTATAATAATTACTTTGTCTTCCTTATGGCTTGAATATTTCAGAAATTTCTTGGCATGTCTCTTGGAGGGTTAGTGTACAAAGAGCAAGAAAAGTGACCTATGGGCTTACCTCATTTATGTGTGTATGTTCCACGTTTGCTACAAAGCAGTGATCCTAGTGGTGTATGGGACCAAAGGATACTTTCCAAGGTAAATAAAGCAGTTTACTAATGTCAGATTTGAGTGTTGGTCTCAAAGTACCAATATGGAGGTTTAATAGCAATTTCATTTACCTTTAGTTAAGAGCTTTTCAGTTCTATGTATTACTTACGGCAAAGGAATAACTGAAGGTTAACTTGATATTAAATTAACACTGAAATAGTAGTTAAATTGTTTGCATGTCAAGGATTATAATTTTTTAGGGATTATTCTGCAACACAACTATATTGATGCTGGAACCACATTGATGATGTTGGTGTTTTTTCCCATGTATAGGCAAGCCTGTATCTGAAGATGTGTAACTTATATATTCACAGTAAGGGATGTATTACACAACTCAGTTACTTTTTGTGAGGGTTGGTTCATTCACTTAATTGAAAATTTTTTTGACTGCATCCTGGATGCCTGTCCTTGTGCTGGGTGGGAGGTGAATGGAAGTTATCCCTTGCCCTTGGAGAGAAGACAATTTAATGGGAGGCAGAGATAAACAGATAATTATAATATGTGATAAGTGCTGAAACAGACATGAAAAAGCTTGAATGTGGAGAATGTCAAACATACACGTAAGTACAGACAGAGTAGGAGAATGAACCCCCATGAATGCCATCACCCAACTTAAACAGTTCTCAACTCAGGGGCATGCTTGTTGCACCCATACGCTCTGCTCTACTTATTCCCCTCCGCCCTTTTATTTGGAAACAAATCCGAGACAGTATATCATGTGGGCATTTATATATATTTGAAGAGTCGGAGAATACACAGGGAAAATAAACTATACCTGGGGACTTGGGAAGGAAGGAGCTACAGAGAAGTAGCATTCAAGAACGGAGGGAGTAAGTTCCAGTTTCAGGTAAAAGGGATGGAACCCAGCAATTATTGAATATCCCTAAGCATTGTATTAGGTTCATTTAGTACACTAGTTCATTTTTTTCTTCACAATAGTCCTATGAGGGAGGCACTATCTCTGTTTTACAAATGAGGAAATTAGGTTTCAGGCAGATTCAAATAAATTTGCCCTAAGTTATAAAACTAATTAGTTTTCCGTGTTGCAAACCAGCCTTGACTTTAAGGCTATTTAGTTTGCCATCTTCTGCACCATGTGCATAGATACAGAGAAGTGAAAGTACAAGATGTGTCTGTGAAAGTGGGAGAAGTGGAATGCAGCTACAGAAGTGCGTGTGTGTGTGTTCGTTTGTGTGTCCGTGTTTCATCCATGTTCAGAGATGAAACTGGAGAAGCTGTTCCGGGCCAGGTTGTGAAGGGACTTTAATGCCAAACTAAGGAGATAGAATATTGTCCTGAGTATGGTGGACTTCCAGGATGAGATGTCTTAAAGCATAACAGTATTGTCAGTTTTCAAAAGGAAGAATATGCAGATACTGTGGAAGACAAACTGGAATTGCAAGATGAGCTGAGGTGAGTATGGGTCAGAAAAATTATTTATTCAACCAGTATTTATTAAGTATAGACAATATGGCAGAGAATGAACAGATGAACAACAAACACATCTCCCTATTTCATGGAGATTAGTAGAGAATTGGTCACATGCAAATGGTCACATGCCCGTGGTAACGTTGTGATTTATAATAAGAAATATGTATTTGGTCTCCAGCCCAGTTCCTAAAGCACAGAGCCCCTAAAACCCTTGGAATTTCCTGTGATCGGAGCAGTAAATGTGTCTTTTTTTTTATGTTAATAAGGTGACTTAGGGTAAGCCTCAGGTAACCAGGATGGGGGCTGGTTGCCAAGGGAACCAACCTTGTGATCCGAGGTTTGGAACTTTGGATACCCGCCCCCCACAAACCTCCAGGCAGGGAGGGGGCTGGAGGTTGAATCAATTGCCAGTGGTCAGTGATTTAATCAAATCATGCTTATGTAATGAAGCATCCATAAAAACCCAAAAGGACAGATTTCAGAGAGCTTCTGGGTTGGTGAGCACCAGGTATTTGGGGAGAGTGGAGTGGTGCTCCAAGAGGCTATAGAAACTGCACACTCCCCCATACCTTGCCCTATTCATTTCTTTCACTTGGCTGTATCTGGGTTATATCCTTTTTTATAATAAACTTAACCTACTGAGTAAAATGTTGAGTTCTGTGAGCTGTTGTAGCCAATTAACCAAACCTGAGGAGGGGGTCATGGGAACATCTGATTTATAGCCAATTGGTAACAACCTGGGCTTGTGACTTATGTCTGAAGTGGGGGGGGTGGTGCCCAAGGGGGCAGTCTTGGAGGACTGAGCCCTTAATCTGTGGAATCTGATGCTGTCTCTAGGTAATCCTGTCAGAGTTGAGTTGAACTGTAGGATACCCAAGTGTTGTCTGGAGAATTACTTGGTGCTGTGTGGGATACCCCCCCCCTTCACGTTTTGGGATTGGTCTCAGGACCATAATACCTATGATCCTATGAAAAAGTGATAAACTTCCTAGTTCTCAGAAAAATGCAAAGTAAAACTACAATGAGATATTATACCACACTCCCATTAGAATGCTGAAAATGAAAAAGCCTAAAAATACCAAGTGTTGGCAAGGACGTAAAGCAAACTGAATTCCCAAACTCCGTTGGTGGCAGTGTGGCCGTATCTACTAACACTGGTAAGCCAGCAATTACCACTCTTAGATAAAAACCTAAAGAGAAATGTATTTCAGGCCAATGTATTCCGCTCTACATGTCTTGACAAGACATGAGCAAGAATATTAGAGCAGCACGATTCAGAATAGACCCAAAGTGGAAACCACCCAAATGTCCAGTGGCAGAAGGATAGATAATTTGTGATATATCCACACAAATATTTGAATAACAACTAAAATGATTGGACCGTAATTTCCCTCAGCAACTTGGAACAATGTTACAAATAACATTGAACAAAGAAGCCAGACATATGGGTACATACTCTTTGACTCTATAAAGTTCAGAAAAAGGCAAAACTAATCTATGGTATTAGAAGTTAGGAAAATGGCATATGGGTAGCGATTGAAAGGAGCTGCACAGGGCGGCTTCTAGAAGACTTGTAATGTTTTATTTCTTGATCCTGGCTGCTTGTTATGTAGTTGTGTTCCATTTGTGAAAACTTATCTTCCCATACACTATACACTTAGGATTTGTATGCTTTTCTGTATCTATGTTTTTCCATATGAATATTATATTTCTTCTTGAAACAAATTCTGATAATTAGTATTGATGTCTACTTGTTCACTTGAGGAAAACTCACTATTATCTGAAAGTCACACTTGGGTTTTTCATCTCTCTCAGTATTAGTGCCTGCATGTTTTGTTGCGAGAACACTACCAACTATGGAATAAAGTTAGAAAAAAGTTAAAGAAATCTGTCCCTGTATGGTTAAGTGTGTGAATTCTATTTAGAAAATCTGTCACGGTAGCCAGGTGAGATATTAGGAAGGGTTAAGGCTGTGACAGGGAAGAAGATAGCCTTGATTTGGGACATGGGTCAGTGGTAGGATCAACTGGATATGGTTGCCATTGGAGATAAGTTTCTGATTTAGGATATGGAATAGTTGACATCAGCAAGATTAATTAACAGGTGCCAGGATATGTGGGAAGGGGCTTATTTATGTTATTGTCTGAGATGGCATTGGGTATCTGTGTTAGGGTTTTGGAAAAGTGCATGAAGCATCTGAGATGTTACGTTTGGAGAGAGTGATTTGGTGATCATTTGGATGGTAATTGAGGCCTGGAGAGGGAATGAGATCACTGAAGGAGCAGTAATTCTCAGCCTTGGCTGCACATTAGAATTACGTTGAGAGCTTTGCAAAAATACGCATGCCTGGGCTGCACAATTTACCAGCTAAAGCAGAATCTTTGGGGGGTAGGGCATAGGTAACTGTATTTTTCAGAAGCTCCTCAGGTTATTCTAATATGCACCTAGACTGGGAACAAAATAAGACAAGTGGATCAATAAATCAGACAGCAGTGCATTTATTGAATGGGCACTATTTTCAGCACTGCTAATTAGCTCTCATGAGGTAATTACCGTTACCTCTTTTTACACTTATGGGGAGACTGAGGCACAAGAGTTAAGTAGTTTGCCTTAGGTTATGCAAACAGCTAATTAGTGCCCAGGCCAGGATTCACAACCAAGTCATTTATTCCAAGGGCTGTTCTCTACCATAACATCCTATTCCTTCTCCAGTCAGTGAATCTGGGGAGGATTGAGACTTTTGGAACAGCAGCCTGAGAAACTCAGCAGACCCTCTCCAATGAAGCAACATTTTAAATGGTAACAAAAAAATATAAAAAATAATTAAAGTCATTGGAAATTGACCTGAGGACATACAGCAAATGGAGAAACATTCAAGAAAATCTCCTAAATCTTGGTAAGAGCAGTGAGTCTGCAGTATTTGAACCATGACCTGCTCCCCACCTGTCCTCCACCAGTTCCATATGAGGAAAGCTCCATTCTTGGTGGATCCAGCCAAGAAGACAGTACTCGCCCCCTCCCCCCAACCCCAGCTTGTAGTCTAGGGCTAGGAGAGTTAGACCACCTGCTCTGAGAAATACTAGAAGTATCAGAAGGAAGGAAGGGAGTGGGGGAGGAAGGGAGGGAGGGAAAATGAGAGAGAGAGAGGGGAGGGGAGAAAGAGAAAGACAAACACTAATGTATGCATCGAAGAAGCCCAGCCCTGTCCTGCCCCCTCCTGTGGCTGCCAGGCTGTTTGTCTCACTGTGACTACAGGCTGGGGATGCCTGCAACCACAGTGATGCCTGCAGTTGGGGTGGGGGCTTGGGTGTAAGGCCAGTTAAATACCACAAAGCTCAGTGTTCTTCCTGAGATTCACAGCTTTTCTTGAATAAACGCTCCCTGGATTGCTGCGAGCCTTTGGTTCATTTCCAGAGTTCTGTCCCTTTGCATAGTTTTCTCATTGCTTTGATAGAGGAGAGAATTTTTGGAGGCCTTTATTCCCCCCATTTTTTGCTGACATCCTAGTTGAATTTTTATAGGAATTTTCTTAAGATTAATTAGTGGCTGTTTATAGTTTGGAAATCTAAAAGCCCATCCATAAGGACCAACTAAAAAAAAGAAACCACGGTGTATCTTTATAGCAGAGCATTATGTAGTTGTTAAAAGAAAGATGTATTTTTAACTGTGCTGGTAGAGAAGATTTTTTTTCAAGGGATAATGCTAAATGAAAACAAGTTGCAAAATAGTATATGGTATTCTGTTTGTATAAAGTATTGAGTAAACAAGAGGAAAAACACAGGTGTGTGCTATATATATGCATAGAACATTTCTAAAAGAATATAATGTTTTCCTCTGGGCCATAGGAAGTGGAGGGTCCTTTTTAGATCTTCACCCCATTTACTATTATTTGAACTTTTGAGTATTACTTTGAAATAACTTTAAAAAGTCATTGAATATTTGTTGGTTTTAAACTACCAATAGGATATGTGTTAATTTAAGGTCTGCAAATTAAAGATTGCAAGATCTTAAAGACATTTGTGTTCATAGGAACCCCCCCCCCCTTTGCTTCTCTGAAGTGAGCACTTGTGATGTAGTTTCAATGCTTAGGAATCCTGTTGCCTGAAAACTTTAAAAATAATTAATTCACTTTTAGTTTTGATCAGCTGGGATAATCCACAAGTAGTGGTAATGACTAACCTGTTCTCTTTTCACCCCAGTGATCTTCTAGACTTTGTACATTAGTATCCACCCCCTGAACAAGTCACTGTCTTTTGTAAGAACAGTAACAGCCATCTTTGTCACCTTTATTTTTATCTTTGAAAGAGGAGGAATAATCACTCAGTCCTGAAACATCATGAGTAGGTAGAATTTAATTATCTGAATTGAAAATCTTCCTATAAACTGGTGGAAAAAACCCCTAACGAGTGTGTACACATAGGTTCTCCAGGGAGTTTTTGGTTAGCTACACTGTGAAATCCTTGAGATTTCATAATATATCTTGTCTCATTTTCCTGTTATGAAATGGGGTTTTCAGCCTGGTTTTTCTTGTCTGTTTTCAGATCACAGAACTGTGTGGTGCAAAGCGGGTTGGTTATTTTGGTCCAACACAGTTTTACATTGCCTTAAAACTAATTGCTGCAGCACAGTCTGGCTTCCCTGTACGGATAGAGAGTCTTAAATGTGGTAAGTATCTCCCATTTATACATTTGATTGTCCATGACGGGTGTCTTGTTTATGAGAACCATTTTTAGTGGGCTTAAGGCCTGTTATAAGCATTTGTGGAATTTCTCCTTGCTTCTTCCAACTGTTGTAAAATAAAGTAAGAAAACTTAGCAGGTATCTTACTTTTTCTTTTTGAAATGGGAAAAATATTCAGAGAGTGACCTGAGATTCATGCCTTTAACGGACTTGACGTTAAAATAGTTTTTGTTCTTTAGCAGAATGAGATCGGGACAGGAATTCTAGAGCCTGTGGCAAAATAATAACATTTAGTTTTATTTTCCTCCTGAAGAATATATAATGCCATTTGAAGTTCTGTTAGGGACAAGTGGACAAGTACGTGGGAGAGTTAGAGTGGAACCGCTCCTATTTCTTCTCCTGCCCCTGCGAGTCCTCTCATGCATGATTGTCCTTTAATCCCCCAATTCCTGAAGCACCCTTCTAATGATTAGTAAGTCCTATGGAGCTGCCAAACTTTTGGCAGAATGAATTTAGCTTCTCAAAGTTTTGATTTAACGTTTTCTTATCTTGCCATCCCTGCCCCCAACCCAGTGAATGTTTGAACACTTTCCACAACTTAAACAAAAAGTAAAGCCCCAGAGCATCATTTATACTGCCTCAGTATTGGGTTTACAAATCTCTATGAAGAAGGTGATTATTCCAGGGCTGTGCTGAAGTCCTCTGTTCATTTACTCTGATCTGAGTTACTTTCATAAGTTCATGCAGCCATGCAGGAACTTTTTCCTTTTCCTCATTTTGAGATAAAAACCACTCATCTGTCCACGCCTGTCCTGTGAAGTTCTTGATAAACCTCAAAGTGGGTTCAGGAACCTTGTAGGACAACTCTTAAATAGCTGAGAAGATTCTGATAGCTTGACTATGGGAAATAAAGTCCTTTTGCACTAACCATCAGGGAGCCATAATCATCCCACTAATCTTTATTAAAGGCTTAGTGTCTGCCAGATACCATCTCATTTAGTCCTCACGACATCCTACTAAATTAGGTGTTTGTGTTAGTTTGCATTGCCTATGATAAACTGTGAAACAAATCCCACTGAAATCCCAGTGCCTTAACAAAATACAGGGTCACTTCTTGCTTTGCAGTGGGTCATGGTGACCCTCTAGGGCAGCTGCCCTCCATGTGGTGGCTTCAGGATCCTGGCTACTTTATCTTGTGGCACCCCCCCCTCCCCTGGCAAGCACCTGTTCCTATAATTGCTGCAACAGAGAAATAGCTTCTCACCCTAGCAGTTAAATACTTGGTCCTGGATATGACTCACATGACTCCTGCTCACAGTGCATTGGCCAGAACTTGTCACATGGATCCACTGAACTGCAGAGCAGACTGGGGGCGGTGTAATTCTCTTCTGTGCCTGCAAGGAGAGAACTGGCTCTGGATAAACACTGGAAGTCTCTCCTGTGGTACTGTTGTTATCCTTCTCTTACAGATGTGGAAATTGAAGTTTAGGGGGCGTTGAGTAATTTGCCTAAAGACATAAGGTTAGTAGAGTTTGGAGCCAGAAGCTCAGCCTTCACTTTCCTCGATCTTCATGCATAGTAGCCTCTTCTTGATTATTCGGTTTAGTAAGGTGCTGATTATAATCTGGAATCATGGAATATACTCTGAATGGGAAAAAAAATCTTACCCAAAAGGCATCCCTTGATATTACATAATTTGGTTCCTTAAAATAGTTTTTAATGGAGCATTATTTCAGTGGCAAGTTTGGTGTTTATCACTATAAGGCAGAGTGGTCTCTGATGTAAGTCACTTGCTGTGATTAACATCACATTGTAATTGGACTTGGGGTAGACATGGAAAGTTTCCAGTTTCCATTCCATTGTAAATGATCATTAAGCTTTATTGTTGTATCTTCCAACTTTATCTTCTGGAAAAGTTAAAGCTGCTTTGTTGTATTCAAGAATAAATTTTTAACACTTTTGTTGTTTATTTTAAGTTAGAATGGTCTTTTACCTGATTTATGCCCACATCTATAGCCAAATTTCCTGGGAGTGGAAAAGGGGGAGAAGCGGGGGGAGTTGTCTAAATTATGACATGTGTAAAGGATTAACACTTTTTCACAAGTGTAAGGCCTTTTCAGTTGTATTTTATAAATCCTGATGCTGCCTTTTACCTTTGACAGTTTAAGTATACTCACAGTTAATTTTGAATTTATTCCTTCATTTAAAGATTTATTAAATAAAAGTTATTTGCAGTCAGCATATGTTAAGAATGAGGGCAACATTGGGCCACACTTTGAGCTGCCACTTAGAATTTTCCAGTTTACTGCTTGAAATCCATTAGTTTAATGTTTGATGACACAAACCTTGAAGGCCAAAGAGAATGCTCTGTGAGAACTTAATCTGAAAGGTTGTAGTAGCCTCATCACACTCATGGAGTTGTGAGTCTATTCTTACTTCACGAATTACATGCGTCTGTGTGTATGTGTGTGTTAACCTCTAACCCCCAGCCTTGCCCATTTCGGCCAATGCCACCAGCATCTATAGTTGCTCAGTCCAGGAACCTAGAAGTCATCCTTGATTCCGCCCTTTCCCTTGCTCCACAGTGTAATCCATCAACATTCCTGGCAGTGCGGCTCCAGTCTCATTGCTTGCTCCCTCCATCTCTCTATACCTACTAGACCCAGCCACCTTCAGCCACTCATTCGGATATCACAGTGGTTTTGTCATTGATTTCTTGGCCTCCTCTCTTCTCTCTTTTAGTCTCTTTTCCCATGCGGCAGTAGGAATGATCTTTTCATCCTACTCCTTGAAATCCTCCACTGGTTGGCTTGTTGTACATCAGACTAAAATCAAAGTCACTACACTGATCTTTAAGGCCCTTAAGTAATCTAGTCTCTGCTTCTCCATCCTCATCTTAAACTTGCCCGTGCCCCTTGTGTTCGCAATCTGTAGCCCGGCCTCCCTGGCCTAGCCATTTCTGGTGTGGGAAAGACCATGTTATCTTGAGGTCTTGGGTTCCCGGCAGTCTGTTTTTCCCCCTCTCTTTCCAATGGCTGGCTTTTCCTCCTCATCCTTCAGGATTTGTGGACTGTCCCCACCATCCTGTCTAAAGTAGGTTCTGTCAAATTAATTCATTAATGAAGGAACCAGTGTAGAGTAAAGCTGGTTCAAGAAAGTGTAGGAGAGTCAGAAGTATTTATAGTCATGGAAAGATAGAATGCTGGAGTAAGATTGCTAAATTACATATAAAATTGATGAATGCCCTGTAGAGCAGTAAAACTGTAATTTGGTTATTATACTCTTTTCTAAGATGAAATTCACTTGCATTGCTATTAGACAAGATTAGTTAGCTAACAGTTTTCTACCAGTAAAGTTGTAAGATGCATAATGAAGAGTAAATAGTAAGTCAAAACAAAAGTACATATCCCTAGGGAGTTAGGTAATCCTTGGATGGGTTAATCCTGTTAGATAATGCTTCTGTGTGACAGTCCTCTCCCTACTTTACTCTCTCTCAGCATCTGTTCCTTTATAGCACTTTAATCAGTTTGTAAATACTCCTTTACAGGTTTGACTAATTTCTGTCTTCCTCACTAGTCTACAAGCTTACCTGAAGGGAAGGGAGGAAGATCTGTGCTGTGGAGCACTGTGGACACTCAGGGCACATTTGTTGAGTGAATGAAGAGATGAGTGCTTGTGCATGGGGACTGAGTCTTAATCATCTGTCACTTTTTAAGCTCAAACAGTTGGATTTCAGATTCATCCAGAACCCCTGAGGGATTTCTAAAGAAGTCTTCTTTCTCAGGCCGTGGTTCCCAGCCTTGTTTGCACTTGAGAATCTGCTGGAGAGCTTTAAATGCAAAGTAAAAAATAGAGGTGCTAGGGGCCACCTTCAGAAATTCTCATTTAATTAGCCTGCGGTACAGCCTGAACATGGGGAGTTTTAATAGCTCCCCAGGTGATTGTTATGTGGAGCCAGGGTTGAGACTGAGTTCTAATGAAAGTTGAGTGGAGCATTTTCGAGAGCTTTGCTTACACCATGAGTATATATTTGGTTATAGCAGGGCCTGAATTGGGGTGAGGCCAGAGGCACCCAGCATACGTAACTTTAAGGGGGAACTCATTCTCAGGGCTGTACAGGTGCTGATTCTGCGTTTAAAGAATCAGGGCCTGAGAGTAACCACCTCCTTAAATGTTGGCACTAGATCTCTCTCTAGCTTCACCTTATTTGGCCAGTTAAAGAGATGGTGAAACCTTATGATGATTTAAGAGAACAGAAGGAAGGGGTGAAATTGAGGACCAATGAAGAATTCCTGATGAGGAAAGTGCATGGTGGACATTTTCCCTGGGAGCTGTTGTCCCTTCCTTTCTGAGGACTGGTCATAACAGGGTGTGAGGACTGAGGGAAGGGATAAGTAGGGTTTAGAGTAGGTTTTGTATCCTCTTGTGTCATGGGCTCCTTTGGCAGTCTGATACTCCTTCTTGGAATAATGTTTTATTTTATTTTATTTATTTATTTTTTAAAGATTTTATTTATTCATTTGACAGAGAGACAGCGAGAGAGGGAACACAAGCAGGGGGAGTGGGAGAGGGAGAAGCAGGCTCCCTGCTGAGCAGGGAGCCCGATGCAGGGATCGATCCCAGGACCCTGGGATCATGACCTGAGCCGAAGGCAGACGCTTAACGATTGAGCCACCCAGGTGCCCCCGGGAATAATGTTTTAAATGTATACAAAGACATAGGAGTCTAAAGGAAACCAATTATATTGAAATTAAAGCTAAGATATTTTTAAAAAGTGTTATATGGCAATATACATACTTCTTCATTAGTGCATTGAAATAAGAGACCTAACAGTGACCTAAATAACTAGCATACTTTCAAAGTAGTGATGAGCATAAACAGTACTTCAAGGTGTCTACAACAAGTGTAATGTGATATATAAATATCTGATTTCGGTGGGTGACAAAGTTACAGTTGCTGCTAATGATACTACAGCGCTTTGTTGCCTGCATTCATAATTGAAGGAAATGCTAACTTGCAGTTAGGGTAGGGAGAATAAAGATGTAATTTTTTTTCTTATCCAAGATGACTGACCCCATGATTTCTTTCCACAGCCCCTCTGGGAGTCTCTGAATGCTAGTAGTACAATAACGTGGTTCACATAGCCTCTAGGGCTGTGTTCCCCAAACTGGTTATTGATCTAGTGGCAGTCTGACACAGTCTGTAGTGAAAAGGAGAAAGAATTAGGACAAAAGAGGGAGTTATTTATAAAATGAAATGCATTCAATTCTAAGGTTTTTTTTTTTATTAAATGCCCTTTTATGAAATTGCTGAGTAAATGTAATTTATTTGCCATTACCCCTCGAAAAATTACAAGAGAGAGCCCCCGCAGGCAGGAGTGTTGTGGTCATGCTTCTGTCACCAAATTGCTGCATGACTAAGACAAGGCCCACCCTCCCCTTCCTGGACTTAGTTCTTCACCTGTAAGATGTGGATATTCCAAGCAGGTTTTCTCTAGGCTATTTTCCAGCTCTGAAATGCCACAGTTTCATACTGAGTGTTCAGACCTGCAATAGAAAGAATATTTTAATTTTCAGGATGACAGTATAGCCTAGTGGCTGAGTGCAGGCCCCCAGCAGTAGGTTACCTGATTTTGAATTGTTTGCACCATCACTTTTTATTTGTGTGCCCTCAGACAAGTTTCCTAACCTTTTTGAGCTTTAAATGGCTCACCTGGAGAAGGGGTATACCAATAGTACCTGTCTTACAGGGTTGTTGTGAGCATAGAATCAGGTAATGTCAAAAATTTGGAAAAGCAGCTAAACTGTGCCATCTAATAGAGTACTTACTAGCCACATATGGTTAGTGTTGATTGAGGAATTGAATTTTTAATTTAATGTAAATTATTTAAAATTTAAATAAAAATACTCAAGCCGTGTAAAATATTTTTCCATTAAATACACCTTTATTGTTTTAGTAAGGCTATGTTTTACTTGAACCATTGCATTGTGTAAGACTGGGATCAGCAAACTATTCCTGTAAAGGGCTAGCTGGTGGATATTTTAGGCTTTGTGAACCATATGGCCTTTGCTGCAACTACCTGACTCTGCCCTTGAACTATGAAAGCGGATATGGACGATATGTAAACAAAGGAGAGTGGCGGTGTTCCAAAAAATCTTTATTTATGGACACTGAAATTTGACTGTCATACAGTTTTCACATCACAACTATTTTTCTTTTGATGTTTTTCAGACATTCAAAAATATAATACCCATTCTTAACTCACAGGGTATACAGAAATAGGCAGTGGGTTGGACTTAGTTCATAGGTTTATGCCCAAAATAAATTAATTCATGTCCATCAAAAACCATTTATTAGAATGTTTGTAACAGCTATATTCATAATGGCCCCAAACTGGAAACAGCCCAGATGTTTATCATAGGAGAATGGATTTAAAAAAAAAAAATCTCAATATATTCATAAAAATGGATTATTCCATAGCAATGAAAAAGAATAAACTATGTCTACATAGAGTACACTGGATGATTCTCACAGATAAAATGGAAGGGAAGCTAGTTTCAAGGATAAATACTGAGTGATTCCATTATGTGAAGTTCTATAATGGCAAAGGTAGTTTGGATTTAGGTATTAGAACAGGGGTTGCCGAGTGGGACAAGGAGAGGGGATTAACTAGAAATGGATGTGAAGGAAAATTCTATAGGATGGAAATGTCCTATCTTAATTTGGGTGTATGTTCTTATATATACATTTGTCAAAATTCTTCAGATGGTACACTTAAGATTTATGTAAATTATCCCTCCATACAAAATACTCCTTACATAATTTTAAAAGAAATCAATTAGTTGTTAACATTTAACATTATAATATCTCTTAGTAAAATCCAGATTTCTGGCCACAGTGGTCCACATTCCCTCGTGTCAACCATCAACTGGAATTGTGCTGTTCTAGTAGGGTAGCCAGTAGCCATACTAGTGTGGCTACTGAGCACTTGAAATGCGGTACGTCTGAATCAAGGTGTGCAGTGCATGTAAAAACACCTGGGACTTTGAAAAGTCTGAAAAAAAGAATGTAAACTACTTCATTAATAATTTTTATCTCGATTATATCTTATAATGATAATATTGGGTTGAAATAATTATTAAAATTAATTTCACCTGTTTCCTTTTCTTTGGAAAAGCTTTGAAAAATTGTGATAAAATATACATAACATAAAATTTACCATAAAATTTATCTTAACTGTTTTTTTTAAAGTAATCTCCACAGCCAGTGTGGGGCTCGAACTCATGACCTTGAGATCAAGAGTTGCATGTTCTACCTACTGAGCCAGCCAGGTGCCAGCCAGCCATTTTTTAATTGTACCATTTAGTACATTCATATTGTGCAACCATGTCCACCATGCATCTCCAGAACTCTTTTCATCTTAGATATATGAAACTCTATAGCCATTAAACAGCTCTGCATTTCCCCTCGCCCTAGTCACAGGCAACCACCATTCTGCTTTCTGTCCCTATACATTTGACTATTGATCCTTCATATAAGTCAATCATACAGTGTTTGTCTTTTTGTGACTCGCTTCTTCACTTAAAAAATATTGTAGTTACTACACAATTTACAATTATGTATGTGGCTCGCCTTCAATTTCTAGTGGACAGTATTGAAGGACCGTGAACAGCAGCTGCCATTTTAGATGGAACATGGGCTCTCTGCTCAGCCCCACCTCTCCCCATCGTCATTTACCATTTGTTATTTCATTTCTGTTTTATGTTTACATTTTTTCTAATTGAGGAAATGGAAGTATTTCTTATATTCATGTCTCCATCAAATATGGAAAATGAAAGGATTTTTCCCTTTTTAGAGGGTCAGATGTTTAGAAGCATAGTTTTCTTTGTGGAAGGGAAAAATAGTCATTTATATTTAATATACAAAGTGTTTCTGTGTTCAAAGACTACAACCTAAGATAACATTTTGAAACAAATTACTGCCTTGGATGGCTGTAGTCATTGTCTCCGTGGCCCCCATAAACCTTTAATTTGAACTCTATTTCCTTGTGTTAATTCAGTTTAGGAGAAAAGATTCTAACCAACTACTACAAATGGCTCTTCTCTTGTGATTACTTGACACAGATAGCAGATACTTTATTGATTAATTTTTGAATAAAGTTTCACTATTAAATATGTTGTCCATATGACTACAAAAAAACATTGAGACTGAATATTTACAAACTAGAGTTGTACTTTTGACTTTCTGAAAGCTTGGAGCAGTTAAGGGAGATAGCAACTTCATGAAAGTTTTCAGTGATAGGATTATTATTATGTATGGTTGCAATTCTGTTAAGTGAGAGTTGTTTAAAACCACATTAAGCAAAGAAAGTACAAGAGAAATTCAGCTGTATTTTGTGTTTTACTGTTTGGTGGCCATCTGCAGGAGAGAGGTTCTTTGCCAGGTGAATAGTTCTGGAGAAATGCCATCGCCAGGGAAGGAGGAGACTGTGATGTGACAGTGTCCTAAAGGATATCTGGGAGTCCTAGTATAATAATAGTTGATATTCATCTTCTCGTGTTTGTATTCTGTTGTTCCCAGAATTATGTGTTGAACACCCAGTAAAACACTGGTCAGGGAGTTTACAAATGTGAACATTTACTTCTCTTCTTCCTCAAGTAGTGTTTCGAAGTAGAGTCATCCTCTTATGGGCAATCAGGGTGCAAATTATTTTATGTGATTTTGTTCCATCTTTTTAGATACCTTTTGCAGACTGAACTGAAACAAATACCTTTCTGAGAAGATAACCGTAGGATGAGCTTATATTTGATTTATGAAGAATCTAGGTTTTCTTTTCTTCTGCCTTTTTTTCTTTTGAAGTACCTTCCTGCCTTGAGTACTGGAGAGCTGCTGAGGTTGGGAAACATTACAATGATCAAAATGGTGGCCATCCTCTCTTTAGAGGAGAGTCCTGGTTTAATTTTCCAGATTGCTTATTCTATTTATGTCTCTTGGGCCTTTGGCTGATTGATCATTCAGGGAGTCATCATATTGCCTACTTCTTTGAATCAAATGTGGACACAGCAACTAAAAATAAACATGATGTGGATATTAGAGAACCAGGGGCCTTCTTTGCCTGGGGAGCTGGGATACTTGGTGGTTGTTGCTAAGATGTTTTCTGGCTTTAGCAGAGCATCAATCAGTGGAAATGCAGCTGTGTTTGGAATAGAGCGCTGATGGAAGTGCAGAGGCACGGTGATGAGTATTATCCTGAACAATGGATACAGATGCAAATCATTATGCATAATCCATAATATTATCCCCATTTTTGGAGTTCTTTGTGTTGTGTGATTGTGTGTGATTTGCTGTGCTGAGAACTAGAAGTGTGCCAAAGCATCATTTGTTTCAGAATAGCTTTATCAGATATTTGAGAGATAAGTAAATATTCCAGACTGTTGCGTTTCAGCTCTTTGTAGCATTGTGAGTGTGGCTAATGGTTTTGACAGTAGAATCTGGCTGAACGTTGGACTGATGGCTCTAACTTGATACCATTTTCCTTATTCTATTATGAAAAGACAATTGGAGATCGAGTGTGAAAATTCCTTAAGGAATGACATAGGGTGAAAACCTGTTTTACCCAGTAAGTTTGCCCTAGGAATGAGGGGCCTGTCTATAGGGCAGCAGCTCTAGGCACTGACAGCTCTGCCAGAGATGATGAGGTGTGAGATCTTGGGGGTGTTACTTAGCTCCTTTGTGTTTGTTTCCACATCTGTAAAAGAAGGCTAATGATAGTCTTACCTTATTGAATTGTTGTGAGGATTAAATGACTTAACATTTGCAGATCTTACGTAGTGTCTGGCATATTAATATGTGTTGTATAGGTTTTGCCTGCTTCATTTGCCACTTACTGTGTTTATACGATATCACATCCTTCTTGCTGGTGCTGGACTAAAGGCTGAGGTGGGAGAGCAGTCCACAACCTGAATATCCTCTGCAGTGATTTGACAGCGTTTAAAAATGTGAAGCCAGAACGCCTTGGTAAAGCAGAAGCATTTTTCTCTCACGGCATTATTATAGGAGTCTTCATTATGTCAAAATAAAAATTTAATCTATATTTACTGCTCTGGAATTTTTCCTCAAAAGTGATTCATCTTTTGGCCATTGAGTCCCGCTTTTCACAGTTTTAAAATGAAGCCTTACTTGAGCTTCTCTGATTCTGGTCCTAAAGAACTGCCACTGCCTCGCTTTATGATGTCAAAGACTGATGCTGACATACGATTCGGGAACCCGGCGGAACTGCATGGCGCTAAGGTTCAGATTCCATATTTAATCACAGAAAAAAATACCTTCAAAAGAATGGACGATGAGGATAAACAGGTAAACAGTCTGATAAGGCATGTCCTTTTGATTCTGACCATGAAACCTCACGTAGCAGTGCCTCATATCTGCTGTCAAGCTTCTAGCAAACCTCACCATCTGGGATTCAATTATAGACTTGGAAGTCAGCCAGTAAAGTTTCCTTGTAGCAAGAAAAAGCAGCTGACATATAGCCACCCCTGGGCCCTTTAGAGCCTACTTGAATGTAGAACTGTGTCCAAAGTGTCAAGACTACTGATTTAACACACTTACTTGATTTCTCTAATCAGCATTTCCAAATGGGTTCTTTGAAATGTAACTTATAGGAGTTTTTTTATTTTTATTTTTTTTAAGTAAACCCTACACCCAACGTGGGGCTTTAACTCAGGACTCCATGATCAAGAGTCACACGCTCTACTGATTGAGCCAGCCAGGCATCGCTAGGAGTTTTTAATAGACCCTCTCCTCACAAAAAGTTTGGAGAAAAGGTTTCAGTGGTTAAATATGTTTGGAGAATGCTGCTTCATATTCTTTTCTTGGGGGAAAGACTACATCCTCAGGCTTGGAGAGTTATAGTGCACGTTAGCACATTCAAGGCCCTGAGAAGTCCTGCTGTAAAGAGACCTGGAGATTTGTGTTTACTAAACTTTGACCAGGGAATTTTTTCTTGCAGAGCATGTTTGGAATTCCATCTTGGGAAATGCTGCCATTACACATTTAGCAGGTTAGGGACAAGGATAGGGAGGATGGGCTTTTAAAATTAGAGCACTAATTGCAATAGTCAGGTGGTGATTGATAGAGACACAAGTATAATATCTCGGAAGAGTGAGCCTATCAAGAAAGAGGTAAATAGTCTTACACATTAGTAAACCCTGAGGGCATCAAGGTACAGCTCATACTTCTAATAAAGGTACTGAATCATGCAGAAAAGTCAAATTATATTCAATATAATATCTTCTATAAGACAAAGAAATTTGCCATACAAATATTCTTTTCTTTGCTAGAAGACTTGATAAGTGTAAATCCAGGAAATAGGAGCCTTTATTAATGAATGAAATTTGAATTTATCCACAAAGAGATCAGATTTGGGACGTATGAATGCCTTTTCATGTGATCATTGTCTTCCATTTTCCAAAGGAAAATTTTAGCGGAATAACTGAAAGCATTTCAGGCTTGTTTTAGTAATTTAGGCAACTAAGCGCTGGTGAGACTTTGTTCTCTGGGAGATGTGAATCCTCAGACACTGCATTTTAACCAAACTGTGTTTTTGAGAAAACATTCCTTCCATTTGTTAAATCAGCCATCTCGCCGGCAATAGAGTTGCATTATACTTCATAACTGCAGCTCAGAGCGCCAGGCTTCTCGAGTGATTGGCTCTGAACTCTGCTCTGGTTCTTTTGAAGCAGGAAACACAGTCTCCCACGATGTCACCCCTCGCCTCCCCTCCTTCTTCCCCGCCTCATTACCAGAGGGTGCCCTTGAGCCATGGCTACAGCAAACTGCGGAGCAGCACAGAGCAGATGCATCCAGGTAAGAAGCGATCTTGTCCAACTGTCCCAGGCAGTGTCTTAGAGACTCCTTAATCTATCAGCCAGCAATGCCACCAGCTGCTGAATCTCTGGACTTAATTACCTCTGTCCTTGGAAACATGGCTCAATTTAATTTTATACTCTCAAGGTTTTTTTTAAAAAAAATAAAATGAAATATATCTTAGTAATGCCTTGTCTCCTGTCCTACAAACTAGTTTATCTTTAGACTTGTAAATGATTTAGATGATTTAATCCTTTGTCTACAGATTTCATTACACAGGAACATAGCATGTGAAAGATGGGTATTGTTTTGGAATTGTTGTTCCTTTTTTTTTTTTTTTTTTTTAAAGATTTTATTTATTTATTTGACAGAGAGAGATACAGCGAGAGAGGGGACACAAGCAGGGGGAGTGGGAGAAGCAGGCTTCCCGCAGAGCGGGGAGCCCGATGCGGGGCTCGATCCCAGGACCCTGGGATGATAACCTGAGCCGAAGGCAGACGCTTAACGACTGAGCCACCCAGGCGCCCCGGAATTGTTGTTTCTTTCAGCAAACATTCCAAACATATTTATATAACAACTGCTTTTATGAAACTACTTAAAAATATAACTCTGCAAAAGCAAAAGAGTTGATTCAACCTTTAAAGACCAATCACATAATGAAAATATTTAGCTCTTGTGTTTGGGAATAAGAATAAGGGACAGGGGCGCCTGGGTGGCTCAGTCGTTAAGCGTCTGCCTTCGGCTCAGGTCATGATCCCAGGGTCCTGGGATCGAGCCCCGCATCGGGCTTCCTGCTCAGTGGGGAGCCTGCTTCTCCCTCTCCCACTCCCCCTGCTGGTGTTCCCTCTCTCGCTGTGTCTCTCTCTGTCAAATAAATAAATAAAATCTTTAAAAAAAAAAAAAAAAAAAAAGAATAAGGGACATAAATGGTAGGGGAAGCATTTGCTGAGAAATGTGTATAGTGCCTAGTTGTGGGGTTGCCTGGTTGCTCACATTTATGCTGTGCTGGCCATGTTCGTGGTAAAATACATTAGTTGGTTCCGAGGATGACTTACAGAGTTGGCCACCTCGCCTGCGGTGCCTAAAGCTCCATAAATTCACTGCAGCATCTTGTCCTCCTGGGGCTCAGGCTCGTAGTTTAAGATAGGACCAATTAAAGGTATTCTAGAATTGGTTATCCGTAACCTTCCTTTTGTACTTTGTGGACTGTGTTTGAAAATGACCCAGTTTCTGTAGGTTTTTGCTGCATTGAAAATAGTGGTGAGTTCTAGAGGGACACAGATAAAAATGTGTGCTAGGCTAAAGAGAGGTTGTAATCTTTTAGAGAGGAGCAGGTGTGGCATAATGGAAAAATCTTTTGATTGGAATCAGAAGGCATGGGTTTAATGTGACTAGCTGTGTGATCTTGGGCAAGCCATTGAACTGCTCTGAACTGTGATTTCCTCTCCTCTTTTAAAATGGGGTAACAGTATTCTATAGGGGTTTTGTGAGGATTAGTGAGAACACAAGTATAAAGTCTGATGGGAAATTCAGTCCTATGCAAATGCAAGATGATGTTATTAAGGGTTAGTAACAAAAAATGACTCTCCTGAAACTTGGATGACCCATTAGTCTGAAACGAAATGAGAATTCTTCATTTTCCTCTTATAGTCTCTCCTGCCTGACTTCCCTAGTTTTAGAAATGGAGTTTTTTTTTTGATTCCTAATGTTATTTGGGCTTGGACACTGGAGTTTTATGCCCAGCGTGGTGCCTGTTTTTTGGCTTTTAATTCACAGGTGAGTCATTTTTTGTTCTACTGAGTCAGCCTATTACCAAGTTCAACCCTATCTTTTTTTGTTATTCCTTTAACAACTTGTCTGCATTTGCTCTGTCTACTCCTTGCCCCGATCTTTCCTCATTCCATTCACATTGGGCTTCCATTCCACCATTGGCAGGGAGACAACCCGCTTCTCTCCATCTTTCTCGACTCTTAGAGGCCTATGTCACGGCTGACCATGCCTTCGTTCTGTTTTATTGTTTTCTAAATGATAAAATGCACACATTTAAAAATCTCCAGTTTGAGTTTTAACATCCATGTAGCCACCGCTTCGATCAAGAACAGAACATTTATGTCACCCTTTCCAGTCACTCCTTGGCCCCCATTGTGAGGACTGTTCTTTTTTTTTTTAATTTTTTTTTTTAAGATTTTATTTATTTATTTGAGAGAGAGAATGAGAGACAGAGAGCACGAGAGGGACGAGGGTCAGAGGGAGAAGCAGACCCCCCGCTGAGCAGGGAGCCCGATGTGGGACTCGATCCCGGGACTCCAGGATCATGACCTGAGCCGAAGGCAGTCGCTTAACCAACTGAGCCACCCAGGCGCCCGAGGACTGTTCTGACTTTTATCACCTTAGATGAGTTTTGTCTCTTTTAGAACTTGATATAAATGGAGTCCTCTTGAATGGTTATACTCTTATGTGTCTGCCGTCTTTCCCTCAGCACAGTGCTTGAGATTCATCCATGTTGTTCTGGGTCTCAGTAGTTTGTTTCTCTTTATTACTCAGTAGTGTTTCGTGTGAATGCAGCACAATTTGATGATCCATTTTCCTGTTGATGGACATTTGGGTTGTTTCCAGTGTTTGGCTGTTATGAGTAAGGATACAATGAACGTTTGTTTGTGAGTCTTTTTGTGACATATATTGTCATTTCCCTGGCACCTAGGAGTAGAATTGCTGTACCTTAGGGAAGGTGTATAAGAAACTGCCAAAGAGTTTTACCAAGTGCTTGTATACTCCCACTGGCGATGTATGAGAGCTCTGTGTTCCTTGCCAGCATTTGGTTCTCTCATTGGTTTCCTTTTCTTCAGTGCTTTTAATTGTAGTCATTCTATTAGATGTGAAGACATTTCCTTGTTGTCACTTTTTATTCTTGGAATGTATTTTTCTAAGTTACCCCTTCCTGTTTTTTTTTCCCCTGATATCATGAACCTTAAACTTGATGAGCTACTGTTCCAGAGGGTTCTTCTTTGCACAGCATACCCATAGAGAGGAGTGTGAGTGAACTCTTAGTTGCCTGTTTCTCAAAGAGTTTGAGTTTTTTGGGTCTAGCCATTGATTAGGGTCCTTTAACTGGAAACAAGGTCATTCAGAAATAAAATGTTTACAGGTGCTGCCATGTAGATTTCTCTAAGTCAAAGGAAGGGAGAGTTTTTCTAGCTGCGACTTGGTTCAGTCTTGTGATTTTTGCTTCTAATTGATAATATTCACCTCAAAGCTTGTTCACTCCTATTTTTGTAATGTCTGTAGATTCTCCCCCAGAGGATTTTCTTGGCCTGTCTTCTTCCTTTTCTTTCATATATCCTTAGGTCAAGAAGTAAGAGAATCCCACATGTCTTCATTCTCTCTCTCCCCACATTTTCAGAACTCAGTTTTTCTTTTTTTTTTTTTTTAAGATTTTATTTATTTGCGAGAGAGAGAATGAGAGACAGAGAGCACGAGAGGGAGGAGGGTCAGAGGGAGAAGCAGACTCCCCGCCGAGCAGGGAGCCTGATGTGGGACTCGATCCCGGGACTCCAGGATCATGACCTGAGCCGAAGGCAGTCGCTTAACCAACTGAGCCACCCAGGCGCCCCAGAACTCAGTTTTTCTTAAGGCTTCCATGCTCTTTTCTATCAGTTTCTTAACTCTGTTGCCTTCACCATGCCATCAACCCATCTGACAAACCCAGGATTCTCTTTCCTGTTTCTGTACTCCATCTTCCCTTTGATCTAAACAGTAGCATATCTAAAATCTGTTAAATCTTAGTGACTCTGGTAGTAAGCATTGTTAGAGTTACTCTTTTTTTTTTTTTTAAATTTGAGGCAGAGAGAGAGAGAGTGCATGGGAGTGAGTGCACGAGCGTGGGGAAGGGGCAGATTCCCCGCTGAGCAGGGAGCCCCATGCGGGGCTCAATCCCAGGACCCTGGGATCATGACCTGAGCCGAAGGCAGTTGCTTAACCAACTGAGCCACCCAGGCATCCCTAGAGTTATTCTTAATTTATGCCTTTTCAGAAAGGAGTCTCACTGCTGGAATATTTTTCTAGGAATACATTTTTCTGGGGTCATTTCCCTGTCCAAGATTCTGCTATGATTCCTGGCTAGTGGGGAATATATGTCAGTATGTTTTAAATCAGACTGAGTGTCTCCAGACCAGTCTGATTCAGAGCCCCTCTTCGACTTCTCTCCTGGCTCCTGCTAGTCTGACTTCCTGGATGTACCTATAGTTAACATTCAGTGGCTAAGACTTGTGTGCCAGGCATCGTGCAGAGATCTTCATGTGCATTATTTGCTTCTTAGCACAACCCTCAGAGGCAGATACTGCTACCCATATTTATTTTTTATTTTTTTTTTATTTTTTATTTTTTTTTAAAGATTTTATTTATTTATTTGACAGAGAGAGACACAGCGAGAGAGGGAACACAAGCAGGGGGTGTGGGGGAGGGAGAAGCAGGCTCCTCGCCGAGCAGAGAGCCTGACGTGGGACTCGATCCCAGGACCCTGGGATCATGACCTGAGCTGAAGGCAGACGCTTAACGACTGAGCCACCCAGGCGTCCCTGCTACCCATATTTAAAAAACGGTTAAATCACAGTTATAACATCCGTATAGTTAAGTAATATTTAAATACCTGTAGTGAAAACAACTGTTCTCCTTCCCACTCAACCTATTTCTGATCTCCAGAGGCAACTACTTTCAAATCTTATCTGTTTCTTCTGATACCTAAGGTCTTATCTCCATATCAAGGTACCTGTTCTGTTTTTTCTTACACATCTTATTCTGACGTATCAATTCTAGGAATGTACTCTCTTAAGAGTATGGGCTATGATGTCAGTCTCCTGGGTCTAAAGGTAGACTTGGTGAGCCTGTGTTTCTGGCCTGTGTGACTATGGATATGTCACTTTTCTGAGCTTCAGTTTCTCTTATCTGTAAAGTGGAATAACATCTGTTTCAGAGGTTTGCTCTGTGGATCAAATAAGGACTGTTATATAAACCTCTGTGCCTAGCACAGTTCCTGGCACATTGTAGGTGCTCCATTGTTGCCTAGTATTTTCTTTTGTGTTTTTAGAATCTGCTGCCTGTTTTATTTCTGAAGCTGTTAGGTATTCTTGAAAGTCACCTCCTGGATATCATTCATTAGGTTGACTGCAGATGTAGAGTCTTTATTGTGCAGTTACTAGTGGTCCCTGTTCTAGTTTGACACTGAATCTCAGAGTGATGAAATCTTTAGGGTTCATTTTATACTCCTCCCTTTGGAGAAAGATGATACTTCTAGTTCCTTATTAAACCTCTCATAAGGGTATCTAAGAATTATTTCCTTTTCGTTGAATTGAATGTTCCAGGTTTTATTTGGGAGGAAGGAGAGTAGAGGCAATAAGTAGCGCCTTTTTACCTTCTGAGTTGAGATCCAGTTGAGGATTGAGACAGGAGTCAGACTGATGATGGTCTGATTATCAGCTCTGGTACTGACAGAGCTGATCGGAGCGCGTGTTTTAGATTTGTAACCAGATGGGCTTCATACACTCGCCTTTCCGGTCACTGGCTGGTGTGGCCAACCCAGGCTTCCCACAGGAGTAGGAAGAGAAAATCTGCCGTTGAGGCCAGGCCTTTCCAAAAATGATCCCTCATGTAGCTGAGTCTTTGTTCAAGCCTTACTGATGAGATATGTCTATTTCTTCTGAGGGAAGACCCTTGTAGGTAAGGGACTGGAGCCATGGGCCACATGGCTTCCTTGCATATGTGTCCTCCTTTGCAGTAGAAGCTCCCTCCCTCTGAGGGAAACCTGAAGCATGGGGGGTCAGCTACCCAGGGAAAGCTCATGACCACTAGTCTCCCAACCATGGTATAGTTTACTATGGTTCAAAACTTCTGGCATTGAGAGTTTAATTCTGGCATTGGGTATTCCATCAAAATGGAATGATCTTAAAAATCCATCTTTGACTGAACTCTGCCTCTGAAACTAATAATACACTATATGTTAATTAATTGAATTTAAATAAAAAATAAAAAATAAATTAATTTTAAAAATCCTAAAAAAAAAAAAATCCTTCTTTGAAGGACACCTGTCTACCAGCTGAGAGTTATCTTCTTCTTCTTTTTTTTTTTTTAAAAGATTTTATTTATTTATTTGACAGACAGAGACATAGCGAGAGAGGGAACACAAGCGGGGGGAGTGGGAGAAGGAGAAGCAGGCTTCTCGCAGAGCAGGGAGCCCGATGCAGGGCTTGATCCCAGGATCCTGGGATCATGACCTGAGCTGAAGGCAGATGCTTAATGACTGAGCCACCCAAGTGCCCCTGAGCCTTATCTTCTAAGATTTGGATTATGTGTTCTCGGGTTTGTGTCTTTTGCAGTTTATATATTTTTATTTATTCTTAGCAGGGTCTGAAAATCTACTTAATGCTTTGCTAGGTAATGATTTTTGATGTTCTAATGTATTTTAAATTTGTTATAATGTTGTGTTCCAGTCCCTTGGAGGAAATATAAAAAGCAGATGTGAGCCCAAGAGTGGTTTGCTGTTCTTACACCTCCTTTCCTTTCAAATGATCAAAGTATGCTAAGGGCGCTGCCATAACAGGTTGCCCTGCTCTCTCTACCTAATTTTATTTATAAGGAAACTGTAGGAAGAAAGCATTTTACTTCTTTTTTTAAAGATTTTATTTAATTATTTGAGAGAGAGCGAGAGCACGAGCCGGGGGGGAGGGGTAGAGAGAGGGGGAAAGGGACAAGCAGACTCCCCGCTGAGCAGGGAGCCTAATGCGGAGCTCGATCCCAGGATCCTGAGATCATGACCTGAGCAGAAGTCAGATGCTTAACTGACTGAGCCACCCAGGGGCTCCAGCATTTTACTTCTTGATATACTTCCAAAAACTTGAATTGTTAACCAGGAATGTTAATCAAAAATGGTTTCATCATGGGTGATAATTTCTCCTTTCTGTTAGCACTGAATACTACCTGGTTATGTTTAACTGTTTTCCTACCATATTGACAAGATCATTATGAAGTGTTCTGGAAATAAAAGGAATAAAAAAATGCATTTTTTTTTGTGGCATAAGAACTTTTCTCAAAGTCAGCAAAATTATTTTTTGTTTGGTTATTGAAAGATAAAATAATAAATATAAAATACATTTATTCCTTTTTGTACTTTTCTCTCCTTGGTTTTACATTCTTTCCAATAAGGAAAAGAAGACTGTGCCATTTATTTTTGAAAAATGAATGGTAATGTTGATTCTTAGTGTTCAAAATGCATATTTATTTTCTTGCTGCTTTGGAAGATGGATGATGAATGCAAGACTTTTAAACCAGCGGGTATATATAGAATTTACCTGATATTTAGAATTTGAGCATTTATAACATGGCACTTTTCTGACTCTTATTATTGCTTTCAATTGCAGTTTAGATTCTTAACAATTCCACCCTTCTAATTTATTCCTAATCTCAACTTGATGTAAATATTTTCCTGTCTTTTCATGAATCAGTTGAATGTCTTTAGATTGCTTCCCTAAATTGTACCCAAGGTTGGTTTGTGCAAGGTGGCCCTATGTACATAAATTCTAATTCCTTTGCTAATTCTTCCCTGAAGAACAGACACTCTCAGTTTGAGTGTGAAGTCATAATTTTTGGGTGGAATCTTTTTGTACTGTGCTGACTTTTCCTCCTGCTTTTTCAGCTCCTTATGAAGCTAGACAGCCCCTTGTCCAGCCTGAAGGACCCTCGTCGGGGGCCCCAGGAGCCAAGCCCCCTCGGCATCAGGCTTCCCTTATTCGGGTAAGTGATGTTGTGGGGCTATGCCAGTGGGAGACTTTGGGGACACGAATTTTTGATGGGCCCTCATTTTTTTTTTTTTTTTTGTAAGGGAGATTTAACACTGCCCCCTTATGCAAATATTGCACTTCTTGTTCTGTTGCTTATATATTTTCATAAATCTTTTTTTTTTTAAAGTTAAGTTCTACCCCCAATATGGGGCTTGAACTCATGACCCCAAGATCCAGAGTCTCATGACCTACTGACTGAGCCAGCCAGATGCCCCTGTTCTCCTACATCTTTTTTGTAATGTGTGTTTCTACCCTTTCTCAGTGTCTCTAGACTAATGCAAGCTGGTTCTTGGTCTTTTGTATGTCTAAAACACCCTTCCACCTACATCATTAGGCACCTCTTTCAGGAGTGCTTTATTTTTTTCCAAAACAGCCTATCTTATTTCTGCCTTATTCTTTATTATTATTCATTCAGTGCATACTTAGCTGTTGCACTTTGTTTTGTGCCTCCAATCACATTGCAAGCTTTTGGAAGGCGGAGGTAGTTCTTCTGCATTCTGTCTCAGGGCCTAGTCCCTGCTGTTTGGAGAACAGTTATTTTACATGTGGCAGTAACTGCTGTTTCTTATATGTAATAGATATAAAAGGAATATTATGACAGACGAACAAGTGATGTCTCCATTTCTCCTGGCTTAGAAAATTTCAGCTTCCCTTTCTCCAGTGTTGTCTTTTGGATAAAGAACTGTTATTATTTTCATGTCTGCAACTGTTATCTTGTGTAGTGTCTCTGAATCCTATGCTGGGGAAGTCATATTCTCAAAAAAGGGTGTGTGCTTGCTGGTGTGTGTGTGTCTACATGAGAGGAATTATGAAAAAACTGGGTGTACTGTTTGACCCTAAAGACAAGAGGAAGTTGGGTGGTTTGTATGACATTTTGGTTATCCAACTTAGGAAGAAGGATCACTTATGCAGTGGCAGTTCTACTCAGAATAGAAGGGTAGTGTCAGATATTCCCATAAAGAATTGGGCTGCTAGTCTCAAACAGAACAGACAAAGGCTAAGGACAGATCATGGTGTTCAGTGACTACCCTCTGGGAATGGGGCAATCTGTTAGGCCCAGAACTGTGTTATGGACAGAACTTTATCTTCTAAGGTGGTAGTCTGTGTACAAAGAACTTTCTTAAGGATAATAATTTAGCCATATGCTGTGTATTTATATTTAATGCTTCTTACAACTGTAAGATCTAGGTACTGTTTTATCTACTAGTGTAGATGAGTTAACTGTGGCCAGGAGAGGTCTAAGGTTTTATTCATAACTAGTAAGTGGCAGAACCAGAATTTGAAGCCAGGTCTGCCCAGTGTCAAAATCTGCACTTTAAAATATTTTACTATACATTAGAGTTCTATATTATAGGGAGGCTAGGTTCTGGAGTTGCTACATAAACTGACTTTGGGTGTAGTAAAAAATACTCCTGATGATCCCTTACTGGTACCATATTGGAGAGCCAAGATGCCATTCTCTCCTCTGTCCAGTAGAGCTCACTTTCACCCCCAAGTTGGAACAAAGAACTCTTTATTTAGCTGAGCCCCAGATGTAGTAGTTGGCTGTGTTGTGAGAGGGCCTGTGTTATAAAAATATGTGTCTTTAAACACAAGAATCACACCCACTGTGGAATGATGGTTACGTTAATAAAGGTGTAGGGGGGACTGGGATTCATCTAGAAAATTCTCCAGGATGTGGCTGTGCATGTGTGTACAGAGTGTATCTTAGTGCCATGGAGACCTAATCCTGAATTGTTAGAATAGTGGTCAAACAAGCAGTAAATCATGAACTTTGCAGTGGTCAGGGAGGGCTCACCAGACCCTTTCTACCTAGTCCCCTGGATGGGATGCCTTGGGTTTGTACTTGGATTCATGTCCTATGACTTCTCTTCAAATCTCTGGGTCCATGTTTCGTGCTGGTAGACATGCTTCGTGGGCACTTCATTCAACTGATGTTTACTAAACACCTATTAAGTGCCAGGTACTGTGTTGAGGATACAAAAATGAGGTTTAACACTTCTAGTCCCTGCCCTCATTGAGCTTATACACAATTGGAGGAAGTGGCCAATAATCAAACCATTGCACAGTAAATATGTCATTATGTGTTGTGAATGGAAATTATACTGCTTTGAGGATGAAAAACAACGTGTGGGGGCACAGTTATGACCTACCCTTAGCTGGTAGGGGGCAATCAAGGAAGGCTTTTAGTGGGGTGTCACATTTGAGTTGAAATGAGAAGGATTCATAGGTGTTAACCAGGTCAAGGGATGGGAATGGGGGGAGTAGGCAAGAAGATAGAGGGCACTGCGCTTACAGGACTAGAAAATAGTCTGTTTTCTAGTGCTTAGCATTTTATACACATCATCTTCTTCAGTGCTCGCCGCTGTGTTATGAGGTAATTCCTGTTATCTCATTTTTTTCCATGTACCAGTCATCTTTTATTGGATGTTAATTCTCAGGATATGAAAGGATTCAAGGGTGCCAGGCAAAGGTCATGGTCAGGAATGCAGAATGTGCCTCCACACTGGGCCGTCTTCAGTGGTCCTTGTAACAATGACAGTAGTTGAACAGCACATAAGCTGCCGGCACCATAGAAATCCCAGCGATGCCCCTGCTTTCTTCACATTGACATACTTGTTTATAATACTGGTTGGTAGTAACCTCTTTGAAACGCTCCAGCAGCACCTTTAGGGGTGAAATCCCACATCAGTATCCGGCTTGGTAGCTCTTCTAGTTTGCCATGAGCTGCTTCTGCTTCACTGGTATGGATGAAGCCATCTTGGACTCCTGGGTGTCCCATTTATTAGATGACAAAACCTGAGGTTTAAAGACCTTATTTAATTTACCCAGAGTCACAGCTAGGAAGTGATAGGGCTGGAGTTCAAACACAGGACATGTTTTCTTAGTCTGGCTCAGGAACCAGATAGATGGTGATATCATCTGGTAAGCTAAGAAGCCCTGGATGAAAAACTGGCATTGAGAGTATTAGGGAAAGATCATGAGTTCAGTGTTGGATGTTGGGATTTGAGCTTTGGGGATAGCCAAGAGGAGGTGTCAAAGAGATGGTAGGAAATATGGCTCTGGAGCTTTGGGGAGAGCCAGGGCTGGACATCAGTATTTGGCAGTTGTTGGCCATTAGAAGGACTTATGGTCTGGTGCAGAAAAAAACAGATGGGTTCTTACCCAGGTCTGGCCAAACTGTGTGACCTTGGGCAAGTTTCTTCTCTTTTCTGTAACATGAATGACTTGGAATGGATTTAACAGTCCATTGGAATAATCTGCAATAGTCTGACTCCCTTAATGTTTGTTTGGCATCAGTGGAAGCCCCGCCCCTACTCCCTCCTGATTGGAGTATTGCCTTCTGTTTAAGATGAGAACAAGGGGCCTTCCTTGGGACAGCAGTTTGTGGTTTTCATGGCTGATGTGATTTTCTTGCTTTTGTTTCTAGGTTTCCTTCTTATGCCTGTCATCTTGGTTTGGCTGAACTCCCAATTCCCAGAAAGGAAAATGCCAACCTGAATTAGTCATGTAGATGAGGGGATCTAAAGAGAAGGTTTTTGGTGGTAGGGGATTAATATGGATTGGGCCTGGTAGTAGGCTAGGCTGGGGTAACTCATTCCCCTCACATTGCCACGTTAGTGTGCTGTTGGCAACCTTGCTCTCTTCTAGCTTCCTCTGTGGACTTGTATTCAAGTTGTTTCTTATGATTGGAAGGGGAGTGGCCTCTGGGTACTTAGGGAGGTTATTCAGGACCCTGGGCCAGTGCTCTTGCAGCTCATGAACTTGGCATTTTAGAGATGCTTATGCCAAATTCAGCACCCAGATATTGGCATGAATAATTTTTTTTTGGTCTAATATTTTAGAAATTTCAGGTTTTTTTTGTTTAGGGTTGGAAGTTTTTTCCCTTGAAATTTCAGATACTGAGCATATCCTAGATCAGTGAATGGTTGACAGTGATTTGTAAAGAAATACTAAGTCTTTGGGGCACCTGGGTGGCTCATTCGGTTAAGTGTCTGCCTTCACCTCAGGTCATGATCTCAGGATCCTGGGATCGAGCCCCAATCGGGCTCCTTGCTCAGCAGGGAGTCTGCTTCTCCCTCTCCCTCTGTACCTCCTCCTGCTCGTGTTCTCTCTCTCTCAAATAAAATCTTTAAATATATATATATGTATATATATATATATTAGAAATACTAAGTCTTCTTTCCTCATTCATCTGTTTATCATGTGTTTATAGGTCATTTTGTGGTTTACTTTTCACAAATTATCTTAACCATCAACATTTGTAATTGGCTGGTGTAGGATTTAGAATTGTCCCTTTTGCTCCCACTATACTCCGCTGCCTCTGCTTTTGCCGCAGTTGCCAGAAACTACCTTGGGTTAAGTCCTTGTTTCATTGATCCCTTAGCAACTTTTGACACTGACCACCTTCTTGACATGCCCTCATTTTTTGGTGTACATGATGCCATCCTCTCCTGGTTTTCTTCCTGCTTTTGTGACTACTTCTTCCTAATCTTCTTTTTCCATTCTCCTACTTCCACCAGCACCTCACATGTTGGTGATGCCTGGGTCTGCTTCTCACTCTGTTCCTCTTTAGCTATATGGAAGCTTATGACCACATAGCTCCATCTGCCAGACATCCTCACTCAGATGTCCCACTGTGCGTTTAAACTAACATGTCTTTCCCACAAAGCCAGCTTTCACCCTTCCATTCCTGGCTCCGTCCATCTATTAGCACGGGCCAGAATGCTAGTCTCTATATTTGGCTCGTCTCTTGGCTCTTCTGCCCACTCAGTTACCAGGTGCTGGCCATTTCACTTTCTAAATGCCTCTCTTACCTGTCCGTTATTCTGCATTTCTTTGGTTCAGACCATCTTCCTCTGTCACTGAATCTATTCTATCAGCTTCTAACTCTTTTTCCTTGCTTCCCCTCGTGCCCTTTTCAAATCCTAAAAATACATATCTAATCACTCTACTCCCTTGATTGAGACCTGTCACTCTCTGCCTATTGCTCTCTTCATATCACCTACATTCCTGAACATGGCTCTCAGGGCCCTGGTGTTTGCCCCTGCTTAATACCTTTTCAGCCACAGTAGCTCACTTCTCTCCCTCCGTACTCCGGCCACACAGAGCTACTGTTGTTTCCCCGATGGTCAGTGTTCTCTGTGTGGGAACCTTATTCTCCATCCTGGCTTTTGCCTTGTTTTCTCCTTTGTCTCAGTTCATGTATCCTTTTTTTCCATTGATAACATTAAGTTTGAGAATTTTCTAATATTTCTTGTAGATGTGAAATTTCCATTTTTTCATTCTTAAAAGAATGGTTCATTACTGTCTCATTTATCTGTAAGCTCAGCTAGAGGATGGCATTCAGTCTTTATTGGTTTCACATTCCAGAGGCAACTGGTGTGTTTGTTTTGTACCATTCTAGGAGTATGTTATACATATATAAACAGATATAGGTATTCATATATATGTATATTTGTGTATATGTGTACATATGTATATATATATACACACACACACATATATAAAATATATGCAATATATTTTTATCTGACTTTAGGGAGACAGGCTTGGCAAATGAAATATCCTTCCAGGCAGATCTCAGTAGAAAAAAAATTACCTTTTATTTTAAATCAAAACATACTCACTTTTTGTACCCTAAATATACATGCTGTGATATATTCTTCTCTTTCTGGAGGGGTGAACTTAACAGCGTTCTGGGATAAATTCTAAATACTCATTTGTCTTTATTACCTCAAAGACAAAAAACTGATAAACAGAATTTAGAGAACTTCATCACTCTGCCATTTTACTTGGGGCTTTTGGCTATATTTGTGGTGGAAGTTTTTTACTAACTAGGCAGACATTGTTAGACATTGCTAGCCAGCCACCATATTAATCTAAAAGTTTGTGACTTGAAAAACATTTATTTAAATTAGTTGTCTCCTCCCCCCCCCCATTCTTGCTCAATATCAATTTTTTACCATGCTCCCTGTCTCACCCAGGACTTAATTGTAGGTACTTATGGCCAGAAGCAGATTCTCTCTGCTCCTTGCCTCCCTTTGGAATGGTTCTAAATAGAAAAGAAGTGTGTAAAGGATGGTAAAAGAAACAAATACCCTGAGTTTCTGTCAGAGTGCTGTTGGCATAAGTCAGAAGAGAATGGATAGTCACTGTTAGTAAGTTGTTCACTATAGTTGTTTTGATGAGAACAGGAAGAACTAGACTTTCTGGAAGGCTGTCGCTGCTCTGGGAGAACTTTTTATGGTGTGAAAGGTATCTTATGGATGGATGGGACTAGCACGTTGTGGGGTAAGGAGAGCAGAGAGTAGAGGCTGTGGCTGGAAGACTGGGATGGGATTGAATGAGGTGGCTTAGAGGTGAGTCGTGAGCAAGTTGGTGTTCTGAGCGTGGGGAAGAAAGAAGCAGGTCAACAAGTGGGGCCTACTTAGTATTGTCTGAGCCACTCTGCTTCTCTTACCTGGTCCTCAGCCCAGAGGAATGGCCAGTGTGGCAGGTCGGGCCCATAGGGGGCTCTTTCATGGTCATTTGGCCTGGGTGGGGGCTGTTTTTGTGGTTGTTTTGTTTTCTTTGAGTGGAGCCTCAGGCATTTTTCCTTCCTTGTTTTGGAATCTTTCCCCTCTCTCCTTATCTGAGAGCTGTGACCTTGCCCCGTGAAGTGCCCTGGGCGTACTTCAGCATGACGCCACTCCACATTTCGTTCTTGCCCTTTTTTGTGCTCCACATCTTGCAGTCAAACCAGTGGGCTCGTGAGCCACTGAAGAAGCCCACTCAGATGTTCTCCTGAGGGGCTGGAGCTGTGCAGCCCCCTAACATGCTCGCCCTCTTTGCTTGGTTGCAGCGAAAGCATGCTACAGTGCTGCTGGCTTGTTTCAGATTATACAGTGAACACCGCACTGGTGTTTTTTGTTTTTGTTTTTTTTTGGATCATGGGTTGTGAACTTTCAATTATCCTTGTTCTTAAGAGCAATTAAAAATTTAAAAAATATGTCAAAAATTAAAAAGATACGAAAGGGTGCAGAATGAAAAGTGTCCCTTCTGTCCCCACCGCTGGCCATCCACTTCCCTATCCTACAGACAGCTAATATGACACATTTCTTTTGTATCGTTCTAGGACTATTTTACGCATATACAAGTGAATATAGGTATTCTTATATGAAATTATATGTAATAGGTGCAAAACATATAGTTCCAGCTTTTTATACATATGGTAGCATACTATATACATCTGTTACACACTTGCATATTTTACTTAGCAATAAACTTTAACAACATTCTATAGCAGTCCTCATCTTTTGTTTTTTTTCAAATGCATGGTATTTTATTGTGTGCATCTTCCATAAATCATTTATGGATCAGCTCCTTCTGATCAGCATCTGGAACTTATAATCAGAGAGCATTGTTTGCATATGCATATATATACATATAGAGAGAGAGAGCGCCAGTTCTTAGAAATGGAATAATTGGATGAAGTATCTACACATTTTTATTTTATTTTATTTTATTTTTTAAAGATTTTATTTATTTATTTGAGAGAGACCGAGATAGCGAGAGAGAGCATGAGCAGGGAGGAGAGGGAGAAGCAGGCTCCCTGCTGAGCAAGGAGCCCTACGTGGGGCTTGATCCCTGGACCCTGGGATCATGACCTGAGCTGAAGGCAGACACTTAACTGACTGAGCCACCCAGGCGCTCCTACACATTTTTTTTTTTGATAGAGATTTTCAAATTGGAGACTGTACTAATTCACACATTTACCAACAATATATGAAAGTGTTTATTTTCCCATACCCATGCTAACACAATGTGCTAAAAAACTTACACATCTTTGCCAATTTGATAGGTGAAAAATGGTATCTCAGTGTAGTTTTTTTTTTTAAGATTATTTATTTGACAGAGAGAGGGTACAAGCAGGGGGAGTGGTGGGCAGAGGGAGAGGGAGAAGCAGGCTCCCCACTGAGCAGGGAGCCCGATGCAGGACTCGATCCCAGAACCCAGGGATCACGACCTGAGCTGAAGGCAGACGCTTAACTGACTGAGCCACCGAGGCGCCCCTATCTAGGTGTAGTTTTAATGAACATTTTCCTTTATTTTTAATTTTTAATTTTTTAGAAGATTTTATTTATTTGAGAGAGAGAGCGCTGGAGCAGGGGCAGAGGGAGAGGGAGAAGCAGGCTCCCCGCTGAGCAGGGAGCCCGATGTGAGGCTCCATCCCAGAACTCTGGGATCATGACCTGAGCTGAAGGCAGACGCCCAACCGAGTGAGCCACCCAGGCGCCCCAACATTTCTCTTTATTAGTGAAGTGGAGTATATGACATTTGTGAGACATTTGTGTTTCCTTTTCAGTAAATAACTTCATATCCTATGCCTCTTTTTTGAGTTATCAGTGTTTTCTTACTGGTTTGTCATTCCTGCCAGTCTGAAACCAGAAGCTGGTGTCTCTTTTCCTTTGGACAAATGAGAGGCTGCAGTGTATGTGGAAAATTGCTCCTTGTGTGGTTGAGAAGAGGTCCTGGGTACCCAAGGCCCTTGTAGGAGTTTAGGGACCCCAACCTCTCTTGGTTCTGGAGCACCCTAGGCCCTCCAGCAACAGGAATTTTTTATTTATACCTTTAGGGCAGAAAGTTGAGTTACTTAGTTTATGGGTAGAGATTAGGGCTAGGAAAGTCTTCTGTTGTTAGGGATAGTGAATGTTAATACATTGTGTGTGTGTTGACCTCTTGGCATTGCTAAATTCTCTTCCTCTGACTGAAGTAGAAGAGGGTGAGGGGAGAGGGAGGAGGAGGAGGAGGAGGAGGAGGAGGAAGAGGGCGGGAAGGAGTATATGGGTGTTTGTCTTGGTGTGTAACAGGAAGAACTGGTTTGATAAATTTTATAGGAATGTATATGCCTTGTTCTTGACCTCTTGTTTTACCAGATTAATTCCGCGTTTGATTTCAACCTTAGCTGGAGTTTTACCATCTCCTTAAGGGGTAGAAAAGGTTGATATGTTCTACTTCACTGAATCTACTACTAGGACTCACAGATACCCAGTTAGTCACTGTTACCACAAAGAGGTCCTGTTTTTCATCGCATCAAGCCTCCTTCCTACTTCTTTCCTTCACCTACTTCTTTTTCCCTTATTTCTGAAGCATTTCAGTTGATACTGACATTTTTTTTTAGCCTAATTCTTTTTGTCTGTCTCTTTTTATCTTCTTCGGGTGCTTACCCTTTACCTATGCTTCTTAACAATTAAAGTGATGGTAGTTGATTGGTTTCTTTGTTGGGAGGCATTTCTACATGAAAAATGTTTCACGTTACAGGATGAGAATAGTAAAGAGATACAGGATCATTGAAAGAGAGGTGATTCCAGGATATAAGAACAGGGTACCTGGCATTGAAACTGAAGGATTTTTATGGGAAAAAGAAAACTCAGTAAATATTAGTATTCATTGGGGTGCTGCCTTAAGGCCTTACAGAATCCGTGCTTGGAGACAGTAGGGTGGAGGGAGGGTAAAAATGGTGGATCCTGGTACACATGAGAATTCTAGCTTCCATATAGTGCTTAATAGGTCATTAGACTACTGACAAAAGCAAATGAGCATGTTTTATTTGTAGGGTCAGCATTGCTTTTCCCCACAGTTGTGGGCATTATGGTGTCCAGAGCTTTCTTGGTAGTAGCTAGGGCCCACATTGATATGGTGGACAGGAGCACCTCTGATTTACTCTCTCAGATGTAAACACCCAATTGAACTCCTGGTCCCAGATAGTACTATTTAAAGCTGAAAAAGAGAGTGTTTGTTTGTTTCTGGCATATTCTCCAGGACCCCTTGGTCTCAGTTAGTTGGTATATACTTGGGTATAAATATGGAAGGTGTCTTTACAACGGCACCATTTCAGCCCCGGGGCCCATTGGTATTCCCCCTGATATCAGGTGAACAGGTGGTGTCATGCCCCTAGTTGCCTATCCCAATGAGAGTCTCTACCGACTGAGTGCTTATTTGGTCCTGGTGCTGTGCTCGTCCCTTTACTTGTGTGTGTCCTTTCAGTTCTCCCAACAATCTTGCAAGGTAGACTCCTTGCGAGATTATGTCCTGTACTCATCCACTCAGGGATACTAAGTGGCTTGTGTGGGTCCGGCACCATGCCAAGGGTACCCTGAGGACTACAAACATGGTCCCCGCTCTCAGGGAACTTGCAGTCAGGCGGGGTAGATGAATGTGAATCAGATGGTCCCACCTCTGCATGTATAATGGAAAACTGACAGCTGCCCTAACGACAGGAGAGGATTTCCATGGCATGTGACAGAGAAATCCTACCTAGGGCTAGAAAGTGAGGGAAGGCTTCCCTAAAGAAGTGCTGCTTGAGGGCGCCTGGGTGGCTCAGTTGGTTAAGCGGCTGCCTTCGGGGCACCTGGGTGGCTCAGTTGGTTAAGCGGCTGCCTTCGGCTCAGGTCATGATCCTGGAGTCCCGGGATCGGGTCCCGCATCGGGCTCCCTGCTCAGCAGGGAGTCTGCTTCTCCCTCTGACCCTCCCCCCTCTCATGCTGTCTCTCTATCTCATTCTCTCTCTCAAATGAATAAATAAAATCTTTAAAAAAAAGAAAAAAAAGAAGTGCTGCTTGAGCTGAGCTGTGAAGGATGACTAGGAAGTAACTAGGCAAAGGGAGGATGGTGCTGGGAGGTGAGGAGAGGGGTGTCTGGCTGAGTGCACTGGTCTGTTTTCATTGGTCAGGGTTTCATTGTGGATGACAGAATCTACTCTGGCTAGCTGGAGCAAACAGGGATTTCTTTTCTTTTTTTTTTTTAAGATTTTATTTATTTATTTTGACAGAGAGAGACAGCAAGAGAGGGAACACAAGCAGGGGGAATGGGAGAGGGAGAAGCAGGCTTCCCGCGGAGCAGGGAGCCCGATGCGGGGCTCGGTCCCAGGACCCTGGGACCATGACCTGAGCCGAAGGCAGACACTTAATGACTGAGCCACCCAGGTGCCCCGCAAATAGGAATTTCTTTTTCTTTTTTTTTTTAATTTTTTATTGTTATGTTAATCACCATACATTACATCATTAGTTTTAGATGCAAATAGGAATTTCTAATAAGCGGGTGGGAGATCTACCAGATCTTTGGAAGGGCTGAAGATTCAGACTCTCTTCTGAGCTTGCAGGAACAATTCCCCAAACCACACAGCAGGACTGGATGGCTGGACGGCTGAGGGAGCTTTGCCTTTGCCACAATCAGGAAGCTACAGAGTTGGGCAACTGTCGCCATAGCTTTCAGCTGCAGCTCCACACTGTGTATGACCCAGGCCCGCCAAGTGAATGCTTTGTTCCCTGCCTCTTTTACCATGTGACTTGTTTTGAATCAGCCTTCCGTGGGCGTGTTTAGTGGAACCTAAGTCCCATCTGGAATTCTAGCAGCAGAGGTATTTGGATAATGTACTTTTACTTAGCCAGCGTCTGCAGTGCAGAGTTATGCTAAGAGGGAATGGAGTGGGTACTGAGTGAGCCAGTACACCATGTATACGGCACACAGAGGAGACACAGTCCAAGACCTGAAAGAAGGCCAGTGTGGCCAGAGCCTGGACTGGGAGGGAGATGAAGCTGGAGACGTAGGCAGAGCCCTGTGGTCCATGGCACTGCCTTTTAGGTGGGGAACTGATGATTCAGAAGTTAAGTGGCCCAAGTGACCATCCCAGATTTGAGCCCAGGCCTGTCTGCCTCCAGAATCTGCACTCTTTTTGCACCTCCAATATGTAGCCTCATTGTCTAAAGCATTCCTCGAATTCAGGCCCAGATCTTGGCACATCTGTTTCCCATCTGACCTCAGGCTGCCTTGAGTGTTAAGGGGAGGGCATAGCGAAGGAGACAGGTGCCCTTGACCTAACTGGCAAGGATTGGGTTGGGCATGTTAGTGCAGTGGTACTGGAAGTCCACAGCCTCATCAAAATCTCCTCTTACTGCTGATTTCTCACTTTCTTCTGGACTCCTCCAAGCAGAGAGCAAGATCCCAAGGAAAAATGCCCTCTGGAGTAGCAGATCTTGGCTCATGATGGAAGAGTTGGAGATAGTGATTATTCATAAGCATTTCTTATGTTAATCAAAATAGTGTTAGTGCCACATGCTAAAATAACAGTGAAATGATTGAATACCTGTATTGTATGGCTGTCTACAGGATTCTTTCCTGATGTGAAAACATGCCAGATGCTTATAGGTGTGTGAGCAATAAGATGGTGCTCTGTCTGTATGATTTAATAGTTTACTGGCCCAAATCCATAACTAAATTAGATAATGGGAGAGATGTGTAAGTATAGGATGTTCATATCCCAGATGAATATCTGCAGTCTGCAAAATTGCTACATTGATTTTGGCATTGGAGTGAGGGTGTTCCTGTTTTATTTTACTTTATTTTTTTCATCATGGTGAGTCTACTCTTTAATCCCCATCATCTATTTCACCCACCCCCCACCTCCCCTCTGGTAACCATCAGTTCTCTATGGTTAAGAGTGTGTTTCTTGGTTTGTCTCTCTTTTTGTTTTCCTTTGCTCGTTTGTTTTGTTTCTTAAATTCTATATATGAGTGAGATCATATGGTATTTGTCTTTCTCAGACTGACTTATTTCACTTAGCCTTATACTCCCTGGCTCTATCCATGTTGTTGCACAAGGCAAGATTTCATTCCTTTTTGTGGCTGAGTAATATTTCTTTTTTTTTTTTTTAAGATTTTATTTATTTATTTGACAGAGAGAGAGATAGCGAGAGCAGGAACACAAGCAGGGGGAGTGGGAGAGGGAGAAGCAGGCTTCCTGCCGAGCAGGGAGCCCGATGTGGGACTCGATCCCAGGACCCTGGGATCATGACCTGAGCCGAAGGCAGACGCTTAACAACTGAGCCACCCAGGTGCCCCTATTTTTTTTTTTTTTAAAGATTTTATTTATTTGATAGACAGTGAGAGAGGGAGCACAAGCAAGGGGAGCGGGAGAGGGAGAGGGAGAAGCAGACTTCCCGCTGAGCAGGGAGCAGGACCCTGGGATCATGACCTGAGCCGAAGGCAGAAACTTAACAACTGAGCCACCCAGGTGCCCCGAAGCTGAGTAATATTTCTGTGGTGTGTGTGTGTGTGTGTGTGTGTGTACACACACACATACTTGCTTCCACCCCACATCTTTATCCATTCATTTATCCATGGACACGTGGGCTGCTTCCATAATTTGGCTATTGTAAATAATGCTGCAATAAACATAGGGGTGCATGTATCCCTTTGAATTAGTGTTTTTATAGTTTTTTGGGTAAATAATAGTGTGATTATTGGGTCCTAAGGTAGTTATATTTTTAATTTTTTGAGGAACCTCCATACTGTTTTCCACAGTGGCTGCACCAGTTTGCATTCCCACCAACAATGCAAGAGGGTTCCCCTTTCTCCACATCCTTGCCAACACTTGTTTCTTGTCTCGATTTTAGCCATTCTGCGAGGTGTGAGGTGATATCTCATTGTAGCTTTGATTTGCATTTCCCTGATGATGAGTGATGTTGAGCATCTTTTCATGTGTCTATTGGTCATATGGATGTCTTCTTTGGAGAAATGTCTGTTCTTGTCTTCTGCCCATTTTTTAATTGGGTTATTCGTTTTTTGGTATTGAGTTGTGTAAGTTTTTTAAAATATATCTTGGGGGCGCCTGGGTGGCTCAGTCGTTAAGCGTCTGCCTTGGGCTCAGATCGTGATCCCAGGGTCCTGGGATCGAGCCCCGCATCGGGCTCCTTGCTCAGCAGGAAGCCTGCTTCTCCCTCTCCCACTCCGCCTGCTTGTGTTCCCTCTCTCGCTGTCTCTCTCTCTGTCAAATAAATAAATAAAATATTTAAAAAAAGATAAAATATATTTTGGATACTAACTCTTCTATTGAATTTATCACTTGCAGATATCTTCTCTCATTCCATAGGTTGCCTTTTAGTTTTGTTGAGTGTTTACTTTGCTGTGCAGAAGCTTTTTTTTTTTTTTTTTGGATGTAGTCCCTATAGTTTATTTTTGATTTTGTTTCCCTTGCCTCAGGAGGCATACCTAGAAAAATGTTGCTAGGGCCGATGTCAGAGAAATTACTGCCTGTGCTCTCTTCTAGGATTTTTGTGGTTTTCAGGTCTCAATTAAGTCTTTAATCCATTTTGAGTCTATTTTTGTGTATGGTGAAAGAAAATGGTCGAGTTTCATTCTTTTGCATGTAGCTGTCCAGTTTTCCCAACACCACTTGTGGAAGAGACTTTTTCACATTGCATATTCATTCCTCCTTTGTCAAAGATTAATTGACCATCTAATTGTGGGTTTATTTCTGGATTTTCTATTCTCTTCCATTGTTCTATGAATCTGTTTTTATGCCAGTACCATACTGTTTTAATTACTACTGCTTTATAATATAATTTGAAGTCTGGAATTGTGATGCCTGCAGTTTTGTTTGTCTTTTTCAAGATTGCTTTGGCTATTTGAGGTCTTTTGTGGTTCCATACGAATTTTAGGATTGTTTGTTCTAGCTCTGTGAAAAATGCTGTTGGTATTTTTTTTTAAAGATTTTCTTTTTTTTTTTTTTTTTTGAAGATTTTATTTATTTATTTGACAGACAGAGACACAGCAAGAGAGGGAACACAAGCAGGGGGAGTGGGGGAGGGAGAAGCAGGCTTCCCGCGAAGCAGGGAGCCCGATGCGGGGCTCGATCCCAGGACCCTGGGATCATGACCCAAGCTGAAGGCAGATGCTCAACTGACTGAGCCACCCAGGCGCCCCTGCTGTTGGTATTTTGATAAGGATTGCATTAAATGTGTAGATTGCTTTGGGTAGTATAGACATTTTAACACTACTTGTTCTTCCAGTCCGTGAGCATGGAATGTTTTTCCATTTCTTTATGTCGTCTTGAATTTCTTTCATCAGTGTTTTATAGTTTTCAGAAGAGTGAGGGTGTTTCTTAAAAGGAAATGGTATATTGTTACAGGATGGATGGATAAGAGAGGGAGGGAGAGGCATAGGGATTGCTCATTAAAAAAAGAGTACTCTGGACTCTGCTCATGTTCTGACTCTACCATTTTAGTTGGCGTGTGATCTTGGTAAGTCACTTCCCTTCCCTAATCCTCAGTTTCCTCTTCTGCAAATTGGAAATAATGGGACCTACGTCTCAGGGTTGTTGTGAAGGTGAAAATAGGTCATGTGTATTGGGTGCTTATAGTTCCTGGCACTTAGCAAAGTCGTGAATACGTGTTCCCTGACAATCTCCTATGTCTGTGGTGATTGCTTTTAAAATTTAGTTTATCTTAATAAGCAGCAACTCTGTGTTGCTCATTAGATTCAGATTCCTACACTTTGCAATCAACCTCCTAAGCTGTTGAAATTAGATCCCTGAGCAAGTTTGGCATCTTTATGGATGTATTTCCATGAAGAAACTGATAAGGTTAAATTGCTCTGTTAGGATTTAATTTTAACTAACTTCTCTACAGGTAAAACCAGAAGTCATTTATTGCAACTTCCTGTGAATCTATAATTATTTCAAAATAAAAAGAAAAAAAAGAATTTTTTCCTTTAATTTCATTGGTAAAGGAGGGGGCCCAGCCTTTACAGTTAGGTGAGGTTGTTTAATAAATGCATATAAAGTTCAGGTCTAGTCATCATAGGAGAGCTCGGGTTAACCTTTCTGTCTCTGGATTGGAATTGTCCATTTGTCCAATTATTTGTTTAGTCACTGAAAAAAAACATGTATGAGCATAGATAGGCACTTGTCTAGGTGCCGGGGATACAGCAGTGATCAGACTAGACCAGTTTTCCTACCCTCATGGACCTTTTATTATAGTGAGAGTGGGGTGTGAGACAGAAGATAAATGCACAAGGTTGTAAAGTATTACACAGAGTAACCAGTTGAAAGTTCAAAACAAAATTGTTGAGCTCCATCTTGTTTTCTTCATTCCTCATTTAATAGTTTTCCCAGTTTTACCCTGGCCCTCTCCTCTTTTTACTCGGTCCATCTTCCCGTAAGTCTCCTTCAAACCCATGAAACATAAACTCCTATTAACCAGACATAGAAAGATGGCTGTAATGATGCGTCCACACACATGCTGTCCCTATAGATCATCTGCATGGACAAATTATAAAATTGTATAGGCTCAGAATTGTCTCATGTCATTAGGTGGTCAAATTACAAAACGAAGCCTTATGCTTCCATCTTCGGTGCAGGAATGGCTGTGCCGTTGGGACTGGGCAGGCCTGCTTTTCCTTTGGGCCTTGCCTGAAGGATAGTTAGACTAATAGCCGGTATGACAAATATGCCTTGCGTTTTAATGACTTCATTGCATTGGTATATTTCTCACTCATCTAACAGGTTGGTAGGCAGCCTTCCTCCACATGGTGGTTCGGGCACCAGTGCTCCTTCTGTCCCGTGGCTGTGCCGTCCCCCATTCAGTGGCCCCTGGGGACCAGCATAGAGTGCCACAGGGTGCTAGCTGTACATGGAAGTGGTGCCGGTCACTTGTGCTCACATTGCCTTGGCTAAAACTCAGTCACATGGCTGCAACCAACTGCAGGGGGTGTGGTGGAACATGTCATTGTTGGGAGGGCAGCCACAGCCACTCAGTGATACTTCTGTACCAGGCCTCGGGCCGTGTAAATGATCGGAGGACAGCTGCCATAATCCCCTATATCAGCAAGGCTGTCATTTGCCTCTATGACTCTTCTTTCTCCTCAGCCCCATGGCTGATCAGTGACCATGATCTTTCCTTAGGCAGATTAATATTCACTTGGGCTCTAGTCTAGTCTCACCAGCCTGTTAGTCCTTCTTTCT
The DNA here is from genome assembly GCF_004348235.1 of Phoca vitulina. Lineage (NCBI taxonomy): Eukaryota > Metazoa > Chordata > Mammalia > Carnivora > Phocidae > Phoca > Phoca vitulina. The sequence goes on from NW_022589758.1 coordinate 3,370,634, forward strand.
CATTAGGGGAGATTGAGTCTTCTCACATCTCTGCTCATGAAATTGTGTGTGTGTGTGTTTTTTTTAAGTAGTATGGAAAAGTGCAACAAGGTGAAGACAATTCTTTTTTTTTTTTTTTTTTTTAAGATTTTATTTATTTATTTGACAGACGCAGCGAGAGAGGGAACACAAGCAGGAGGAGTAGGGGAGGGAGAAGCAGGCCTCCCGCGAAGCAGGGAGCCTGATGCGGGTCTCGATCCCAGGACCCTGGGATCATGACCCGAGCAGAAGGCAGACGCTCAACGACTGAGCCCCCCAGGCGCCCCATGAAATCGTGTTTTGATCAGTAGTTGCACTGAGGCTGTCTTATTTCCAAAATATTGTTGGCAGGTGAGGTGTTCTCAGATCCTCACTGTGGGCTCTGTATGAGCTTTTGCTACGCCAGACGGTTTGTTTACTAAGGCACTGGTGTAAGATCATTGCATCCTCAGGTGAAATGGCTGGACTCTTGGGCAGCATTTATAGGATATCTCCAGGGTGGGATTATATTCTAAACAGAAATGTTCTGTGGTTGAAACAATATATACACACCCTTTGGAAATTCTCCCTGATAATGCCTCCTTGCAATTCATATTATTCAGCTGTGCTTGATTTTTAAGATACTTCAGGGGTAAATGTCACCTTTTGGGATTTTATTAATAGTATTACTTTTTAATGAGTCTTTTGAAGTCTCTTTCATTATAAACAGCCAGTTTTCCCTTGAGATAATAACTTGTAGTGCCAAATATTTGCATTTCACTTGAAACGAAACTAAGGCTTTGAATGTTTTAAATATAAGCAAATCTAATTCTCCTGTGTCTAGAGAAACTGCATAATGAACCATATGTATGTGGCTTAAGTGGACAGATGTGGAAGGTTTCTCTCTCATTTTTTCTTAAAAACGCTGGCAGAACTTAAAATTGGCACCAACTAGCAAATAGTTCTACCCAGCCGATGAAACCACTGGAACTGGAATTGAAGTGGAAGAGTCCTTTTAGGGTGCATGCGCAGTTGGGGCTTTTCCTGGCTCTGGCTTCACCTTGGAAGCCCGAGGCTCCATAGTTCATCCACCCACATTTCTCAGTGCCTTCAGTCTTTGCAGTTGGGTATTCTCTCTCCGGTGGCTGACTTTTCAGATCTTTGTAAGTTGGGCCAGTTGTTTCAGTTGACTTTGGGGTTCATTTGGAGAAGATGTTCCATGCATCTGGGTCCTGCAGCAAGATGGCCCTCTAGCTGCTGACAGAGAGGTCCTTAGCTGCCATCCCACTGCTGGAATGGGCCTTCCTCTGGTCCTGGCCATGTGGCTTTTTTCTCCCTGTCTCTTCTCATCCCCTCCCTAACTCTGGGCCATCTTGACCTCTGGCCAGGGTTGCTCATATGGTCTTAACTTGTCCTCCTACCTTTAGTCTTTCCCCTTCCATTCTCATCACTGAAGTGTTCTTTCTGTAACTGACATCTGATAATATCATTGTTCTGTTTAATACTTATCTGTGGCTCCCTATTGTCTTCTAGATACAGTCTGTATCTCTTAACCTGGTATACCTGGGCCTTCATGATCTGGGCCCTGATTGCTGTCTGGACTATCTTCAGGCAGCTCCACTAACATCCATGTTGTATTAGCAGCCTATACTATCTACATGTAGTCCAACTGAGCTACTTTCAGAAGATGGCCATTTTCTCTCATTTTTGGGGGTTTTTGTAAATGCTGTTCCTTTTGTTTGTCTTGCTCTGCATGTTTTATGGCATTGCTTCTCAAACTTGAGTGTGCTTCACATCATCTAGAGGGCTTGTTAAACCACAGATTCCTGGGTCCCACTCCCAGACTTTGATTCCCCAGATGTAGGGTAGAGCCTGAGGTTCTGTGTTTCTAGGGAGTCTCCAGGTGATGCTGATTTGGGTGGTCTGGGGACTGTACTTTGAGTAGCAAAGCTCTAGAGTACCCTGTCTTGTCATAGCACTTCACTGTTTTGAGATTGCCTGTTTGTCTTTCTCTCTCATGAGACCCTAGGTTTCCTGGGAAAAAGAATCTGTTTGCCCATCAGTGTATCCCGAGTCACTAGTGTCTGGGATATACTTGGTGTTCAGTGTCTGTTGAATGAATGAATGAGTGGATCACTCTTCATGCAGCAAAGTTCAAATCATTTTGCTTCTTGTAGATGAGCTTTCTTTTGGACTATTTCAGCCTATTCACTATGTGGAATGTGATCTACTCCTTCTGTTTGCCCTCACCTGACACTGAAATACTCACTTAATGGATATGGAACTTGAGAACTCCCCATAGAGATCAGAGACTGTGGATGAACCACAGGAAGGTAGACATGGATTTCTTTTGATAGATCTGAAACTTTAAATGTGAAATAGACTCATAGGTTTTCTTTCATTCAGCACACAACACAGAGTAGTGTTTCTGCACCTCTTTTAATATAAGACAAACACCTGAACTTACTAGAGCCCATCAATAAGTGGATCTCACACTACTTTTTAGTATCTGTGATGTACCTGCTAGGGACTATATGCGGAATAAAGGAATACATGATATGGTTCTGGTCCCCCAGGTTGAAACCTGAGTGATGATATTCAGGAGCACTTGAAATGTTCAAACTGTGTGATACTTATAAGAATTCATATTTTTTTAAAGATTTTATTTATTTATTTGACAGAGAGACACAGTGAGAGTGGGGACACAAGCAGAAGGAGTGGGAAAGGGAGAAGCAGGCTTCCTGCACAGCAGGGAGCCTGATGCGGGGCTCGATCCCAGGACCCTGGGACCATGACCTGAGCTGAAGGCAGACGCTTAACGACTGAGCCACCCAGGCACCCCAAGAATTCATATTTTTTAAGATGCTTAATTACTTGTTTATTAAATCAATTAAAAGCATGCAGTGAGAAGCACGGGGAAAGAGAATGGGGGTAGTTAACACATTTAGTGCAAGCCAGTAGAAGGGCCATGCTACGTTATGTACAGGTTATACAATGTTCATATGCCTTCTCTCTCTTTGTTGCAAGGCCTTTTTGGTTTTAGGGAGCAGGGACTCTCCTTGCCAGCTTAAGTCTTCTTGAAAAGGAGGTGGGGTTGGAGTTCTCATGGGAATCCAAGAAATGAGAGACAAGGAGTGGCCCAGTGGTCCTGAAGAGTGAGAGTTCTTGGTTATTCGTGCTTGCCCTAGTTTCCTTGAGTTTGCTTCACTATCTGCTTATCTTTTGGCTGCCAGCAGCCATCCTCACCCCCTGTTCTTTTTAGTACTTCTCTACCTCACAGGTTCTGCTTATGCTGGTTCTGGCTTCCTCATGACTTCAAGTCCCACTGGGCCCTTACTCTGTATCATGGCTTCACTGCATCCATTCAGGGCCTGCTTTCTGTGCTTTTGATCTTCATATTTCTTATCCACACCCCCAGTAATGAGCATCTGGCTTAAGTTTTTCTTGCTAGGGTAGAGCTTTCTATGCAAGAGGATCCCAGAGGCCAGAAACTCTATGCCCTCCCTTCCTTACTTGGACTCAATTGGGTGAGACCAGGTGTGAGGTGGGTCTTGTGGTGCACATGTGGCTGCCAAGCCCACCTTTGTATCAAGAGTTGGGGGATGGGCATTGCCCTTTGAAGTGGCTGTGGGCCTGGCAGGTACGTTGGAGAGCCTTTGGGGCAGTGGGACTCGAGTAATAGGATTTGAGCAGGCTGGGATCAGAGAAGGGATGGTCTGGGAAGAAGACACAGATCTGACCCATGAAGAGCCAGCATGTGGGCAATCAGAAGCCTGCTAAGAGTGAGCAGGGAGGAGGTTGGATTATAAGGGCCCTAAAGGCCATGTGGAGGAGGTAAATGTTTTTTATAGGTGACAGGTCATCTCTGTAGGCTTTTAAACCCTGCTGCCAGAATAGACTTGAGACCTGCTAAGAGGCCACTGACGCCAGTCGGGAGTGAGATAATGTGTGAGAGGGAACAGAGTGAGCAGGTGGTCATGGGACTGGAGAAAGAACAAACATGGGCTGACATAACAACAACAACTGGGTATGGCAGCTTCAGGTCCAGGTGGAAAGGAGTGTATTCTAGGGGAATAGTAGCTTCTGTATCGGAACCAGGAATGCAGTAGCCAACACCCAGCACAGAGATGTTCGTGTCTTCATTTGCAGGGTGGCCGGTGGGACACAGCTTTTCACAAGTGTCCTGCCGGGTTTATGAACTGTCTCTGTCCGCTTGATCGATCAGTCGTAAACATCCATTCTTGTGTCCTGTCCGTGCCCAGCTTTTTAGATACCTTTACTCCAGCTGTTTCCTTCAGTGCCAACCAGAAGGACAGTGTTCCTGGGAGCTCTACACATTATAATTTGGCCAAGAACCCAATCCATTGCATACCGACGCCCTCTACCCTGGGTTTTGCCCCTGCAACCTGGTCAGACATTTGGGCTTGTTCAGAAAGTGCTAGTGTGGAGCATTTGAATTTGGCTCGAGTGTTTTGGAAAATTGTGTGGTCCATCGGGTGCTTAGACTGACTTGTAGCCTTTCTTGCTTTATTTATATTGTTTATTATCAGAACGATAAGAGTTAAACAACTTGGATGCAACTCAATTTTTTAAAAATTAATTTATTTTTTAAATTGAGATAAATTGACGTATAACATTGTATTAGGTGTGCAATGTAATTATTTGATATATGTATATAATGCAAAATGATTACTACACTAAGTCTAGTCAACATCCATCATCATACATAGTTACAGATTTTTTTTCTTGTGATGACAACTTTTAAGATTTACTTTTTTAGCAACTTTTAAATACATATAACACAGTATCATTAACTATAGTCACCATGCTTTACATTACAGCCCTAGGACTTATTTACCTTGTAACCAGAAGTTTGTACCTTTTGACCACTTTTACCCATTTTGCCCACCCCCCACGTCTGACAGCCACCAATCTGTTCTCTGTATCTGTGAGTTTGATTTTTTTTTGTTCCACATATAAATCGTACAGTATTTGTCTTTCTATGTCAGACTTATTTCACTTAGCATCATGTTCTCAAGGTCCCTGATGCAACTCAATTTAAAAAAGGCCTGATATGGAGTAGGCTGACTTTGAACAACAGGTAAAACAGAGGGGGTAATTACTTGCTGACTGCAATAATGCAATAATGCTGATTGCAAATAATGAAGGATATGGACTCATCTCTTAAGTTGTATGAGCCTTCATTTCCTCATCTGGGAAAAGTATAATAATCCCTGCTATGTCTACCTTTCAAAGGTTCTGAGATGCTCAAATGAGAGGTGTGTGTAGTGCTTTGTAAATTTGTAAGCATTCTATGAATTTAAGATATTAACTAATGATTAGTGGCTTCTGGGGCATTTAAAAATGGTTTGATCTACATTTAGTGGAAACTCACCTAGTATGAAAACTTTAAAAATGAAATCTCAAGGTTATATCACAGCTCAACATTTTATAGTCATATTTCATCTTTGAAAGTCCACAGAGGAGGGAGCTGGGTGTTCCTGAAAAGAATTACTTGCTGGAAATGGGGGGTGTGTGTTGGGGTGGGAGGAAGGGTGCAGAGGTGGTCGGCTTTCTTGACATAGACCGCGAGAGAGGGAACACAAGCAGGGGGAGTGCGAGAGGGAGAAGCAGGCTTCCCGCTGAGCAGGGAGCCTGATGCGGGGCTTGATCCCAGGACCCTGGGATCATGACCTGAGCCGAAGGCAGACGCTTAACGACTGAGCCACCCAGGCGCCCCATGATTAATTTCTTGATAGTGTGTGCAGAAGCAGGCAACTTGGTGGGTTATTAGCAGTAATACCTCTCCTTTTCTTTCCTAGTCTCCTTTTGTCCTAAAGGATCATGCTCCTTGTGTTCACCTCTTGGTTCCATGAAAGTGGCCCTTGGCAAGTAGCACCTTAGCCTTAGGGTAGATGGGAGGGATAGAACAAAGCCCTAGGCTCCTCCTTCCAGAATCACCAGTTTTGCTTCTTTTCTCACTGCCTAGTACAGTCTTTTCCCCTGAACTATTTTTCTGGTTCTCTGTATCCTTAAATCCTCACATTTGCCTTGCATGCCCCCTAGTGTCAGGTCTGATGCACCCCTTGTTATGTTACCCTGTTGGGGTCCCATGAGCAGTTCTCCCCACCCAGTACTATTACTAAGTATTATCCATAGTTCACAAATGCGGAACGAGAGGTTCTGTATTCCTGACTTGCCGCTCGAGTAGGACCTGGGGAGGTGGAATTGGAATTGGAACTTTTGATTCCTAGATTTATACAATGGGAATGCTTCAGAAAAAAGATGACATGGTTATAGCTTTTGTAGATTAAAAAAAATGGTTTAAAAGAAATCTAGATTATTTTGCTGCCTACTCAGCTAATCTAAAAGGATAAAAATGTGGTGAATATTTGAAGATAAGAATGATCGTCCTTTTGGGGCACCTGGTTGGCTCAGTTGGTTAAGCGTCCCGACTCTTGATTTCACTCAGGTCCTGATCTCAGGGTTGTGAGATTGGTCCTGAGTCCAGCTCCATGCTGGGTGTGGAGCCTGCTTAAGATTCTCTCACTCCCTCTCTCTCAATCCCTACCCTCCTCGCACCCGCTCTCTCAATAAATAAATAAATAAATAAATAAATAAATAAATAAATAAAATGTTTAAAAAGAATGATTGTCCTTTTTACTCTTTCTTCATCACATTGGAAAAACTTTCATCATTCACCAAGTGTTCAGTATTTCATTCTCAGTCCTGTTAACAACTTTGAGGTATACAAAAAAATTATAAAGCATGATGTCTGCCTTGTAGAAGTTTATGTTCTAATTATGTTCTAGTTACAAGGTGTTTAAATGTATTCTCTTGAGGAAAAAAATAAGTATAATGCATGATAACTTTTACTGATGTTTTATATTTTTGCCTCTGAGCATTTGCTTATTTATTTTTAAAAGTCCTTTTCCGTGGAGAGAGAACCGCATGATAACAACAGTAATTACCCAGATGAACCCTGGCGGATAACAGAAGAACAGCGCGAGTACTATGTCAATCAGTTCCGATCCCTTCAGCCTGACCCGAGTTCCTTCATTTCAGGTAACTAAGTCTGATGGGTGAAGACATGGGTCCAGGATCATTGTCTCATATAGATAACAGTACACATCTTGAGAAATAGTTCACACAAAATGAATGTGACAACCTCTGTGATTTTGATTTGTTTTCGTCTAAGATTGAATTTCTTTTTTTTTTTTTTTTTAAGATTGTATTTATTTGTTTGACAGAGAGAGAGAGACAGCGAGAGAGGGAATACAAGCGGGGGTGGGGGGGGTGGGGATGGGAGAGGGAGAAGCAGGCTCCCCGCAGAGCAGGGAGCCCGATGCAGGGCTCGATCCCGGGACCCTGGGACCATGACCTGAGCCGAAGGCAGCCGCTTAACGACTGAGCCACCCAGGCGCCCCTAAGATTGAATTTCTTATCAGCTATAAACCATGCAGAAAAATACTTGGCAATGATATTTGGAAAATTATATTTCAGTTTCAAAGGTTTAAATGGGAATTTGGGGGAACCTGGTTTAGACCTGTGCCTTATTAGTTGGAGCAGTTCTTGAAATGGTAGACTGTGGCACCAAGACGACCTCTTTAATTGCTTATTCATATTAGAGCAAAGATGTAGTGTAGCCTTCTAACGATTTAGTGTCACAAGTCTCTTACTGTTATGTATGCTTTAGAAGTCCAAATTCATGCTCGTTTTCTTTGGCTCAAGTCTTTCTCCTCTGGATTTTCTGAGAGAAATTAAAATATGGGAGGAAAATGGGCCAGCAGTTTATGTCCACATGTCTGTTCTTCTGGGTTGTCTTCTAAATATGTATTCCTGTTGAGTTCTCATGTAAAATTCAAACTGAGACAAATTGATTTAATTCCTATGTGCATTTTCCTGGACTGAAGACTAAACAGTGAAATAGTAGAGTCTGGAAGAAAAATTCATAAAACTTTCCTTTTGTACTTCAATTTTGAAGAATAACAATATGCCCTCAATAACTGTAACCTGACGTACTGAATGTGGACTAATTTTCTCTTGAGAAATAAGGTGTGTATGAAATATACTTATATAAATTCAGACATAATTTTTCTAATTGATGGTAATACTTTATTCAAAGGAGAATATTGTAGATACAACAAATTCATGTTGACAACAGGACTTAAAATAAGCAGAAACCCAGATTGACCATTTGCTAACCTTACCCACTGCTTAAGTGAGTTTTAAAATTTTTTTTAAAGATTTTATTTATTTATTTGAGAGAGAGAGAGCACGAGCCGGAGGGGGGGCTCAGTGGGAGAGGGAGACACGGGGCTCCATGTGGGGCTCGATCCCAGGACCCTGGACCTGAGTTGAAGGCAGACGCTTAACCGACTGAGCCACCCAGGCGCCCCTTAAGTGAGTTTCTTCATAATGTATGTGTATAAGTAGACAAATACAAATGGGTAGCTGTTAGGAGTGTTTTTATTTTAACTTTTTTATTTTGCAGAATTTCAAATACGGATACAACTAGAGTGGCTAGTATAACAAACCCCTCTGTAACCTATTACACAGCACCAATGATTTTGTTCTGTCTGTATCCTCTCTCAGCCCAGATGATTTTGAAGCAGTTATCAGATCATTTCATTTGAAAGTATTTCAGGTCGTATCTTGAATGATAAGAAAGACTTCTTTTAAAAACATAACCGCAATTCATTGGCACACATGAAAAAAAATACAAAACACATTTCCTTAATGTTATCAAGTCTTTGTTCAGATTTCCCTGATTGTCTCACAAATGCCTTTTAAAAACAGTTTAGTTTGTTTAAGGTCAAGAGGGGTTAATATATTGCAATTAGGTGATGTCTCTTTTAAAAAAACATCTTTTTTGAGATATTAACATAAAATTCACCCCTGTAAAAAGTGTACAGTTTAGTGGTTTTCGGGTATTTACAGAGTATATTCACAATCTGAATTTAGAGCACTTTCATTACCCCCTAACAAACACCTACTTATTAGCAATTATTCCCCATTCCTGCTCTCCCCACCTCCCAGCCCTACATAATGACTAAACTACTTTTTCTCTCTAAAGATTCACCTATTTTGGGCTTTTCCTATAAATGAAATCATATAATGTGTGGTCTTTTCTCGTGTCTGACTTCTTTCACTTAGCATAATATTTTTAAGGTTTATCCAGGTTGTACTATGTACTAGAACTTCATTGCTTTTTTATGGCTGAATAATTTCCATTGTATAGATATACTACTTTTTATTTATTCATCAGTTGATGGGCACTTGATTTGTGTTGTTTCCACTTTTTGGCTCTTAAAAATAATGTTTTTCAGGGGTGCCTGGGTGGCTCAGTCAGTTGAGTGGCTGCCTTCGGCTCAGGTCATGATCCTGGAGTCCCGGGATCGAGCCCCGCATTGGGCTCTCTGTTCAGTGGGGAGTCTGCTTCTCCTTCTGCTCCTCACCCCGCTCTCGTCCTCGCTCTCTCAGTCTCTCAAATAAATAAAAAATCTTAAAAAAAGAAAAAGAAAATTGCTACTCAGAACATTTGTGTGCACGTTTTCGTATAGATGTATGTTTTTATTTCTCTTAAATATATACCTAGAAGTGGAATTGCTGGGTCATATCGTAACTCTGTGTTCAATCATTTGAGGACCAGTCAGACTGTTTTGCACGGTGGCTGCATCATTTTACATTGCCACCAGCAGCATATGAAGGTTCCAGTTACTCACCAACACTTATTATTTGTCTTTTGCTTATAGCCAACACTTACTGTATTTTGCTTTTGGCCATCCTAGTGATGCCAGATGGGCCGAGGTCCTGAGAGGGCCTCTTGCCTTGAGTGTTCTTGGCTTTGTGTGAGAAAGAATTCAAGAGCAAGCTGTTTAGAAAAACGGACAAAAATTTATTAAGTATAGAAGTGAGAAAGGAGTTACTTCACAGATAAAATAGTGATCTCTTCTCCCAGGTCAGGAAGACGACCCCCACTTTGCTTCTAAGAAAGGGTTTTGTAAGTTTGAAAAATTAGCTAACTCTGTAGGGAGAGGCTTACTCCTTAACTTTGGGTTTATCATTTACATTGGGTAGTTAGTTTTGCCATTGTCTTAGGGTTGTGAAATTACCCACAGGGAGCAATTTTAAGAATGTCCGTCCTTTGTGGCTTTTACTGCCGGAGGGAGTGGGGTCTTGTGGTCTTCCATGAGTCAGATCTTGTGACTCTGTCTACTACCTGCTGACTTTTAGGTTAAGGGTCAGTCTAAAACCAGAATGGCTTTACTTTGATCAACTTGTCTCCTGAGTCTCCCTTCCCTCCTACCTCACTAGTGAGTGTGAAGTAGTATCTCTTTGTGGTTATGATTAGCATTTCCCAGATGAAAAATGAAATTGAACATCCTTTCATGTTCTTATCAACCATTTGTTTATCTTCTTTAGAGAAATGTCTATTTAAATCCTTTGCCATTTTAAACAAATAGTGAATGGTAAGAGTTCCTTTTGGATGTATTGAAGGTTTGGTTCCAAATGACGGCAATAAAGTGGATATTGCAATAAAGCATGTCAAATAAATTTTTTGATTTCCCAGTGCATATAAAAATTATATTTACACTATACTGTAGTCTGTTAAGGGTACAATAGCATTGTATCTTAAAAAAAGCACTGTATATGTTTTAATTAAAAAATAATTTATTGCTAAATTATACAAACCATCATGTGAGCTTTCAGTGAGTTGTAATCACTGATCATAGATCACCATAACAAATATAATAATAATGGAAAAGTTTGAAATATTGCAAGAATTACCAAAATGTGATATACAGACACGAGGTGAGCAAATGCTTTTGGAAAAATGGTACCAGTAGGCTTGCCCAACACAAGGATGCCACAGACCTTCAATTTGTAAAAAAAAAAAAATGCAACATTTGCCAAGTGCAGTAAAGTGAAGCATAATAAAACGAGGTATGCCTGTATTCTAGATACATGTTCCTTATCACATATTGGATTTGGAAATATTTTTTCTCAATGGGTGGCTTGTTTTTTTATTTTCTTAACAGTGTCTTTTGGAGCACATAAGTGTTTAGTTTTGATGGTGTCCAGTTTATCTGTTTCTTGTTGATTGTGCTTTTGGTGCCATAAAGATCATTGCCTAAACCAAGGTCATGAAAATTTATGTCTATATTTTCCTCTAAGCAGGTATATATATTACAGTTTTATCTCTTATATTTAGGTCTTTGATCCATTTTGAGTTAATTTTTGTGTATGATATCAGGTAGGTGTTCAAATTACTTCTTTCAGGGACGCCTGGGTGGCTCAGTCGGTTAAGCGTCTGCCTTCGGCTCAGGTCATGATCCCAGGGTCCTGGGATCGAGCCCCACATCAGGCTCTCTGCTCGGCGGGAAGCCTGCTTCTCCCTCTCCCACTCCCCTTGCTTGTGTTCCCTCTCTCACTGTCTCTCTCTCTCTGTTAAATAAATAAATAAAATCTTTAAAAAAAACATTGCTTCTTTCACATGTGGATCTCCAGTTGTCCCAGCACATTTTTTTTGAAAAAATGATTCTTCCCATGATTTAATTGTTTTAGCATCCTTGTCAAAGGATGAATGTGAGGGTTTATTTCTGGATGTTAATTTTTTCGCACTGATTTTCACTGTTTAGTCTAATGCCAGTACCACACTGTCTTGAGTATTGTAGGTTTTGAAATTAGGAAGTGGGAGTTCTCCAGCTTTGTTCTTGTCACCTTTAATTGTTTTGATTTCAATTTTTAGAGATTGTGGTTTTTTTGAAATTTAGTTTTATACACATATAAAATATTTTCACAATTCTGAATTTGATTCTACAAAACAATTTATAAAGAAGTCTAGCTTCTATTCCTATCCCCTCTGCCCTTTCCTTCCTTGCCCCCTTTTTTATGGTTTGTCTGTTTTTAAAAGTAAAAGCAAATTCATGTATGTGTGAATAGATCTATATGTGTGTGTATATTCTTATCTCCCATCTTTTGTGAGATAAATGGTAGCATACGATTTATACTTCTCTCCAACTTGCTTGTTCCACTTAACATTATGCCCTGGTGATTACTCCATATTGCATGTAGACATATTTCCCATTCGCTTTTATAAGTTGTGTACTACTAGATTGTGTGATATGCAGTCATTTATTTAGCTAGTCCCCTTTTGGGATTATTTCTAGTCTTTTGCTATTACACATATTTTTGTTGTGAATAACCCTCTGCACTTCTTTTTATATCTTTGTCAGTGTATCTTTGGATAATCCAATTTTGCTAGATGTTGCAAAACACTCCTTTAGTGGGGTTGTACCGTGCTGTCATTTCACCAGCATTGTAGGAAATGCCCATTTTCCCACAGTCTTACTATCACTACATGTTCACTGACTTTTGTATTTTTCCCCCATTTGATAGGCAAGAAATCATGTCTTTGTGTGGCTCTATTTTATGGATCTCTTACAAAGAAGGTTGAGGTTTTTTATATATGTAAATGATTAAGAGTCAGTTGGGCACCTGGATGGCTTAGTTGGTAAGAGCATGCGACTCTTGATTTTGGGGTCATGAGTTCGAGTCCCATGTTGGGGTGGAGTTTACTTAAATAAAAAAAAAGGGCCAGTTGCATCTATTTCTGTGAACTGTCATAGCTCTACCCATTTTTATATTGTGTTATTGGTCTTTATTTTTGAAAGATTTTATCTGTTCATTGTGTTAACATTTATCACTGATATATCAATGCTATGTATAGCTGTTTTTTACTGGGCTGAGAGACTCCTTGTAATAAAAAGTTTGAATCCACATTTTGATGTTTGATTGCTGACAACTTTTTTAAGCCTCACCTCTCCCTCTTTTGCCCCATATAAAGCTTCCCAGCAGGTCTGAAAATGGCTGGAGAGAGCAAGGAAAGGAGGCTGGGTTGGGGTTTCTAGGTTGGCTGGGATTAGGGCTGGGGTGAGGGTTCCCCCTCACTAATTAAACATCTGTCAGCACCAAAGGAGGGAGCACTTGGGCTTTATCATCAGCTTCCTTCTCTGGCAGGCGACAGCCAGGGCATGACTGAATTTGTTAGCTGTTGGCTTCCGGATGGGCCCTACCTAATCTCTTTGGGACACCATGCCAGAACAGTCTCTCTCTACTGTCTGAAGGCCAGGCTGGGTCTCTGGCTTGGGTTTGGGCCTAGTGTAATTTGAAGAAAGGATATCAAGGGAGAAAAAGAAGAATGAGTTGAGGGGAGAATGTCTTTATATCTACAAAATAGCTGATAAATAGGTTCTTAGGACATCTCTGATAAATGTTTGACAGGGTAGCTTCACTGATGGCCAACAGTCCTGTGACAGCATTATTTCCCAGGATGCTTTTGAGAGAAAGCTCATTGGTTAATAGGGCATTTTGCCTTTGATCCTTAATAATTTAATCAAAGGACAATACATCTGTTTTAGGGTCCATTATAATCACTTGTTTTAAGGCCAGTTAGAAGACTTGTGATTGCCAAGGAAAGACTTTTGACTTAATCAGTTTAGAGCTTGAGGCTTGGATTTGACTGTACTTTGTGTTAGAATTGAGGCCTTTGAATTTTGAATTTGGTCTTAGAGCTGAAACCATAAAAAATTTCAATCTCAGTAAGGATCAGTCTAACATTTTAAGTGCAGTTGGGACTTGGAGCTATATAACGTGTAAAATGGAATGATTACCTGATTTCAATTGATACTGGTAAATTTGTGATAGATAAAGAAAGTAGCAAGAGGTTCCTGGATAAGTTTCTTAAAGAGCCACCAAGAGATCTTAAATTTCACCAGACTCTTTACCATGTCTTTGTGTGATAAGATCAATGGTGTTAATTTTCTTTTTGCTGTTTTCTACCATGATTGTATATTACTTTCTCATCCTTTCATTAAAAGTGCTTGACAGATTTTTACTTTAATGATTTTGAAATTTGTCTTTTGAATTTTGAATAAACTTTTGCAGATTTTTGGAAAAATGAAGAGGGAATTTATGTGATTCACATATCATAATAAGTATTATGATATTGCTTCTTTTGCCCTATTGTAATTTATATATTCTTTTAAAAGCTGTTCATATGTTGTTTTTAGCCATAGGATTTATAGTTGCTTTGATGAACAAATGTTACATTTGTTGTTATATGGTAGGGATTCTGAATGAAAAAATGGCGATTCATTTATATATAAATATAAAAGCTGCTCTAGATAAGTAATTAATGATTTATTTATTTATTTATTTATTTATTTATTTATTTTTTTAAAAGATTTTATTTATTTATTTGAGAGAGAGAGAATGAGAGAGAGAGAACACATGAGAGGGAGGAGGGTCAGAGGACGAAGCAGACTCCCTGCCGAGCAGGGAGCCCGATGCGGGACTCGATCCCAGGACTCCAGGATCATGACCTGAGCCGAAGGCAGTCGCTTAACCAACTGAGCCACCCAGGCGCCCAATTAATGATTTATTTAAACAATGGCTCTCTTGGCAGGTTCTGTGGCCAAGAACTTCTTCACCAAATCAAAGCTTTCCATTCCAGAACTCTCCTACATATGGTAAGTATACTTAATGCCATATTAGTATTACAGTGTCATTACATGCCCATTCCTTAGCTCCTACTTTTGCATTTTGAAAGTCTTATCTTTTGAATGTTTTCTTTTTTAAGATTTTATTATTTATTTGACAGAGAGAGAGAGAGAGCACAAGCAGGGGGAGTGGCAGGCAGAGACAGAGGGAGAAGCAGGCTCCCCGCTGAGCAGAGAGCCTGATGTGGGGCTGATCCCAGGACCCTGGGATCATGACCTGAGCCGAAAGCAGATGCTTAACCAACTGAGCCACCCAGGCGCCCCTTGAATGTTTTTTTAAAAAGGATTTATTTATTTATTTTAGAGAGCACAGATGGGGAGGGGCAAAAGAGAGGGAAAGAATCTCAAGCGACTCCCCACTGAGCGTGGAGCCTGACACGGGCTCAGTTTCACGATCCTGAGATCATGACCTGAGCTGAAATCAAGAGTCAGACACTTAACTGACTGTGCCACCCGGGGGCCCCTTGAATGTTTTTTTTAACAGACTAAGAGAGTGAATAGAACTTAAGACTTTTGTTGCTGTGAGGTTATTATAACTATATTATATATATTATATATATTATAAGTTATATGAAAAAAGTTATTATATATATTATAAGTTACTATATGAAAAGCACAATGTTCAGTGTGTGGCGCACTGTATCTGTTAGCTGTTATTTAAAAATTAATTTTGCAATTATTATCCTCCTCTAGATCTCTTTCCTGTCTAAACAATTGTGTGGGCATATGAGCATTCCCATCTTGTGAATTTCATTTTCAGATATTTCTACTCGATATGATGCAGGTAACCAGAGGATCTTGAAAAACTCTTCTTTAAAATATTTTATGAGGCCAGGTGAACAGAAGGTCCACATATGTTTTGGAATTAAGTCAAATTTGACTATTCTAGCTGCCTCTGAGCTTCATCAGTTTGGCTGGTGTTTATCAGCTGGGCCCTAGTTCAGACTTGCAGCTGTGGTGCGCACCGCATCTTGCTGCTGCGCCGGCTGCAGCCCATGCTCCCGAAGGGCTGTACTGGGACAGTCCAGATGGCTGATTTGCGTTTATGAGAACGCTCGGTGCCTCTGTAAACTCCCGGCTGTGTGTGGGCTCTTCTTCCTCAAGCCTAGGGGGGGAGACCATGCTGCTATAAATATATAATTAAAACATTGGAATATTTATATGAGACTTTTTTCACGAGGATTTACAAAAATTGTGGCAGGATTTAAAATTGCTTGTCATGTTTTGTGCATTTTATTGGAAAACTATTCCAGTAACACTTGTGCGTGCCAGTGTATCTGGGATTCTGAGCTGGATTTAGGTTCTTTAGCAATATATTCTGGCATAATTTTTTTTTTTTTTTTTTTTTTTTTTTTTACAACAAGCCTTATATTAGATTTTAAAGCTAGGGGGAAAAAAGGAATTATCATTTTGAAAAGAAGACACTCTGTTTTGGCAGAATTCCCAGTCTTAACATTATTGGCATGAGGCTTCCTATCTTTTTGTTGAGACATACCCATGAAAGCTGAATGGTATTCTCTCCACCCAGCGTTTGAAACAGTTCCCTGACTTCTCACCCTGGGGAGCTGCTTTCAGGGCTGGTGTATTCTAAATATTGGAGGGGAGGAGAATGTGATTGGTTCAGAGGAAAGTTAGGGAGCTTACCTTCTATATTTCTTCTTTGAAATAGTGATAGCTTTCCAGCACGGTTTTATATCCTATCTCTTTACTTGTCCCAGCACAAGTATATAGTCTCTATACACCTAAGAGACTGGTTGATCTTAGTTACTTTGGCAAATAGGTTTCTTTTGTGCTGAGTAAATAGAGGTCTGTGCCTTTCAGTGGGAAACACTGACTGAAGCAAAGATAAGCCTTTTCAAGACTTTCTTCCTTTCTGTCTTATCTGGTTCCAGCCTTCCCAAGTTGCTGGTTTTATCTGAAAACATAATTCAACCAGTATTTATTATTACTAATATTATTTTTTTTAAAGATTTTATTTATTTGGCTCAGAGAGAGAGAGAGCGAGACAGGCAACACAAGCAGGGGGAGTGGGAGAGGGAGAAGCAGACTCCCCGCGGAGCAGGGAGCCCGATGCGGGGCTCCATCCCAGGACCCTAGGGTCATGACCTGAGCGGAACGCAGCCGCTTAACGACTGAGCCACCCAGGCACCCTATCAAGCAAATTTTTGATACAACATTTATGTGACTTGAAAAGTTCAGGGTTCTTCCTTAAAGCTGAAAAATAAAGTGCTCATTTCTGAGCTCGGGTAACTGTATAATGGCTGGGACAACTGTAAAAAGGTTGAGGCCCACCCTTCCTCTGACTGTTGTGAGTGCCAGGTCTAGAGCTCTTCACACCACCCATTTACTGAATGACTGTCAACTAATGAATCCTGAGCCTTATTTTCCTTTTTGTGCTATAGTTTCTTGTCTTGTGTACTCAGTGTTGTAAAACAGACCTGCCAGAGAACCTGAAGAGTGTAAAGTTTTGTTTAGAAAGTGGTGCTGGTACCAGCACTGTTGATCAGCCATCGTCCTCCAAGTGCTCCCTGAGATTTCATAGGAGTTTGGAGACTTTGCAGGGCCACCACCAGAGAGCCTGGGAGTTGTGTTTGCATATTTTTTTTAAAAAGATTTATTTATTTATTTAATTTGAGGTGGGGTGGGGAAGGGGCAGAGACGCAGGTGGGGTGGGGAAGGGGCAGGGGCAAAGGGAGAAGGAGAGAGAGTCTTAAGCAGACTCCGCGCTGAGCGCAGAGCCCGACATGGGTCTCTATCTCAGGACCCTGAGATCATGACCTGAGCTGAAACCAAGAGTCGGATGCTTAACGGACTGCACCACCCAGGTGCCTCATGTTTGCATATTTGAGGCTGAGTATCTTTTCCTCTAAGCCCCATGTTAGGTGCTTGTGACATGTTATATTTAGGGAACTTAGTGATGCTGACTGTGATGGAGCCCTGACCCTGCCTGAGTTCTGTGCTGCGTTTCATCTCATTGTGGCTCGGAAAAACGGTTACCCACTACCCGAGGGCCTGCCTCCGACTCTGCAGCCAGAGTACCTGCAAGCAGGTAAGGCCTCATCAAAGTCCTAAACCTTTGACATTTTTCATCCAGGCCTTATTATAAGCACTTTTTGTGCCTTCAGGTGGTATCCAGGCACTTCGCGGAGTCTTTTGTGTCTAAAGTCCTTTAACCGATATTAGACTCTCATATCTTATGATATAAGTAATAGGGATGATGTGGGTAAGTGTGAGTCATCTGTTATTCCCATTCTATTGTTCTCTGGATGGATTTGAACCAGTCACTTACCCTTTCATGAAAATTGTGGAGTAGGCAAGTACTGAACCTCCTAGTTGATATAAAATGAAGAGAAAGATCTTCCTGTAGAGCCAAGTGCTGACTTCGCATCTTTAGGTACATCCTAGTGTCCCCAAGTGGCCTGGGGCAATGGAATGGAATGGAACTCTTATACCTGATGAAGTTAAAAAATACATGCCAGGAAATGTACAAAGCGCTGTGATCTTAATGTTCCCTTGAAAAATTTTTACATCTGTATACATCTATGTAACTGCAATCAGATAGAGATACAGAACATTTGGCACACCACAAGGTTGGACTACAACTCTTTGTCTTTCTCCTTAATAAAGCTATTACCCCCATATCCTTTCAATAAGAAAGAGTCATGGTGAGTCTAACTTTTGTATCAATTCTTTTGGAAGATTAAGTGTCTCTTGCCCTTTTCAAAGGCAGTGGGCACTGATAACGATTTCTGTTACTCAGAGAAGTATAGCTTCCATTGAAAGGGTCCAGAAACAGTTGGTGCTGTCAATAAGCTTTCTCAGTTTTTAGGGAAGGCCTCTTAAAAACATGAGAACTCTAGTTATGGATGATTGTTGGCAAGAAGGAGCAATGTCTAAAGAAACCGTGAATAGTCTTTAACAGAGTACACATTTCGTGTTTAGATTTGAAAAAGGCCCTAGTTTCTCATGTCTTGTCCCCTCATAACAACACTAGATTTAAAGTGGCCTGTGACTTATCTAAGTCAGTCTTGGGGTCTCTGACTCTTAAATAAAAAGTCTGTCATTTTCTGTATTTGGTAGTGAGTGGGCCAAAGCTCAACCAAAGGGAAGAGACCAAGTGTGTGGCCAGTGCCAGTGGCAGGTAAACATGTTGGGGGAAGAGTGACCTGTTCTGGGATCTTCCCTAAATGCCTCCATAAAATGTATGAAGGGGAGAGTTCAGGCAGTAGACGCTACTACTAATTTCAGAGCTTAGACTTTGCAAATAGCAGCTGCTTTCTGACTGCAACAGGATGTAACTCCAGCCTGCTACCCTTCCTTCTAGGCTGGGGGCGACCCTCATGGGTCCCCAGGAACCAGTTTGCAATTGGGCAGCGTGGCATACAGCTCTGTTTCTACTTTGGTGTCTATCTCACCATCTTTTTCTCTCTGTTCCTCCTGGATTGAGGCAAAGAAGAGCTAATATCCTTGGGGCTATCTTGGCAAGGGTGTAGCTTTCATAACCAAGTCAGTATCAGGTCATCCAGGAGCCCCTTCTCCTGGGAGCAGGGCCACATGGAGCTTTGTCTCTTTCATGGCGATGAACAGCTGACCAGAGGGCAAAGGTCTGCTCCAGGACTATTTAGTTATATTTAATACTGTCACTGTTTCCTATTGCGAGGCCTGGGCAGAGTCTTGGGTAACCTTATTTCCCCAACCCACACTTAGCTTTCTGTTTTTGGGTTTTGATGAATGCTGTTGTACTGTTCTGATGTCCTGTGGCCATGGAACCTCTGCCAGGTATCATGACTCCTTGTTTGAGGAGTCACTTTGTAGGTATCCAAGTATTTCGTGGATTGTTTCAAAAGCTACTGATAAAATTTTAAAAAAATCTGAAAGCCCTGTGCAAAAAGTGTGTTAACAGAAGACAAGTAGCCTCCTTTGATTCCTTCACTGCTGCAAGTGGCTGCTTTTGCCTTGCTTATGCAGTAGCGGGGAGTCTGTAAAACAGAGTGCCAGTCAAGAGGCATCTTCCTTTCATTTGGAATGAAGCCCCTTGTTTGTTCCTGATCTTTTGTGGAGGCTGTCAGCATGCATTTAGACAGAAACAACTGAAGAATTCATCACATACCCTTCAATTAAACAAAATTGCACATCGTTTCCAGAGCTTGTGGGATTCATCTTAAATAATAATTATACAGTTCTAACAAAAACCATGAGAGACCTCATAAAACTCCATCAAACTCAGTGATGGTATATTTTAGGCAAACCCTGAGGGTTTAACAGTTAACTTTTTAATGTTTATCACTCATGTTTATTTTTGTATATAGCTCAAGAAAATGGCCAGAACTGTCTAGGTTTTCTCTGCACTTTTAGACTGCATATATGAGTGATTCTGTTCATTTTGGGGGTTCATTTTTATGGTATCCCACTTGGCTTTTTTATTTTTTTTTTTTTATTTTTTTATTTTTTTAAAGATTTTATTTATTTATTTGAGAGAGGATGAGAGGAGAGAGAGAGAGCACATGAGAGGGGGGAGGGTCAGAGGGAGAAGCAGACTCCCTGCTGAGCAGGGAGCCCGATGCGGGACTCGATCCCGGGACTCCAGGATCATGACCTGAGCCGAAGGCAGTCGCTTAACCAACTGAGCCACCCAGGCGCCCCCACTTGGCTTTTTTAAAAGCTTACCTTTTGTTGCATTTTTTTTTCTGATCTACATTCAGTCTTAAAAAAAATCTAATCCAGTTTTCAATAAGATTGGTGAAGAGTATAAATTTGGTTGATACCATCTTGCATTTACAATTATACAAGCTTGTTTTCAATAAACTAATGAAACAAATTGTTGTATCTGATTTTTTCCCTAATAGTGGAAATTAAAGGACACAGTTGGAAGGAAAAGTTGGATTACTTGGTAGCTTACCCATGGGTCTTTGATATTTTCCTGTCTAGGTGACTGGGTGGATTGTGGTATAGATTTTTACTGTAGAGTTTGTTAAAAATAATTGTGTGAGCACTGTGTTACTCTCACTGGTCAGAATGCTGTATAGAACAGCATTCTTACCGTCATGGAACTTGCTGGCAGTTAGAGGATCGATGTTCAATAAAGTCGTGTACTTGTAATTGGAGGCAGTGATAGGTGCTGTGGAGAACCACAGCTGCAGCAAGAGGGTGTATGACCTTGGGGAAGACTTCCTTAAATATTTGAGCTAAGATGTGAAGGATGAGCTGAGGGCTATGTAGGTGAAGAAGGGGGCAAGAGTAGGCTCTGGGCAGAGGGGGCAGCGGGTATGCTGCAGAGGCCCTCAGAGGGGACTTGGAGCACGGGAGGCATGGAAAGTTCAGGCCACAGCACCTGGAGTGTTAGGAGCTAGAGCTGGAGGGGCTGGGGATGAGGCTGAAGAGGAAGGTACGGAACAAACCATGGGCAATGACGTTGATGGGTTTTAAGCAGGGAAGTGCCACAGAGTTGCTGTCGGAAAGGATTGTGCTGGTTGCTGATTGGAGAGCAGGTTTTGAGGAGCAAGGGTGCAAACTCAAAGACCAGGTTATGGCAGCAGTCCAGTTAGATCCATAGCGGGCTGGCACTAGGGAGGTGACAGTGGAGTTGGAGAGATGGGGACAGGCTAGAGAGAAATTTAGCAGTTAACAATGGCATTTGTAGGTTTGGAAAGTGTTAGGTTTCTCTGTAGCAAGACCCTCTCACGATAAAGCTTAAGTCATGGAATAATTCTAGTCAAATCACTGATTGGTAAACTAGAAGCAGAAATCTTAAACCTGCTCGTGTGGCCGGATTGTGGAATGGTACTTGGAAAGGTGTTTTGCGGAGTTTTTACCAAGGGAATGAGACTACGTGGTATAGTCAGAAAAATCGCCAGGGCCCGAGATTTGCCCTACTTGATATTGTTGCAGGATCGCAGGGTTCTTGTCTCACAGAGTCGAAGAATGACCTCTCAGACACAAAGGAGTGACGTGAAAGTTTATTAAGTAAGGTGAGAGCAGAAAGGAAAGAAAAAGCTCTCTATAATGAGAGGGGTCCTGAATGGGTTGCCACTGAGGGGTTTTAGGCTGATCTTTTATTGAAAACTTGACCCGGGGAGCTTGTGGCCTTGAGATTCTTGGGCCATCTCGGTCTGAGCAGGGACTATTGATAACACCCTTAATGACTGACTTCTTTGAGGTTTGGTCAATTTCTGTGATTACACTGTAGCCACCAAAGAAAAATACTCCCTCACATCAGGGGCCAGATGGTCTGGTCTACTCCCTTATCTCTTGTTCACTCTTTCAGAGCCTAGTCAAGGGCCCCCTATCTCTCCCTGCCTATACCTTAACCCTATCCTTACTCAATATCAGTGAAATTCAGACCAAAGTAAGCAAACGAACAATTTAAGGTGCTTATACTGAACTGCATGTGGTAGCTGTTAGTGGCCAGTACTTTACTGCAGAGGGAAGGTGGCATTTCAAACTCTGGTGGGGGTGGGAGGGTGAGAAAGGATTAAAAATAATGCCAGTCCATTTTTAACATTTGATTCAAAAAATTGTTTAAATGTGGCATTAAAATTTTGATTTCTTAATATCTGGTCTTGACAAATTTGTAGCTTCTGGTTATTGTCTACCATGATCTGCTTTTTCCTCCTTGAGATATTGACCAATTTCCTGGTTGTTGAGACATTTCTTTCTTAATTACTTTGAGACGAAGTGGTGAAACAGAATCTGCTTCTCAGAAATGGTGTGTTGAGTATTAGTTTACCAAGTAGCATAATCCACTCGGCTACCCAGCTAACATAGCAGCTTCTGTCACTGTTCTGTTAGAAGAAACCCAAAATGTGATTCTTCTTTCCTTGTTGTAAATCAGCAAGAACTTGTGCTCTTATTTTTGTTATTTCTGCTAACCAAAAGAAAAGAGTATTTTATAAAGTTTTCTTGGTCCCCTATCATTAAAAGATCATGTCTATTTCAAACAATAATAGCTAAAATGAAGTATTTCCTTAGTTAATGTTTATAGCATTAAAACTATCACCAGTTACTGCCATTTAAAAATTAATAATGTAAAGTATTGTGATAGTGAAGGTTACTACTATGTTACAATGTAAATGCTGACAGTTCAAGTCCCTGGTCTTGCATTTACCAGCTATATGACCTTGAGTAAGTTGCTTAACTTCCCTGCTCCTTAGTTTCATCACATGTAAAATGGGGATGATAGAAATAGTAGGTTGTGTATGTGAAGAACTTAAAATAATACCTCGGTGTGATTACTGCCATAAGTAGTGTATTGGTGCTAGCAGATTTTGTTGTTATATTTCCTAAGCACAGAAGAGCTGATAGGAAACAATGCCTGCTGTGAATATAGTATATATTCTTATGTATTTTTGTTTCTTCTTAGCCTTTCCTAAGCCCAAGCGGGAGTGCACGCTATTTGATTCTTATTCTGAGTCAATGCCTGCGAACCAACAACCCCGTGACTTGAATCGGATGGAGGTAAAAGGTCTTCATATGTTAATAAATAAGGATGTGTGTGGAATTAAAATCCATTAGCCTGTGTTCTTTACGAACTCTAGAAAATCCACTTTCATAACATTTTCTCTTCATGCCGAGTCCTTATGTTGAGGCTCAGCCTTTCAAATCTAGACACCAGATATATCTATAATTACTTTTTTCCTTTTCTTCCTAGAACTAGATTTAGTGAAATAAGTAAAGTAGTCTCTTGACCTTCTAGGGGTGAAATGTAGGTGTAGACAAAGTAAGCCAGAAAAATGCTAGGCAAGTTGTTTATTTTAACCAAGCTTTAATTTTGAAGTAAATGTAGGAAAGTATTTTTAGTAGCTGAGTATGAACAAGGTCTAATGGACCCAGAATAGTTGTAAGAGGAAGTTTGAGAACTGTGTAAGAGGATCTCAAAATACAATCAAAGCTGCCTTCTCCCTCAGGGTTTTTTAGTGTTGGGACCAAATGAAGACTGATTTGGATTATCCCCAAGAGATATCTGTAGAATTCCTACAGTGTTGGGCTACTGATGTAAGGTCCTAGCCACATGCTTAGTGGTCCTTAGGTATGCATCAATAAATAGGAGTCATTATGGTTATTGTTAATGTCAGCACACTCTTCATCATCATTATCACTGTTATGATTGCTGTGATGACACCTTATGATATCTGCTGTTCCCATCCTAAAAAAAAGTCTGGAAATGTGTAATAAATGGCGTTTTATTCATAGGCTGCTATTATAGTCCCCTGACCCTGGTTAAAACTGTTGCAAGATGATGGAAGTCAGACGCAGGATACAGGGCCATTTCTTTCATTTCTTGCCACTGTGTGTGATTATTTATTTTTTTCCACGGGGCTCTCACGCATATAGTCTGTGTTGCAATGACGTCCTCTGTTCCTCTGTGATGGAATCAGCCTGATTCTGCAGTGTTCCCTCTGATAACACATCTCTTGGCCTCTCTCCTACTCTTTCTTTGAGTCAGAGCCTCTGTTACTTTCCTTAACAGATTTCTACTCATGGGAAATAGGTATAAAGTGACATCAGGAAGAGTGATAGATGTGCATTTGAAGAGTTTTAGGTTTTTAAATTTCTTTTTTTTAAGAATGTGTATGACTGAGAAACAGATAACAATAATTAGCCACTTTTCCCGACCCTCTGTATACTCTGGGGCTGCTGGCAATGTCTGGAGACTTATGCAGTTGCCCTGTTTTTGTTTGTTTGTTTGCTGTGGGTCCCCTTGCTTGTGTAAAATTATGAGGTTGATTTATTGAAAAATGTCATACATTCTTATTCTTTCTCAATAAATGTTATGTTTCAACTTGCCATGGTATCAGGTGGCCTTTGCCCTTCCAACAGAAACAAATAATGCTGTGTTTTAGAGAAATTAATTACTGGCTTGTGTTGCTTTCTCCCATGTAGTCATTTATCATCTGTCTAAAAGGAAAGGAGCCAATATACAGTTGGCTGTGAAGTCTGTAAATGGAGATACTTTTAAACACACGCACACTCTGATGTCCTTGATGACATTATGGATATTCACCTTTATGGATGTGATGTGCTAGTTTTATGTTAGATACTTTTGTATACTTTAAACTGGCTCTTTTGATGGAGGTTGGTGGTAGTTAAAAGTCTTTGCTTTGCCCTGTCCAAACAAGAAAGCAAAACAACAACAACAACAACCACAACAACAGCTCTTTCTGCACAAAATTGTTATATTCTCGGGTGGGGTGCTTTTAAATAATCATGTAATAATATACAGAATTCAAGGACGAAGTAATGAGGTTAATTGAGGCTTTGGCCATTCAAGAAGTGTAGGTCAAATTTTAGTAGCTAATGATTAAATATTTCATTTTCTTCTATTTTATTCATTGTTCTTTCTACCAATCTTTTAATCTCTCATGAATGCATACATGGGATTTAAGTAGATCTTGGTACTAGTCCTGTGAGGGATGACTCCATATAGGTGTTTGTGCTGTGAATGAAGCTGTAGCTGATTCAGGTCATGAGAACTTTGCTCAGCAGTACAGATCTGATCTCTAGACAGCAAAGCTGTAACCATGTACTTGTTTCCTTCAAGAATTAAAGATTATAATTTCAGGTAAAGTCCTCTTTAGCAGTGCTTCTTAGATTACTAGATTTCTTTCTTTTGTAAACAGCTTTACTAAAATATAATTCAGATACTATACTCAACTGAAGTATACAATCCAATGGTTTTTAGTGTATTAACAGAGTTGTGCAACCATCAGTATAGTCTTATTTTAGAACATTTTTCATCACTCCAGAAAAGAAAGCCTGTACTCATTAGCACTCATTGACTGTCCTCCCTTCCCCCCAGCCTCTGGTGATCAGTAATCTATTTTCTGTCTCCAAATTTGCCTATTGTGGATATTTCGTATAGAATCATAGAATATTATGGGGTTTTTTTTGGTGACGCTTTCTTTCATTTAATATAATGTTTCATTTTTTAAAAAATTTATTTATTAGAGAGAGCGAGTGAGCATAAGCAGGGTAAAGGGCAGAGGGAGAAGCAGACTCCCTGCTGAACAGGGAGCCTGATGTGGGCCTCGATCCTGGAACTCCAGGATCATGACCTGAGCTGAAGGCAGATGCTTAAGGGACTGAGCCAGCCGGGTGCCCCTAGTATAATGTTTCAAAGTTCATTCATGTTCTAGCATGTATCAGTGCTCATTCCTTTTTATTGCTGAGTAGTATTCCATTGTGTGGATCTGCCACATTTTGTTTGTCTGTTCTTCAGTTGATGGACATTTGGCTTGTTCCCACTTTGGAGTTGTGAGAGAAAAAATGCTGTTGTGAACATTCATGTAGCAATTTTTTTGTGAGCACAATGTTTTCAATTCTCTTGGGTGTTTACCTGGAGTGGAGCTGTGTGTCATATTGTAACTTGTGCTTAACTTTTTGAGGTACTACCAAACTGCTTTCCTAAGCACCTGCAGCATTTTACATTCCTCTACCAGTAATGTATGAGGGGTCCAATTGTTCCACATCCTTGTTAACACTTGTTTTTGGGGCGCCCAGGTGGCTCAGTCAGTTAAGCAGCCGACTCCTGGTTTTGGCTCAGGTCATGATCTCAGGGTCCTGGGATTGAGCCCTGCGTGGGGCTCCATGCTTAGCGCAAGTCTGCTTGTCTCTCTCCCCTCTCTCTCTTTCTCTCTAAAATAAATAAATAAAATCCTTTAAAAAATACTTGTTATTGTTTGTGGTTTTTATTTTAGCCATTCTAGTGGGAGTGAAGTGGTTGGTATCCCATTGTGGTTTTGATTTAAGTTTCCTAATGACTACTGATGTTGAGCATCTTTTCTTGTGCTTATTTGCTATTTGTATATCTTCTTTGGTGAGATGTCTATTCAAATCTTTTGTCATTTTATAAATTGGGTTATTATTGAGTTGTAAATATTCTTTATATATTCTGAATATAAGTCCCTTATTCAATATATAATTTGCAAGTATTTTCTTTCTTTGGTTTTTCTTTTTCCTTTCTTTTTTTTTTTTTTTAAAGATTTTATTTATTTATTTGACACAGAGAGAGAGAGAGAGCACGAGCAGGGGAGCAGCAGAGGGAGAGGGAGAAGCAGACTTCCTGCTGAGCAGGGAGGCCGATGTGGGGCTCGATCCCAGGACCCCGGGATCATGACCCAAGCTGAAGGCAGGTGCCCAACCGACTGAGCCACTCAGGCACCCCTCTTTTTCCTTTCTTCTTCTTTTTTAATTCAATGCTTTATTTTGTTTTTTTAAAGATTTTATTTATTTATTTATCAGAGAGAGAGAGCACAAGCAGGGGGAGTGGCAGGCAGAGGGAGAAGTAGGCTCCCCGCTGAGCAAGGAGCCCGATGTGGGACTTGATCCCAGGACCCTGGGACCATGACCAAGCTGAAGGCAGACACCCAACTGACTGAGCCACACAGGTGTCCCCTCTTTTTCCTTTCTTGATCGTGACCTCTGTAACACAAATGTCTTTTATTTTAACAAGGTCCAGTTTGTCTCTCTTCTTCTGTTGCTTGTGCTTTTGGTGTCATATCTAAGAAACCATTGCCTAACAGAAGATCATGAATATTTACTCCTCTGTGGTCTTCTAAGAGTTGTATAGTTTTAGATCTTATATTTAGGTCTGTGATCTAGTTTGAGTAAATTATTGTGTATGCCACGAGGAAGCGGTCCACCTTCATCCTTTTTTTTTTTTTTAATTTTTTGACAGAGGGAGAGACAGTGAGAGAGGGAACACAAGCAGGGGGAGTGGGAGAGGGAGAAGCAGGCTTCCTGCGGAGCAGGGAGCCCAATGCGGGGCTCGATCCCAGGACCCTGGGATCATGACCTGAGCCGAAGGCAGACGCTTAACGACTGAGCCACCCAGGCGCCCCCATCCTTTTTTTTTTTATGTCAAAGATATATTTATTTATTTTAGAGAGAGAGAAAGAGAGCGGGGGGGAGGGGCAGGGAGGAAGAGGGAGAGAGAGTGTCTTAAGCAGACTCTTGTGCTGAGTGTGGAGCCTGATGGAGGGCTTGATCTCAACAACCCTGAGATCATGATATGAGCCAAAACCAAGAGTTGGATGCTTAACAGATTGTGCCACCCAGGTGCCCCCACCTTCATTCCTCTGTATATGGATATCTAGTTATTTCAGAATCATTTATTAAAAGACAATTTTCCCCCATTGAATTGTCTTGCACCTTTGTTGAAAATCAGTTGACTGTAAATGTAAGGGCTTATTTATGGATTCTCAATTCTATTCCATTGATCTGGATGTCTCTCATAATGCTAGTACCACCCTGTCTTGATGACTATAACTTTGTGGTGAGGTTTGAAATTGGAAAGTCTGAATCCTTCAACTTTGTTTTTTTTGTTGTTCTTTTTTAAGAATACTTTCACTATTCTGGATCCTTTGCATTTCTTTATGAGATTTAGGACAAGCTGTTCAAATTCTGCAAAAAAGTGAAGAAGGATTGCACTGAATCTGTAGATGAATTTGGGGGAGTATTGCCACCTTAACAATATTGAGTCTACTGACCCATGAGCATGGGATGCCTTTCTATTTATTTAGGTTTTAAAAATTTCTTTCAAAGGTGCTTTTTTGGGGATGACTTTTTATTTATATTTTCTACTCCTAAATCATTTTCTTTTACTAGGGATCTAGTTATAGTCCAGGTGGGAGAAGCAAATGAAAGAAAGGCACTGTTAAGATACATTCTCTGTTCTATTGGAGATAGACTTTGAATAGGAAATTATATCTGGAGGCTTCATGGTAATGCCAAGAATCACTTGCCTGAGGATTGTTAAATCCTAGATCAGGTTACCACCAAGCAGTACTGAATTCCGTTCTTTGAAACAGTTGAAAAACAGAAGTATTGCTTATCTCACTGGGGTTGTTCAGATTCTGAGAGGCAAACCAGTTAACCTTCTGGAGCACTAGATGGCTCCAGGATTTACCTTATTTCCTTTAAGGTTTATTTGATTTTCTGAATATGTTTAAAATTAAAAGAATATCAAAAGGCATATAGTGACAAGTCCTCCTCCCATCCTTTCCCCATCTACCTAGTCACCCTTCAATTTTTATGTATCTTTCCAGAATTTATATATATATAGTAAATATTAATATATATTCTTCTATCAGAGGTCTTAGAATGCATATTAATTGAGACTTTATAAGAAATAAATTTATAGTAAGTAGATTTTAAATAGGATTTTATTATTATTATTATTATTTTAAGATTTTATTTATTTGTTAACAGAGAGAGAGACAGCGAGAGAGGGAACACAAACAGGGAGAGTGGGAGAGGGAGAAGCAGGCTTCCCGCCGAGCACGGAGCCCGATGTGGGACTCGATCCCAGGACCCTGGGATCATGACCTGAGCTGAAAGCAGACGCTTAACGACTGAGCCACCCAGGCGCCCCTTAAATAGAATTTTAACTGACCAATATGTGATCAATTTGGGTATTCTTTCTTATTAGTATTAGTGAAGACTTCCCCTAATTGAGTTAGGAGAAAATTTTGTTCTGCTCATTTTTCTAATTCCTTGACAAGGGGCTGTTTGAATCAGGGTTGAACACTCTCTGCATAACAGATTTTGGCAAATATCTACATTATGGGGCCACTTGTCAGAACCTCTCTCTGCTTGTGAAAAAGTACATAAAGTGCAGGTTTGTTTTTGGCAGAATGGGCAAATGTTACACAATTCTCTGGCTGAATCCCACACCAGATTCAGATTTATTGTGCAGTCTTATACATATGCCTAAATCTGAATCGTCATTTTTTTTCTCTGCACGTGTAAATTTTCTTTTTTTAAAAAAATTTAAAACATTTTTAAAGTAATCTCTACACCCAGTGTGGGACTCGAACTCAGGACCCTGAGATCAAGAGTCACGCACTCTACTGACTGAGCCAGCCAGGTGCCCCATATGTAAATTTTCAACACAAGTTAACTCATACCTCACTAGGAATCTAAAAAAATAAAGTAGTATTAAATGTCAGAGTTTACTGAAGACAGGAATATTGGCAAAATGTGTTGTTTTTAAAGCATTTTCATCATATGTACATGTAACTTAATTTACACTTCAACCTGTATAATTTATTTACTTTTCTTTTCCAAGAAGCTATCTATTAAAGACATGGCTGACTTTCCTGTCCCAGCCCAAGATGTGACTAGTGATGACAAACAAGGTATGAAAAAGAATGAGTTTTCTTCCTTTAGGGACATTCTACCTGTGTTTCTTCATCTACTTCTCTTGGAATGGCTGGCTTCTGGATCATATGAGGACAGTATATGGAGTATATGAACACATTTGGATGGATTAAGTAGTTCAAATAGTTGTCAGAAAACTGTAATTTCTGAAGTGGTAACAGGAGCTTCCAAAGCCCCCTAACTCATTGGCCCCTTACTCACTGCTGACCCTCAGACTACTCTGACACTTTACATTGGGATTTGGTTGCACTAATTAGGAAATGACTGGAAGCTGGAAGAATTGAGAGCTTAACATCTTGGGTTGGCAGATGTGATTCCAGAACATCAGTATAAATGCATATTTGTGCACAGGTCTAATCCTTGAGGAAGTTATCTTCTGGAGAGAGTTTCTGTCCCTGGGATTTATCTTGTGACTTCGTGGATGCGAGGCTGTGTCGTGGAGCCAGCAACCATTTGTCTATCTTACTGGGCAAGTGAGAAGCAGTACAGCACAGTTTTCCATGTTAGAGCTACCATGAAGCACAGAGATGAGTTGGCCTAGGAATATTTAGAAGAACAGTTGGATGTCTACCCCCCTGACCCCCCTCCCCCCGCCGACACCACTCCATATAATTCTTTATAATCTACCAGGTCCTTCCTCATTCATTGTCTTACTCGGTTCTCACAAAACTGAATGGAGGCTAGTATGTTTTATCACCTAAAACGCAGAGATGAGTAAACCGAAGTGCAGGCAGTGTGAATCATTTGTTTAATAATAAAAAGAATGGAGATAAGAACAAAGATTTTCTAAGTCTCAAGCCAGTATTCTTTTTATTATTTGATACTGATTTACTACCCATGAATGAGAGGCTTATCTGAAGGGACTAAAAATCAGGGAAGCTATTTCAGGTTTATTGTCGAGACCTGCCATTGTTGCTGCTTTGTACAGGAATTAAACATGAAAAATAAGTTTTCCATTAGGAAACAATAATTGCTTGCTCTCTATTTAAATATTTGCTCAGGAGAGGCAGGCAGAACTAGACATTTTTTGCAGCAGTGTGTACTCTGATCACTGTCTTTACTAGTGGGTCTAAGCCTTGATTGCACATTGGAATAACCAGGTGAGGTCTAAAAATACTGAAGGCTGCATCTCACTCCCAGAGAGATTCTGATGTCATTGGTCTGGCTGTCAGGAATGAAAGGGGGAAATTTCTCATACTTTCTGGTAATATTCCTCATAGCCACTAGAGGTGCTCTCTGTTGAAAGTTGGAAATACTGCTTTGTTCCTTGTGGGATGAGAACCTATTTCCATACATTAGGGGGTCTTTATTGTTTTACTAAGTGCTGTACCAACCTATAGAGGTTTATAACACCATTTTCATAAGTGACGACTAGGGATTCTTTGTTTTATTTTTTTTTTTAAAGATTTTATTTATTTATTTGACAGAGACACAGAGAGAGAGCGGGAACACAAGCAGGGGGAGTGGGAGAGGGAGAAGCAGGCTTCCCGCTGAGCAGGGAGCCCGATGTGGGGCTCGATCCCAGGACCCTGGGATCATGACCTGAGCCGAAGGCAGACACTTAACGACTGAGCCACCCAGGCGCCCTGGATTCTTTGTTTTAATGTAATGTGCCTCAGACATAAAATTTTACAATTTTTTTTTCTCCTTTCTTTCTCTTGCTGTTTAAGAACAAAACAAAACACGTCTAGAACAAAACAAAATACGTCTAGCTTTGAAAAGTACTGCGGATGAAGCCTTACCAAAGGATATGTCTGAGGATCCAGGTAGGAGAAAACCATTTTAATATATTTTTATGTCATTATTTCTAATTTAAAAAACCCAGTAGTTTCAGTGAGTAGAAAATAGGTGGTAGTGTAAGTTTCTCTCTAAATATTTGCCTTGTGTTTTATTTATTTATTTTTTGACCATGTAGAAGGTACTTTATTAAGGTGATTAGGAGTGCCCCCAGCCCAGCCTCAGCCCCCTCAGTACAGTCCCATGGGTGGAAAGGACCAGGCCTCTGGGCTGCTCTGGGCCACCACCCAGGAGAGGCTGGGCAGTGGGGCAGGGGGGCTGGGGCTCCAGTCCAGGGTAGAGGTTCCGGGCAACAAGGGTGATGGTGGCTGAGGCATGGGCTGTTGGGGCCTGACCCCCCAGGGCTGCGGAGGGGGCAGTGTGGCTACCAGCCAGATGCTTTTCAGCAGGTCAAAGGCTGTTGGGGGGCCCCAGGCTGCCCCGGATGGCGAAGGCAACAAGGGCAAGGGGGGTGGCCAGGGACCTTTTGGTGCTGCCAGGCTCACCCTGTGCACCACAGGAGTGCTGCAGGTGTGAGGCATGGCGAAGGTGAGCATCTTTGTCCTCTGTTGCCTCCTCTGCCTCCCCTCCCCTGGGGCCGGCTCAGGGCTGTTGATGCAGGAGGGTGTCATCCTTCGGCTTTCAGGGCCCCCGGGCTTGGTCCCTGGTAAGGGTGGCTGGCAGCCACGGAGCACCACGGTGAGGTCTGTAAGGTGCCCACAATGGCATCCCTGGCTTCTTGCACTAGGTTCCTCCTGGGGAAGGCCTGTGGCAGAATCAGCTGGCACTGCAGCTCCTCCAGCAGCTGCCCCCAGCCAGGGAGCTCTGGGGGACTGGGTGGGCCTGGGCCGGAGCCTCTAGGCACCTGGTTCTCCTTGCCCCTTGACTGTGCGGCCGGTTCTTGGGCCCACCTTGGGCTCGGGGACGGTTTGGTGGGGAGTGAAGGGGTGCCTGGCTCCAGGGACTCACAGCTAAGCAGCCGTGCCACGTCAAGAGATTTCTCCTCATGGTTGAAGAGACCCCAGTGCTCCCGGCTCAGCCGGCCCTGGGTTATGACCACAAGCTTGGGAGCAGTAGGGGCCACAGAGGGATCCTGACTGGTCACAGGAGGATCCTGACGAGTCAATGGCTGGCGGCTGCCCATCAGGGCCTCATTGCGCTCCCGCCTGGTCTTCCGACGGCGGACACGACCAGGTTCCTCAGGCCGCTGGAAAGGCTGGGGGGGGGGGCTGGCCCTCGGGGGTCCATAGTGTCCTTCTCCTGGACCAACGAACCCCGCCCCACACCCACCCCACGTGGCTGTGGGGTGCAGTGGCTTCTTTTCCGCGGTAACCCTAGCTCACGACGGACTGGGGTCTCTTCCGGGCCTCACGCTGGGCGCCTTGTGTTTTATTCTAAGGAAGTCTTTTGGTTGCTTTTTACCGCTTCCCTCTTTTCAGGTATGAGAAGAGAGTGTTTTTTATTTTTAAGTTCTGAATTCAGGTTTCACTGATAGGATCACGCAGTTTGAAGTTAGAGTCTCATTGTTACTTTTACTGTGAAATTGGGAAGGCTTGGAGTTGAGATTTCAGTAAGCCATTGTGGTTTCTGTGTAGAGTAAGGAGCTGATTGGTAGATCAACTGGAGGCCCACAGTTGAACTTTTCCATTTCCAGAGCAAAAATCTCAAATGTTTTCATTAGACTTCACCACCAAGAAGGCAAGTAAATGTGCTTATACAGGGAGTGGATTCCAAGGAGAAAAAGAAAAGTTGTGTTTGCCCATGTTCTTGAAGAGTTGGAACTGTGTCTGTGAACTGTGGAGAGGGCCAGGCCTGTGTCCTCAGCTCTCTTGATGGGAGCCATCAGTGAACCAAGCTGAACCTAGTTGAAAACAAACTGGCTAGGGGGGGCATTACTCCTTGGAGCTCCAGTTGTGAGGATATGAAAGAAGTTGCTGCATTCTCTCATTGTTATCTTTCATAATATTTAATAAGTAAATCATGTTTGTTTTGGTTAGCTAGCTATCATCCCAGGCTTATTTGTTTAAAGTTGGAACAAAGGAATCAGTATAACATTGAGTCTTATGCTATAGTACAGCATTTCCCAAACACTAAGTTCATTCAAGGTTTAAAAGAGAGAGAGGGGCGGGGGAAGATAGAAGGAGGAGAGGAGAGAGAGAGAGAGAGAGAGAGAGAGAGAGAGAGAGAGAGAGAGAGAACATGAATATGAATGAGAATATATGATTGATTTCGGTGATGAGGTTGAAGATTCTGTGTGTTTCGGCAGCACCCCAGGTGATTCTGATGTGTGGCCTATTTGGGGAACCCCTGCCTTTAGGAGATGATGTTAAGAATTGGAAAATTGAGACTGTAGATCAACCATGCCTCCAAAAGTGGTCGGAATTCTCAAGCCTAGTTTGGGTTCCTTCATCATAGGGAGAAATGCTCAGTTTATGTAAAGACAAATGGATTGCTGGCTTGTTAGAGAATTAGACTTTAGGCTTGCCCTCTTATCCCATGTCAGGACAAATGCCTGAGGTAAGTTCTTGCCACCTCTAATTTCTGGAGCTAAAGTGGATGCACCTCTGTTTTTGTAAACTTCATGTTAACGGTGTTAATAAAAGCTAGTTGAACTTGGAGAGTTAAATTGGTGCTTTTCCAACAGCCTTTTAGGCTAATAACTTGCTGTTTTTTCCATGAGCATTGTGTGTTCTCTGGAGCATGAGCTTCATTTTTAATATTCCTTCCCTGACAGGGGAATGGGGTCACCAGACAAATGCTACGAGGGTGCGCCACAGTGTGCAAAGCGCATCTGCATTTGTTTCATTCTGCGTGGGAACATGCTATGTAGCTTCTGATTCATTTTTCCTACTGCTGCCCCTTTCTGGAGTGGATATGAGGGAATCCTTCATCTGAAAACCTATTTAATACCCCCTTTCCTGGGGCATGTTTGGATTTCTAGTGTGAGACACTAGAGTTTCAACGTGGTGGTTTCTAACTCTGAATGTCTGTCCATGCCACACGGACATTTCACCTCAGTTGAGTGCTGCCTTTTAGAGACTTAAACTTCAGACTTGCCTTTTTATCCTATTTCAGTTTGCTGCAAAGATGACATGCCCGGGGTGTTCTAGGAAGTTGTCATTCTTCTTCCCTCTTCCCAGCTAAATGAGAAGCTGTGATCTCCCCACTGGCTTCTGCCTGGATTCCAGTACAACATGCCCTGGCCATTTTTGCAGATACTCACATGCCCCAAATGCTGAGTCTGACTTTCAGGGGCTTGGAGGCTGATGGAAGACTTAACTGGAATAGTGTTCTGTAGCTTTTTGTGATCCGAAACCTGTGGGGACTTATCAAGATCTGCCTGGGATATATTTTTGCAGATGGCAGGAGAAATATCTCCCTGCCCTGCTCTTCCGCAGTGGGTGGTAATAATGATGATAATAATGGTAGTAATCATGGTGATGAAGATGATGTCGTGGTGGGACTGTTGTCAGGGAATGGGGGCAATTCCTTGTCACATATTTTTTAATATGCCTTTACCCTTTTAATTGCTGAAAGTGTACATATTAGTGGAGTCTAATAGATTCCTTAGCTAACATCATATTCCAGCCTAATTCAACAGGGCACACTGTACAATGGTGATCTTTTTCTTGATGTCTCTAAGTCATGCTGAGGGGATTAGGCCTGTTGACCCTCACACTGTAGTCTTCAGACACTGTTGGTGATTCTAGCAGCTGCCCCGTTGCCAGCTATCACCCCATGGTCTTACACGGTAGAACAGTTTTCTCCTTCCATTACCTGCTCCCACCTGTACCTCCTTTGCTGTCCTAATGGGAACTAAATTTAGAATCCAGGTTTCTAAGCTTGAAAAATTAGGAGCACTCTCCAACAGTAATATTTTGCAATTCTAAAATACAGTTAGTTTTCAGAGTACTTTCACCTTCTCTCTCCCTGTGAGAAAGGGGCCACGTTTTTATTATCTTCATTCTGTAGACGAGGAAACTGAGGCTCAGAATCATAATAGTTATGGTTGTGGCCAGGAGGGACATGTAGGCCTCAGGACTCCTGTCTGGGTCTCCACTGCTAATCCATACCCCCACACCCCATCTGTCTGTATGTCTATCTCTCACCTCCAGGGTTTACCACTCCTTCCACACCCATTCTCACCCCAGCAAAACGACAGAGATAATGGCAGTTGACAAAGGAATTAACGGTCACCCCCGTGGTCTGATTTGGGGAACCAGACTTTTATTTTAATGTGGCCGAGACTTTCCCAACCCACATATTTCTGGAAAGCAGTGTCGCCTGAGGGAGAAGAGGGGTTCAGAGCCAGTTGTGGGCAGCCTGCCCAGAGGGTGGCCCCCAGCTTTGTGGTGAGTCTGGTCACACTGTTCACTCAGCCCCACGGCAACCTGCTTGACTGCAGGATGGGCTCCCCTTAGGCCCCTTTCCTTCGCTGCCTGGGGTTTGTGCGGTCAGGGGTGGCGGGGGGAGCCACATATCCCTGCAGATGTGGATGCATGAGAATGGGCAGGACAGGGCTCAAACTCCTTGGGCCTCCCATGCTTTTCAGGGCTCTGGCAGCATTTTGATGGATTGAAGTTGAAAGATGCCTGTGTTCTCACTACACCAAACCAAAATGCTTATTTTGGGATAAATGCATCTTTTCAGCAGCTGACCATATCTAAGGGAATATATATTGCTAGTTTGCTTTGTGCCTTGTTAGCATTTTTAGCTCCCCTTTCCTCTCCTGCTTATCTAACCCATGGATTTTTTTTTTTTTTAAAGATTTTATTTATTTATTTGACAGAGAGATAGCGAGAGCAGGAACACAAGCAGGGGGAGTGGGAGAGCGAGAAGCAGGCTTCCTGCCGAGCAGGGAGCCCGATGTGGGACTTGATCCCAGGACCCGGGGATCATGACCTGAGCCGAAGGCAGACGCTTAACGACTGAGCCACCCAGGCGCCCCTAACCCATGGATTTTAATGACCATCGTCAATCCAGACTGCTTCATCCCAAGGAGGGTTTTTATCTTTAGGAGCAATGTAAAAAGGGGTGGGATAATTCACTGAGACATAAGAAAATGTTTGGAAGAATTTGTGCAAACAGTATACAAACTATATTCTCCTTGTTCCTAGTTAGAGTAGCACTTTTTCTATGGATTTTTATGACATTTTATGATGAAAAATTTGCAGCTTAGCATAACTAATGGTTTCTAAAGTTGTCTTTCGTAGGGTATTGAAAACATAAAAAAGGATTAATCTTTTTGTAAATGTTTCTAATTACTCCCAGCAACTGTGATGGGAAAGTAGGCTTCATGGGTGTCGATACTGAGCAAGTTAGTTCATGATTTACATTTGATAAGGAAAAGTCGTATGGTTGATAAAATATTTTAATGATTTCACTCCGTAATATCTTGTGTATGATTTGGTCACAGAGACATAGGACACAAGAATATTTTCTTACAGGAAAATCTGTGTAGCTTATTTCAACTTGTGGGAGCTTTGATTTCTTGTGGTCATGCTGCTCTGGTAGTGTATTTTAAAAAAATCTTGAAATATGTAACCTGATAGATTTCTTCTTAGCTTTCCGGGGAAGCTGGTTCAAAATCAATTACTAGGCTATCATGATAGACCAAGAAAACCACAGGTCTGAACCCACTATTATACAAGTAGATAACCCTTTGAGAGGGTTGTCTTTTTAGACTGGAGTTTCTTTATTCGTCAACGTAGATTTGAGAATAGCTCCTTAGTACTCTAACAAAAGGAAAAAAATATTGGTTTCTCCTTCCTTTAAATTGTGCCTTTAGCTTTAGAAATAAAATTACAAAATAATGAAAATGTGGAGGCGGTCAAGTTCTCCACAGGGACACCTGTACCTCACATTTACCTGTTGATAATGTTTGTTCTGTACTAGCCCAGGTATTGCTTATAAACCTGTTCAACTGCAGAAATGAAAGCCAAGTAAACAACAACTAATCTTTGTTTCAGCCACTTCTAAGGATTCCAACAGTCTCAAAGCAAGACCAAGATCCAGGTAGTGTTTGTTTAATTTCTGCTTTAATGCCCCTTCTATCCTGTCCCTGACTAGAAATAAAATCCCACAACCTGAAGCCCAACCCACAATTTCCTTTTCCTTCAGATTTGAAGCTTAGAATAGGGGTGAATTCACTTGTCATGAAGGGCCTGCTTGGAGCATGCAGTGCGGCTGGGAGACTCTCAGTTTCTGTGTTTATTAGCGCTGGAAGATGGTGGCTGCTTCTGGCAGGTCGCCTGACAAGAAGTGGTTTGTGTGGATATGGCCCAGTTGTTGCAAGATGACAAGGAATAGAGGGCAGTAGTTTTGGAGAGAAGGAAATGTGGTTCAAAGGTAACACTGAAATTTACTATCATGACAAGGTGGACACCAAAAAGTAAGACGCCTGAGGGATGAAATCTAGAGTAGGAAAAGAAAATGCTCACAGTGATTTTAATGAGGCTTGAGGCTTTAGGTAAGCAGTGCTTATGGTCTGTTTTATCCTGTCTTAGAGCTGCTTTTTGGCTTCACGGTTTGTTTGTTGTTGTTGTTGTTTTTTAATAGATTTTGTTATTTGACAGAGAGAGAGAGACAGCGAGAGAGGGAACACAAACAGGGGGAATGGGAGAGGGAGAAGCAGGCTTCCCGCCGAGCAGGGAGCCGAATGCGGGGCTCGATCCCAGGACCCTGGGATCACGATCTGAGCCCAAGGCAGACGCTTAACGACTGAGCCACCCAGGTGCCCCAAGCTTCACAGTTTTTAGATCAGTAGAAGCTAGTAGAAGAGGGAGAGTGAGTAAGACAGAGCTGCAGTTGACATCAGACATCAGAGTGGAGGATTGAGGAGAAATATGGAAACATTAATAGAACATCAGAGAGGAGAAATGGTGTTGGGACCACTCTTCAGTGGTAGACAGCAGTGTAAGGACAGTACATATGTGTTTGCTTTGGCTCTTAGTGACTTTTTTCTTCCTTTGGCTACTGAGACACATTCCTGAAAAAGTGAATTTAAATCTGATCATATTTTATATGCTTGAAATATTGATGATTGAGGAAACCTCGTCTTTTTGTAAATCTGAGAGTTATCCCTTAGTTTATCTTTTATGTCTGGAGTTTCTAAATTGGGGTTTTGTTTCCTTATTTATAGAAGATACAGATATCTATATT
Source organism: Phoca vitulina (assembly GCF_004348235.1). Taxonomy (NCBI): domain Eukaryota; kingdom Metazoa; phylum Chordata; class Mammalia; order Carnivora; family Phocidae; genus Phoca; species Phoca vitulina. The sequence goes on from NW_022589758.1 coordinate 3,409,288, forward strand.
CACATTTTTTGAAACAATAGATACAGTAATCTTTTTGGCAGGAAAAAAGGTATAGTCACTGTTTCTGTCTGTGGCTACTACATTTACTCATCTTTTTTTTTTTTTTTTTAAGGATGAATGGATCTTTTACTGTACTGGCTTAAAGTACTGGCTTTAGGATGTAGAAATAGTAACATTTATCTGCCCTCATAGTATGAAAAACCTTTGAATTCCAGAAATCTGTTTATGTGTGCTGTGTTAACTGTAAGTTAAACCTCACAGTTTTCTTCTGTTGACTTCCTCTCTCTCCAAGTGAATGAAAGTACAAAATGTCATGGTTACCTGTTCTATTACTAATATCTCTGGCCAACTTTTTTTTTAAGATTTTATTTGTTTATTTGACAGAGAGACAGTGAGAGAGGGAACACAAGCAGGGGGAGTGGGAGAGGGAGAAGCAGGCTCCCCGCTGAGGAGGGAGCCTGCTGCGGGGCTCGATCCCAGGACCCTGGGATCATGACCTGCGCTGAAGGCAGATGCTTAATGACTGAGCCACCCAGGCGCCCCTCAACTTTTATATATTATTCTTTTAGGGATTGGTCTCCTGGTCTAATGTGGATGTTTTTATTTTCACTTCTCCCCAGCTGGGTCTTTATTGAGACTGAGAGAATCAGATTATCCTTTATCTTCCTTTTTAGAATAATAAAACTTTGTAGAAATGTGAGGGAGAAGGAAAATCACTGTTCTAACACCACTTATATTCATTATTTTGTTGATTCCCCGCACATTTGTATTTAAATTGGTTGTAGTCACAGTTTTACAGTATCACTTGTTTAATATTCAGTTAGCTTTCCATTTGAAAATAACCAGTACACAGGTTATATATGGAAGTAGAATGGAATGAGATATGTGGTGTGGGATGGTATGCCTAACTCTCTGCGTGTGTGTTGATACACACACACACACACACACACACACACACACACCCCATATTTTCTTTCTTGACTGAAAACTGTCACTAAAGCTCTGTCTGGCATAAAAAGTTCTTTTAATTTCTAGCTAGAGTCTCTGATTTCCTTTTTAAATCAAGAGTTCCCATTTGAAAACTTTGTTGTCTTTTCCTATCAATTTCCTTTCACTCTAAAGTATCAGACCATTCTTCCTGCCAGTTCCTGCATGCCTTTACCTTGCCTGTCTTGCCAGTTGTTTTACAGGGACCACCCCAGAGCACGTTCCATGCCATTATGGCAGCTTTATGAAAGATTGCAACCTTGCATGACAAAACTCTTCAACTACCACAAAGAAACCTTGAGGGAATGATTTGGGAAAGTAAAAACTTGCTATGTCAAAACCAGCTCTACCAAGAACTGAAGTTGCTTAATAGTAATCGATAGATTCTGATTTCATAAATGACACTCTAATAGCTAAATACTAATAATAGTTTTCTGATGTTAATTTGTCTCTAGAACATATCTCTGACTCAAAGGTCATTTTGTTCTTTGACGTGAGTGTAGCTGAGAGGCTGAGTAGAACGGATGTACACATCCACTTCTTAGAAAATCATATTGGGAACTCATCCACAAACCTGTTTCTAAGCAATTGATTAATGTACTGAGTTGAATTAATTTAGAAAATAATTAAGTCTCTAATAAGTAGTTTAGCCGCTACTGCCAAAAGATTTCTTTCTTGGCTCATAGGCAGTATCAGAATATTTTAAAAATGGAATTTAGAAACAGATTGGAGTTTGAATTGAACCAGTGTAACTTTCTAGCTATGTTACCTTTGGCAGGTTATTTATTTTCTGTTTCTTTGAATGTAATTATTAGAGTTACAATCTCAGAAGTTGTCTAGTTAGCTACTGCCTTGTTACAGATTGAGGGACAAGGTTAAGAGGAAGCTTTTGCTTTGAAAATTTCCCCAAACTGGTATTTCTCATGGTAAGACAGCCTAGACCCCTCCATCTGATAGATGTGTGTTTCCCTTTCCTGAATTTCATTTGTGGCGTATTCCCTTGAGCCTCTGATTCTTACTCTCAGGTTATCTGCCCCACTTCCATACATGCCTGTCATTGTGTTCGCATGTAAACAGGAGAAAAGTGCTGCAGTCTGTTAAGACCATGAAGCCCTTCTGTTACAATATGGAAGTGGCTGAGCAGAAGGCTTACGTGTTATTCTTATTAACAATACCCATAGAAACGGATTTGAATTTACAGAAAGCTTTTCCTTTGTGTAGATTTAGGTCTAAGATATCATATGAACAAAGAGGTTAAAAAAGGGTCTGATTCATGGTTTGGGTTTGGACAATTATTGCAGGTAGTGGCACCCAAGGGACAGTTGAATTCGTGGTTGCTTTGAGATGGGCCCTGGTCAGTCCTTTGTAGTGACTTTGACTTTTGTGGGTATTTCCATTTCAACCCTACTTCAGAGACTAAAGCTTTGCTGTCTCCCTTCTGACCTTTCCTTATTTTGCTGCAGATCTTACTCTAGCACCTCCATAGAAGAGGCCATGAAAAGGGGCGAGGACCCTCCTACCCCGCCACCGCGGCCACAGAAAACCCATTCCAGAGCCTCCTCCTTGGATCTGAATAAAGTCTTCCAGCCCAGTGTGCCAGGTGAAGTGCCCCTCTGCACCCCAGTCTTTCCCTTTCCTGTTGGAGTCACTGGATGTGTGTCTGCCACAGAGGCCTTTGTGAGTGCACAGAACGAGCAGATCTGGCCATTTCCTGTCCCAGGAAGGTCTTCGAGTTGCTATGGTATTCTTGGGAGGGAAAGCAGTTCTAAACCGATAGATATCCCATGTGTCTGGAGCCTTGCCCACACCCGTATGGACCAAGAATTATGAAATTCTGTACCAAGAGGATTAAAATACTTTAACCCCAGACAGCCCACTGAGTGCATGGCTGGGGTCTTGTTCTCCGTATCGTGGTAATTTGTATATAAGTAATTTGTATATAATTTGTATATTGTCTGTCATTTCCTGAGATGCTTATGCAGTTCTTTTGTGAAAGACCTTGGCGATCGACACCTGGCCAGAATCTTCCCCTGCATCTTATCCTTGTGGTGAAGATGCTGTGTCTTGGAGGGTTTAATGCTAAGGGGGCTTGCTTTCTAAATCTGACTGATGGTTAGGTGGTTGGTGGGGGGAACTAGGGCAAGGGCTCCTCCAGGTGGCCTGCTGAGGGCTTCTGGGACTGGGACTTCCTTGAGCCAGCTGCTGTACAGCTGGGCTGGAGGTGGGGGAGGTTGGAGGGCCCTGTCTCCTTCCCTGGCTCCCTGTGAAGTGGGAGATGTCCTCCTAGGGAACCTACAGAACAGCAGATGAGAACCATGCATGCCTTTGCTTAGCAAAGGTGTTAGGATGCAGCACCTTCCCAAGTGTTATTTTGGGAGCAGCAAGGGCCTTTCCACTGACTGATGTAGGCAAGCTATAAATATAGTGATTTCCTGGAACTTTTTCTCTATCTGTGTGCATTTTAAATCAAGCCAGCCTCAGATGCTAGTGATTTGCAGATTATTATCTTTTCTACAAAAGCAAGAAAAGACTCTCCTTGGCTCACACATTAGCATGACCTCTGTGTCCCAGCAGAGCTCAGCATGTTTTAGTTGTTCTAATAAAGTAGTCTCCTCACAGTAAAGTTACAGATTGTTTTTTAATATACTAGAGTCTGGAACTCCTATGAAATTTGATTCTCTGCCATGAGTTCATCAGATAAAAATTTGCCTTGCATTTCCCCCCATACTTTGATCCAAATTCTGGCATAATTTCATAGTAACTAGTATTTGAGGTGGGAGTAGCCACGGATGATGATGCTATAAAAATTTCACATGGCTGGCGGATTATGACCCAGAAGATTTTTCTGTGCATGCAAAAAGATTAAAACAATCTGGGCAGCTATCTTAATACGTTTTCCTTGCAAGGAGAGGCTGGAAGCGTGCAAGCATCTCTCTGGCTGTGCAAGCCTGCGAGGAGTGCCAGCAGTGCTGGGGAATGGATGTGCTCTGGCTTTTACGACATTGCATCGTATGGTGGAAGAGACAAGACTGGATTTGGAGTCCAGCTCTGCTGCTTATTAACTGTTTGATTTTCAGCAAGTGGCTTAATCTTTCTGCATTTCAGATTTTTAATCTCTAAAATAGGGCCAACAGTCCACGGAGCTATAGGGTTTTGGTGAGATAATAAACATAATCCTAATAGCAACATGTTTGACCCATAGGCACTCATTTGCCCAGAAATCATTGAGGAAAGGGAGTGAGAGGATGAAGTCCCTTGCCCCCCTTGATCTCTAGTGGTTCAGGTCTGTGATCCCTTCCCTACAGTTCCTTGGTGGGCTCACGGAGAGACCGAGCCCCAGTTGCCTGCTGTATTACAAGCAAAGGACTGTGAAAAACAGAGTAAGTGAGGCTAGGTTGCTGAGTCAGAGTGGCCTATGGTGGACTGATTGTGTGGAGAAGAAATAGGATGGAGAGAAGATGCAAAGAAGCAAGAATGAAAGAGGGAAGTGCAGAAAATGATGAGATGGTTGTTACATAGGAGTGATGATGTTTATATAAAGGGAGGAGAAGGAAATAGAAGACTGTGATGACCAAGAGGAGGAGAGCACACAGAGAGCCCTTCCTACAGACTTGGTGAAGGATTTGGTGGGATTTAAGGGAAGAACTTAGAATGCCTTCATTAGAGCATTAATGCCTTCAAATTTAGGGAGATCGGTAAGATGATATGGGGAAGAATAACAAAGGGCTGATTTTGAATGTAAATCTATAAAAGTGAACAAGCCACTTTGGCAGTATGGGACAATTGGCTTTACTTTTGATATCTGTAAAAACAGTATGAATTTAAATTTACGGGAGTCTGGATAATCCCAGGGCTCTAGATAGGCAGGTACTGGTATTACACCTAAGTTTATGTTTTCATAGGGAGAAGTTGATATGACATGATTGCTGCGTGTAAAAGGGAGACCACCATTGTTGTTGTTGTTTTTTAAAAGATTTTATTTATTTATTTATTTGACAGAAAGAGAGAGAGCACACAAGCAAGGGGGGAGCAGGAGAGGGAGAAGCCGGCTCCCACTGAGCAGGGAGCCCGATGCGGGACTCGATCCTAGGGTCCTGGAATTATGACCTGAGCTGAAAGCAGATGCTTAACCGACTGAGCCACCCAGGCGCCCCATGGGAGATCACCTTTGTAATAGCTGATCCAGGTCAGGGAGCCATCCTGTCAAGGCCCAAACAGCTGCTGCATTTGAGAGAAGACAAAAATGTGCAAGAAAGTCTCAGTGATGATGCAAGTGCACAAAATCTAGATGCAGTCAGACCTGGAATGTTTAGATTTTATAGCTCTATGCTTACCGCCACAAAACATATTTTATTATTATTTTGTTTTATAAAACGTATTATGTTACTGAAATTTCCGTAAGAAAAATCAAACTGTGAAGGCAATACTCTTTAGATACTAACTTCCTTTTCCTCATTGAAACAGTTGTTTTCATAAAGCAGGGGTTTCTTTTGTTCCACCATGTGGGGTGGGAACTCCCCTCCTTCCACTCTCAACAGTGACTTGCCCCTTCCAGAGCCATGTCTAAAGCTTGCAGCTGGAGGTTGCCACGGTGATGGTCAACCCCTTCAGTGCTGCCTCTGCCAAAATAGCCCTGTGCCAGTCATTGAGCATCTACCTGGCAGAAGGGGCAGAGGTTGTTTGGAGGAAACATAGCCATCCCTTTAAAGCTGCAGACCAGAAACCTTCATCACTTCCACTCAGCTCTAACTGGGGAAACCTAGTCCCATGAATATAGCTAGCTGCTGGGCAGCTGGGAAATGTAGTTCCTGGCAGGGTAGCCATTTCCCATTGACATCCCTCTTACTGTGAAAGAGGAGAGTGAATGTTGGTGGGGAGCTCTTTCTACCACATCGCATGTGGCCAAATACATTCAGATCCACATGTTAAAACCATTGTGATGGCTGAACAAAACACATCCATGGGTAGCATCTACCCATGGATAGCTAATGTTTTATTTCTGCTTTAGACATACTGATAATAATTCATTCCAGGGTTAAGAAATTATGGTACATCCATATTATGGAAACTTAAGAAGCAGTTAAAAAGAATAAGATATGTGTACTAAGTGGAAAGCCATCTGACATAAATTAAGTGAAAGAGGCACGGTGCAGAATATGCGTGTTCTTAAATGTATAGGCAGATTTTGGAAGGATACTTAGGAAAGTGGTAATAGTGGTTGCCTCTGGGGAAGAGAATAGGATGACTGGGGACAGGAGTGAGAGAGAAACTTACTTCTTATTGAATACCCACTTGTATCTTTTTAATTTTGCCTCAAGTGCAGATATTATAAAAATTTTGCTTTTCACTCTATAGCCACAGTGACCAGATAGTACCTGAGAGTACCAGAAATGTCCTTCCCTGGCCCAGTTTACCTGTCTCAGATTTGCCTACCATACTATGTCCAGGGTATTTTTATGACCAGTCTGCTGCCACTTTGTAGAATGCAGCTAAAATGACAGAAGCATTTTAGAACATTCTTTAAGACTCTGATATGTCCTTCGATTCCTCTTCAGTGCCCTTCCAATATTGAGGAATAGTTAAGAGGACTTCCCATAGTCTCCATTGTGAGATGTACAGATGGGCAAAGTGTGATAAGGGCTCTGTCTTAATTTGGAAGGGGATTGTATTTTTTAGTTGGCCAGCTGAGAAGAGTCTGTCTGGGTTTTTCTACAAATTGATATTTCTTTCTGCAACTTGAGAAATACGTAAACCCTTTGGGAATAAGAGATACAACATCTCTTACCAAATTTAACCTTTCAAGTTCTCTAAAGGATGAATTTGCTCACACAAACGGCTTCGACCTTACAGATTTCCTTATTGTATCATTCCTGTGAGTGCTACTTGTTCCCTTTTAAAATCCAGTAGGATTATGGGATTCCTGCTCCACCCCCAAACTTTTGGGTCCACAGTACACAGCCAGCTAAGGGTTCAGTTTGGCAGTCTGGACAGTTTTTTTTTTTTTTTAAGATTTTATTTATTTATCAGAGAGAGAGACAGAGGCAGGCAGAGGGAGAAGCAGGCTCCTTGCTGAGCAAGGAGCCCAATGTGGGACTCGATCCCAGGATCCTGGGATCATGACCTGAGCCGAAGGCAGACGCTTAACTGACTGAGCCACCCAGCGTCCCAGTTTTTTTTTTTTTAAATGAAAGCTTTATTGAGGTAAAATCCACACACTATAAAATTTGCCCTTTTAAAGTATATAGTTCAGTGGCTTGTAGTATATTCATACTGTTGTGCAACCACTAGCATTATCCAATTTTAGGACATTTTCCTCACCCCAAAAAGAAACCCCATACTCATTAGAAGTCCTTCTTCATTCCCCTGTCCTCTCTCACCAGCTGTTGGCAACCTCTAGCCTCCTTTCAGTTTCCGTGAATTTGCCTATTCTGGACATTCCATATTAATGGCATCCCACAATATATGGTCTTTTGTAACTGGCTTCTTTCACTTAGTATAATGTTTGCAAGGTGTATCCATGTTGTAGCATGTAGGAGTACTTCATTCCTTTTATGGATGAATAATATTACATTGTAGGAATATGACACATTTTATTTATCCATTTATCACTTCATGGATACACATGGGAGTGGAAGTTCCGGGTTGTATGGTAACTCTAAGTTGGACATCTTGAGGAACTACCAAAGTGGCTGCACCAGTTTACCATCCAGTGTGTGAGGACTGCAGTTTCTCACTCTTGAAGCACTTGTTATTGCCCATCCTTTTTATTTTAGTCATCCTAGTAGGTATGAAATGGTATCTTATCATGGTTTTGATTTGCATTTTCTTTTTTTAAATTATTTTAAAGTAATCTCTGTACCCAATGTGGGGCTCAAACCCATGACCCTGAGATCAAGAGTCAGATGGTCTTCCAACTGAGCTAGCCAGACGCCCCTTGATTTGCATTTTATGGTGACTAATGATGTTGAACATCTTTTCATGTGCCTATTGGCCATATTTATGTCATTTTTGGAGAAATGTCTGTTCAAAATCTTTGCCCAGTTTAAAATTGGGCTATTTGTCTCTTATTGTTGAATTGTAAGGGTTATTTATATATTCTGGATACAAGTCCCTTTTCACATACATGATTTAAAAATATTTTCTCTCATTTTGTGGGTTGTCCTTTCAACATTTTTAATGGTATCCTTTGAAGTGCAGAAGCTTTTAATTTTGTCCTTTTGGTGTCATATCTAAGAAATCATTGCCTAACTCAAGGCCACAAACACGTACTCCTCTTTTCTTCTAAGATATTTATATTTTTAGCTCTTACATTTAGGTCTGTGATCCATTTTGAGTTGATTTTTTTGTATGTGGTGTGAGGTAGGGGTTCAATTTTTTTTTTTTTTTTTTGCATGTGGCTATCCAGTTGTCCCAGTACCATTTGTTGAGAAAATATTATTCCCTGTTTAATTTTCCTGGCACCCTTATTAAAAATCAAGTGACCATAAACATAAAGGCTTATTTCTGGATTCTCAGTTCTATTCCATTGATATTAATATATCTATCCTTGTGCTAGCACCATACTGTTGTGATTGTTGCAGAATTGTAATACATTTTGCAGTTGGGAGGTGTGAGTCTGCTCACTTTCTTCTTCTTTTCTTTACTTTTTTTTTTTTAAAGATTTATTTATTTGAGAGAGAGAGAGGGTGCGAGCGCACAGGATGGGGAGGGGCAGAGGGAGAGGGACAGAGAGAATCTCAAGCAGACTCCCCAGTGAGCACGGAGCCTGACGTGGGGCTTGATCTCAAGACCCTAAGATCATGACCTGAGCCGAAATCAAGGGTCAGATACATAACTGACTGAGCCACCCAGGTGCCTCTCTTCTTTTTCAAGATTGTTTTGGTTATTCTGGATCCCTCGCATTTCCATATGAAATTTAGGATCAGGTTGTCAATTTCTATTTTTTAAAAAAAAGGCAACTGGGAGTTTGGTAGGGATTGCGTTGACTCTGTAAATCAGTTTGGTTAGTATTGCCATCTCAACAGTCTTTTTTCCCAAACTTTATAATGACGCTAATGGACAAATAAAAATTGTACATATTTATGGTGTACAACATGATGTTTTCCATCTTAACAATATTAAATCTTCCAATCCATGAACACAGGATGTATTTCCGTTTATTTAAGTCTTTAATTTCTTTCAACAATATTTTCTAGTTTTCACAAAGAGGTTTTACACTTGTAAAAATTTATTCTTAAGTGTTTTGTTTATTTTGATGTTAGCCTAAAGGGAATTGTTTTCTTAATTTCATTTTTGCAGTCTTCATTGCTGGTGTATAGAAATATAATTGGTTTTTATGTATTGATCTATCTTGTAACCTTGTTGAACTTGTCTGTTAGTTGTCTGGACACATCTTATCCTTAACTTAGATAATGAGTTTGGAAGCATACTCATTATTGGACTTCTAACTGCTTCACTAATCATGCAGCTACCACAAATCATGGAGGGAATCCCTTTTAGTGTTTGGAGGACATTTAAAGAATCATTACTGACTGCTAGCATCCAGCTGTACTTTTTCTCTCATATGTGAAACCAGTTGATCTAGTTCCTTTATAAGTAGTATATTTTTTTAAAAAAGATTTTATTTATTTATGTGAAAGAAAGTGAGAGAGAACGCGTGATGGGGAGGGGGAAAGAGAGTGAGAAGCAGACTCCCTGCTGAGCAGGGAGCCCGATGAAGGTCTCGATCCCAGGACCTGGAGATCATGACCTGAGCTGAAGGCAGACGCTTAACCGACTGAGCCACCCAGGTCACCTGAGTAGTATATTCTTTACCTGTAAGTATGCAGTGGCTACTCTGTCCCAAGCCAAGTTTCCCTATTTGTTAGAGTTGTTTTTAGGCTCTTTATTAACACCTAGCACTAGATACATAGTGATGATGGCTGATTTGAATTTGAGGCTTACTTTGTACAGAGGACACATTTAAAGCAGTTTCCATGCATTATCTCTTATCCTTACAATAACCCTAATGAGGTAGGTGCTGTTGTATCCCCACTTTAGAGATATAGAAATTGAGGTGCAGAAGTTAATTTGGCTAAGGTCGTGGAGCTAGTAGATGGTGGTCCTGGGCTTGCCTACACTCCACTGCTTTAAGAAGGGGCAAGTATTTCTCTTCTCTCGACCCCACTTGAGTCTCCCAACTTGTCCATTTTGCCAGATATTTGGTAGTCTTGTCTCTGTTCAGCTGCCTATGCTGGACGCTGAATTCTTTTTTTTTTTTCCTTAATTAAGTAGGCTCCACACCTAGCATGGAGCCCAATGTATGGCTTGAACTCACAACCCTGAGATCAAGACCTGAGTTTGAGATAAAGAGTCAGACGCTTAACCGACTGAGAGACCCAGGTGCCCCTGGATGTTGAATTCTTAAGAAGTGCACAGTGCTGTTATTTCTGTTGGTTGCAGCCCTTATCCTCCTTCAGGACTGAGATTCATCTCCACACCTGGGCAGTTGGCTGTCACGACAGTCATTTGTCTTTAAAGGGCCAAGGAATTCTTTCTAGCTTTCTACATCTGAATCCTTGCTTTCAGGCCTGATCTTATTTGTGGTAGGGGCCTATAGTTAGAAGTAACACATTCAGAATTTGTAGTGACAGAGCATTGAGGTTTCCTTCTGAGCTTCTCAGTAGTTGAAGGATAAAAGGTGTTGTCTGCCGTATAGTGTCACTCGGTCATGAGATTTGAAATCTAGAAGTTCATTTAAACCTGGAGAAGTATATTTGAGCTGTTGGGCTAGATGAACATTTTCAGAGGTGAAAATACAGTGCTGGTATTTCCAAGCTTGTCTGTGCCAGTACTCAGTGTGTTCATCTAGATATGTGCCAGGCTCCATCTTTGGGAGGTATGCTTACAGTGTGCTGTCTGTCCTTGGCTTCTTTTTGCTGTTTCCTGTTCCTTTCTCTATTTATAGGGTTTTTTTCTTTTCTAATAGTTACGTGAAAGTTTCTATACTAGCATAGTGCTATGATTTGTGCCACTAGAAGGTTTACAAAGGCTTGCCAAGGTGAGGGTACAGCTAGTCCTGCTATTAGACAGGGTGTATTCTCTTTTCTATCCACTCTCTGGCTTTATAGCTTTCCCTGGCTGGCTGAGTGCTTGAACAAGGGACTGTGGGAAAGAATAGGACTAGAATCTCAGGAGGATGCAGTGGGAAATGTTGGTATAATCTTTATTTTTTATTTTTTTTTTAAGATTTTATTTATTTATTTGACAGAGAGAGAGACAGCTAGAGAGGGAACACAAGCAGGGGGAGTGGGAGAGGAAGAAGCAGGCTTCCCGTGGAGCAGGGAGCCCGATGCGGGGCTTGATCCCAGGACCCTAGGATCATGACCTAAGCCGAAGGCAGATGCTTAACGACTGAGCCACCCAGGCGCCCCGGTATAATCTTTATTTTTAAAATGCTTATAAAACTCATTTGAGTAGGGGCGCCTGGGTAGCGCAGTTGGTTAAGCGTCTGACTCTTGGTTTTGGTTCAGGTCATGATCTCAGGGTCATGAGACTGAGCCCTGCATTGGGCTCCATGCTCAGCATGGAGTCTGAGTTTCTCTCTCCTTCTGCCCCTCTACCTGCCGCCCCCACACTCTCTCTTTGCTCTCTCTCTAAAATAAAAAAAACTCATTTGAGTAATAGACAAATACTTTCTTCTGTGTAAAATTCAAACATTACAAATCTGTTCCTTAACCTCATTTCCACCAAGCCCAGTATCCTCCCCAGGGAAGGTATCCTGACATTTTCTAGTCCATTTATAACATCAATTCCATGTTTTTTGTCTTTAAAATAATTGGCATCACATTGTACATGTTTCCCCTGTGCTTTTTCACAATTTGTTATTTCTTAGAGATCTATCCATGTCAGTACTGATAATTTTGTCATTCTTTTATATACATTCTATATACTGGCTACTTTGTTAAAAACTGTATTATGGAAAACTTCAAATTTATGTAAAAGTAGAAAATCTCCATCCCCAGATCAAATGCCAGATATTATGTAATTTCATACATACTTTATATGTATCTCTAATAGGTAAGGCCTTTTTAAAATAACTTAATCACTAAACCTTTTCTTTTGTATTTCTTACAAACTGGTAGGTGGATCTAGGTTTGATTAGATTCACATTCTATTTTTTTTTAATATTTTATTTATTTGACAGAGAGAGAGAGAGCGAGAGCAGGGACACAAGCAGGGGGAGTGGGAGAGGGAGAAGCAGGCTTCCCGCCGAGCAGGGAGCCCGACGCAGGGCTCGATCCCAGGACCCTGGGATCATGACCTGAGCCGAAGGCAGCTGCTTAACCGACTGAGCCACCCAGGCGCCCCGAATCACATTCTATTTTTTTAGATTTTATTTATTTATTTGACAGAGAGAGAGAGAGAGAGCGCACAAGTAGGCAGAGAGGCAGGCAGAGGGAGAGGGAGAAACAGACTCTCCACTGAGCAGGGAGCCCGACGTGGGGCTCGATCCCAGGACCCTGGGATCATGACCTGAGCCGAAGGCAGCCGCTTAACCGACTGAGCCACCCAGGCTCCCCATCACATTCTATTTTTAACAAGAGTAGTTCCTAGTGATGCTGTGTATTTTCTACTGCATCACATTAGGAGGTCTCTGATGTCTAATGACTCCATTTTTGTGATGTTTGATTTATCAATGGGTTCATGAAGTATTAGCTTGATTCATCCGTTATTATAGAGATCCCCAACAGCCTTTCAGATAATCATTTTATCAGGTATTGATCCTCATTGCCTACATCCAGTGGTGTGTTGATAAATGTTTAACTGGCTATTTACCAATTTTTATGGTATAAACATTCCTGCCACAGCCAATTTTATTCTTACTGATGTCTTACGAAATGTGGGGTTGGAACTTATGTATACGGTTGGCTCTCATAAGCTGGTATGAGCTATTCTCAGCAAACTACTGCTTAGATCCATTGTTTCATTGGTAGTTGCAAAATGGTGATACTCTCATTTCTTTTACCTTTATTAATTTGGGTCTTAGTTTATTTAACCATTTATCTATTGTTAGACGTTTTGCTTATGACTGTTACAAAACTTGTGAGCTGAAGAATACCATAAAACACTACAATTCTTGGGGTGCCTGGGTGACCCGGTTAAACATCTGATTCTTTTTTTTTTTTTATGTTATGTTAATCACCATACATTACATCATTAGTTTTTGATGTAGTGTTCCATGATTCATGATTTCGGCTCAGGTCATGATCTCAGGGTCGTGAGATCAAGCCTCATGTTGGGCCCCATGCCCAGCTTAAGATTTTTTCTCTCCTTCTTCTCCCCCCCCCCCCCCCGCCCACTTGCATATGCTTTCTCTCTCTCTCTCTCTAAAAAAAAAAAACACAACAAAAAAAGCAATACAATTCTCAGTGTATGCATTTGAGCTTAGAGAGTTACATGAAAACTGAAATAGACTTCAATAATGGTGACCAGCAAAAGTGTCTTATCATTTAACCAATATTTATTGAACACTTACTGTGTACTATGTACTGTGGAGAATTGTAAGAGGAATATCGATATGGCCCCACATTCTGCCAGTCAGTATTATAGTTACATGTGAGAAGGGTGCTGAGTCTGGGTGGTTTCTAACTAGGATGATCTGTAGATATGTTGGAGTGGTTGTACAGGCTGTTGAGCTAGCCTTTGAAGGATGGGTATAATTTTTGCAGCCAAATTCTGCTGATTTTTCTTTGATATCTGCCTTGGTTCACTTCTTATTACCAGTTGCCTTGGAGACTACTATATAATCTCCAGTCTGGTTTGCTTGCTTCGTTCTTTCCGTCATAGTGCAACAGGATTAATTGTGTTAAGTTCAGCCATGATGTCACTTCCTTATTTAAAACTTCTCAGGTCTTTCTATGTAAACACCAAATTGCCGTAACAGCTAGACCTAAAGCCATGAGAACACATGAATTCAGTAAGGGACAAGCACCATGGCCTGGAATGCTCAGGGAGGAGTATATTTCAGGAAGAAGTAGAGACCAGAAGTCTTAAGGTTTGCTACTGATCAATAAGAATGGGGACTCGGGGAGAAGGAGTTTGCAAACTATGTTCCTAGGAAGTCTTAGAACAGTTCATTGGAGTGGTAGGGTTAATCCAGATTGCAAAAGGTGGGGTGATTGAGAAACTTTGATGTGGAGTAGTTGTCATGACAAACTCATTTTGAAGTGTTTCAGACTTAGATGTTGGTTTGACTATATGTCATGGTGGAAAAGAGACCCTCCCAAGATAATAGAATCTTTTTCCAAGTTGCCTGCCTGCCTTCCGCCCAAGACACACACACACATACACGTTTTTAACCAACCTAAGGAGTTTCATGGTAAAATGATTAGGAGAAATGCATTCATATAAAAGTAATATGAGAAATGAAACTTGACCTTTACCAAGGTTAATTCTCATGTGTTTTTGTTGCTTAACTCTGCCCGTATCTCTGTCTGGGACCTCGTTAACCTGTGGTACAAGAAGAAGGAGTTACTGGAAAAAACTGGCAAATAAATTCTAGAATCATAGAGTGTCAGTGTAAAAGACAACTTACATGTCATCTTGGCCACCTCTCACATATTACAGGTGATGAGACTGAGATCCAGAAAATGTAATTGCTTTGTTCTCCATGAGAATCCTCTTTGTTCAGGTTTTTTTTTTTTTAACTATTTTTATTTATTTATTTGACAGAGAGAGAGAGAGTACAAGCAGGTGGAATAGCAGGCAGAGGGAGAGGGAGAAGCAGGCTCCCTGCAGAGCAAGGAGCCCGACGCGGGACTCGATCCCAGGACCCTGGGGTCATGACCTGAGCCGAAGGCAGTCGCTCAACCAACTGAGCCACCCAGGCGCCCTTTTTGTTCAAGTTTTTGTTGCAACAGATTTGGTGTTGGAGAAGGCAATCTATATTAATTTAATTTGGGGGGGCACACCTTACTATTTTTCTATAGGTAATAATTCATCTAAAGTTGAAAGCTATATTAAAGAATAGATATGGTGCCCAATATGCAAGAAAGTAATATTGTTTTCTTTTTTCTTTTTTTTTTTTTTAAAGATTTTATTTATTTATTTGACAGAGAGAGACACAGTGAGAGAGGGAGCAGGGAGCACAAGCAGGGAGACTGGGAGAGGGAGAAGCAGGCCTCCTGCTGAGCAGGGAGCCCGATGCGGGGCTCGATCCCAGGACCCTGGGATCATGACCCAAGCCGAAGGCAGACGCTCAACAACTGAGCCACCCAGGTGCCCCTCCTGTGTTTTCTTTTATGTGATTTACAGTGTTGAGCCAATTTCCCCAAGGTTCTTTAGGGAGACAGGAAAGAAAGTTTTGCCTTCATAAATAGTTGGAGATCTTAGGAATTTCTTTTTTTGATGATCAAAAATTGTTATTAATATAAATTGTTATTATCAGATTGTTATGTTAAGTATGTATAAAAAAAGGAAAGGAACAGTATACTGAATCCCTGGCCTCAACTATGATCAACTATGGCCCATTTTGTTTTATCTGTGTTCCCTCTCCCATATGACTAATTATACTTTTATCCCCAACCTTAGCTTGAAAAAAAAACTATTGAGGTATAATTTTCAGACCATAAAGTTCATCCATTTTAAGTGTACAACTCAGTGATTTCCAGTAAATTTATCAAATTGTGCTGTTACCATAATCCAGTTTCAGAACCTTTTCAGCACCCCAATAGTATGCCTCATGCCTGTTTACAGTCAATCCCCACGCCCAGCCCCAGACAACCAGTAATCTACCTCCTTCCTGTTTCTATAGATTTGCCTTTTCTGGACATTTCCTATAAATGAAATCATACAAAATATGGGTCTTTTGTGTCTGGTTTTCTATACTTTGATGTTTTCGAGGTTCATCTAAATTGTAGCATGTATCAGTATTTCATTTTTTTTATTGTAGAGTAGTGTTCCATTGTATGGATGTACCACTTTTGTCTCTCCATTCTTCAGTTTCATGGACATCTGAGTTTTTTTATACTTTTTGCCTGTTAGGAATAATGCTACCATGAACACTTGCATACAAGTCTTTGTGGGACATATGTTTTCATTTCTCTTGGCACAGGACCTACGAGTGGAATTACAGGGTGTATGGTAATTTAAAAAGCTGCCAAACTGTTTTCTAAAGTGTCCATACTATCTCACATTTCCAGCAGCAATGTGCAAGGGTTACTGTTTCTTCCCATTTTTACCAATGCTTACTATTTTTTTTTTTTTAATTACAGCTGTCCTGCTGGGTGTGATGTGGTATTTAGTTGTGGTTTTGATTTGTTTCCCTGATGACTAATGATATTGAACATCTTTTCATGTGCTTATTAATGATTCCTATGTCTTCTTTGGTGAAATGTCTACTGAAATCATTTGCCCATATTTAAATTGGGTGTTTGTCTTTTTATTGTTGAGTTATATATTCTGGAGTTCTTTGTATATTCTGGATATAAGGCCTTTATCAGATGTGTAATTTGCAAATATTTCCTTGCCATTCTGTGACTTGTCTTTCCATTTTCTTAATGGAGTATTTTGAAGCAAAAAAGTTTTGCATTTCGATGAAGTACAGTTTATAAATTCTTTCCTGTTTAGATTGTGCTTTTGGTGTCATATCTAAGGAATCTTTGCCTAACCTAATGTCTTGGAGTTTTTCTATTATTTATTTCTAAAAATACTACAATACACTTATATTCATATCTCTAATCCATTTTGATTTAATTTTTGTTTGTAGTGTGAGCTAAGGGTCTAAATTCATTTTTTTGTATGTGGATATCCAGTTGTTTCAGCACTACTTGTTGAAAAATACTCTCTTTTCCCTATTGAGTTGCCATGGCACCTTTGTTGAAAATCACTTGACTGTAAATATAAGGGTTTATTGCTGGACTCTCTGTTCTGTTTGTTGATCTATATGTCCTTATGGCAGTACTACACTGAATATATTTTTTAAAGATTTTATTTATTTATTTGAGAGAGAGAATGAGAGAGAGAGCACATGAGAGGGAGGAGGGTCAGAGGGAGAAGCAGGCTCCCCGCTGAGCAGGGAGCCCGACGCGGGACTCGATCCCAGGACTTCAGGATCATGACCTGAGCTGAAGGCAGTCGCCTAACCAACTGAGCCACCCAGGCGCCCCTACACTGATTATTTTTTAAAGCCAGGGAGTCATGTGTAGTCTTGTGAAAAGGTAATCACATGACTTAGAAGGCTAAATATTTGCTACAGTGGCACATTTTAAGATAGTGTCTAGCATCTTACTTATTTGAGTATGTGGCATGTAGCATATTCAGAAGCATCATTTTAGTTCCTTGAAGTTGCATAGTTTTCTTTACTTTCAACCTTCTGACATGCTTATTCCTGGACATACAATAACACCTGTCCAGCTGTTTATCCCCTATCTCAGTGCCCTTTTCCATTACCTGTCCTGTAGGTTCAAAATGTGATACTGATTGCTGCCTCATAGTAGCTTTGGTGATGTCATTTTACTTCTCCAGGCCTTAATTTTCTCATCTGTGAAGTGGAAGAATTGAATTTGATCTCATTACTTTTCCAAACTCAGTCATTAATATTTTCCCTGGTGAACAATTCCAAGTCATGTGTAAGTTCCTATCTTTTAACTGGTGAAAAGTAATTGTTGTGTTTAACAGAGAATTTAACGAGCTTGTATGTTTGGGCGGAAGTGGGCTGTTATCAGGGGATCAAAGCAGCTCTTGTTGGAAGAGTACTCCTGGCAAACATTTTGTCATATTCGTAGGTGTATATGACATATGAACCCATCACTATGTGTAACTGGGTGATTAGGAGATAGGCATAGGCTCACACATGCTTTTGTGATTAGTAAGGAAAGAAAGTACATTTTCTATTACAAAGAAATAGCCATTTTAATGAACTTGCCAAGAAGAAGAATGGTCCTCACTGATGAAATCCTTGAAGCTTTGCATATGGCTAACTCTCTACTTGATTGATGCTTAAAAGTGCAGGTCCCACTGGCAGGCTCCTTTCAACATTTTCCATCCTTTAAGTGTTTTTTTTTTTCCTTTGGCATTTGAATGGTTTTATTTTCTTCATAAAATATTCCTAGTTTGGGGGGGGATGGGAGACCTTTTCACAGCTGAAGTTATTCCAAGTGTCTCTCCCCCGAAGAATTGGCTTTCTGTTCCTTGCAGCTTTCAATTGCCACATTTGCTGCTTTATTTCTACTTAGTAATTTGGAACATGTTTTCATTAAATCATTGATTTGGGGCTTTGTAAAAATCTGAGGGAAATTAGTAAATAGTAACATATATGGGTAATATTTTGTCTGGAAATTTCTAAGCATAATAAAATAAAAGGATAAAAAAATTTAGAGGTTAAAGTTTTGGATGAAGATACCGGGAACCTGAGATTCAGCAGATCAGTGCTAGAAAATGCACATCTTTCAACAAATTTAATAAACATTAGTAATTACTACTGTGTTTTCTGAGTTTAGGATTAAATGGCAGTTTCTTTCATGAACTTTTAAATCTGGTTTTCAGGATTTGGGTATCTATTATTTTTTCCCTGGTTACACTTACAGAATTTTCTGATTTGACAAAACCTTGCTGGTATCTGGTATTCTACCTTATTAACTGTGAGACTTCAGGAATAAACCTACAGTAGCTTCACATGTATGGTATAGCTTTTAATATATGCATCAAAAGTGTTCTCCTCCCCTCTTCTTTCCTTCTCTTCCCTTCTGGGAAAGCAGGTGTTACTGTTAACAGGTATGTTGTCATCTTTTGCATGTGTATGCTAGATTACTCAGCCAAAGTATTTTTTCAGTTTCACTTTGCATGAAGGTATACTTTTTCTCTCTTTTTAATTTTTATTTTTTATAGATTTTATTTATTTATTTGACAGAGTAAGTACAAGCAGGAGGAGCGGCAGGGAGAGGGAGAAGCAGACTCCCCACTGAGCAGGGAGCCCAATGTGGGGCTCAATCCCAAGACCCTGAGATCATGACCTGAGCCAAAGGGCAGACGCTTCATTGACTGAGCCACCCAGGCGCCCCTTTCTCTTTTTTAAATTGATAAGAGCATGCCAGATAAAATATTTGAATCCAATTTAAGATCATGAATGAAACTATTATAAGAGGAGATATTTTACTAAATTCAGTTCCAGTTATTCATCCACCATGTGAATACTTAATACACACAAGGCAGTGTGTTTAGGTGCTCTGGGAGATAAAAAGGTGAATCAGACATAAACTTGGTAGAATGAAGCTAGATTAGTATCACCTACTGTTAAAGGAAATGAACGTGGGGTCATGAACATATAGAAGAGATTTTTCAGCAGGAACCAAATAAGGAAAGATGTATGAGCTAATGCCTTTTTTTTTTTTTTTTTTTTTTATTGAGGGAAGGGAGCAGCTAAGGGAAAACCCGAGGCTTGACTCTGCCTGCCTCCTTCTAGAAGCCATGTGTGTGAGTAGGTTTCTTACTGAAACTCCAAATCTGGAGTGAAGTGAAGTGAGTGGGTACTCTTAGTTTTACCTTCTCTTGACTGAGGGTCAGTGGACATGACTTCTGGAAAGAGAGGGAAAAAGCTGGAAAAGTGAATAATCACAGCTGATGCCCTGATACGGTGGAGGGGAAGGGCCAGGGCTCCATGCTGAACTGAGGGAATAAACTGAAGTTTGGGAAGTACCTCCAAGACCATTGATATACCTCAAGACTTGAGAGAATACACTCTGCTACAAAATTGTTTATATCCTTTTGGTATTCACATTTCAAAATAACGTATTTGTATGCGGGGCACCTGGGTGGCTCAGTCGTTAAGCGTCTGCCTTCGGCTCCGGTCATGATCCCAGGGTCCTGGGATCGAGCCCCACATCAGGCTCCCTGCTCAGTGGGAGGCCTGCTTCTCCCTCTCCCACTCCCCCTGCTTGTGTTCCCTCTTTCGCTGTGTTTCTCTCTGTCAAATAAATAAAATCTTTAAACAAAACAAAACAAAATAACGTATTTGTATAACCTCTTGTTGACTTTTCAGTTTTAGTCATCATCTGCTGCCTTCCCCTATCTAGCAACTTTTCTCCTCTTTCACCCTCTCAGTACAGTTAGAGTAGAATTTTGGTTAGATCAGTATTTAGTGTTTATATTATTCTTATGGTTATGTAAGCCATATAGTAAATTATTTACTTTTCTTGTGCAGATTTTTGTTGGCCTTGGAGTGCATAATCAGCTTATTTCTTTTCAATGTACTTGCCCCTGAAGCAACTGTAGACTCCCTCAATTTTCTAAAGTTCCTCTTATGAAATTCTGACACAGGTATTAGTTTCATCTGTTTGAAGAAATGTAGAGTGATTGTCTTCTATGCCTGCTACATAATTTTCATCATGGCATCTCCCTTCTCTGTCATCCAACGATTCTCTTCTTTTTCCATGTTGGAGCTCCTTTATCCTATGCCTTGCTCTTTTTTGGTTTAATCTCTTGCTTTGGTAGAACACATCCTTGAGTAGCTTTTTTGGAAAGGGTACATAGAGCTCAATACAAGCCCCTGAATGTCTAAAAATACCTTTAATTGAGCCATCGTGCAGGCTGCTCATTTGTATATTAAACCATCGGTTGGAAGTCAGTTTTCTTCAGAATTTTCATGACATTGGGGCGCCTGGGTGGCTCAGTTGGTTAAGCGACTGCCTTCGGCTCAGGTCATGATCCTGGAGTCCCGGGATCGAGTCCCGCATCGGACTCCCTGCTCAGCGGGGAGTCTGCTTCTCCCTCTGACCCTCCCCCATCTCAAGCTCTCTCTCTCATTCTCTCTCTCAAATAAATAAATAAATAAAATCTTAAAAAAAAAAAAAAAGAATTTTCATGACATTGCTCCAATGAATTCTAGCTTTCAGTGGTATATTAAAAATCTAAAGCTGTTTGGACTCTTGATCCTTTGGATGTGGCCTGCCCTCCTCTTCCACCCCCTGCTGGAAACTTGTAGAATCTTCAAACTCCAGTATTTTGAAATTTCGTTTTGATGTGCCTTGCCATGGGTCTGTTTTTTTCCATTGTTCTGGGTACTCAGTGGGCTCTTTTAATTTAGAAGGTCCTGTTCTTCATTTCTGGGTAGTTTTCTTGGACTATGTGATTTTTTTCCCCTGCTATTTTCTCTCTTTTGGTGGAACTTTTATTTGGATATTATCCTACTTTTTTAAAGATCTCCTTAGATTGGGGTGCCTCGGTGGCACAGTCAGTTAAGTGTCCCACTCTTGGTTTCAGCTCAGGTTGTGATCTCAGCGTTGTGGGATTGAGCCCCACATTGGGCTCTGTGCTCAGCGTGGAGTCTGCTTGGGACTCTCTCTCCTTTTCCCTCTGCCTCTCCCCTCTGCAGTCACGTGTGCGTGCTCTCTCTCTCTCTCTCTCACTCTCAGATAAATAAATCCTTAAAAAAAGATCTCCTTAGATTATCTTTGAACCTTTCTATTAAGCTTTCCTTTCCTGCTATCATGTTTTTAATTTCCAGGTGCTCTTTTTAATTATTTGACTGTTCTTTTTTTCAGTAGCATCTTGAGTATTTCATCTTTGCAAATAACATCTCTTATCTCTTACTGATGATTTCCCTGATAACTTTGAGAAATTTCACTCCTTACTCCCACCCCATTTGCTGTCTTCTCAGTAAAATAAAGCTTCATGAGGGTAGAGCTTTTTTTCCTGTTGTTTTTTTTCCATTGGTATTTTCACAGCACCTCACACAATGCCTGATACATAGTAAATGTTTAAGTAATTCTGGAATAAACTGAATGATCATTATGGTGATACTAATATACATTAAATTTTTCTCCCATTATAGATCTAATCTGTATCTTTGAGATTAACCTTTTTTATTTCTATTGCTCTGTCTTAGAAATTTTTATGCAGATATCTGATAATACTTCATCATCTGTTTCTATTTAAGAAAGGGAGTAAAAAACTGATTGGAATATATGGATAAATGGATAGGACTTGCTGTCTTGTGGGTTTCATGGTGGAATGATATGATTTGGTCATCTTGTTGGAGATCTCTTGATGTTGGTATCTAAATCTTACTTCTTGGCTGGTCCAGTTCACTGGAGCACTTCTTTTAACCTCTGGATACAAAAGTCTGAGACCAGAGAGGAAGAGGGTTGGCAGTCTCAGCATCCAGAATGTATACATTTTATACATTTACTAGATCCCCCTGTTTTCAGTATGGCCCCATGCCTTCATCTGGGCCTGATGACCTCCCTGGAGAAGAAAGATACTTCTAGCCTTTTGCTGGAGTGGGAAACATGATGAAAATATGCAGAATGTGGGAGAAAAATCTCAGGATCTAACTCCTCCTAAAGGGCTTCAATTAGTCTTTTTTTTTTTTTTTAATATGGGGATGGATCATGGTCCTGTAGTTCTTATGTTAGCTCAAACAAATATTTGTTGGACACTTACTATATCCTGAATTATCCAGGTGGAGTAGGGGTAGGGCATGGACTCTACAGGCAGAGGGGACCACAGGAGCAGGAATCCTGAAGCCAAAACCTGCATGAGGTGTAGCTGGAACCCAGTCTTCAAGGGTATTGGCAAGGTATGCCCTTCTAAAGGGTAGGAAATAAGATTCACTATTAGTTAATTTTCTTTACTTTTTATTGCTTTCTTCATTTTACCCCTACTTCCAGAGGAGTTTGATGTCATCAGTTCTTGAGAACTGGAGGGCTTCTGTGGTACACCTTGATTATTGTCTGCTTTCTTTGCTGCTCATTTAGCTATCAGCCACTCATCTATTTTCCCAGTTCCAAATTTAAGCAAGAAAATTTAAACAGTTTCTTTTCACTATTATGTTAATGAGGTAAGACTGAGATTAGTTGCAGATATTCAAGCTACTATCTAGACTCAGAAGTCTTACTATAGGACATTTAATAAAATTCAGGACAGCAGAAACTAGGAATCCTATACAGTATCAAGCCAAGCTTTTAGTTTCAAGTGATTCCAGGTTGATAAGCACCTCTGGGTTTCTGGCAGACACAGTAGAGGAGGAACCCGCTTTCCACACAGGGCCCAATTCCTACAGGTAAAGTTCCAAGGGATGTGCATTCGGAGTCAGAGGTTGCCAAGCACTCTAGGAAATGGAACACAGAGAGAGCTAGTAGGAGCAGCAAAAGGGTAGTAAATACAAAGCCTGCAGATTGTGGGATTATCAGACACAGACTGTTACATAAATATGTTTAATAAGTTGAAAGAAAAGGAGATGAAGAAAATGAGCACATAGCCAAGAAATTATAAAAATGAAAAAACCATTTTGAAAACAGATCAAATAGAACCAGAAATGAAACAGTCATTGAAATAAAGATTGGATTAACAGGACATTAAGCACAGTTGAAAAGGGAATTAGTTAATGGAACAGTAGATCTTAGAAAATTATCCAGAACACAGCACAGTTGAGACAAAGAACTCCAAAAGGAGAGTTAAGAGAAAATGGCAGAAAGAATATTTGGAGAATCACTCAGAATTTCCCAGAGTGAACAGGATGCCACATGGTTCAGAAATTCTAGTGAAGATCAGTAGGTTATGAAAGAAAAAGAGGATGAAGAAATAGGCAGACTCAGTGTCAAGTTCGGTACTGCAGAGCACCTCAAAGAGATTTAAAAATCAACCAGAAAAAAGACAGACTAGTTACCAAAAAAACAATGATTCTATAGACACCTGACTTCTTGACAGCAACAATGTAAGCCAGGAGACAGCAAAATGTTATTTTTAATGTGCTGTGCAAAAATAGCTGTCCATCTAGAATCTATACCCAGTGAAATAATCTTTGAAGAATGAAGGTAAAATAAAGACTTTTCAGTCACACAAACTGACTAAGCTTGCTACAACAGACTATCCATGAAGGAAATTCTAAAGACTTCAGACAAAAGGTAAGATCATAAAAGAGGTTGTAATGGAAACTAGGAAAACTTTAAAACTGAATGAGAACATATCAAAACCTGTGACACTTGGAAGAACATTTGTAACACTGAATGCTTACATTAGAAAAGAAGAAACACAATCAGTTAAGCAAGTAATTTAAGCTAGAAAAAGAACAATAGGATAAGCCCAAAGAAAGAAAATGCAAGGAAATGAACAGACATTAATGAAGCAGAAAGCAAGCAGACAATACAGAGTTGCAGGAAAGTTGGTTTTTGAAAAGAGTAATAAAATGGACAAATGTCAGGTGAGCTCAATGAAGGGAAACTAGAGTGATGATACAAACAGTATTAGTAGAAAACAAAAGTTATGTGCACAGAGATTAAGATGAGTAGAGGAGGGCATGGGAACGTCTTTATGGCAATAAATATGGACATTTAGACAATAAATGTCTAGAAAAATATCATTTATCAAAACTGACTTAAGAATTAGAAAGTCTAAATAATCCTGTAACAGTTAAAGGAGTGAAGTCATTAAAAATCTTGTTTCAAACAAAACTCCAGGCCCAGATGGTTCTGCTGTCAAGTTTTACCTGCCGTTCAACAACAGCAGCCTATTCCAGAGTATAGATGGGGAACACTCCCCAGCCGAATGAAGCCTAACAGATAACCATATGAGAAAGGAAACTCACTTATCAGTCTCACTTATGAATATAGTTGGCAAAAATCCTAAACAGGATATTAGCCAGCTAAATCTAGCAGATATAAAAACCTGACCAAGTTGGGATTATCCTAGGTTGGCAAGGGTGTTTTAATATTTAAAATTTTATAATGTAACATCATATTAACTACTTAAAAGGGGATAAATCATACTATCATCTCAGTGGGTGGACATGCAATTTTGGTTAAAATGCATCAACAGATTATCACAAAAGTCTCAAAATAATAGGTGGAACTTTTCATAATCTGTTAAAGGGTTTCTACACAAACCTACAGCAAATACCATACCTAATGTTGAAAGAGTGAAAGCCTTCCCTTTGAGATCAAGAGAAGATAAGAATGCCCATATGATTATTATAAGTTAACTTTATAGTAGATGTTCTAGCCAGGTAAGATAAAAAACAAAAAATAGATAAAGAAATAGATAAAGGTACTTAAAAGAAGAAACCAAATTGCTGTTAATATTCATAGGTGATAGGATTTTATCCAAAAGTATATTCAGAAACACCCTCATATCATCTTTTACAAAAATAAGGCATTTTTTAAATTAAAAAATAGTAAAAATGAAATGAATCAGACATGCATGCATCTGGATGTAGGTCCTATATCTGAGTATACTAAGCAGGGACAGTGAGTCCTACAACTCAGCTGGTTGGTTTCCTGTCTCTCAGGGATCACTGTCTTTTGTTACGGGATTTCCTAGTGTCTTGAAAACTGTTGTTTTATACATTTTCCTCTCATGTCTTAAAACTTATTTCATATAAAAAACATATGTTTGTTTTGGGCTGTTTCAAATGGGAGGGTGAATCTGGTCTTTGTTATTCCCTCTTGCTGGAAGCGGAAGTTTATTTAATGGCTTGTCAATTCTTAGTCCTCTTTGATAATGGCTTATCAATTCTTAGTCCTCTTTTGTTAATAAAGGGTTATTTTAACACACACTTTGTTCCGGTGCAAGGCCTTTCCTTTAAAAGCATGTGTACATTTTTAAAATTTTGTTTTTAAAGAAGGTGGTAATTTAAAGGCCCGATCCTGAGGACCTTTAGAGTAGGGAGTGGCCCTGAGATGGATAATTCCTGAGGCTTTTGTTTTTCTGCTGCCTACATGCTTTGTTATCCAAGGCTGTTCAAGGTCTCACGACCTCTGGAGTTTTGACCCACTGATGTGTTTCATAAATTTTAATGAAAGGCAGATTGAGAGAAATCATTGATGGGCCCACATGGTTGTACCAGATCCGTGCACTGGTTCAGAATGCAAATGTCTATGAAATTACTCTTAAGTTACCTTTCTGGAAAGCCCCAGACTCCAACTTCTGGCTCGTCTGATCTAGCTAGGTCAGATCAAAAGTGATTTTCAAAAACCCTCATGTTCTTGGCACATTGCTATGATTTATTTTTAAGTCACAGAAAATTGTCCAAATATTAGCACACATACTATAGAATTGCCAATAAACTAGGTATGGTTATATAGAGCACGGTATGCTTTTTAAAGGAGTTTGTAAAGAATATGGTTTAACTTGCCAGTGTGTGACAATAAACTTATTTCTTATGTGTGATTATGAGCTTTATTTATAATTCACTAGCAGATGTTTATTTCATTTAGTTACAACTCAGACATTCTTAGCTTAACTCAAATTTTTTCTATATCTCACAAAATTAAAAAAAATTAGACTGAGACTTTTGTTCAAAACATCCTTTAAATGGAGCCAGATTATGGTAGAAACAGATTTTATTATTTCTGCTAATAAGGATCACGGCGAGAAAAGGAAATTGAGATCTTTGAAGGGTCCCTCAACATCATTTAGTCCCATCTCTTTCAGCCTCCCTGCTGTTGTCAGACCCACTGGCTTACAGGGCAGCAGAGCTGCCCATGGGGACTCTGGCTCCCTTCGTTTCTGTAGCCCACTTGCTGAGCTAATGAGTAGTGTAATGGCCAAGAGAGAGGGAGAAATATTAGAGAAACCAAAGGGCCTAGATTATTTGAAACTAAATAAGTAACATCAGAATAATGAGGGATTGACTGCCTTTCCCTTGCTGGGTTCCAGTCCTTTGATCAAAGGATGTCTTTTCCTTACTGTTTTATACTGTCTTAATCAAAACAGCCTATATAAATAATTGGATTTGGGGTAGATAGGATGAAAATGAAAAAGGGATTAGAAATAGCATGTACTCCTTTCTTTAAAATTAAGCCTTCAGATGGATTTTAATAACTTAAACATGTTAACTGCAATTGGTATTCCTAGTTAAAAAGTGGAAAGGGTATTTTGTTTTTGGTAATTCTTTTTTTTAATATTTATTTATTTTGGGGGGGAGGGGCACAGGGAGAGGGGGAGGACTACCTCAAGCAGACTCCACCCTGAATGCAGCACCTGATGTGTTTTTGGTAATTCTTAACAGCGTATGTTTTTCTTTTCAGCTACTAAGTCAGGATTGTTACCTCCACCACCTGCGCTCCCTCCAAGACCTTGTCCATCACAGGTAGGAAACAGAAGTTGATTTCTGTGAACTGTTGGGTATAGTGAAATTGTCCTGCCACTGTGCTTCCTTTGCAAGGGTTGATTGCCACAGAACTGGCTGGTCACGTTCCCAAGATGGCATCTGGACAAAGAGAGCAGAAAGTGGTTGCATTTCCTCTTATCCAGCCAGTCCCCCAGCCTCATGTAGAAAAGGGAAAGTTTCCTCAATAAGCAACCAAACAAATGCATACTGGTTTACCTTTGGCCATAGAGGGTTGCATGTCATTTTCAGATAGAGAAAGGAGTAGAAGAATGGGTATCTCTCCAATTGGGGGGTTGGGGACATGGTTTTTCTGTATAGTATGTACAGTCTGGGTGTGTATATTTTCATCAGTATTTTAGGAGCTGTGTTAATTCTCCGTAATTAATGGTCATCACCATGGTGTTAGTGCTGTGGTTTGGGCCTACAGTGCTTTCTTTATCGTTAGGATGGTATTTTCCTTTGGAACAATAAGCTGAAACAGCAGGACTTGGGAGAGTGTGTCACGAAAATCTGTTTCATTTGTGAATTAATTCTGCCTCATTTATATGTGCTACTATGGCCTTATTCATCAACACTCCTTGTAGAGTTGGAAATGAGAAGCAAGCAGCAAATCTGCAGAGTGTGGTAAAAGGCACTACAGATACTTCTTTTCAATAATTGCTGCTGAAGAGACTTCTGTCTTTAAAGGCCCTCTAACTTTCAGCGGAAAATGTTGGGAAATTTCTGTATTAACAGTCCTAGTTTTTGCCTTATTGCTCTAGATGCTTCAGAACATACCTTTCCACATGGCACATCTTAGAACTTACTGAGTCACTGAAACCACTTTGAACATTTGCTTGTCCTTCTTTTAGAGAATTAGATCATCTTTAGCATCTGTTCAACCTTGAGGTGCAAATACAATGAGTACTGCTTTCCTTCCTCAGTTTGAAGGGTAATTAAAAGCCCTGTTCTTCCTGACTCACATATAAACGAGTGAGAACCCCCTTTCTAATACTCCAGGATTGGCTTTAAAAGTTGTTGATTAATCAGTCAACAAGTATTTATTAAGTCCCTGCTGTATATCTAATGGCAAGCTTTAGTTCCATCCTAAGCTTTTCCCTGATTATAATTTCTACTCATTTAAATGAATAGCTCTGTTTATTGAGAATCTGCAGTAGACCAGGTATTGTGCTAAGTGCTTTCAATGCATTATTTAATCTTCACAAAAATCCTTTGAAGTAGGTGTTAATAGCCTTTATTTTTTTACAGAGGAGGAAATTGAAGCATACAGGGTTAAGCAAGTCAGCCAAGGTGACATAGCTAGTAAATAGGTAGAGCCAGCTCCCAAACTGAGGTCTGTCTCCTAAAGGTCCCTGCCCTCCCCATCACTGGAGCTGAAGCGTCTATGTATACAGTAAGACAGTGATCTGTTGCTCTAGCGGGTGAGGCTTTCACTATGTGCCCCCTGTGGAGGACCTAGATGAGACCAAACTCCTGACTGGCACCAACAGCAAACCTGGGCTTTGTCACAACAAAATAGTGGGCATTCGGGAGGCAGTTATCTACCAGCTACTGGTTTCAAACTGGGGCTTGGGAGCCACCCGGATGAATGCATGCAAGACCTGTCTGAAAGGGCGTTTGTGATCAACTTCCTTACCTTCTACTGTACAAGTAACAGGAATGACTTCCTGGTTGTGAAATGCGTTGCTGCTATCAGCAGTCCTCATTTGACCTGCTTGAGGTGGGCTTCCTGCCTGCTTGGGGTCTTAGTGACCAAGGATCTGATGGGGGGCTGGGAATTCTCAAGTCACTGTTAATGAATGAGACTGCTTCTTTGTCTACCAGATTTCCCATCACAATGTAAACAGTGAGTGCAGTGCTCAGCCCAAGCCTCCAACTCAGCTGCCTAACTTTGGAGATTTCAGACTACAGAAACAGGTGTGTAAGAAATGCAGGCAGAAAAGCCCTTCTCCACTTCCCTCCGCCTACTCTCCCCTTTTCCTCCACTGTAAGTGGGACACACACATTGAACAGAGGAAATCCTGGGTGCTGAACACGTGACTGTATTTAGTCGTTGTGCAGTGTCAAATTCCCAATGGCCCTGGGAGAGGCTCACCTAACCATGTGGATGGGGCACCTGTATATTCTAGTCTTTCCCACACTGCTTGTGATAAAGCGGTCTTCTGGGAGATATTAACAGGGCTCTGTGGTAAGACAAATTTGTAGGCTGCTGCCTCAGTGCCCGCTTGTGAAGATTCATGGTGCGTATGGGCTCATTAAAGGGTTTGAAGTCCTACAGTAAAGAAACCTGGTCAATTTTGGTAAAGCTTGCAATTTCGTAGTGTGTGTGACCATTCACCTCTTTCTTTATACAAGACTTAACAATCCCCTGAGGGCTTGGTGGTTAGGGAACGTTATTCTCCCCAGCTTTAAAATATTGGTAAGGACGTTTCCAAACTGCTTTCATCTGGCACCTCCTCTCTATATTATGTGATTAAAGTTAAATTTTTATATCTTAGGCCAGTAGTTTTCCCTAGAAGAATTGAAACTGGAAAAGAAAGTTTACCACATGTTAGCTTCAGATTTCTAGTTGTCATGTTTTCAGTTTGTTCTGTTTTTTTTTTTTTTATTTGCTTTTCTTTTCCTTCTGGCTTACTCTCTCATGAGGTCATTTTTACCACAAGCTTTATTATAGCAAACTTTGAGTTCTTCTTTTGTTCTGTTAAACATTTTTTTTGAGTGTTCCTTGTTATATATGGACAATCGACCTGATTTTGGAAAAAAAATATATACACCTAACCTCAGAGTCTTTTTTACGAGGCTTAAACTGTAGTACCTAGGGGAGAAACAAGGAAGCTTGGTATAATTTAAATCTTAAATTTATCAGTAGCTCTGAGAAGAGATTAAATTTTTCTTTTTCTTAAAAAATATTTTTGTTTATTTGAGAGAGAGAGAGAGCGAGCTCGAGTACAGAGGGAGAGGCAGACTCCCCACTGAGCAGGGAGCCCGGGACACAATCCCAGAATCCTGGGATCATGACCTGAGCCGAAGGCAGATACTTAACTGACTGAGCCACCCAGGCACCCCTGGGTTTAAAATTTTCATGTTACTTAACTTGATAAATGGTTAAGACTACATTATAATAAACAAGAAAACATTCTGTTCCCTAAAAAGGAACAACTATTTAAAAAACTATGTGGCCAGTCAGTGATGTCCTTCGAGGTTTTAAGTATGTGAGAGAAAAGCATTTGTACATTTGCAGATGTGTCCACAAAGGTATATAGAGATCATTTCTACATATGCTAGAAGTATATCTCTACTTTTACCAAGTAAGAGAGATGAAGTATAGGTTTTCAGCATAAAATGCAGTTTAGCTGGCCCTTAATACTAAGCACTAGTGTGATGATATGGACATCTGGAGTAAATTATACAAATGGGGCCCTAGAGTTAGGAAAAGGAATAAATTCAAAGAAACAGATCTTTTTATTTTGCATACTATAGGTAAGACCAAGAGGGACCAAGTGACTATATAAAGAGTCAAATGGTTTGTGTTCATGTTTTCTTGAGGACAAGCTAGAGACCAAGGCATGGTATTTTGGCTCAGTTCAGAAGAGGTGACACATTTATTTATTAATTTTTTTAAAAAGACTGATTCATAACATAAATGATTAAAAAGCAGTTAGAGTTAACCGTTTCATATGGAGCAGAGTTAACATGAGAGTTAAACTTAGTAGCTCACTGTTTGTATGCATATAAACTGAGTAAAATGCCATCTACAGAGTTGGTGCTTGTCCTGTAGGTCAGTTCTCTGCTAAGGGCCTATTTGGTGCTCCAATAATTAAATCTCTTTAATTGTATTGATCTCATGCCAAATTTCTTATGGCAATAATCTTCATTAAAAAAGTTTTTTTGGTACAAAGGATAATCTTTTCAGTTTTTTTTTTAAAGATTTTATTTATTTATTTGACAGAGACACAGCGAGAGAGGGAACACAAGCAGGGGGAGTGGGAGAGGGAGAGGGAGAAGCAGGCTTCCCACCGAGCAGGGAGCCCGATATGGGCGGGGCTCAATCCCAGGACCCTGGGATCATGACCTGAGCCGAAGGCAGATGCTTAACCTAGACTGAGCCACCCAGGTGCCCCATCTTTTCAGTTTTATATTAGCACCACATTCGATGAATTGGGGCTCCCTGTAGACTAATGTGCTCAGAATTTTCCTGTTGATACCACTAATTTCTTACCTTATAATGGCAAGTGCTTCTCACTGGCAGTGCATTGAGTACTAAAATAGCACTGTAGGGTGAAAGTACTGTGGAGGAAGCATTTGATCAATACTTTTAAGCTTAGACCAAGAGGGCTTCATGGAAGGGCTAAGGTGACCAGTGTGAAATGAGTTTTAAACAAGAGAACTTTTCTTTTCAGATGGCTGAGGGGTTCAGAGCATTACTGTAGTAGAGAAAAAGCAAATGCAAGGAGGCAGGCATGCAAGAGATCCCTATGTGTTCAAGGAACTGTCTGAAATTTAGAAAGCTAGATTTTAGAGGAGAGGGATTTAGTGTTTGGACGTGGCAGTGAAGAGCCAGTGGCCTGCCCACTTGAGGCCCAGTGGTGCCAGAGCTTTGGGAGAGGAAGGGCCCCCTGACAAGAGAGTTCTGTTGGGGGAGCAGCCCGTACGGGAGAGCACAGGATATCAGCCCAGTGGTATTCACATTGTGCACACAGGAATCATCTGGAGGAGAGCTTTAAACCTACTGAGGTCTGGGTCCCACCCCCAGAGATTTTGGTGTGGTGGGAGGCCCAGGCTTTGGGAGTTTTAAGAAGCTCCCCACATGATTCTGAAGTGTAGTCAGGATTGAGAGACACTGAATTAAGGCAAAAGAAGGACCAGAGATGAAGTTGAGAATCTATGGGATTTGTTACTGGTATGCCCTGAGTTCTCTCTTTTTTTTTTTAAGATTTTATTTATTTGAGAGAGAGAGAGGAGAGGCAGAGCACAAGCAGGGGGAGGGACAGAGGGAGAGGGAGAAGCAGATTCCCCACTGAGCCGAGAGCCTGATGCGGGGGCTTGATCCCAGGATCCTGTGATCATGACCTGAGCCGAAGACAGGCAGGCACTTAATGACTGAGCTACCCAGGTGCCCCATGCCCTGAGTTCTTTAGGTGTGCAGTGGAAGTCTTTCTTGAGTTGGGGAGGGTGGGAGGCATAAGGTCAGGTTAGGGGACGTACCCTTACCCTGTGGGGACAAGAACCCAGATCCTGATGGATGGCCTTGGGAGTCTCAGTCTTCTTGGGATGGCTGACTCCAGCAGGGTTAGAGGGCTTGATGGGATGGTCTTGCTGGAAGGACTAGCCACTGTGCACCTCAGGTACTGTGTGTACTATTTTGAAGGACTAGCCGTGAACCCAGGTGGCCTTGAGAGGAAACCATAGTCCACGTAGCGAGTCTTTCATCTAACTTTGTCATCTGGCTAGAATGAGGTCCCTAAGGCACTACTGAACCCAGTAGGAGTATGCTGGGCTTGCTGTTCTATTTCAAAGCCAAATTTCTTAGACACAACTTTTTAAGTAAGATCCTACCCTCTTGTCATTTGAAAGGAAAGATGGGCTCACTTCAACTCAAATGGCAGTTTGTAGGCCCTGAACTACTTCTAAAATACTTGACACTATGCTTTTCTAGAAAATGTCCTTATAAATTAATATCCTGTCATTTCAAGTATTCTTTCTGTAAGTTAATGTATAGTTGGTGATACAAAATAGTAAATTCTCCTGGAAGAAATTAAGCGTTTTAGAACTCCATACACACTTGTTCTTTCTCTCTTGGTCTTTGGGGGAGGGCATTACTGGTGATAATGTAAGTTTCTCACAGGGTTATTTAATAGGTTTTTAAAATGTAAATTTGATTAAAGTTTAACTTGCATACTCAATCCATTTTAAACACATACTAAATAATTTTTAATAGAGTAAAATGAAGTACTATCTCATTGGCAACTTTAAATATCTATAAGAAAGCGTTCTTTAAGTATAAACAATATGGAAATGTCACCACTTCTAACATTTCATGGCTTTTCTCCTTATCAAATTAAAACTCAGTGGGCATACATCAAATATCATGAGATCTTTTGCTATAATATATGCAGATGATCTCATGTAATGTACATTAGTCATCGAATCACCTTAATATATTGGCTATGTAGATAAAGCATATTTGTGAGCTTTCAAAGATACATACAACATCCTAATTTTCACTCGTCAGTATGTAAGGTTAGTATATGTCAAAAGGTATTTTTCTATACATTCATGTATTTGAAACTTTGTAATTATTCTGAAGAGAGTTTACAAACCTATCACCTAGAATGCTATCTTCGCTTTCTTTGAGTGTTACCCTGTTCTGTCTTACAGTGCACACTGTAGATTAGCTGAAAATCACAGTATGTTAATGAGTATTTCTATAATTAAGGAAAGAAGATCTAGTCCCAGGATCTATCTTCATCTGTGATGATGAAAGAACATACTGAAAGCTGTAGAGCACAATATGAATGTATCTGTGCTCTTGTTCTTAGCTCTACTACTCTGTAGCTTTGTGGGAAGTACGCAGATTAGTCTCACAGACCTACTGACTCTTTTATAAAATGTGAAGTTTAGGGTAGATAGATCCTTTTAGTGCTTAAGGTCTCTGATTCTGTGTTGTATTCCTCTGTCCAAGAAAAATTTTGTTGCAAATATAATCGAAACATCATAAAACACAATTGAGGACAAGATGATTTAGACTAATTTCTCCCTGCTTTACCCCACTGCTAAGTACAACTAAAAGCCCTGGACGTAATAAACAGAAAGAGGACTTTGAAAGATGTAAACAGGAAAGTGGACTGGCTAGGGCCTTAGGACTTGAGTAATGGCATGGCAGTGAGTTCCCTGAGTTGTAAAAAAAATCTGCCATATATCCTGGACTGAGTACTGGAGAAGCCTGCAACCTGGAACTGCCAACAAATGTAGACCAAAAAAAAAAAAAAAAAAAGGCCTTGAGAAAAGCCTACTCTCTAGCCAAAGGACTGGGAAAAGGGTAGACAAGCTAGATAGAAACCTTTTTGACAACACCTGCCCTACCCCAGCCAAACACTACGGATGTCCCTCCCTGTGGTGTCATCAGAGACCAGTCTGGGAGTTGGTCTCTTGTCCCTCACTTGGTGGCAGCAGACAACTTGGGGTGGTACTTTCCTAGCTGGCAAACATGGTTTTAGCAGAGACCAAAGGGGTCTCCTAACCCTGATCTGATGGCAACAGGTGGCCTGGGGAAGCACCTTATACCCCGACAGACAGTGTCACTGGAGACAGACCTTTCCCAATAAGCAAACACCCAAGGAGTTTGTCACTTGTAGACCTGCCCCATAACAAATGCTAAAGGGAGTTCTCCAGACTGAAATGAAAGGACACTAGACAGTAGCTTGAAGCCATAACAAGAAAGGAAGAATGGTGAAGGTAGCCACATCGGTAAATCTCAAAGCCAGTAGTGTTGATTTGTAACTCTTCTGTTTTCTATATGATTTAAAAGAAAAATACTTAAAACAATAATCACAAATCTGTGTTAATGAGCACACATATATAAGGATATAATTTGTGACAATAATAAGGGGCAGCAGGGCTGTAAAGGAGTAGAGTTTTTGTATACTCTTGGCACTAAGTTGGTATTAATTCAAATTTGATTGTTATAAAGTTAAGATGTTAACCAATCCTTAGGGTAACTACTAAGGAAAAAAACCTAAAAAATATAAAAAATATGACAATGAGAAGGTAACAAAAATGGTATACTAGGAAAAAATCATAAAAAAGGAAGTGATGGAACTACTGAGGAACCAAACAAGGTATAAGGCATAGAAAACAAACAGCAAATGGCAGAAGTAAATCTTTCCTTATATGTAATTACTTTAATTAAATGGATAAATATTTCCAATTAATTGGCAGAAACAGATGGATTTAAAAAGTAATCCAACTATATGCTTGTCTACAAGAGACTCACTTTCGATCCAATGTTAAAAATAGGTTGAAAATGGAAGAATGGAGGGGCGCCTGGGTGGCTCAGTCGTTAAGCATCTGCCTTCAGCTCAGGTCATAATCCCAGGGTCCTGGGATCGAGTCCCGCATGGGGCTCCCTGCTCCGTGGGAAGCCTGCTTCTCCCTCTCCCACTCCCCCTGCTTGTGTTCCCTCTCTCACTGTGTCTCTCTCTGTCAAATAAATAAATAAAATCTTAAAAAAAAAAAAGAAAATGGAAGAATGGAAAAAGGTATTTCATGCAAATAGTAACCAAAAGAGAGCCCGGTGGCTTTAGTCACATTATACTAAATAGACTTAAAGACAAAGATTGTTACAGGACATAGAAGGACATTATATATTGATAAAAAGGTCATTCCATTAAGATGGTAAAAAATTTATAAAAATATACACACCTAACCACAGAGCCCCAAAATGTATGAAGCAAAAACCAATAGAATTGAAGTAGCAGACAGTTCTACAAAATCTCACTTTTAGTAATGGATAGAACAACTGGACAGAAGACCAGTAAGGAAATAGAGGATGTGAACAGCACTCTAAATCCCCTAGACCTGAGCGACATCTATAGAACACTCTACCCAACAATAGCACAAGACACATTCTCTTGGGCACATGGAACATTCCCCAGGATAGACCAGATATTAGTCACAAAACAAGTCTCAATAAATTTAAAAAGATTGAAATCATAAAGAGTGACCAAAGTGGAATGAAACTAGAAATCAGTAATGGATGTAACACAGGAAGATTCACTAACATGTGGAAATTAGGCAACATACTGTTAAAAAAAACTAGTGGGTCAAAGAAGAAGTTACAAGTGACATTGGAAAATACCTTGAGATGAATGAAAGAGAAAACATACCAAAACCTATGAGAGAACAGTACTAACAGTACTCTGGGGAAATTTATACCTATAAGCACTTATATTTAAAAAGGGATCCAAAATCAGTAAGCAAACATTATACCATAAGAAATTAGAAAAAGAAGAGCAAGCTAAACCCAAAGGTAGCAGAAGGAAGGAAATGATGTAGAGTTGAGATAAATGATATAGAGAGTAGGAAAACGATAGCAAAATTGGTTTTTGTATCCTCTGTTTAAAAGGCTTTATTTATTTATTTTTTAAAGATTTTATTTATTTGAGAGAGAGAGAGAGACAGAGAAGGAATACAAGCAGGGGG
This sequence comes from Phoca vitulina, assembly GCF_004348235.1. Lineage (NCBI taxonomy): Eukaryota > Metazoa > Chordata > Mammalia > Carnivora > Phocidae > Phoca > Phoca vitulina. The sequence continues at coordinate 3,445,562 of NW_022589758.1, forward strand.
AGTGGGAGAGGGAGAAGCAGGCTTCCCACAGAGCAGGGAGCCCGATGCAGGACTCGATCCCAGGACCCTGGGATCGTGACCTGAGCCGAAGGCAGACGCTTAACGACTGAGCCACCCAGGCGCCCCTAAACGGCTTTATTTTAAACTAAACTCAGATTCTGATAAATTTATCTCTCACTGTAGATAATGTTGTTTTGAATTTATCAAGGTCGAATATTCCAGTAGAACGATTCTGTTTTGTGTAAGGTTTTTTTTTTTCCCCTTGTATTAATTTTGGCAGTACATTTTACTGTACGTTCCTTAGTTGTAGGATTGGTTCACAGATGACTCACATTGATCATCAGAGCTCCAGGTTGGTGTAACATGAAGACAATTGTGGTTTAGACCAGCCTCTGTGGATTGAATCTTGAGAGTTCTACAGGTCCTCTCACATAAGGATTTATTAAAGGAATTTGAAAACTGTTCTCAAACAGTTGGCATTGAATGAGAAATTAAAAAGGTAGAGGAAACTGCCGTAGTGATAAGTTTAGGGAGATGACAGAGATATAGTGAGGAAATACTGGCATTGTATTAGTGGAGGGAAGATTAAGGATAACTCCCTGCTGTTTAAAAGAGCATACATAGTTTTGCCAGCTGTCAACAAATGCTATTAAAATGTATGCCAAGAACTGTTGAAAAGAAAGGAAAAGTTTTATGATATTTATTTTAGTATTATTAATAAAAATAAAAAACAATACAGACAGATGTCCAAGAAGGTGCCTCTGGTTAAGGGTATTGTCTATCTGCCTAATAGGGTATTAGACATCTATTAAAATGATTATATGGAAAATAGTGGAAAAGAAGGATAACAGCTGAGTACAGAAATGTTTCCTGATTGTACCACATGAAAGTGTTTAGCAGACTTTTGACAGTAAGGTGTTCTGCCTTCTCAGGGTGATCTGGAATGTCTGTGGAACACAGTGATTGGACCCTTTGCCATGGTCGGATTTTGATTTCCTTTCTCAGCATTACTGGCCTGTGTTCCCTTCCCAGTGGGCTTTTGAGGTTTTTAACTCCTCAGTGAATTTCCACTAACTCTTTTTAGGGGCCTCAAGGGGTCACTTAAATAATTCATTTATAACTTAACTATGTCATCTTATAACTTGTTTATTATAAGTACATTCTCTATTTTGGGGAGACTATATGAATGGTATGTGTGTGAATTGGGGTGTCCGCAAAGGTCTCCAGATATTTCAGTCCAAAATGTCAAGTGTCTGCTGTCAAGCATTTGGAGGTAAACTGCTAAGTAATTGGTAGTAGTTTAGATAGCTCTTTTTGGTGGGAAAATTATGTAGTTTTTCTTTTAAAGAGTTCCTCTTCGAATTAACGTTTAGGAAAAAGGGAAAAAGTGCTCTCTGATAGGACAATTAGAATTTTAAAAAGTCACTCAAAGCTTCATCAGAAGAAACTGACTCTTAGGAAGCTACTTTTAGACACCATGCTCTCAGAACTTATGTCATATTGCATAATCATATAGTTAGGTTAACTCCAGCAGTTATGAGGTTCAAACACAGTGTTTACTGAAATCTATCATGTAGTTTTTTCTCTTTTTCTTTTTTTTTTCATCTACTAGTTTTTTTCATCCATGTTCTCTGGATAGTAAACTCTTATTGCCCTTTCTCTTAAATGGTAATTTTGTATTGTGCAGAATTCCAGATTGAAGGTTATTTTCCTTCAGCATTATGAATGTATTACCTCCTTGTCTTCTGGTGTTTATTGTTGTTGCTGAGAATTCTCTTTTTGGTTCCTTTGGATTGACTATTTTTTCTTTAGGGTGGCTTTTAAAACTTTATTTTTGATGTTCTATTTTCATTTGACTGCGATGTGTCTAAGCATAGATTTAAACTTATTTATTCCAGATGATGCTTGGTGTGCGTTTTCCATCTGGAAAACCATGTCTTCTAATTTGGAACATTCCTAGTCATATCTCTGCAGGTTTTGATTCTCTACTTACTCTGTTTTCTTTTCAAAGTCCAGTTAGCTATGTTTCTGTGTCTGTCAATACACCTTTTATTTCTGGTGATGGCTCTCAGTCTTTTTATGTTGTGATCTCTCCTGGCCCTTGGTGAAACCTTTATCTTCCAAATTAATCATTCTTTTGTGTAGCTGTATATGAGTCCAGGTTTTATAGTCCATTCTTGTTTCTGTCAATCTGTTCTTGTTTCACTTTTCCCCCATTTCTGTTTCATACTTGTCTTTTTTTTTTGGTAAAGGAATACAAGCAGGGGGAGTGGGAGAGGGAGAAGCAGCCTTCCCACAGAGCAGGGAACCTGATGCAGGGCTCGATCCCAGGACCCTGCGATCATGACCTGAGCCGAAGGCAGACGCCCAATGACTGAGCCACCCAGGCGCCCCTTGTCTCTCTCTCTTTTTTTAAGGATGCATTTTCTACTTTTAACTTGGAGAGGATTTAAACATAATTATTTTGAAGTCAATTTCAACTTGTTCTGTTCTCATTTTTTTCAAGAGTAAATTCATCTTCTCTCTCTCTCTCTCTCTCTCTCTCTTTTTTGGCTGTTCTTCTTAGTATTGGGTTTTTTCTTCATGCTTCTGGAAATTTGTTTAGCCGTCTTATTTTGAATTGGAGTTTAAATTTCATTCTCAGTTCTGGAGCTCCTCCCTGTCCAGCAGTTCATGGTGTGTCTGCCAAGCACACCCCGTAGCCCTGCACCCATGGGCCTCCAGTGTAGGGCTAGTTCTTATAGTTGAGGTTCAGCCCTTCTGTCTGGTACACATGTCAGAGATGGTGCGGATGGCACCAGATGGTGGCTTAACCTAAGACCAGGCTGCAGTGCTCTATCTGCTTCTGTTTACTTTCTTTTTTTTTTTTTTTTAAAGATTTTATTTATTTATTTGACAGGGAGAGACACCACGAGAGAGGGAACACAAGCAGGGGGAGTGGGAGAGGGAGAGGGAGAAGCAGGCTTCCTCACTGAGCAGGGAGCCTGATGCGGGGCTCGATGCGGGGCTCGATGCGGGGCTCGATCCCAGGGCCCTGGGAACATGACCTGAGCCGAAGGCAGACGCTTAACGACTGAGCCACCCAGGCGCCCCTGCTTCTGTTTACTTTCATAAGTAGGCAGTCCTGAGTACATTCCCAGGCTTCATCCTGGTTTTGCAGCTTTACAGGTAGCGAAGCACCACCTTAGCTTCTGGCTTCAGGAAATGAGCGTGGCGGAATTCCCCTGCCTCATCTGGGGCATTTGAATACCTGTTACTCTGCTGTGTATGAGCTCTCAGCTGCCTCTGCCTGCTTCTGAACCCTCAGCCTCGCCGACCACTTTGTAATTTGACCCTACAGGGATGTTGAGCTTGCTTCTGAGTGTGTCTAAGTCTTTTTAATTTTAACACTTTTTATGTTCATGCTCTCTCATCTGTCCTTGCATATTATTTTACAGCAGAGCAAGTTGAGGTTCAGAAAGTGAAAGTGAGTTCCTTGGAGCCTCTCAGCTAGTGAGTGACAAAGCTAGCTAGCCCTTTTTTTTTTTAAAAAAAGCTAGCTAGCTCTTGTAAAGAGGAGAACTGGGAAAGGTTTCTGAGGGGGTGCTAGAAATTTAATGATAAACATTTAGAGAGAGAGTGGAACCACTCATTGCACAGCACAAAAATTAACTATAGATTTGCTAAGCAAAAGTTAGCAAGAATTTCCAGTCTCTGTGCCCACCAATAATTTTCTAAATATGAAGTATTTCCTTTTTTTGGTGAAGATTTTATTTATTTATTTGACAGAGAGCGCAAGCAGGGGAAGTGGCAGGCAGAGGGAGAGGGAGAAGCAAGACTCCCCGCTGAGCAGGGAGCCCAGTGCAGGACTCCATCCCCTTACCCCGGGATCATGACCTGAGCCCAAGGCAGACACTTAATGACTGTGCCACCCAGTCGCCTCAAAATATGAAGTATTTCCATACATTAAGCGAAAATGCTAAAGTGCAGTGCAGACTTATATTTATCTTGGCCAAAATAGCTTTCACACTTTGGTCAGTGGACCATATCTGGTGTAGCAAAAGGCCAAGTGTTGTAATCCTTATTCTGTTTTTTAATAGGAAACAAAAAGGCAGAACTTCTGTTTAATAAATAATTATATATAGTGCTTATATGTCAGATGCTCTTTTAAGGGCTTGATGAATGCATGCTTGATCTTCATAACAACCATACTCGATAGGTTCTATTGTTATTCTCATTTTGCACATAAGTAAACCAAGGCACAGAGAACTTCAGGAATTTCCTCAAGGTCACCCACAGCAAGTAAGAATTAATGGGATGATTCTAATCCTGGCTGTCTTGCCTCAGAGTGCCAGTTCCTCCAACTATGCTATGCTAGCCAACCATGTCCCAGAATTAGTTTCTTTTGGTAATTTCTACACCCAGCATGGAGCTCGAACTCACAACCCTGAAATCAAGAGTTGCACGCTCTTCTGACTGAGCCAGCCAGGCGCCCCTTAACATGTCTCTTCTTAACAATTAGTTTTCCCCCCCTTACTGTATTGTGTTCATGGTATTATTGTATAAAGCTGACTTTGCTTGCATCATTCCTCTGGAAAATGCCATAAGTTCATCCCGTTGATGGAATATGCTTACAACAGGTCCATACTTTGCCAAGAACTATGATGGCACAAAGGTTGTGATATGCTCCTGCCTAACAGCATCCATTTTATTATGTCTCCTGGTGTGCCTATGTATCTCATTTAAATCCATTTTCTCATGCTGTATTGTCAAGGATTATAGGCAATAGCTGGATGCCATATTTCCTATAACTAACAGGCTACCTCAGTCTTTCCCCTGGGGGTCAATTATGATTGGTTTCTAGATTCCTAAACAATGGAATCCTTATTTCTCTTCTCTGTCCCCCTCACCACAGTGACAAAAACCAAGAAGTACTCCTGTGTGTCAGGGAAGGAGCAAGTATGGAAGTGGGGCAGGATGGAAGGGTGTCCAAATGTGCTGTGGTGTTCATGGGAAAGGACAATGGAGGACAGCTAGGAGTCAGACCCAGGGAGGCACCTTGACAGAATAGTTAAGAACATGAGCTTGGGGTTCAAATTTTACCCCTTCCTCTTGCTGGCTGTGTATCTTTGGCCAAGTTATTTATTCTCTCTGTGTCTCAGTTTCATCACGTATAAAGTGGGGTTAATGGTAGTGTCTACTTTCATAGGGTTGTTACAATGATTAAATGAGTATCCATAAAGCACTTAGAATGGTGCCTGGCATATAGTCAGGCCTCAGTGCAAAGTAGCTGTTACAATTATTATCACTCCAGGCCCAGCAAAACAGAAGCAGGTTCTCGTTGGCAAACACGGAGGAGCAGACTCAGGATAACCAGAAATTAGTGGCCGGTCCTAAGCCCAGAATGAGTGCTGGACTGGCTTACTAAACCACTTGTAGTAGAATGGCATTCTTTCCCGATTTCGTGACCTTTCATAGGCTGGCCCTCTGCCTACGTCAGGGGTCAGCAAACTACAGCCTCTAGCTCCAAATCCAGATCATCGCCTTTTCCTGTAAATAATGGAAACATGAAGGAGGAGAATCGATGGAAAGACAGGTAGGCCTCCTCATAAGCCTTTTAACCCACCATCTCCTAACTCAAGGATCGTGATGCCTATATTTATAGTTTGCAGCTTTGCCTTGAGAACCTTTATCTGACCAAGATGCTCTGTCTTTCACATCTCACTAGCAAAACCTTGAGCAAATATTCTTTATTCATTTGGCAGCTTCAAAGGCTTGCTCTGGGCAGGCCTTCCTAACTTTGTGTTTCTTAGGCATAATCGGAAGAAACCAGACTAAGGCCTTGCCTTTAAGGTGAGAAAGAGGGAAAGAAACCCATCCAGGAGAAACAGGATAAAGGATTTCTTTCTTCCCAACTCCTCTTGAATGCCCTGTTCTGTTCAGCAAATTCTGTATGTATCACTTCCTGGTGTGTTGGTAAACGTTCCCTCTGGAAAAAGAAAAAGCCCCGCTCTGTAGCCTTTCCTGTTGTCTGTGTTGTGAAAACTTCCACCGTGGCTGATGACAGGTGGGGCTGGGAGGTGATGTGTATCATCAACTCATTGGTACTAGTGTGCTCTGTAGTAGACAGCTTCACTTGCTGCTGAATCCTTTTGTCGGGTTCTTTGTGTCACACAGGAACCTTTTGTTTGTTTGTTTTTGGTCTAGGGCACTGTTGCAGCCCAATCCCAGAATGTGCTGTTAGAAATGGGACCATATTTTTGAAGTCACTAGAGATGAAACTTCCCTCTTGTTTATATTTAACTTGTGCCACTAGGTGGCACTTTAAGGCCATTACAGGAAAGGCTCTACTGGATTTATTTTTTAACTTTTTATTGAAGTATAACATGCATATTGAAAAGTGCACATTGAGTGTGCAACTGAATGAATTTTCACAAGCTGAACACATGTGTATAATCAGCACTCAAATCAAGAAACAAAATATTACTAGCACCCCAGAAAGTCCATCTTATGCTGTTTTCCAGTTACTATCCCTTCTTAGGGTTACCATTATTCTGATTTCTGATAGCGTAGATCAGTTTTACCTGTTTGCTACCTTATATAAGTGGAGCCATGCAGTATATACTCTTGTGTCTGGCTTCTTTTGCTTACATGATACTGTGTGATTCATCCATATTATTGTGTATAATTGTAGGTCATTGCTGTATAGTATTCCACTGTATATGCAAAGATATCACTGCTTTCCACTGTTGATGGACATTTAGGTATTTTTCAGATTTTGGCAATTATGAATCATGCTGCTATGCATATTCATGCACAAGTTTTTGAGTGGATGGATGTTTTCATTTCTCTTGGGTATATACCTACAGTAGAATTGCTGGGTCATAGGATAGGCATCTGTTCAGCCTTAGTAGGTACTGCCAGACAGTTTTATAAAGTGTTTGTACTGATTTGTATTCCATTAACAGTGTTCCTGTTCCAGTTTTTATATCCTTATCAATACTGGATTTATTCTGTGACTGGCTCCTAACTCTTAAATGATTTTTATAGTTCCTTCTCTAGCCAGCTATTTCTAATTGAAATTTTTAGAAGCCACCTTCTTGTGATGGACATAGCTCCTGCAGGAAAGGCTGTGTCAACCCCAAAGTGGACATTAATCATAGTCTACTTATCCGCTATCACTAGTTAGAAAAGATGTTGTTCAAATATTTCCATCCCTAATACAGAACAACAGAACTGGGAATGGAATTGAAAACTTTAAGAGTGGTAAAATATCGAGTGAGGCTAGGGCTAGGGCTTTGAGGCACTTGGAAATTTTTATATACTTTTGCTATTGTTGCCAGGCCTATGTATGTCAGGGTTGAGGGACCAGCAAAAGGGATTTCTAAAGGCCTCATATCCAGATGTCTTTGAATTGTGATGGTGGTGGCTGCCTGTTTAGAAAGCGTCCGTTTGGTATGGCAAGAGGCATGCGTATGGCATCTTTTTTCAGCCTTACTCAGTGGGAAATGTGAATCTCCAGAGAATCCTGTCATAGATCCCCTTAACTAGTAAGTCTATGTTGTTGACTCTGCAGAGAACATTATCATATGGCTTTTAGGTTTGTGATGAATAGAGGGTGGGGCTCAGACTTGACTCAGATTTCTATTAGTAGAAATTGGAAATAGAAGGACAAAACCCCAGTCATAGTCAAAATATTTGTCTTTTAGACCAAAATAAAACACCCGTGGTCCTTCGTCACAGTAAGTCTGTTTCATGGATATTGTCCATAATCCAGTGGCTTCCAGAAATCCCCAAGAGATTATGCTATGTGACTGCTGTATGCAGAGACTAGTTGCCCATTATAGTTACTGATGATCCACTTCTATCGCAGTTGTCCCTGAGCTCCTCTTTCAGTGTTCCCCTGGGTGTCGCCCTCGTTGCATTGGCCAGCTGTAGGGGGCCACCAGAGATGTTCAGTGTAAGCTGCTTGAGATGTCTGTGCTGAGGCAGCCATGAAATCTGAAAGGGCTTTTATTTTTAAAAGTTCTTCCCTCCAGTATTGATAGCAGCAATATTCAGTGGCACAAATTTGGATTATGGATAGCCTGCTTTATGGGATCTGTGTATACTCTAAACTGGAGTCAGCACTTTCTCAGTCTAGGTTTTCATCTTTTGGCAAGAGAGGAAGAGTCCTTTATGTTGAATTGGGTGCTCTTTGCAGTTGCAGAATCTATGCCTGGGAAACCCAATTGTATATTTACTCTTTTTTCTTTAAAGATGTATTTATTTATTTTAGAGAAAGAGCGAGAGCATGAGCAGGGGGAGGGGCAGAGGGAGAGAGAGAATTCTCAAGCAGACTCCCCATGGAACTCAGAGCCCGATGTGGGGCTCAATCTCACGATCCTGAGATCATGACCTGAGCCAAAACCAAGAGTCGGATGCTTAACTGACTGCCCCACCCAGGCGCCCCTGTATATTTACTCTTAATTATGATAGTAGCTGCCATTATTGAGTGGCTACTGTGTTACTGTGCTTAGCCCTCTAGACAGCTGTTTTGCTTAATCTTTACAAATGCTAGGATTTAGGTGAATTATCCCCTTGTGCAGATGAAGAAACTGTGTCTCAGAGAGGTTAGTACATGCCCCGGTTATATACCAAACAAGTGCAAACCCTGGATGGATTCCAGAGCCTCTGCCCTGTAACTGATGTGCCCTGTGGCTTCAGTTATGGCAGGATGAATTCTTGACTTGTCCAGTGGAACACAAAACAGTGTTGGGTTCATTACTAGCTCATTCCACACATTGATTTGAGTACTTGCTATGTGCTGCCATTCAGCTTAGGCACCAGGGAAAGGACAGTGAAGCAAAACACAGATCATGCCCTCCAAGTGCTTCTACATCAGCTCCATTTCTGTCTCTCATAGGTGACTTGGGTCATGGATTGTGGCAATCGTTCTTGCAGAGAAATTCAGTTTTTTTGGACCCTGTCTCTGAAACTGATTGTGGCATGATGGGCTTTGCTGTGGCCACTGTGCTGCATCTTCTATGACTGGATGTGACCACGTGGCTTTTTCTCATGTGCCCTTACCTAGCAGAGATGGAGGTCAGGTGAAAGGTAGGCACCAAATGACATTTAGAATACCAGTGGGTTGCTGGAGATTCCCTAGAGGCCATAGCACAGTCATCTGCTCATCTGCCTCGAATTTAGCTGCTGCCTTTGTGATTCCCAGTCTTGGGCTCTGCCTGAATTCTTGGGTGATAGATGAAACTTGAGTTTCTTTTTCTAATCTGTCAGCATGAGTATTACAAAGTTTATAAAATAAATTCACCAATTATCCACATCTTAGCAATTAGTTCTGCAATTTAGACTATTTACTTTTTTAAAAAAAGATTTGTTTGTTTATTAGAGAGAGAGAGAGAGAGCGAGCGCACGAGCGGGGTGAGGGGCAGAGGCAGAGGGAGAAGAAGAGGGAGAGAGAGAATCTTAAGTAGGCTCCCTGCTGAGCACGGAGCCTGACACAGGGCTCGACTCTATGACCCTGAGGTCATGACCTGAGCGGAAATCAAGAGTTGGATGCTTAACTGATTGAGCCACCCAGGTGCCCTTAGACTACTTAATTTTTAAAAAGAGATTTGATCTCCTTTCCCAGTTTTATTGAGAAATAATATACATCTCTGTAAGTTTAAGGTGTACAGCATGATGGTTTGATTTACATATATTGTGAAAGATTACCACAATGGGTTCACCTAACATTCATCTTCTCATATAGATAAAATAAAAAGAAAGAAGGGGCGCCTGGGTGGCTCCGTCGGTTGAGCATCTGACTCCTGATTTTGGCTCAGGTCATGATCTCAGGGTTGTGAGATCAAACCCCGTGTTGGGCTCTGGGCTGGGTGTGGAGCCTGCTTGGGATTCTCTCTCTCCCTCTCCCTGGGCCCCTCCCCCTCCCTCTCCAAAAAAAAGGAAAGGAAAAAGTTTTTTCCTTGTCATGAGAACTCTTAGGGTTTACTCTCTTAATAACTTTCCTATATATTGTGCAGCAGTGTTATCTATGGTCACCATGCTGTGCATTACATCTCTACTACTTATTTATCTTATAACTGGAAGTTTGTACCTCTTGATCATCTTCCTCTAATTTCCCCTCCCCACTGATTCTTTTTTGTTGTTGCAAATTTGATGTTTATTTACTTATTTACTTTTAAGATTTTATTTTATTATTTTTTAAAGATTTTATTTGTTTGACAGAGCAAGAGAGCACAAGCAGGGGGAACAGTAGAGGGAGAGGGAGAAGCAGGCTCCCCGCTGAGCAGGGAGCCCAATGTGGGGGCTCAATCCCAGGACCCTGGGATCATGACCTGAGCCAAAGGCAGATGCTTAACCACCTGAGCCACCCAGGTGCCCCAAGATTTTATTTTTTTTAAGTAATCTCTACACCCAACATGGGGCTTGAACTTATAACCCTGAGATCAAGAGTTGCACACTCCACTGAGTCTATCAGCCAGGCACCCCACAAATTTGACTTTTAAACAAAAGTATTACTGCTGAAGATTTTGCCCAGCTTCAGATATTTATTTTATGAAACCATATGGCAGACACCCCTATTCCCTCCATGGTAAATGGACAAGAAAACAGTTAAGAAGCCTAGTTAGTTTTAGTGTAGCACCTGTGGCCTTTTTCAGAGCTGGACCTTGGAGACTTGGTTTTCTCATCTCTTAAATGAAGAGTTTGGGCCATTGATGGTCCCCAGTTGGTCTGACTGGCTACATAAAAATTACCCAGGGAGCTTGTTAAAATAGAAGTTTCTAATGCTCCACCCCTAGGAGATTCTAATTAGGGAAGTCTGGGGTAGTATCCAAAAGTCTGTAATTTATAAAAATTCCCTGGATAATTCTCCTGTGCAGCTATATTTGGGAACCACTGGGCTTAGAAGGTCTAGAACAAACAGAATGGAGTTGAGAAGGGATTTCTGGTCTGTTTGAAGATTCAGGTAATACTTATGTGCCTGGAGCGGGATCCATATGGGCAAACTAATGTAGTTATGATGCAGAGGCAAATTGGAGCCAGATGATAGAAGATCTTTAACTGGCTGAGTGTCCCTAAGGCCTGTGGTGCTATGCCATAGGCCTTAGGGGCCAATTGAAGGGATTTGAGGAAAAAGTGTTTTGATGAGAGAAGGTGCTTTACAAAATTATTTCCTCAGTGTGTGCAGGGTGGGTTGGACTGGGGAAAAAACCAAAAGCTAGAAAAAGACTCAGGGCAGTTTTTGCAGTAGCCCAGGTAGGAGGTGTAATGAGCACACGGACTTAGATGGGAGCTATGGGACCTTTGCAAAGCTAGCCTGCCTGGGTGGGACTGGAATCTGGGACATGTTATTTTAAGCTTCTTTAAAAAAATCCATAATTTATCAGTGTTGTGTTCATCTGCTTTAACTATTATAGTGAATGATTTTATTGTGTTTTTGTCCAGGAGCTTTTAAAGGAAGCCCAGTAAATAAATTCATGCAGAGAAGTAGTTGGCAGCAGCAACAGCTGCTATTGTAAGGAAGGAGGGAGGAAGGGAGAAACGAAGGGAGGCCTTTCTTGCCAGGCAGCAACCCCATCCTTACCCTGCCTCCACACTCTTGGGGAAGGGGATGTAGCAGAGGCTCCCCGGAGCTGGATCTGCCAACCACTCTGCAGAATGCTCCTCTCGAAGGATTAGGAGTGGAATGTGGCATTTGGCATTTGAGTCCAATGGAATATTTTTCCTTTGTTCCTCTAAAACCCAGTCTGTAGGTCAGTGTTTCCTAGAGTGTGTTCCACAGAACATTAGTCCTGCTGGATGTTAATAGGAGTTACATGAGAGTAAGAAGTTGAAGCCAAATCAGATCGGGAAGTGCTGGGTTAAGCAAAGGCAGTGGCTTCCTTTACCTCACAGGATTTCAGAGTGTGTGTGATGTGCTATGTACTCTGTGAATTTCTAGGAGGGAGATAGACTATGCCGTGTTCCCTAAGCTTATCTGGAGATTCTGTTTCCTCTAGTCCAGGGGCTGACAAACTATGGCCCACAGGCCAAATCTGTCCCACCATCCTGTTTTTGTAGATAAAGTTTATTGGAACACAGTCCCACCCATTCATTGTGTTGTCTTCTTTGGCTACTTTAACACTCAATAGCAGAATTGCACATATGCATTGGAGATGCAGAGACCAAATGGCCTGTACAACTAAAAATATTTATTATCTGGCTCTTTACAGAAAAGGTTTTCCTATCCCTGTCTAGGCAATTCATAGAACTGGTATTCCCTGGAACCCCTATTTGAGAGATACTGCTGTAAGAAGATAGAGGTCGGTTGTTTTAGCACTGCTTGTGATGAATCTGCTTAATTTTATTCAGCTTTTATGCTGCCATATTTCTTTTCCTCTGGCTTTAAACTATTTCCTCTCAACCATTTATCCATTGTTGAAGATCAAAATCTGGCTCCCATGTGTCATTGTTCTTTCCTTTCATTTATCACATACCATCAATCACCAAGGATGTATCCAGTCTCAAGCCACATAGCTCTCAAATCTGCCTATCCCCACTCCCACCAGACTGGTTTAAGTGACCGTCATCTCTTGTCTTGTTTTCATTTTCAGTCTTTTAAGTGAATTGCCTCTGCCCACTATGGGTTGCTTCTAATACATTTTACTCATTGGATTCAGAATAATCTTTCTAAAATGCAAATCTAGTCCTATCACTTCCCTACTTAAAATCTTTCAGTGCCCACCCCCCCCACCCCCCCACCTCGTGGCCGTCAGGGTAAGCTCCAAATCCTCAACATGGATGTATCAGCCAAGGTCTGGTTGGGAAATCAGAAGCCACTCTAGGTATTTCACACTGGAAGAGATTTCATTTAAGGGATTAGGTACTTAAAGAATTAGCTGTGCTAGAGGAGCAAAGACGAGGGAAGGCCACCAGTCAGGTTTGCCGCAAGTTTCTGAATGTTAAGACATTGCAAGAACTAAAGGAAATACCTGGAAGACCTCAGGCTGCCCGCAGCATCTAAGTAATGATTTGTGGGGAAATGCCTGAGGCCACTATAAGATCTTCTGACTGCTGAATCCCATGCTTTTCTTCCCACCACTGCCTGAGGAACAGTAACACAGCTTGTTTCTCTCACCTTCTTGGTTGCATGTGAGTGACTGTCGGAGTCAACAAGGAATATTATTGAAAGGAGATTTTATAAATGTTCTTCCCAGGCTTTTACCCCCTGCAACATAGGGAAGAGCCTGGAAGTGGGGAATGGTGCTGAGTGGCAAATAGACCATCTGGGACAGTGATCTCTAAGACCATGTGGGATCCACTTCACTGCTTTTCTCCAGCTTTGGCTCTCTTATTCTTCTCTACTGTTCAACTAGACCCCAAATTTCAGACCTATTAGAGTGGGTGTCTTTAGAGGCCTTGAACAACTGACATTTACTATCTCATAGTTTCTGTGGCTTAGAGATTTAGGAGAAACTGATCTGGTCGTTTCAGCTCAGGCTCTCTCATTAGGCTTCAGTCATCTGAAGGCTTGACTGGGGCTGGAGGATCCACCTCTAAGGTGGCTCTCCCACATGGCTGTTGGTGGGACGCCTTAATTCCTTGCTACATGGGCTGCTTGTTAGGACTGATTGAGTGTCCTCACAAGATGGCAGCTGACTTTTTCCAGAGCAAGTAATCCTAGAGAGAGACCAAGGAGGAGAATACTAGAGTGCTTTAACTCCCTTGTTTTGGGAGCAGTTTGCCTGGTGTCTCAGGTCTGGTTCCCAGAAGCAGAACATGAGATGAAGATTTTTGGAAAGTGATACATGAAATATGTGAAATAAATATCTGTAAAATTGAGTAACTGAACAAACCCTTCTTCTAGTGGAGAAGCAAGATGCTTAGCCTTCCTAGGCCTGTGTCCATTTCTGGGGAGCTAGCTGAGCAGGGACCATGTTGTCCCATCAGCCATGGGAGTGGGCAAAATCCCAGAACAGATCTCTACATTTGGAGTGGCAGCACCCTCTAAGTCCATGTGACTCATACAGGCTTTTCCTTGCAAAATTAGGATGAAACTATATTTCTTATTTGTGGGTAGGGAAGTATTAATATTAAAAATATGAGATATATATTTTTAAAAGGAACCTTAGCTGGAGTTTCAATGAGCTCTTGGCTAAAAGTACATTTTCCTGCCTTGCCACATCCTGGTTGGGTCCATGTTACATTGTGAGCTGTGAGGGAAGGACTGCCATTTGTACTAGTAATTGTAATCCACAGGATTCAGGCATTGGATTTCAGTTCAGACAATGAGAACTTTCAGACAAGGGCATATTGTCCATATTCATAGAGTTGTTCTCTACTTTAATATATGGAGATAAAAGGGAGCTGCTGAGGCTCCCCTGTTTCATGGGTTATCATTCTCTTCAAGTTACCTTAGAAAAGTCTGAAGAAATAGCAAAGAAATCTCCCCAGTTTGTTCTGCTTTTCAGCTGCTAAGCCTTACACTATTTTCCTGAGGGAAAGTGAAATAGTTTCTTGCAAAGAGGGGCTTTTGTATCTCTAAATCTCATCTTTAGTTGTTGGTTGTTTTTTTTTTTTTTTTTTTTTTTTTTTTTTTTTTTTTTTTTTTTTTTAATACCACAATGCTAGTTTTCTTTCCTCATCTCTTTTCCTGGGATAATGTCTGGCTCTGGTGAAGCTCTGCCTTTCCAGGACCTTCGTGATTCCTGTGCTCCAGGCCCCTCACAAGATTTTACTCCTCTGAATGTTCCATGGATGGACCCATTTAGAATCAGTCATGGAGTGGGGAGGGGAGGTCTTGATGTTCCTCCCAAGGAGGTTGGTGGTGAGATTCCACCTCACATAGTGCCAAGGAGCTGTTTGTTCTTGGTTGTGGAGCTAGAAAACCTCAGCCTTTAGATCTGATTTCAGGAAGGTAAACCCATAAATGGAAAAAATTGTCAGGCACTTTTCACAACTGCTTTTTCATCCTTCCCAACTCCCACTCTATTGTCGTTTGGGTTTTTAGAGATGTTTAAGAGAAAGCAGAGGCAATGACAATAACCTTCTACTACTTTTGCTATGCTCGGAATCCTTGTTTTTGTTGAAAAGAGGGTCTCATTTATCATTTCCCTCAGTATTTCCACAAGAGGGAGACTGCTCGTCTCCTCAGGAAAGGGAGCATTAGGGCAAACACTTCTCTCTGCCTGATGATGGAGGGGAGCTGAGCAGGTGAAAGGCGAGACTGGTCCGTCACTCCTTTTCTCTCTGGCTGGCTGGCAGGATGTGGCGGTGCCTACCTGTGGTCCTGCAGGGGACTGCATGCATAGACTTGAGGCCAGAACATTTGTGTTCCAAGCAATAGATTTGCGGATGGAAGGCAAGAAGGGGCATCAGGTCCAAGCTGTGTTCTTCCGCACAGGTCAGGGGAAGCCCTGCGTTTGGGAGGTTGTTGGGCCCTCACTCAGCCATTAATAAAGCTGACATTGGGCCCGCAGATCTTTTTCTTTTCTTTCTTTCTTTCTTTTGAGAGAGAGAGAGTACACGTGAGAGTGGGGGGAGGGGCAGAGGGAGAGGGAGAGAGAATCCCAAGCAGGCTCCATGCTCAGCGAGGATCCAGTTGCAGGGCTTGATCTCAGGACCCTGAGATCACGAGCTGAGCCGAAATCAAACTGAGCACTTAACCGACAGTGCTACCCAGGCGCCCCTGGGCCTGCAGGTGTTGAAATATGACATCATTTGTCAGAACCCCCAGGGGAGGTGGGTGAACTCTTATATTCCCCATACTCTTGACGAGGAATGGCTCCCAGATAGCTTTGCACGGCTGTTGCCCGGGTGTTTCAAACTCAGTGTGCCTGAAAGTGAGCTCTCCTTACATCTGCTTCTCTCATGGTTCCTGCCTTGGGGATAGGCCTCTGAATTGTCATGGTGTCCTAAGCTGGTGGGTACTGGAGCTTCCTTTCTCACCATCCCCATGCACTGCCCCTCTAGGTGGCTGCACCCTGCTTATCACTCAGGTCTTAGCTGTGACATCACCTTCACCCAAGTCTTTGCTGACCCACATGGCCTGGGTGTTCCTGGAGCCCTCATACTTACTCACCAAAGTCTGAATTCCACTGAAGCATGTTTGCCCCATCATTTCTTTGCCTTTTCCACTAGACTTCAAGCTTCTTGTAAGAAAGGTCTAAGTATTGTTTATCTTGAATACCAGCTCTAGCATGGGGCCTGCCTGCAGTAGCTGGTCAATAAATATTTCTTGAATGAGTACCACTTGGGCCCAAGAGTACCTGAGGCTGTATAGCATAGTGGTCACAAGCCCACCATTGGAACCTGAGGCCTGGGTCCAGACCCTGCTGTTTGTGTGGTCTTGGGTGAGTTCCTCAACTTCTTGATCCTCAGTTTCTTCACCGATAGGACGGGGGTAATAACTATTTCTTAGGACTGTGATGATGAAATGCTTTCATTTATGCAGAACTCCTGGAGAACTGTGTGACACAGTGTTTGGTGTTTCAGATAAGTGTCGACAGCAGCAGCAATACAGTTATCCTTAATGGAAGGGAGAAGACCATAAGCAAAACTTGGAATGAGAAATCATGCATGTTGAGTGCCTGCATAATGGGTTTGAAGAGGTGGAGAGGTGGTTGGGAATCAAGGTTTCTAGCTAGGGCAATGCAAATGTAGGAGCAGATGGGATTGCTCTGGAAAAGAATGAATGGTGGTAGGAGGAATACGGTGGGAGAACCAAAGACAGAACCTTGAGAAATCCTATATCTGAGGGATAAGAGGAGTCAAAACAGGAAAGAGAGATAATGATTACCAGTAGGAGACTAGTTCATCAGATGCCAGGGACAGGAGTTTTAAAAGATAGGGGTGCTGTGCTGGGCAGAAGGCTTGGGAGAAAACTAGAAGAGGCAGCAAGAATCCAATAAATGGGGGAGCATTAGTGCCCTTGTCTGTTTCAGTAGAGGCAGAGGAAGGAAGAAGCCAGGCTCTGCAAGGAGTTAGAGAAGGCCAGGTTAGGGACAGAATGGACACCCCAAGGATGATTGTTGTGCTGCAGATGCATATTACTTTGTGGGTAGGGGACTGATGTCACTATAATGAAGAAGTCACGTTAGTTCATATGGAGGGTTTTTTCTTTGCATGTTAACACTTTGCATTGATGGCTAATAGCAGCTGCATGTAGCAGGCCTCCTGGAGACAGGGAGCAGCACATGGTGCCTGGTCTCCCTGTACTCTCCTGCTTGGTTCTCTGGCATCTGCTTGGTCTTGAAGTGCTTTGGGGGCAGTCCTCGCCAATCTTTGTGCATTTGTTCACTGATTCCATACCACTTGGCAGTCTCAACCCTTCTGTTTACTCCTTCCATCATGCTCTCCCACCCCTACATTTTTAAGGTAAAGAGTCATATCTCTTAGAGTGTTTTTCTTAGGTATTTAATGTTTTTTAAAGTTTCAGTTTTTTTTTTTATTATGGTTACTGTTTTTGTTAGTGCTTGGGTTAAAATTTTAGTTCATTTCCCAGCCCTTTTTTTTTCAATAAGCATTATTTATTATTATTTTTTTAGTTTGAGCTTGTAAAACATTCGTTTTTAGCAATACCTGTGTCTAGTTATAGACAACACTACCATGACTCCTTTTCCTAAGATTGAACAATGCTGGAAGGGGACATGGGAAGGAATGGCAGGGTCTAGAGAAGGTTTTCTCAAGGATCCAAAGACTTGACCATGCTTGGCTGCAAGTTGGTTTAAATCAGCTTCCACTTAGTGACATTTTCTAAGTGCTGTCCATTATATATTTAGGTGTTCATGTTTTTGCATTTTTATCTTCTCTGTGATATTTCACTACAGTCTGAACAAGCATCTGAGGCTGAAATACACCCCCAGCTGAACAGAGCCCCCTCTCAAGCTGCAGACAGTAGTCCAACAAAGAAGGTAAGGCCTGCGGGAAGGTGCCTCTGTGATGGCATTGTGAGCCCCTCCCCTGGGCTTCTGGTCTCTGTTTGCAGATCTGTTTTACTTTGGTTTCAGTGTCCTGACCTGAATGTTAATGATCCAGCTTTCCTAGAATTTGCGTTTTTTGTGAAGATTAGGGTGCTGATGATTCTTGGGCCTGACCTTGATGTCACTGACAGTTTGCACTTCCTCTTCAGCCTCCCAGCTAAACATGGCGGCCTTGCTTTTGGCAAGTTGAGGAGGGGTGGTGGAGAGGGCCAAGTGCCTTTGGCAGAACCCTTCATGCTACTGAGGCTCTAGGAGGGCCTCTGGTGGGGGGCGGGGTAGTCTGCCCTTCTTTGTCCATGTGCCACAGTCCCCTCTTGCATCTTGGTGTCTTCACCGTAGCCCACCAGTGTCACTGAGTCCCAGGTCACTTGCTCAGGAGGTGCCACTCACTTGTGCTCTCTGTTCACCTTGTTACCCTCTCCTTGCTGCTCCCCATTTTTCTAAGGCCCTCCTCTGGTCAGAGCATGGGTCCTGGGCTTGGGAGCACAGAGGAGGAGGGGCCTCCCAGGAAGCAGGCTGGCTGTCTCCTTCCAGAAGACACTGTGGCCCTTGAGCTTGGCTTCATGTATGAATTGGGAGTGGAAGAATGAGGAGCAGATGACTGAGACCTTCACAAACTTCAAAACTTAGAACATATTCCCACAAGACCCAAAGTGAGGCAAGAGCGAGCTTTGTCTTCAGTCAGAAAAGGCCTCATGGTGTGAGATGCACACAGCATTGAAAAAAGGGAGGGTGGGCAGGTGGGCCACTGGAATCTGATTCCTGGGTCTTTTCAGGTGCAAAAAGCGGTATAATAGGCTGCAAGCAGGGAAAGAAAAAAAAAAGGAAAAAAGAAAGGCCCCTAGAATCTGATGCCCATGTCCCCGCCTCCCTTCCCCCCTCCCCCATTCTCGCGAAGCCATGAATCAGCTTTATATCCTCGGGTGTGGGGTTTGAACAGAGTGTGCATGCACCTGACCTGGGAATGGGCCTAGGAGGAACATGAGCACATGGGCATGATGGGGGAGCATTTCAGTTTTTAACTTTTGGGTTTTATTGTTTTGTATTTAATCCACAGGACATACCATATTCTCAGCCTCCATCAAAGCCCATCCGAAGGAAATTACGACCTGAAAACCCAGCTCCAGAAAGCCAAGAGCCTCCTAGCACTGTTGGCGGGCCAGCGTCGGCAGTGACCGGGAAACCCCACACAGCAGTCCAGAAGTAAGTACGTCACATCAGGGAGGTCAGAAACTACCTTTTCAATCTTCGTATGCATGTACATGTAAATCTGTTTATATTTATAGCCATGGCCATAGAAGGGTGTGATTTTATGGCTGTAGTTTGGCCTTCCTCCTCTCTCTGGTGGTACTGCAGGCTCCCAGTCACCTAGAAAGAGACCTTTTAAGCTATAGGACTTAACCTGAGCCAAGGGGCAAGCGAGTACAAAGCTGTGGTGTTTCGGTTTGGTTTGATTTCCTTCCCTTCCCTCCTCCTCTTCCTCTCCTTCCCCCCTCTTCCTTGTGCTGGGCCACGTTTTCCTAGGAAGAAGACAGTGATAAAAATGGCAGTTTCCCCTCTTTGCCTGTCTTATGCTGCCCCCCAGGGCAAATGGCTAGCTTCCTGACCCTCAGACCCAACTTTGAGTCGATGTGCTTGTGATTTTTTTTCATTCCCCATGAAAATTTTCTGTCGTCGATCATCTCAGAACAGAATGGTCACCTGTGGAGCCTCCAGAATATCTGTCTGACCGCCTGTAATAGACATTGGAGGGGGTGGCGGGGTGGGGGGCGTCTGTGGATAAGGCCAGGAATCAAGAGAATAATGCTCTGGACAAACCAATTTTCTACTGAGACTTTGGCTTTAAGAAAGGCTATCACTCGCCTCAGTTTCCCTGTAGTGAAATTGAGCGAGGTGTTGAGGGCAGAAACCTACTACTGTGCGTGACTTCACAAGTGAACTCGACTGGTCAGTAACGTCAGTGCTCAAGATAAGCCCTGTGACACTGCTCTCAGGGCCTTGCTGATCCCAGGGGCTGCTGTGGGTTTCTCCTGCTTACGCTGTTGTAGAAAAAGGAGCAACAGATTCTGTGGGTGCAACTTGCCTCTGAAACCAAAACCCCATTGTGAATCTGTGTAGCACTCTTCAGATGATGGTTTTGTTGTCTGTTTTTCCAAATAGACAGTTCCCTGGTGGTATCAGTGCATAAAGGAAATCTGTTTTGTCCTTAATGGCCCCTGAGAGCTTTGATCATCTTTCCACCACTGTCAAGCCTGGGGGATGGATCCCTGTCAGGGACACAGATGGCTAAACTTGCTTCCATGTGCCACCCTGGCTTTCCACTGGGTCTCTGCTTCACATTACTGCTGGTCAGTCAGTGGTGCTTACGGCACCCCCTGCTCCACCGACTGGATGGAGGGCAGCTGGTGGAGCTCACGCAGAGGTCTTTTTCAGTTTCTTTCCTTCGTCTTTTTTTTTAAACAGTTTTATTGAGATATAATTCATATAGCATACATTTCACCCTTTTACGTGTACAGTTCAGTGGTTTTTAGTATATGCACAAAGTTGTTCAACTGCTGTCACAAACTAATTTTAGAACATTTTCATCACCCCCAAAAGAAATTCTGTGCTGATGAGCAGTCACTTTCCATTCCCTGTCCATGTCCCAGGCAACCACTAATCTACTTTCTGTCTTTATAGGTTTGCCTGTTCTGGCCATTTCATGTAGATGGGACCATGCAACATGTGGTCTTCTGTGGCTGGCTTTTTTTCAGTTCACATAATGTGTTCAAGGTTTATCCATGTTGTAGCATGAATCAGTACTTGATTCCTTTTTATTGCTAAATAATGTCCCATTGTATGGATATACCACATTTTATTTATCTTCTCATCACTTGATGGACATTTGGGTTGTTCCCACTTTGAAGCTATAAAGAATAATGCTGGTATACTATGTCTATACAAGTTTTAGTGTGGGCTTATGTTTTCATTTGTCTTGAGTATGTACCTAGGAGTGGAATTGCTAGGTCATATGGTCACTCTATATTTAATATTTTGAGGACTTGCCAAACTGTTTTCCACAGTGGCTGCAGCATTTTACAGTCCTCCCAGTAACATATGAGAGTTCCAATTTCTCCTGTTTTTTTTTAATAAAGATTTTATTTATTTATTTGACACACAGAGATAGAGAGAGAGCACAAGCAGGCGGAGCAGCAGAGGGAGAGGGAGAAGCAGGCTCCCAGCTGAGCAGGGAGCCCGATGCAGGGCTCGATCCCAGGACCCTGGGATCATGACCTGAGCTGAAGGCAGACGCTTAACTGACTGAGCCACCCAGGCGCCCCTTGTTGTTACCTTTTTAAAAAAATTATTACAGCCATCCTGGTGGGTGTGAAGGGGTATCTCATTGTGTTTTTGATTGCATTTCCCTAATGGCTAATGATGTTGAGCATCTTTTCATGTGCTTATTGGCCATTTGTTTATCTTTTTTGGAAAAATGTCTGTTCAGATCCTTTGCCCTTTCCTGCTTGGATTATTTATCTTTTTATTTTGAGTTATGAGTTCTTGACCTATGCTGGATACAAGTCCCTTGCCAGATGTATGCTTTGCAAGTATTTTCTCCCATTCTATAGGTTGTCATTTCACTTTCTTGATGGTGTCATTCGTAGCACAAAAGTTTTTAATATTGACGGGGTCCAGTTTATTTTTTTTCTTTTGTTACTTGTGCTTTTGGTGTCAGAGCTTGAAAACCACTGCCTAACCCAAGTTCATGAAGATTTTTTCCTGTGTTTGCTTCTATAGGTTTTATAGTTTTAGCTCTTACATTGAAACCCATGGTTAATTTTGAGTTCATGTTTGTGTATAGTGTGAGGAAGGGGCCCAACTTCATTCTTTTGCATATAGATATACAGTTGTCCCTGAATTGTTTGTTGAAAGGAGATATTTTCTTTTATCTGCCTGTTTAGTGACTGTCCCTCATTGTGATACTCTCTCACTAGTTAGGTGACCACATGGTGTCAGACCGAGAGAGGCTAGCGACCACAGCAACACAAATAGTGCTGTAAATGTCGGATGTAAGCTTTGGGTCAGGGAATTTCATACAACTTGTTTTAGTTCCTAGACTACTTTATTTTGGGTTGATAAGAAGCAACTTAGCATTCATCATTTTTTAAGCCCTGGAGAGAGAGACAGCCAGACACATGATCGTTAGTCTGTATAGTTCTTTCTCACCCAGGGTTCTGGGAAACAATGAAACTCTGATGCCCTTACACATCCATTGTCTGTGGGATCTTAACTTCTCTCCTATGCATGTAGAGTGGTCTTTACTGTGTATTGTTTTGGGGAAATTTGAGAAAAGAGTCACAAATAATTTTCTTAATTATCTAACAACACTGGTTAAGAAAGGCCAAAAAAATAAACTAGTTGGAAAATGGTCATCCTCTCTTTGGGAAATGAACGTCAGAACTGAACTATTGTTAAGAAACAAAATCTCTTTCAGATATCGTCATTGTCTATTTCATTTAGGGCAAAGGAAAAATAAAATAGTCTCTCCAAGTGAGCTGCTGAGTCCAGATTATAACTAATAAACAACTGTTGGATTGTGTCAAAATTACTAAGCTGCTTGTAAGGACAAAAGTAGGTTTTTTAAAGAAATAATTTTGGCTTACTTGGTTTCCCCTCACATCTTGTGCATCTAGTAAAGATGGACTTTGGGAAAATAGAATGGTTTGAACAGTTTAGAGAGAGAGGATGTTGTATAACAGTACTACGACTGAAACTGTGCCCGCCTCCATGGCTTTTGCTCTTCTCTGTAACCCCGGGAAGTGTCCTGGACCACCCCAGGGCATGCCCAGCAGCCAGCGTGGCAGTGTCTACTTGCCTGCATGATATCCTCAGTGTGCTTGGGAGTCTGTTTTCCTTCCTGCTTCATGGCTGGCAGTACTGGAATGTCTGTGGGGTTGATGAGTGGCATCCCTAATGAAAACCTGCCATTTCCAAGTAGAGAAAAGGCAATACAAGTTCAATTCTTAGAAGCTGTGCTCATAATTCCTTGGGAGAAATCAGGGCTCAGGTTGAAGGCTAAGATTTTTCTCATCTAGAGACCCCAGTTTATATTCTTTCAAATATTGGTTCAGCTGCTTGAATGAAACCCAGGCAACAAGCACTCAAATAACATAGAAATTGACTTCTTTCTTGTATAAAAGTCTGAGTTGGTGAGTGGTCCCAAAGCATAGAGTAGCTCCGTGCAGGAACCCAGGTGCCTGCCCATATTCTTATTCTAGATCCCCATGGGGGTTGCCTTTATCCCTGTGGTTGAAGATGGCTCCCTAACATGTTCACATTCTGGGCCCCAGAGAGGGGGAAGGAACAAATAGAGAGAAAACAGACTACTTTTAAGGATATGACTCAGAAGTGGCATCTCTGATCCCTTTGGCCCAAACTTAGTCATATGGCCTTACCTACCTGCAAGAGAGACAGGGAGATGTAGTTTCTAGTTGGAGGGCCACTCAAACTGAGAATAATAGGCTACTGCATATAAGAAGGCGCAAGAACAGGTTTTGGAGGATAGTCTGCCACAAAACATTGAGTGGACAGTGCCTCACAGTGTTGCAGTTCTGAATTGATAGATAGCATGACACACAATAGAATGAGACAAAATAAATGTCTACTTAAGTGTTACTCCTTCATTTTCCTCCCTGGAAACCAGGCCAGTTAGAGCGCAATCTGGAACAGTGAGTAAAAATACTGGGAGGACCTGAAGAGAGAAACTCCGGAGGCAACTCTTAAGAGGGTGATGCAGGTTAAATGCTTTCCTGACCCCTTCAGAGGTATTCTGGGCTTGATCCTATCTTTGTGTTATTTACGGCTCCTTTGGTAGCAAATAATAAAAAGCGACTTGAGGTAGCAAAATATACTCTTTATTATAAGGATATAGGGGTGATTCAGGGAAATCAGTGGCAGGAGTGGATTGGAAGAGAAGATTGCAAACCTTCTGGGGCTCATTCTGATGCCTCTCAGTTTTCTTAAGGTGTTTTTGACATTTTTATCTACAAAGACTTCTCAAGCACCTTCCACTCCAGAGATTACATTCTCACTGTGCTGGGCCCAGGCTGAACTGAAATATTAGCCATAACTCAAGTCCTTCGGAGGGAGAATCTGGTCAGCTCGGCATGGGCCAGCATCCATTCAAGTGTCAAAATAGAGGTGAGGGTTTTCTTGAGACAACTAGAACTCCCTGCCAGGGGCCCATCCCTGTGGAGGAGGTGGAAGGAGATGGAGCCAGTTCCTAAAGGAGGAGGAAACTGTTAGGAGCTGGACACACATAGAGTAGTAGTAGTGTAAGGAGGGGCATCAAGTTCTGATCAACTTTTTTTTTTAAACCTTTTATTTTGATATAATTACAGATTCACAGGAAATTACAACAACAGTGCAGAGCGGTCCTGTGGATCTTTTACCTAGTTTCTCTTAATGATTACATTTTACCTAACTATAGTACAATATCAAAACGAGGCAACTGACATTGGGACAGCATATGTATTGTTCCATGCCGTTTAATCACATGTGTAGAGTCTTGTAACTGCCACTGTAATCAAGGTACAGAAATCAGACCTACCCTCTCCTCGCCATTCCTTACCCCTGGCAACCACTGATCTGTTTCCCATCTCTAGAATTTTTTCATTTTGAGAATGTTATATAAATAGAATCACACAGCATGATCTTCTGAGTTTGGCTTTTTTCACTTGGCACAGTCCCTTGACATCCAAGTTACATATCTCAATCAGCACTGCTAAGCAGTATTCTGTGGTATGGATGTGCCATAGTCTCTTGAGCCATTCACTTGTTGAGAGATGTTTTGGTTGTGTCTAGTTGTTGAGCATTATAAATAAAGTGACTGTGAGCATCTTGTGTACAGGTTCTTGTGTGTGCATAAATTTTCGTTTCTCTGGTATAAATGTCCAAGAGTGTGATTGCAGGGTTGTGTGCGGAGTGTATGTTTAGTTTTAAAAGAAACTGCCAAGTTGTTTTCCAAAATGGCTGTACCATTTTACATTTCCACCAGCAATGTATGACAGATGCATTTTCTCCACATCCTCACCAGCATTTGGTTTTGTCACTATTTTTTTATTTTAGCTGTTCAAATACGTGGGTCGTTCTATCCTATCATGGTCTTAATTTGCATTTCCCTAATGGCTAATGATGTTGAATGTCTTTTCATGTGTATATTTACCATCATATATCCTCTTTGGTAACATGTCTCTTCATGTCCTTTGCCCATTTTCTAATTGAATTGTTTTTTTGCTGTTGAGATTTGAGAGTTCTTTTTATATATTTTAAATACATATCAATTGTCAGGAATGTGGTTTGCAAATATTTTCTCTCAGTCTATAGCTTGTCATTTCATCCTCTTAACAGTCATTTGCAATACAAAAGTTTTTAAAATTTTGAAGAAGCCCAACTTATTTTTTTTCTTTTATGGATTGTGCTTTTGTTGTTACATCTAAAAACTCTTCACGAACAAGCCCTTGGTCCTGAAGATTTTCTCTCATGTTTTATTCTAAAAGTTATATAATTTTACACTTTATATTTAAGTTGCTTGATCCATTTTGTGTTGTTTTATGTAAGATCTGGGTCAGGGTTCTTGGCCTGTGGATGTTGAATTGCTTCGGCGCTGTTGGTTGAAAAGGTTATTCTTGGGATGCCAGGGTGGCTCAGTTGGTTGGGTGTCTGACTCTTGGTTTTGGCTCAGGTCATGATCTCATGGGCGGTGGGATTGAGCCCTGCATTGGGCTCCCCACTCTGCGCTCAGCAGTTTGGGAGGTTGCGGTTGAAAGATTCTTTCCCTCTGCCCCACCCCCCAGTCAGGCACGCTCTCTCTCTCTCTAAAAATAAAATAAATCTTAAAAAAAAAAAAGAAAAAGCTGTTCTTGCTCCATTGACTTGCTTTTGCACCTCTGTCAGAAGTAAGTTGTCTGTACTAGTGTGAGTGTGTTTCTGGGTTCTCTGTTCTGTTCCACTGATCGATGTGTGTTTCCCTCTGCCTATTAATCCACACAGTCTTGATTACTGTCTTCATTACTTATTTACTTGATTACTATAGCTATATAATAAAATGTCTTCTATTTCTCCCACTTTTATTACAATTTTTCAAAGTTGTTTTAGGTATTCTAATTCCTCTAACTTTCCATATAAATTTTAGAATAATTTTGTCTTGATCCACAAAAATTCTTGCTGAGATTTCAATACGAATTGTGCTAAACCTTTGGCGCACCTCAGTGGCTCAGTTGGTTAAGCATTTGCTTTCAGCTCAGGTCATGATCCTGGGGTCCTGGGACCAAGTGCCCGTGGGGCTCCCTGCTCAGCAGGGAGCCTGCTTCTCCATCTCCCTCTGCCCGCCCCCCCCCCCCCCCCGGCTTGTGTTCTTCTTGCATGTCTCTTTCTCTCTCAAATAAATAAATAAATAAATAAATAATCTAAAAATTTTTTTAAAAAGGAATTGTCTTAAACCTTTATATCAGTCTGAGGAGATTTGGCATCTTTACTATTTTGAGTCATTCAATCCATGAACATGATAAATATTTCTCTATTTTGATCCTATTTTTCATTACTGTTGTATAGTTTTCAGCATGTAAATCTTGTGTATGTTTTGATATATCTAAGAACTTCAGTTTGAAGCTTTGTAAATGATACTGTATTTTTTATTTTTTCCCAAGTATTCAATGTTAGTGTATCAAAATTCTATTGATTTTTTAAAAAGATTATCTATTTATCTGAGAGAGAGAGGGAGGGAGGGAGAGGAGCAGAGGAAGAGGGACAAGCAGACTCCACCCTGAGTGCAGAGCCCAATGCCGGGCTCGATCCCACAACCCAGAGATCATGACCTGAGCCAAAATCAAAAGCCGGATGCTTACTGACTGAGCCACCCAAGCGCCCCCGTTCTTTTGATTTTTGTATGTTAATCTTCTCTCCTCAAAACTCATTTTTATTAGTTCGGAGAATTTTTTTATAGATTCCTTGGAATTTTCTATGTAGGCCATCATGTCATCTGCAGATAGGGACAGTTTCATTCTTTTCAATATGTGTGCCTTTTATTTCCTTTTCTTGCATTACTGTGTTGGCTAGGACTTCTAGCACTGTGTTGAAAATAGTAATGAAAGTAGAAATCCTTGCTTTGTTCCTCATCTCAGGCGGGAAAGCATTCAGTTTTTCATTATGTATGATGTCAGCTGTAGTTTTTTGGTAGAAGTTCTTCATCAAGTTGGACAAGTTGGCCTCTATTCAGTTTTCTGAGAGTTTTTGTCATGAATGGTTATTGAGTTTTATCAGGTGATTTTTCTATATCAGTTGATATGTGATTTTTTTTCTTTCATCTGTTAGGATGGTGGATTGCTCTGATTGACTTTTGAATATCGAATCAGCCTTCCATCTCTGGAATAAAGCTCTCTTGGTCATGGTGTATAAGTTTTTAATACATTGCTAAATTCTATTTGTTAATATTTTGTTAAAGATTTTGCAGATATCTATGTCCAGGAGAGATATTGTGTCTAATTTATATCTTGCTAGGCTGCCCCTTTCCAAGTCATTTGACTAGAGAGAGCAGTATTTGGGTCGGGGGAGGCTTTTTATTGTCTGCCCTTATTGACATTTATGGATTGCTGACTACTCCACCATCCAGTCTGGGATATATGAAGCAAAAAAGAAAACCCAGGGAATTCACTGCTATGTGTTTCCCTGAGTACTGAGTTCCTGGACTGGTTTGCCTTCTTCACTCCACTTTTTGGAGTAATCTTATGTTTGTCTTATATATTATGTCCAGGATTTTAACTGTAGTTGGTGGGGTAGAGAGAAGTATGTCTACTCCACGTTGTCCTGAAACTGGAAATCCAATCCTTATCTTTCTGAAAGTAGATTTTAAATCCTCTTCCCTGCCTATTTATGGATGAAAAAATTAATCTTTCAACTTCTTGGGGAACGGAGTATGCCTTCTGCAGATTAGCAGAGTGGGTAGCATAGTGTATATTCTCAGTGAATATTAATCATCTCCACAATGGTCACTATGCATT
Source organism: Phoca vitulina (assembly GCF_004348235.1). NCBI lineage: Eukaryota > Metazoa > Chordata > Mammalia > Carnivora > Phocidae > Phoca > Phoca vitulina. The sequence goes on from NW_022589758.1 coordinate 3,473,541, forward strand.
CCGGTTAAGTTGCCCTGGCATAGAACCTACGTCTCACAGGTTGCACATATGTCTGTTTTCCTAGGGGAACTTAAATTGCCCTTTTGCTCTGAGAATTCAGTATTTTTTGCTGTGGGATATAAGGCTGTAGGTTATACCATCGTGTTGATATATCATCCCAACTGTAGACAGCTTTGAGGGAGAAAGAGGGTTCTAAGAATAATTAGGGCCAGTCAAGCAGTGTAAGCAGAGACTGTAACGGGCAAAGTGGAACATATGGTCACCCTAGTTATACCTGCTCTGTGAATTTACTGTTGACTTAATTTGGCAATAGTGGTATTAAAACATTTTCTCAAGTGCCACAGATGTATGCTGGTATATGCACATGCCTGAGCATACTCACACACATAGACACACTCAAGCATTCATGCCTAATAATAAAGAAATGAAGGAGAGTTGTATAGGCCGGCTAAGTTAATGTAGGATTTTTCCTAAAGAGAATGTTCTTCTATTCATTTCCTTCAGACTTGTCCACAGGGGCCACCCGCAGGTCTTTTAAAAATGCCATTAAGGCTTACACAAAAAGGGCATTCTAGTTAATGTGGTTTGTCAGGAAGAAATACTTATTAAAATGTCTTGGAATAAATGGAATGTGGAGTTTGAAAAGGTCCAATTCACAGCTTGTCTTTCAAGTTATAAAATGGGAAGTACTTCAGGTGTAAATAATTCATCCGGACAAATTTGTTTCATTTGGTGTGTGTCTGCCTGCCTGCCTGTGAATATATGATTTTCTTTTTGGAGCCCTGTGACATTAGCCCCTTGTTAGTTGAGCACTTCTCATGAATCAGTGTTCTGACCCACAAGGGTCCGGACCTCTGAGTTCTATTTCCCTGAACTGTTTGTACTTTTTTATAGACAGTCTTCCAAACAGAAGAAGGCTATTCAAACTGCTATCCGCAAAAATAAAGAGGCAAATGCAGTGCTGGCCCGGCTGAACAGTGAACTTCAACAGCAGCTCAAGGTAAGGAGCTTCCCGAAATTGGATTACTAGGCTTTTCATCTGGTGGTTTTGTTTTGACCATTGGCTGAGCACCTGGTTCCATTCCTGTTGGTAAGACTTGCATCTTTGTTCTCAAACCTCTTTTGGAAGGCAGAGAATTGCTGCACTTAAGTTTCATGGGTTGGTTCTTGTATGTTTAGAGGAAGACTAGCAACTTGAATATGCAGGCTACATATTGTTTATTAGTGACTAGGACAGAGAATCTATTACAAAGGCTGTCTGAAGCATTCTTCATTCCCGAAAGCTTCTGGACAAGCCCTTGATTGTTTAGATCCTCCCTGAATATACTTACGTATATACTTATGTAGGTGGAGGAGGGTAGCCCTGATACTATCAAAGGCCCGACCCCTCCGGCGGGCAAATGGTTCCATATCACCTTCTCAAGAACATCACCTCTCTCCTTACCACCTCTTTCTCTTCACCATTCATCTCCCCTGTTTTGGTTTTCCGGGACTGCCGTAACAAAGTACTACAACCTTGGTGGCTGAAAGTACCAGAAATCACTTCTCACAACTCTGGCGGCTAGAAGTCTGAAATTAAGGTGTCAGCAGAGCCGTGCTCTGTCTCTGAAGGCTCTAGGGGAGAATCCTTCTTCTTTCTTCCCAGCTTCTAGTGGTGGCTGGCAATCCTGGGCGTTCCTTGGCTTCCAGATGTGTCATTCCAGTATCTGTCTTCACTGTCACATGGTCTTCTCTCTGGGTCTCTCTGTGTCTGTGTCCAAATTCCTCTTCTTATTTAAGTGTTCTCTTCTTATAGGGACACTAGTCATTGAATTAAGGCCTGCCCTAGTTTAGCATAACTGCATTTTAATTAAATTACATCCACAAAGGTCCTATTTCTCTATGAGGTCACATTTACAGATGCTGGGAGTTAGGACTTAAGCATATCATTTTGGGGGACACAGTTCTACCTACTGCATCCCCTGATTCTCTACTGCATCATTCCCATCCACATAAACGTGCTCCAGTATTGTCCATTATCTTGACTTCACATCCTTCTTCAATTGCAGCCCCCTCTCTCTGCTCTCCTTCCCAGCTAGGTTTCTTAGGAGTTGTTTTCATTTACTCTCCTTCCTCACCAACAGCTTTCTCTCTCTCCACTTCAATGTGGCTTTGCTCTGCTCCATTCACATCCCTCCTACAACCAAATCCAATGGGCCAGTTTCAATGTTACTCGAATTTTCAGAATTCTACACAATTGGCCATTGTCTCCTCTGAAATGGCCTTTCTCACTGGCTTTTGGACTACTATACTTTTTTCCTGTTCCTTCCACTACCTCCCTCTCTCCCTCCTTCCCTCCCTTCCTGGTGCTTCTTCCTTAGCATTCTGTGCTATTTCTTCCTTCTTTGATTTCTCTTTTATTACTCCCCCTTTGCCCAGTATTTTATTATGAACATTTTTAAGCATACAAGAAAGGTGAAAGAATCCTATGGTAAATACTTTTATAGCCACCTCTTTTAACATTTTACTATACTTGTTTTATCACATATCTACCCCTCTGTTCCTCATTCTACCTTATTTTTAACATGTTTTTCAGTAAATTGCAGACATCTATATGCATCCCCTAAATATTGCAACATGCAGATCAGTAACTAGAGTTCAGTATTTTTACAGGTTTTTCTGATGATGTAAGTTTTACATAGAATGAATGCACAGATGCTAAGTGTGCCATTTGCTGAATTTTTACAAATGCATATACTTATGGAACCCAAACCCCTATCAAGATATAGAACATTACCATCATCCTACGAGGCTCCCTCATGCTCCTTCCCTGTCAGTTCCTGCCCCCCACACACAGAGGCAACCACTGTTCTGACTTTGTTATGTCATAGTGTTGTTTATTCTGTAACTTTATATAAATGGTGTTCCCTAACACGTACTTTTATGTAAAGCTTATTTCACTTAGTATTACATTTTTGAGATTCATTGATAATGCATGTGTCAGTAATCCATTCCTTTTTACTGCTGGATAGTATTCCATTGAGTGATTATTCTGCAATTTCGTTATCAGTTCTTCTATTAATAGACATGTGAGCTGTTGCTAGTTTTTGGCTATTTTGAAGAAAACCACATTCTTGAATAAGTCTTTGTGTGGAAATATGTCCTCATTTCTCTTGGGGAAGTACCTAAGATTTGGATTAGTAGGTAATGTGGCGAACATATGTGATTAGTTTTATTAGAAACTGCTAAAGCTTGGGGCGCCTGGGTGGCTCAGTCAGTGAAGCGTCTGCCCTTTGGCTCAGGTCATGATCTCAGGGTCCTGGGATCGAGCCCCACGTCGGGCTCTCTGCTCAGCGGGGAGCCCGCTTCTTCCTTTCCCTCTGCCTGCCGCTCCCCCTGCTTGTGCTCTCACTCTCTCTCTCTCTCTCGTCTCTCTCTCCCTCTGTCAAATAAATAAATAAAATCTTTAAAACGAAAAAAGAAAAGAAACTGCTAGAGCTTTTCCCAAAGTGGTTGTAGCATTTTGCACTCCTCCCACTAGAGCGTGAGAGTTCCTGTTATTCCACATCCTTGCCAACATTTGGTGGTGGTCTTTTAATTTTTGTTTATCCTGTGGTGATTTAGTTTTTATTTTGCATCTCCTTGATGCTTAATTTTGCTGAGCATTTTTTATTACAATTACTTACCTTTCATATATTTTATTTTATGAAGTGTTCAAAGTATCTGGCCATTTAAAAAATCATTTTTTGTCGTCTTTTGTGGCATTGTAAGTAGATGCTTTTTATATTATCTTGGTTACTAGTCCTTTGTCAGATACCTGTTTTATAAATGTTTTCTTCCAGTCTTTCATTTTCTTAACTGTATCTTTTCAAGAACAGATATTTTTAACTTTTAAACAGTCTAATTTATCGGGTTTTTTTCTCTTATGGTTCTTATTTTCTTCTTATATAAGGAAACTGCCTACATCTAAATTATGAAGATAGTCTCCTATGTTTTCTTTTAAAGCCATTATTGTTTTAGCTTTTGCATTTAGGTCTTAAGTTACTTTTTTAAACCACTTTATTGAGGTATGATTGATACACAAAAAACGATGCATATTTAATGTATGCAATGTGATACATACAGTTGGAAGATAATTATATATCCATGGACCCATCACCACAATTTATGCCATAAAACTATTCATCACATCTAAAAGTTTCCTTCCCCTCTTATTATTATCATCATTATTATTTTGTGAACATGACAAGAACACTTAACATAAGATCTGCCCTCTTGGCAAATTTTTAATTATACACTACAGTATACTTCATTGTAGGCACTATGCTGTATAGTAGATCTCTGGACCTTAATCATTCTGTATAACTGAAACTTTGTACCCTTTGAATAGTACTTCCCCATTTCCCCCAGCCTCTGACAACCACCATTCTCTACTCTCCTTCTAGGAGTTTGACTGTTGTAAATTCCTCATATGAGTGGTGTCACTTAGCATTTGTCCTTCTGTGTCTGGCTCATTTTCCTTAGTGTAATGTCCTCCAAGTTTATCTATGTTACTGCAAATGGCTGAATTTCTTTCTTTTTAAAGACTGAATAATACTCCATTGTATGTATATGTATTTTCTTTATCCATTTGTCCATTGGTAGACACTTAGGTTCCTTCCATGTCTTGGCTACTGTGAATAATGCCACAGTGAACATGAGAGTACAGATAATCTCTTCAAGATACTGATTTTAATTCCTTTGGATATATACCCAGAAGCTGGATCATATTTGGTAGTTCTATTTTTTTCAGGTTTATTGAGATATAATTGACATATAACACTGTGTATAGGTATCAACATGTTGATTTGATACATTTACATATTGCAATATGATTATCATAGTACTGTTAATACCTTTGTCACCTCACATAATTACCAATTCTTTTATGTGGTGAGAACATTTAAGATTTACTCTCTTGGCAGCTTTGAAGTATGTAATGTAGTATTGCTAACTATAGACACCATGTTGTACATTAGATCCCTAGAACTTACTCATCTTGTAACTGGAACTTTGCACCCTTGGTTAACATCTCTCCATTTCCCCTCCAGCTCCTGGCAACTTCCATTCTACTTTCTGTTTCTATGAATTTGGCTTTTTTTATATTCCACACACAGGTGATACCATGCAGTATTTGCCTTTCTCTGTCTTACTTCCCTTGGCATAGTGCCTGCAAGGTCCATCCATGTCACAAATGACAGGATTTCCTTCTTTCTTATGGCTGAATGGTACTCCATTGTATGTATGTACTACATCTTTATCCATTCATTTGTAGACAGATACTAATGTTGCCATAGCTTGGCTGTTGTAAATAATACTGCAGTGAACATGGGAGTGGAGATATCCCTTTGAGATCCTGATTTTTATTTCATTTGGATACTTGGAAGTGGGATTGCTGGATCATGTGGTAGTTCTTTTTTTAATATTGAGGAACCTCCATGCTGTTTTCCATGGTGGCTGCACCAATTTACATTCCTACCAACAGTGCACAAGGATTCCCTTTTCTCCACATTTTTGGCAACACTTATCTCTTACCTTTTTGATAATAGCCATTCTAACAGGTGTAATGTGATATCTCATTGTAGTTTTTTTTTTTTTTAAAGTAGGCTCCACACCCAATGTGGGGCTTGAACTCACAGCCCTGAGATCAAGAGTTGCATACTCCACCAACTGAGCCAGCCACGTACCTTTCATTGTGGTTTTGATTTACATTTCCTTGGTGATTGCTGATGTTGGGCATCTTTTTACATACCTGTTCGTCATTTGTTTTGGTATGTTGTGTTTCCATTTTCATTTGTTTCAAGATCGTTTTTGATTTCTTCTTTGACCTATTGGTTGTTCAGGAGTGAAATAATTTTTATTGCCTTAATTGTATTAATTTCTGTTAAAAGTTATACTACCTCATTGTTTTCCCTCAAGGTATTAACTGGATGCTCGTCACTCTAGCATTGTGCCTATTAATGTTTTATGTACTTGATTTTTAGGATTCTAAATCATAGAATTTCAGAGCTTTAAGGGAGCTTGGAAACCCTCCTTCAACAGATGGGCATAGCAAGGCCCTTGAAATCTGTGTGACTGGCCCATGGTCACTTAGCTACCATGTAACAGAGCAGAGGAGGAGTAATACCAAGTCTCCAGCACCTTTGGCACTCTGCTTCCCCATATGATACTGATTTGCTTTTTATTTACTTTTTTATTATTGAAGTATAGTTGACATACAATGTTACATTAGTTTCAGGCGTATAACATAGTGATTCTGCAATTCTGTATATTACTCAGCACTCACTACCACAAGTGTAGTCACCATCTGTCACCATGCAGTGTTATAATAATATTATTGACTATATTCCCTATGCTGTACTTTTCATCTCCATGACTTATTTATTTTATAACTGGAATTTTGTACCTCTTAATCCACTTCACCTATTTTGCCCATCCTTCCACTCACCTCCTCTCTGGCATCCACCAGTTCTATGTGTTTAAGAGTCCGTTTTTTTGTTTGTTCATTTGTTTTATTTTTCAGATTCCATGTTTAAGTGGAATCATATGGTATTTGTCATTCTCTGTCTAACATATTTCACTTAGCATTGTACCTTTTAGGTCCATCCATGTTGTTGCAAGTGGCAGGATTTCATTCTTTTTTGTGGCTGAGTAATATTCCTCTGTGTGTGTGTGTGTGTGTGTGTGTGTGTGTGTGTGTGTGTGTATCACATTTTTTTACCCATTCATCTATTGATAGACACTTGGGTTGCTTCTGTATCTTGGCTATTTTAAATAATGCTGCAGTAAACATAGGGGTGCCTATATCTTTTCGAATTAGTGTTTTTAATTTTCTTTGGATAAACACTGAATTTTGGAATTACTGGGTCATATGGTAGTTTTTTTCCTTTTTTTGAGGAACCTTCATACTGTTTCCCATAGTGGCTGCACCAATTTGCATTCCTACTAACAGTGCATGAGTGTTCCTTTTTCTTCATATCCTCACTAACACTTGTTATTTCATATCTTTTTGATACTAGCCATTTTGACAGGTGTAAGGTGATATCGCATTGTGATTTTGACTTGCCTTTCTCCAATAACTAGTGATGTGGAACATCTTTTCATGTGTCTGGTAGTCATTTGTATGTCTTCTTTGGAAAAATGTCTATTTAGGTCCTTTGCCCATTTTTTAATTGGATTGGGTTTTGTTTTGGTATTGAGTTGTATAAGTCTTTTATATATTTTGAATATTAATCCCTCATCAGATAAATCATTTGCAGATATCTTCTTCCCTTATTCAGTAGGTTGCCTTTTTGCTGATGGTTTTCTTGGCTGTGCAAAAGCTTTTTATTTTGGTATAGCCCTATTAGTTTATTTTCCCTTGCCTAAGGAGACATATCCATAAATGTTGCTAAGGCTGATAGCCAAGAGATTACTGCCTATGTTTTCTTTTAGGAGTTTTATGGTTTCAGGTCTCACATTTAGTCTTAATCCACTTTGAATTTATGTTTGTGTATAGTGTAAGAAAGTGGTCCAATTTCATTCTTTTGCATGTAGCTGTCCAGTTTTCCCAACACCATTTATTGAAGAGACTTTTTCCCATTGGATATTCTTGCCTCCTTTGTCATAGATTAATTGACCCTATAAGTGTGGGTTTATTTCTGGGCTCTCTATTCTGTTCTGTTGATCTATGTGTCTGTTTTTGTGCCAGTACCACACTGTTTTGATTACTACAGCTTTGTAGTATATCTTGAAATCTGGGGTTGTGATACCTCCAGCTTTGTTCTTCTTTCTCAGGTTTGCTTTGGCTATTTGAGGTCTTTTGTGGTTCCATGCGAAATTTAGGATTATTTGTTCTAGTTCTGTGAAAAATGCTGTTGGTATTTTGATAGGGATTGCATCGAATCTGTAGAGTGCTTTGGGTAGTATGGACATTTAAAAAATATTTGTTCCCCCAATCCATGAGCATGGAATATCTTTCCATTTGTTTTTGTCATCTTCAGTTTCTTTCATCAGTGTCTTATAGTTTTCAGAGTACAGGTCTTTCACCTCCTTGGTTAATTTTATCCTTAGCTATTTTATTCTTTCTGATGCAAATGTCAATGGGATTGTTTTCTTAATTTCTCTTTCTGCTACTTCATTATTAGTATTTAGAAACGCAAGAGGTTTCTATATATTAATTTTGTATTCTGCAACTTCACTGAATTCACTTATTGTAATATTTTTTTGGTGCTGTCTTTAGGGTTTTCTGTGTCTCATATCCTCATCTGCAAATAGTGGCAGTTTTACTTTATTTTTACTGGTTTAGATGCCTTTTATTTCTTTTTCTTGTCTGATTGCTGCAGCTAGGATTTCCAGTACTATGTTGAATAAAAGTGGTGAGAGTAAACATCCTCATCTTATTACTGATCTTAGAGGTAATGCTTTCAGTTTTTCACCATTGAGTATGATGTTAGCTGTGCGTTTTTCATTAGATGGCCTTTATTATGTTGAGGTATATTACCTCTAAACCCACTTTGTTGAGAGTCTTTATCATGAATGAATGTTGTACTTTGTCAGATGTGTTTTTTGCATCTACTGAGATAGTCATAGGGTTTTTATCCTTCCTCTTGATAATGTGTGATGTATCACATTGATTGATTTGTAAATAGCTATAGGTATTTTTGATTCTCTTGTCCTTTTACCTTGTAATAGAGTTAAGTGGTTAACACCCCATCATATTACAGTATTAGAGTATTCTGAATCTTACTATATACTTACATTTACCAGTATGTTGTATTTTTTTATGTTTTCATGTTGCTGATTAGCATTCTTTCATTTCAGCTTGAAGAACTCCTTTCTGCCTTTCTTGGCAAGGCTGGTCTAATGTTGATGAACCCACTCAACTTTGTTTTTCTGGGAAAGTGTTTAATCCTTCTTCATTTCTGAAGGATTACTTTGCCAAATAGAGTGTTCTTGGTTGACATTTTTTTTCTTTTAGCACTTTGAATATATTATCCCACTCTTTCCTGGCCTGTCTGTTAGGTGCTTGCTGAGAAATCTGCTGAGAGCCTTTTGGGGCTTTGCTTGTAAGTTACAAACTTCTTTTGCTGCTTTTAAGATGGTCTCTCTTTGATTTTTGACAGTTTTATTATAATGAATCTTGAAGAGGATCTCTTTAAGTTGAGTTTGGTGGTCTATGAGCTTTATGGACTTGTATCCATATCTCTCATCAGCCATTATTTATTTAAGTAAGTTTTCTGCCCCCTTCTCTTTCCAACTTTTGGAAGTCCAGCAAATCACATATTATTTCTTTTGATGGTACCCTATAGATAATGTAGCCTTTCTTCACTCTTTTTGATTATTTTTTGTTGTTGTTTTCTTCTGACTGTATAATTTTAAAGTTCTGTCTTCTGTCTCATAGACTCTTCTGTTTGATCCATTTTGATGTTTTTGCTCTCTATTGTAATTTTCCTTTCATTCATTCATTCTTCAGCTCCAGAATTTCTCTTTGGTTCTTTTTTTATGACTTCTGTCTCTTTGTTAGACTTCTCATTTTGTTTGTATAATTTGGTTTTCCTGATTTTGTCTTTTTGTGTTCTCTTGTAGCTCAGTGAGTTTTCTTAAGACAGCTATTTTAAATTCTTTAGCAGGTAAATCACACATCTCCATGTCTTTGGGTTTGGTTACTGGACATTACTGCAATATTTTGTTGGTGTCATGTTTCCTTAATTTTTCATATTCCTTGAAATTTTGCATTGCTGTCTTCATATTTGAAGTAGCGGTCACTTCCTTCAGTCTTTATTAACTGCCTTCAGGAGACAAGTACGTTTCATCAGTCCTGCTAGGGATTCTGAGGCTTTCTCAGATCTTTTATGAATGTAGCTGCTTGACATTTTTGCTCCCTCTTGTGGAAGAATTATTAAGCTTATATGCCTTCTGACCCTGCAAAACACCAGGCCAAGTGCTAGCAGCCTCTCTTTTGTTTTCCCAAAGGTGGCACTAAAGCTCAATTTTGTGGTCTCTCCATGACCCTCAGATTTGAGCCAGCACAGCCTTTCTGCATGTGCTCACCAGCCACCTGCCAAAGTTTGCTGCCTAGGGAGTGTGAACAGGTATCTGGTACAGGATAGGTGTGTGTGTGTGTGTGTGTGTGAGAGAGAGAGAGAGAGAGAGAGAGAGAGAGTAAGGCTAGAGGTATGCTGAAAAGTATCCTGTGGGCAGTTGGAGGATCCCCAGAAGCTCATGAGTAGGCTTCTTGATGAGTCCCGCAACACATTTTGTAGGGTCCATGTTTCCTTTAATACCTTCTGAGGGTCCTGTCTGCCGCTCTCCTAGCTACTTTCTGTCTCTCGGTCATGCAGTTCATAATTCAGTACTCTGGACGGGGCAAGAGAGAATTGAGCCTCTTTGGCAGTGTCCCACACAGCTGGGGAAGGTGGGTGTGTACCCACACACTCCTGTTTCCCCCATGGGAGAAATCATGGGCTGAGAAGATCTCTCTTGGCCCTAAGCTGTGCTACCTTGTGGAGGAGGGTGATATGAGTAAAATCTTACAGTTCCTCTTATCTCCTCCAGTGCATCCAAACTACTTTTTTTTTTTTTTTTTTTTTGCTCTAGCATTGTGCTAGAACTTCTCTCCTGGAAATTTGGACTTCCACCAAGGCTCTGTCATCCATGGGTGATTGTCTAAAACAGTGTTTTCCATAGATTCCCAGATGGTGGCTAAGAGGGACTAGAGCTGGTTCAGAAGCCAGTGCAGGGTCCAGAGCTGGGACTGAGGTTTGTGTGCCTATTACCCAATATATGGCTGGGTGGATCTCTTGGTGTATGTATGGTGCTGGATCGCACAGCTCCCACAAAGGCACTTTGCCCATGAATGAAAGCCAGATTTTTTTTGGCACTGTTGTTGGCAGAGGGACATGGACAAGGGATGTCTTATACAGCCATGATGCTGATGTTACTCCTGATAATTTTGTCATTTTTTGATGAACTTTCATAGCATTTCCCATAGTGGCTGCACCAATGTCTGTGATCCACCTCAAGTTAAGTTTTGTGTATGGTTTGAGATTAGGGTCAAGGTTTGTTTTTTCCCTATATCAATATCTAACCTAGCACCATTTGTTGAAAAGAGTTTCTTTTCCTCCTTGGATTACTTTGGTCACCTTGTGAAAAGTCTAATGACCATATAAGTGTAGATTTATTTCTGTTTTTTTTTTTTTTTTTTTTTTGAGAGAGAGCACGCCAATGGGGGGAGGGGCAGAGGGAGAGAGAGAATCTCAAGCAGACTCCACAGTGAGCACGGAGCTGGACATGGGGCTCAATCTCACAACCCCAAAATCATGACCTGAGCCGAAATCAAGCATCAGATGGTTAACCAACTAAGCCACCCAGGTGCCCCTGGGTTCTTACTCTGTTCCTTTAATCTATTTGTTGATTCTTACACCAGTAGCACACAATCGTGATTACTGTTACTTTGTAGTAAGAAAATCAGGTAGTATAAATTTTTCAACGTGCTCTTCTTTTTCAAGATTCCTTTGGATATTCTGGGCCCCTTGTTTCATATAAATTTTAGAATCATTGTGTCATTTGCTACAAAATAGCCTGCCAGGATTATGATTGGATTCGTTTGAATCTATAGATCAGTTTAAGGAGGATCAAAATCTAAACAGTGTTGAGTCTCCTAATCTGTTAGTAGAGTACATCTTCTAATTATTTATATCTTGTGAAATTTCTCTTAGCAGTTCTGAGTGTACACATATTACATGTGTTTTCTTAAATTTATTCCTAATTTTTTGTGACACTATTGCAAATTGAATTGGTTTTTAAATTTTCATTGTCTGAGTTTGTGAAGGTTACAGAATACAAGGTCAACACACAAAAACCAATCATATTCTTTTATGTAAGCAATGAACAATTGGTAACAGAAATATGAAAAACACTGCCATTCACGATATCTTGCCACCCTCCTCCAAATGAAATACTTAGGTATCAATTCATATAAATTCATCAAAACACATAGGTTGTGAATATTGAAAACTATAAAGTGCTCCTAAAAGAAATCCAAGACCTAAATAAATGGAGAGACATGTTTGCTTTTTGTGGATTGGAAGACTTAACATAGTGGTGATGTTACTTTTCTCCAAAGTGATCTATAGATTCACTACAATGCCAATCACAGTGCCAGCAGGACTTTTTGTAGGTATAGATCAGCTAATCTGATAATTTTTATGTAAGGGCCAAGGAACTTGAATAGCTGAAACAAATTTGGAAAAGAAGAACAAAGTTGGAGGAATCACTTTAGTATCAGGCTTCAGTAATCAAGACAGTATGGGCTTGGGGGAGGGATTGATGCATAGATCAGTGGAGCAGGATAGAGGATTGTGAAGTAGACTACATGAATATAGCCATTCCGTCTTTGACAAAGGTGCAACATCAATTCATTGAGAAAGGGGATAGTCTTTTCAACAGTTGTTTTCTAACAATGGGTCCTCCATATGTGGAAAAAAAAAAACGAACCTTGATTGAAACCTCAGTCCTTATACAAAGATTAACTTGAAGTGGGTCATAGATGAAAACATAAAACATAAAGGTATAAAACTTTTGGAAGAAAAGATAGGAAAAAGTCTGCATGACCTGGTGTTAGAAATGATGCCAAAAGCGTAACCTAGAACAGAAAAATTAAATTGTACTTCATCAAAATTAAAAACTTTTGCTCTGCCTAGAATACTGTCAGGAGAATTAAGAGACAAGCTACAGACTGGGAGAAAATATTTGCAACCCACATATTTGACAAAGGACTTGTATCCAGATTATATAAAGAACTCTCCAAACTCAAGAACTCTCAAAACTCCAAAAACTCAAAGGACTTGAACAGACACTTCACCAAAGAGGATATAGGGATGGCAAATAAACACATGAGAAGATACTCAGCATTATTAGCCATAGGGAAATGCAAATTAAAACTGTGATCGTGTACCACCACATGCATAGTAGAATTGCTAAGACAGAAAATAATGACAACACCGGGTGCTGGCAACTGGGACTCTCATGCACTGATAGGAATGCAAAATGGTACCCCACTCCGAAAAATCATTTGGCAGTTTCTTAGGAAGTTATATATGCACTGACTATGTGATCCAGCAGTTCTACTCCTGGGTATCCACCAGTGAAATGAAAACTTGTGTTCACTAAAAAGTCTGTACATGAATGTTCATAACAGTTTTATGTGATGGCCAAAACTTGGAAACAGCCCAGATGTACTTCAGAGGATGAATAGGTCAAGTGTGGTACATTCACACAATGAAATAGCACTCGGCAGTAAAAGTAGTGATACACACAACTTGGATGAAACTCCAAAGACGTTACACTGAGTGAGGCAAGCCAGGGTCAAAAGGTTTTATACTGTTTGATCCCTTTTATTTGACTTTCTTGAAAAGACAAAACTATAGTGCTGGGAAACAGACTGGTAGTTGCCAGGGGTTGTGTGTGAAGGTGAAGGTTTATAGATCAGTGAGTTGTACCAGGGAGCTTTTTGGTTGTTGGCAGTTACACAAATATATACATGTGTTGAAGTTTATAGAACTGTATGCTAAAAAAAAGTCACTCTTACCATGTAATGAAAAAGATTATTTTTTAAAATGTCAAAGTTCATTCTGTTTTATGAATCTTTGTGTACGAACTTGTTTTTTTGTGTGTTTTATTTCTTGTTTTTCTCCCCTCTTACTTTGCTTTGGTGTAGATCATTTTCATACAGTGTTCTTTCTTCTTGGTAAGCCCTTTTAATTTGGAAACCCATATTCTTCAGTTCTGAGGGTTTTCTTGGTTTTTGTTATTGTTGTATTTTCTCCATGTTTCTTCCCCCCCCCCACTCCCCTGCCCATTTTCTGTTTTCGCTTGCTGATATTTTTCAGACATTGGAACTCCTAGCTTGTTGGTATTCTAATATTTTCATATTTTATCTTCTGTTTTCTGTCCTCTTCTTTATTTTTGTCTTTTTGTCCATTTCTGGAGACTTACTTAATTTTAAGTTTTCAAACTGTTGTTTACTAACCAAGAGTTCATTTTTTGTTCTCTAATTGTTTCTTTTTAAAGGTATCCTATTCTCATTTCATTGTTGTAATATCTTTTATTAATGGTAGTATTTTTCTTCTTCCTGAATACTTTTCTATTTTACTATTACGTATTTCTTACTAGATGCTTTCCTTCAATATCTGATGGTCCTTTACTTATATTTAGGAGGAGGATGCAAATGCTCCCTGGAAGTGCATAGCATGTTGTGGGGCTTGTCAACTTTGAGCTTCAGTCTTCCAGCAGTCTGGTTGGGCTGTATAGTTGGGGATCCTCCCAAGGCAGTAGCATTGGTGCTTTCTTTTTAATCTGATAGAATTTCCAGAGAGATTTTTTTTTTAAGTCTCCTACATGGAGGGAAAGACCTGGTTCAGTGGAGGGAGAGGGCTGTGGGTCTTAGTATCTAGGATATTCATTTAATCTCCTTAGTTCCAGTCCAGTGTCTTGTCCTCAGCTGTGTCTCTGTACTGCTAATCAAGAGGCCCTGTGTTCTACCTTTTCAAGGAATAAATCTTCAGTATTCTGCCCTGGTAGCAGGAAGAAGCTGGGGAGCTAATTGCTTCTGAAGCAGACTTTCACCCAACACTTATTCTAGCCATCCTCCTCCCCTCTTCTGCTTCCACTTACGTAGGTATCTGGCGCTGCCAGCTTGAGTCTTTCAGGAACTCTTCTATGTAAAATCAAGTTGGTTCTTGTTTTGTCGCTATGCTTAGCTTAGGTTTAGTTTTCTCTCCTTGATCTGTATGAGTGAAAATGTTCTAGCTCACATGAAAAGAAGTCTGAAGAATCATCAAAATAGAGCTTTAGTCACAGCCTGTCAATCAATTTCCAGACTAAGTCAGTTTACAGATGCAGAACCCTTGAACAAAGAGGTACTTGGGTCACTTTACGGATGAACCCCACCATGCAGCAACGTAACAACTGGTAGAATGCCCACATTTATTTTGCTTGGATTTGCTGAGTCATTTACCATTCATCAGTTTGCCTTCCTGCTTGCAAATTGTATTGGTATCACTTCTTCCCTTTTGTTTTTCTTGTTCTTGTGTGTTTGTGACTTAAAAAACTTTTTTTCATTGTTTTAGTGGAGTTCTAGTAGGGAATGAGTATGCTGTGTATGTTCAGTTCCATCTTTCACCTGCAACCTCTGTCTGTATTCTTTTGCTAGATGATACACAATCTCAGGGCTTTGAAGATCATCCATAGCCTGGTGATCCTAAATTTATGTCTCAAACCTTACTTCTTTTACCTCTGATCTTTGGATGTGCAATTACAACTGCTTACTCAACATATTCTCTTAATATATCTAATACACACCTCAGACGCTTCATTTGAAATGCCTATTTCTCATCTAATCTTGTTCTCAGTACCACTTACTAACCACCCACTTGCTTGATCCCAAATCGCTTTCCTTCTTTTCTACGTCAACTTTATCAGCAAGTCCTATCAGTTCTAAATTAAAAAAAAAAACAAAAAAAAACAAAACAAAACCAGAATTCATCCAGTTCTTGCCATCTTTATGGCTGCTACCCTGATCAGAGCCATTTTCATTTCTCACCTGAGTCCATGCAGTAACCTTGCAACTCTTCCCTGCCTGTGCTCTTGCCCTACTCTACAATCCACTGTCTACACAGTAGCTAGAGTGAACATTTTGAATTCTTTTTTTTTTTTAAAGATTTTTATTTATTTATTGAGAGAGAGAGAGAGAGCATGAGAGAGAGGAGGGTCAGAGAGAGAAGCAGACCCCCTGCTGAGCAGGGAGCCCGATGCGGGACTCGATCCTGGGACTCCAGGATCATGACCTGAGCCGAAGGCAGTCGCTTAACCAACTGAGCCACCCAGGCGCCCGAACATTTTGAATTCTAAATTAAGCCACATACATTCCCTGATTCAAAACCCACAATGCTATCCCCCTGTACTGTGAATGGTGTCCACGCTCCTGACTCTGTCCACAAGGTCTGTGCCTGACTCTCAGACTTCAGCTCTTGCCAGTGTCTTCCTGGCTCCCTTTCCTCTGGTCACATAGGCCTTTCTGGTATCAAACACACCAAACTTATTCCCTCCCTTGGGGCCTTTGTAGTTGCCATTTTTTAAAAAAAATTTTTATTTATTTATTTGACAGAGAGAGACACAGCGAGAGAGGGAACACAAGCAGGGGGAAGTGGGAGAGGGAGAAGCAGGCTTCCCGTGGAGCAGGGAGCCCGATGCGGGGCTCGATCCCAGGACCCTGGGATCATGACCTGAGCCGAAGGCAGACGCTTAATGACTGAGCCACCCAGGCGCCCCCGTAGTTGCCATTTTGTCTCCCTGAATATCCTTCCCTCATGTCTTCATATGGCTCACCCCTCAGTTCATTCAAGTCTCTGCTCAGATAGCATCACCTCTGAGAAGCCTTCCATGACCAGCTGTTCCACCTGTCTTCCAGATTCCTCTATTACCTCATTTATTTCCTTTTGAAAGTATCTTGTTCTTTATTGTCTTCCTCTAGCCATTTGAGTATAAAGCCTATGAAGGCATTGGTCTGATCCATCTTGTTCTTTGCTGGTACTGTCACATCTAGAGCAGAATCTGGCCCATAGTATACAGTTAATCAAAGACTCTTGGATGGCTGGGTAGTGGGGGAGGGTGAACAAATGCTTGCTGAATTCTGTTTGGACTGTTAGCATGTTAATTCTTCTGGGGCATCTCAGAATTAAGCCTTCCTACAGAGTTCTTTCCCATCTTAACTGATTCTACTTACGAATGTCTTTAAGTGTCCCCTCTCTTCCTGCCAATAAATCTCTTTTAGGGCCGAAAGTTTGAATTCCCAAATAGCAGATGGCTGATCCTGTTTTTCTTTCTCCCTGCCTTTAGCCATGCAGTCATACCCTCAGCTGTATTTTGTGCAGGAGCCAAGATGAGATTTTGGCAGAGGGATGGCCAGTGCATTTGCTCATCCCTCAGACCCGGCAGGGTGTGGTGCTGGACTAGAAATGAGAGATCGCAGCTAGAAATTGAGTCCTGCTGGCTCACCTTTCAGTATTAGTATTCTGCTTTTGCTTTTCTGCTCTCTCCCAGTCTCTTGTCTTTTGATTTTTAACATCGACTTCTGCCAGCCACTGATCCTGTTAAAACTGCCAGTGAGATTGAGGTAGGGGTGCCGTCAGTCAGTTTCATTTCCTCATCTTCAGAGAGGAGCTGCGAGATGACAAATTGTGAAGCCGCCTCTGTCTAGTCACCAGTTGTAAATATGATGCCTTCTAGTCTGCTTGTCCTAGAATCATGTGGTACTTCAGCGTTTGTGGGTCTGCTTACAAGTTTCTTTTTAATATCTGATGAAGTAGGGATAAACCCAGGAAATGACCCCTTTGCTTTTTTGTTTTCTTCTCTCTGTTTTGTACAAATCAGGAGGTTCATCAAGAACGGATTGCGTTGGAAAACCAATTGGAACAACTTCGTCCAGTCACTGTGTTGTAACCCCCAAGACTCAAGTAACAGTGGGTGACTTTTTCTGCCAAGATCTTTCCTTTGAATGTTTCAACCCAACTACTTGTCATAGATGTCCAAGACTGTGTGAAAAGCTGCGAGCAGCGGAATATAATCCATATTTCCTTTTCTCTTGTACTTCACTTGTATGTTTTACTCTGGTGGAAAAAATACAACTGATTCTCACACTTGAAATTGTAATTTCAGTGGAATTTATCTCCCATTCTTAAGTACTTCCTCAAGTTGTTAGATGTTGCTCCTTACCAAAAACCAATCTTCTAGCAATTAAAAACAATTTAGAGCATTATTTATTTAAAGAATTTATGATTTGTATAAAACCTCATAACCTAGTACCTTCAGGATGCTTGTTTTATTTTTGTATGTATATCAAATACAGTAGGTTGGTTTCCTGAATAATTGGGATTCCAACTGGATAGTCTTTGGCATGATGATAATAAAAGCAAAAACTAAAACAAGAGCATCAGATTTAGACAGGCGCTGTGCCCTCCGCCACCATATGCCAAAAATTGCTTCTCTAGTGCCATTTTGACATTGTACCTAGCTATAAATAATACATAACTATTGTTTTCTGTTGAATGGCAGAGATTTATTGGGTCTTTGCACCTCTGTAAAGTGGAAGTTTTGTCAATGATCTATTTAACTTGGCCCAGTTAGGCCATCAACTCACAGAATTCAGTCCTTTCATGTAAATTTTTGGGTAAGAGCAATCCGCTTTAACCGCCTCACTCGATCAAATTAAATAAATAGTTGCCAGATCGCTACTTTTATCCTGCATGGGATAACATGTTTGTAAATGCATGAATTTGGAAACCACACATCAGATGTGAAAGGCTGAAGAGACTGTTTGGACTGTTAAATATTTGTTGCTTGAACCCAGGTATTCACCCTGGAGAAGAAGGGGAAATGGTTGTTACCAGCAATCCAACAACTCTGGTAGTTATTTTTTTCTTTGTTATTTTAACCTGGATTGTGATTGTATTGAGTATAAAGGACTAATGAAAGAAAACCAATCTTCACTCTGGATATACAACTGTTTGTTCTCTGTGAAGTGTACCCTTGGGAAGTGATTGGTTTATGTACCGTCCAGCGGAGCCCAGCTGACTCCAGTGTATGTGATGTAAAACCGTGAGCTCAAATTGCCGAAGCCAGTATCCTGTGGAAGTTTTGATCACCCACTCCTCCTGAAAGCTCAAGTTGAATATGGGAAGTGACTGACCCCCACAGGGATCAGGGCATGCCCGCTTTCACATCACTTTGAGAGACTGATTACAAGAAATGCTCTCTCTCTCTCTCTCTCTCTCGTGCATTTTGCTAATTTACCCATTCTTAGAGTAGAGGTGTGGGGTGTGCCCGGGGTCCTTTTTGAGGTGGTTTAGGATAGGTTTGCAGTGTGGGATTAAGCCTTCAGTTTCAGTAGAGTTGACAGCTTTTAGAATAAGGAGGTGTTTATTTAATGCTTCCTTATTTTATTTGCAAGCTTTATCAACAGCTTAATGGCAGAAGAGAAAGGCTCAATCAGATGATGTTTTCCCAAAGAAAAACAAATTGTTGATTCTATCCTGTGCATATTAAAAGATTTTGAATTGATTTGATTTTGAAAATCCCAGAACTTAAACTATTTCTCTATTCCCCCTTTCCTTCCCTTTTGGTTGCCTTTTCTGTCCCTCTGGGAGGGGTTTGGAGTCATTTTAAACCCTTCCTAAGATTATGAATGGGCGGTGCAGACTTTTGACGTAACCTCTTTCCCCATGTCCCGGGCGGAACGTAACAAAAGCTACGCGTGCTGTGGGATGTCTGCAGCAAGGACACTGCTGATAAAACTAGCCCGGGAAAGGACAGCATGTGCGCTCCGTCTCCTCACCTTCCGGTACCTGTGTGCTCCCTCGAGATAGCACTGCATGTCCAGTAAGGAGGCATACGAGCTCAGCAATGCTAGTCTTTAGTATACATTTAAAAAATACTGGTATGTTTTCCCCCCATCAAGTCAGTGCCAGAGTGAGACAAATTAGGAGGTTGGGGTTTTGTTTAGCTGGCTTGGTCTTCACTAAAGGACCAAACTCACATTGGACAGTTAAAGTCCTATGAGTTGCATAGTTTCACCGATATTTTAAGATGAGCATTGCATTAAATCACACATCAATGTCTATACTCAGCTTTCTTTTTTTTTTTTTACATTTTTAAATTTTATTATGTTATGTTAATCCCCATACATTACATCATTAGTTTTTGATGTAGTGTTCCATGATTCATTGTTTACGTATAACATCCAGTGCTCCATTCAGTACGTGCCCTCCTTGACTGCACTTAACAGTGACCATAGTGTATTAGTTGCTTAGAAGTGGGTTAAAAAAAAAACCAATATACACTATTATTATTACCTGACTAGTGCTCTTCTTCCATGTCTCTGTTTTCTCAGAATGTGCACTTTTTTTTTTTAAAGATTTTATTTATTTGACAGAGAGAGACACAGCGAGAGAGGGAACACAAGCAGGGGGAGTGGGAGAGGGAGAAGCAGGCTTCCCGCCGAGCAGAGAGCCTGATGCGGGGCTCGATCCCAGGACCCTAGGATCATGACCTGAGCCGAAGGCAGACGCTTAACGACTGAGCCACCCAGGCGCCCCTGAATGTGCACTTTTAATTTAGGATTATAGCTCCTGTATGTTTCTGTGAGCCTTCAATGTGATTTACAGGAAGGCTGGGTATTGAAATCACCATTATACCTCTTCTATAAAACTTCTCCAAAATTAGACCCACTTGTTGCGCAGAATTCAGTGGACATAATGTCGATGTTGCCCCCATCCGTGGGGGCTTCATAAACTTGTTGTTAAGTGGTCTTCCTTCAAAGGGGTCCTATAGTCCCATGATGAAAGCACAGTAGGAATTGATAGCGGGCTAATGGGGTACCTCGGTATCTCTTGTAAGTGGTGTATTACTTCTGCCACATCCCTGTCCAGCAGACATGAAGTACAACCAAGAGGTAGATTTCTGGAATGGAGATGCGTGTTGTAATCAAGGCAGATACTTGCACTTGTTTCAGTTGGAAAGATCTAACTGCTTTATGAATACTAGAGAAGTGCTTTGGGCCTGGTTGGGAGGGGAGACATCTTAGCTGGAAGCTATGCCCATTTTACTCTCCTTGGAGAAGAGGATGTCAGTGCTGAGAGCACTTGTACCCGTCCCCTGCAGTTTGCTTGTGGGGAAACCAAGGCCATCAGAAACTACATTTTCTAGCCCAAGAATCTGTAGAGAGATAACTAGTGGCAGAGTTGGAATGCCAGCTGATCTTACAGATTCTGAGTCAAGTCCTCTAGCCTCTAGCAATACTAAAAATAGATTAGGAGGGTTTCTTCTGTTTACCATGTTGACTTTTATTTACTTAGTCTTCAAGTATGAAAACATGTTTCAGTGAGTTTTAGATCTAGATATTTCTCTTGGATTGAAGCAAAAAATAAAATCTGAAGGGAAGAATATGATTGAACTATTTGTTCTTCTGAACACCTCACCTTTCATGATGCAATAAATTACTCCAAGTTTCTTGGCAGAACTTTTGACAGTTGTTGCTTTGAATGGATTCCATTCCTGGATTCCTTATGGGGGTTTGTTTTTCAAATAGACTACTGCGATGGAAATGAACTCAATATGTAGTAAGTTACGGTTTTCTTCGATATATCTTTAGTTATGTGGGTTGCAAATGTTCGATTTCAGCATATTTCAGGGGGAGTAATCAAAAACATGCATTTTTCTTTGATTTCCTACCAGTGTCTGAACTATCATAAAGCATTCTTCTCTTAATATGTGACTTGATTCTATAGTCTCTTTATAAATGATAATTTGTCTATTTCTTAAATGATCTCTCAACCATGGTAATAATAGATTTGTACTCAGAAGATTAATAAGAAAATCATCTGGAATGGGTGTTTTTCTTGCAATTAAGACAGACATTTGCAAATGTCTTCTTCTAAGCAGTAGTTGGAAAGATGTCAGTTACAGTATAACACCTTACAGCTGAAAACATTTGTTCAACACAAACTACAATCACACCTCCTGACTAAACATCACAAAAAGAATGTGATTTTGAAAGTATGAAAAAAAAGAATTCCCAATATCATAGCAACCAGATCTTCCCATATTATTGACAAGTAAGACTTAGTAGCTTGTGGTTTAAACATTATGAACAAAATGTAATATCAGTTAGAAAAAGGAAGGTCTCTTTCTCCTCTAGTTAAATAAATAGAACACTAGTGACTTTGGTTTCTCTTTCCAACTGGCTTATTCTGTTGCAAGTGCACTCTTTTGAAAACTCTGATTTCAGAGGATCTCTTGAATTTACACTTTAGTGATGGGTGTTTTGTTATGTTCTTTTTTTGCATCGTGACTTAGTGTAGTTCAAGTTCCTAGTAGAAATGGGGATTTGGGTTTTTGGAATTCTGAGGTGGCATCTCCTCTTTCGGCACAGGCTGAAGGCTACTGCCCACCAATGCCAACAGCTCAGTCACTGATGGCAGTTTGCATGTGAGTCTTACTCTGCGCACCACCCCACTTTGCCTGTTTGCAGTGAGAAATGCATCTAGTTTTGTGACCCTCCCTAGAGCAGCCGTAAGAACAGACATGGAGGACCAGACTTTAAAAGCAGCACAGAGTCTAAGAGCTGCTGCCTTCCTCAAAAATAGGCGTTCAGAGGTTGCCTTACAGGTGTTCCCTGAAACAGCCAGTCTGTTAATGTGAGCAAGGGATGCTGAGTACACAATTGCTTTTAGGCTTAGATAGTTATTGTCTACATATGCTAACCTACATGATGATAAAGGCAGGGTTTCAACTGAGAGGACTTGTTCTAGTTACAGAAGACTTGCTGTGTTCTTAACAGTTGGAAAATGTTTATTTTTTTGTGTTTTGTGAGTTCTCCTGTCTTGCTCTAATTTAAGTTCATGGCTGTGGGAAGTTGGAGAAAATGGGCTTAAGACTCTGAAGACCAGAGGACAAGGGACTTTCAAGAGGGCTTGTATTGGAATTTGAGGGCCACGCTAGGGAAATTCAGTGACCAGTTCCATCCTAGTAAAGTACTCTGTTGGACAACAGGACTGGATCCTAAAGGTCCTTCACAGAGCTCTGCCCTCAGAGCGGTGCAGTTGATGCAAGCACCCCATCATATGGCGATTGAATCAGCTGAGTTTTGTTGTTTTTGTTTTGTCTTAAGGCAACTTGTATGAGGAATTCACCTGTACCTATCTTGGGAACCGGGTGTACCCTTTTCTTTAGCACTGCCATTCTTTTTGTCTTCATCGCAAACATGTTCAAGAAAGCCAGAGGCAGGAAGGGCCATTTTGGTCTTCATTACAGTGGGCCAGGAGAGAGAATGAGCTGATGGTCTATTTTAACCTTGAGAGTAAAAGTGTATATTTTTTCACTACAGGTACATTGAACAGTAAAATGAGTAACAGCAAAGTATATATTTGATGCCTTCTGTCTTTTCATAATGTGCTAACAAGTTGTGTTAATATTTTACTTAGCCAGAGTCTTACACATTTGCTAGGCCTTGGGAACATTATGTATATTGATCTTAAACATAAATAAATATAGGGTAACCTGTATTTGGATTGTGACTTGTAGACTCTAACCTTACTGCCTCTTTTTCACACTTGTTGGAAAGTCTGTGAAGAACATAGTAGATTAAAAATCTCCAAGTTTGGAAAATGTACACGATGTGAAACTGAGGTGGTATGTTAAAAATAAATGTATGACAACTAAGTGTGCTTTTATGGAGTCTTGGTGTTGATATGTTGTGGCCTGCATTTGGTCTTGTACATTTCCTGGAAGTGCCGTGGGAAAGAGTTGGAGGTCTTCCCAATTAAAGTCTGAGATTTTATTATTTTTACCTCCTAGTGATCTGAGGTAGGCCCTTAAACATCTTTACATGGTCAACACTGGGCGATCATGGGAGATCATGCCTAACAGTGCATTTTAAAGAACGACTGAATTGAAAATTTGACTTAATGTGGGGTCCAGGTAATTTGCTTCATCCTGTCAGTATTCTTTTTGTTCAAAAATGTTCCCATCATCACATCCTTAGCTAGAGTAGGGGTGAAGGGGGAGGGATCAGGAAGAGTGGGCTTGAGAGCCCCACCAAGTAATCTGTCATCCCAGTTGCAGTTTCTTACTTTTAAAATTTGAATAATTTTAGGAGTCTACCAGTCTCCTATCATATGGGGGTTTTATTCTGTATGGTGAATGCATATGGTGGACTACACATGGGATATTTCTAGTAATCTAGTAGTTCTGAATACCAAATGAACTCTGGAAAAAATCTTCTGTTATCTGGCTCATAAACTTGGGCACTGGAGATCACCTGACCCTGACCTTTCCCAAGCACTGGTGAGGATCATTTTGGAGATAAAAGAGATCTGAGGTCCTCTAGGCAAGTGGTTCCCAAAATGTGGTCCCCGGACCAGCAGTATCAGCATCATTGGGGAACTTATCATTGGAGAATAATTGAATCAGGGACTCTGGGAGTGGGCCTGGCAGTGTTCGTGATGACAAGCCCTCCACGTGATACTGGTGCCACTACTACTGAACTGCTGCTCTAGCTAATTTCATTTTACAGCCACAGAAACCGTGGTGTAGAGAGGCAACATGGACTCATCTAGGTCTCAGTTAGTTGACAGCAAAGGATCAAAAGGTTCCCAGGGCAGACTTTCTCCTGTGCTACAGGGTCCAGTCATGAGTTCGTTCCCTCTCCTGACCTTCCCTCCACAGATACTTGCCGTGCTCTTGCTGTGTATTGAACACTATGTCAGGAACTGGAGGTGAGACCTACAATACAGAATCCCTTCCCTCAAGTTGCTCACAGACCCCTACACAGGAACTGCAGTGCAGTATGGGATGGTTACTAAGATGTATGAGGGTAGGCTGACTGCTGTAACAAAGAACCCCAAGAGTAGAGTGGCTTGACCCAATGGACTGTATTTCTCACCTTACAGTACAGAGTGGATATTCTTAGTTGCCCCATTTTCTTTGTGGTTATGTGGGGACCCAGACTCCTTTCATGTGTGCTTTCATCTTCCTCCTTTTAGCCAGTGTGTGTGGAGAAAAAAAGATACTGTAGGAAAGATAAAATTTCTCTTCACTGAAGTGCTACACATCACTTCTATGCATACTTCATTTCCCAGAGCTCAGATGACAACAGTTAACTGTGATGGAGACTGGGAAATGTGGTCTAGCTGTCAGCTCAGGAGGAAAAAGTTGTAGGGGGCACATTGTCCACCAGGAGGCACAAGGCCAGTTGGCTCTGCGAACACACGGTGTGGGGGTGGGACATCTAATTCAGACTGTGGGAATCCAGGAGAGCTTCATAGAAGAGTCTTAAAGAAGGGATAAGCATTAACTAAGAAAAAGAGGGTGTTCCGGGCAGAGGGAGCTGCATATGTTAAGGCAAGGCAGTATAAGAACATGGTGTATTCTGGCAACTGCAAAAGCTTCTCCTCTGGAAGGAGGAGCCAGTGGAGTGTGGAGGGGAGGAAGTGGCCAGAGTTGGGCATGGGGGCTGGATGGGAAGGCATGTCATGAGAAGGCATAAAGCATCCTGAAATTCTAGCCTCTTTCAAGATTTAAGCACAAACGCATGAAGTCACTTCACTAATATTCAAGGAGTGATAGGTGTTCTCTCCATTTTTTTCTACCTCCTACAAAGGAGGTAGAAGAGTCTTCACTGGAAGACTGTAAACTAGTGCTTCTGACATGAACCAAACCTGTTCGTTTGATTTGTTACACATCTTGTGGCATGTGTTTGGACAAAGGCCCGAAGCCCAGAGCACAAGGGACTAAACCCTGCGAGGCAGGAGCTCCACTGGATGACGCGAGACGTTTTCCATCCTCACTTCTTTCCTTTTGGGGGAGATAATGGGCACTGAGGTGACCGAAAGGCACAGGGCTCTTCTGTTCCTTTTTTCTTTCTTTCTTTCTTTCTTTCTTTTTTTTTTTTGGCAGGAAGGCTTAATGAAGTGCAGGAATGAAGAGTTTGGAAATGAAGCTGAAATACCGATTTGTTTGGAACATGAGTTCTCATTTGAATTTATTTAATAATTCTGAAAATCCCTGAGTCTGGGGGAGAAATGCTCCCAAGTGTAGCATCTCTGTGGCAAACTCCAACTTCAAAGAGTACTGCCATACTGTTTTTAAAATAGGTATTTTGGAAGTGCAGACATTGGTGTTGGCAGGTCTAAGCGATTTTCTCATTGCATTTGTCTTTCAATCATAGAGTAAATATATATATATATAACAACAGTAACCACAGTAATTGTTTTGAACATAGACCGACAGAATATTTGGGGGGGTGCATTTTAACATTGGCCAGTGTCTAAACAAGTTTAGAACCACTGGCACATGCTGAAAATAAAAGACTGACTTGTGGTCAGTTCTGTTACTGTTTTTCTTTTAAACTTTTTACAGAGAATGCACCCCAGTTTCTTGGACCTGGGGTGGACCACTCCTGCCCTAGGTACACCACTGTGGAACAGAGTGCATGCCTCCACCCCTGGATTAGACTTACTCAAAGCAACAAGGCTGAAGGAAAGCCAAAGGGAAGTAAGATAATGCTTGGGGAATGAAATAAAGGAAAGCAAAGAAAATTAAATACAGATACAGAGAATTGTGATGTAGGACCTTTGAAATGCAAATGAAATTGGCTTGAACCTCAACCCATGTGTGGTGAGAGCCTGCATCTCAGTCTTTCTGGAGATTGTGAGAGGCAGAGGAACTGATGTTTTTATCCTTGTCACTTCTGGCTCAGATATGTTTCCTAGGAATTAGTTTGATAGATGGACCATCTATTTCCCGGCAGAACGTCATTTACACGAGGCATTTGTGTGTCTGTGTATGGAAGATGGGGTGGGGCGGGAAAGGGGCAGAATTTATGGAATAGAGTTTATATCCAGGGGACGTTGTTCACATTGTGTTCTGTACGAAAGATGCCCCTTGCGGGTTGTGCTGCGGCCGACCCATTCACAGCTCTGAGCTGCACAGTGCACTCTCCGAGTGAAGACGGAAGGTGGCAGGTGGGAACTGGGGAGGTCCTGCCAGTATTTCTGTTCTAACTCAGTGCCCAGACCCCCACTACAGATCTCTTTTCTCTCCTTCCTGTTTCTATGCTAGGTCTGGGCCAGTAGGCCTCAACTGGGTGCACTTCTGCCTCTGCCCCCCAGGGAACCTTTGGCAATATCCAGAAACGTTTTTGGTTGTCGCAACTTGGGAGGGCATCGCCTGGGTTAAAGACAGGGATGCTGCTAACATCCTACAGTGCATTGCACAAACCCCACCACAGAGAATGGTTTGGCCCCACATGTTAATAGTGACTGTGTTGTGAAACCTCCAGGGGAGCCCCTGAGGCTTCCTTCATTTCCCCTCAATTATTCAGAGCAATGTAGCCTTCTCCCCATCACTGCCAGGGACACCCCTTCACATGGTCAGAGCTACATGAACAGGTTCTGCTAAGTTAGTCCATTAATTTAAATACCTCCAGGATCCGAGCAGCAGTGTAAATTAGTGAAGTGAGTCAGAGTAAGATGAGAAGTGGTGCTGGCCCATGCGTCACAGTGGTAGGGAGTCATAGGCCGGGACTGCGACAGATCCGTGCTGGTATACTCCGTCTATGAGGGCAGGTCTAGATTATTGCCATACGGGCTCCTGTGTTGCTAGATTTCTAATTCCTTGAGAGGGGCTCAATATCACCTCTGCCTTACCCCCCAGAAGGTCTGTTTTATGTTACCTACTTTTTTATTGAGGCATAATGTACATGTACCAATTTTAAGTTTTCATCCCAATGAATAGTCAAGATAATCTTGAAGAAGGACAGAGTTGGAGGACTTATATTACTAGATTTCAAGACTAGCTATAAAGCCACAGTAATTAAGAGTATGGTATTTTTGCAGATGTTAGACAAATAGATCAATAGTACAGAATAGAGATCCCAGAAACACATTCACACATATATAATCCCTTGATTTACAATAAAGATGTTACCATAATTCAGTGGGCGAAAAAGATGGTCTTTTCAATAAATGGTGCTGGAACAATTAGATATGCATGTGGAAAAAAATGAACCTGGATCCCTACCGTGTGCAAAAATTAGTTCAATATGGGCCATAGATCTAAATGTGAAAGGTAAAACAATAAGGCTTCTGGAATAAAGTATAGGGTAATATCTTCATGAATTTCATAAAGAGTTTTTTTAAACAGGGCATACAAAGAATTAACCAAAAAGGAAAAGATGGATAAATTGGATTTCATTAAGATTAGGAACCTCTGTTTATCAGAATTCACAACAAAGAGAGTTTTGGCAGGCTGCTGCACAGTAGAACTTATTTGCAATACATCTGTCAAAGAGTTCTTGCCTATTTTTTTTATATGTTGGCAACTATTTTCAATTTAAAACACGGAGGGGGAAAAAACCCACTGTGCAGGCTACCATTACGCAGGCCAAACAAAACATGTCTGTGAGCCAGGTTGGGCCTACTCACTGCCAGTTTGCAACCTCACCTTTCACAGCGAAGAAGAATGATAGAGGCTTTAACATTTCTGTATTTTCTCATTCTTTTCTTGCCAGCCTCTGTAAGGGGAAGAAACAATGTAGACATCTATTTCTTAATAATAGGGATTTTTCTCTTAGATGGCAGCATGGCTGGTTATAGTGATTTTACGTTTTAAGTAGTAGTTTCCTCCCTCTGATAGACACAACAATTAAAATAGTTTAAAATATATTTTAATCAGTTTTTTTTTTATTGGCTCCCACTGTGTGTTCAGATCATAGCTGATTCTCTTTTCTTTCTTTTTTTTTTAAAGATTTTTTATTTATTTATTTGAGAGAGAGCACAAGAGCGGGGAGCGGGAGAGGGAGAAGCAGACTCCCTGCTGAGCAGGGAGCCCGATGCGGGACTCGATCCAGGGACTCCAGGATCATGACCTGAGCCGAAGGCAGTTGCTTAACCAACTGAGCCACCCAGGCGCCCCATAGCTGATTCTCTTTTCACTCTGCTCTCTGGCTAGAATGTCTCAGCATTTCTGGAAGTCAGCTTTAAGCTGCCATGAGGCAGAAGACATGGAGACACAGGCTTAAACTTTTAACATTTTGAGCCCATTAATGTCCAACTTCTGTACTTTCTACCTCCTCCCCTAACTCTGATTTTGGTCACCTCGTTTTCTTCTTCTCCCAAGTACCTCTCTTCCTTAATTCTCTGATGGCCCAGTGGAGGCAGTAGGGTGGGGGTGGGGTGATAATTTCCTCTTGTCATGTCTTGTAACTCCACTGTTGGGATGAGTAAGAAGGGGTGGCCTGGAGGATGGCTCTCCAGCAGTGGTTAGAAGTATGAGATCTTTATTAAGGAATGCTGGCTCCATCCCTTAATAGCTATGTGGTCTTCGGCAAGTTACTTGCTTCTCTATGCCTCACATCCTCATCCGTAACTTACCAATAATAGTGCCCATATGTTAATATAAAGAACTTAGAATAGTGCCTAGTAAGCAAAATGCTAGACATGTGTTTGTTAAACTAAAAATTGATGATTGGTTGTTGTCAGTCCTTGGCATTGTGTCCAGCATTGGGAAATAGACAGAGGATCTTTGTCTCAGGATCATCTCAGAGATCATCTCAGAGACCACCAGCCCACACCTGATCTTGAGATAGGCAAACAACTTCACCAGACCGCAGCCCCTTTTTTGAGCTGGCCAAAAACGGACCACCAGATAGTTTGATGACATTCTTCTTCTTTTCTTTTTTACGAGAAGGAGAGGGGGAGGGGCAAAGGGAGAGGGAAAGAGAGAGAATCTTAAGCAGGATCCATGCTCATCACGGAGCCCGACATGGGGTTCGATCTCACGACCCTGAGATCATGACCTGAGGTGAAATCAAGAATCAGACGCTTAACCGACTGAGCCACCCAGGCGCCCCAGTTTTGATGACATTCTTTTTGTGGAGCCTGGTAATGGCTGAAGTCCAAAGCCACTTAGGAGATGATTAAGATCATTCTGTGGGGTATTCTGTAAAATTTAAAACTAGTATTCATGCAAATGAAGAAATTTTTAATTCTGAGAAGTGAAGTAACTTACCTAGGATGCGGCAGAATGATAGAAAAAAGCCTAGATTGTCTTAAATAGACTGTTAGTAGAAATGTGGGTGTTAAATACTGTTGGTCAGGGCTCAGAAAGATTAAGGACAATTGTAGAGAAACCCTAATCACCATAGACAAAGCTTAAATACCATAGGGAAAACTTGGGGCCATGTGCAGTGGATGGGGCTCATGGGGGCCACCAGAGGGTGGATTGTGCTAAGCAGAATTTGGTTCCCCCCTCCCATTTTCGCCCTCTGGTGTTCTGGTGTTATTCCTGTGGTCATGTTGTGTTACATGGCAAAGGGGATTTTGCAGATGTAATTATGGTTGCTAATCAGCTGACTTTAAAACAGGAAGATTATTCTGGATTATCTAATAGACCTCATGTGATCACATAAGTCCTTTTAAAAGCAAAAGAGGAAGGCAGAGATGTGAAGATCGGAAGGACTTGCAGGTGGAGGGGGCAATGTGATGAGGAACACAACTGGCCATAAAGAGCTGAGAGAGGCTTCTAGATGACAACCAACAAGGAAACAAGGACCTTAGTGCTATCGTCCCAAAGAACTGAATTGTGCCAACAACTTGACTGTGCATGGAAGCAGATTCGTCCCCAGAGCCTCCAGAAAGGAATATAGCTCTGCCAACACCTTGATTTTATTTTAGAAAAACTAAGCCATTCTGTACCTAGACTTCTGACCTTCAGAAGCATAAGATAATAAAGTTATGTTGTTTCAAACTACTAAATTTGTGGTTATTTGTTATGGTAGCAATAGGAAACTAACACAAAGTTCTTATTTGACTTCCAGCATTATGGTGTCTACCAGGAATTTCCTGGGGATGGGGTAAGTAGGGATGGGGGGGAGACCAAAAGATATAAGGCTCTTTCTGACCTCTCTGAGCATTCATGTTTTTTAAGAAAAGCTTTCTCTTGAAAAATGAAAAAAAGGGGGGGTGTCTGAGTGCCTCAGTCAGTTAAGAATCTGCCTTTAGCTGGGATTCAGCTGGGGTCATGATCCCAGGGTGGGATCGAGCCCCACATCGGACTCCATGCTCAGTGGGGAGCCTGCTTCTCCCTCTCCCGCTCTCCCTGCTTGTGCATGTGTGCGCGCTCTCTCTGTCAAATAAATAAATAAATAAAAATCTTTAAAATATAAAAAAATGAAAAAAGGTCAGAGAGGTATGGTGTGTGCTTCTAGTGGGTTTCTAAAGGAAATTCTGTTCTTATCTCCATCAGTCCTGCAGGGTTATAATTTACTCCCCAGTTCATGAGTCTGGCCATGAAAGCAGCATTTCTTGACTCAGTAACAGTAAGTTTAGCAAAGGAACATCAGACAGCCTGGGCTGTGGGGTGGGAGTTAGGAGTCCCTGGAGACTCCTAAGTCCTTCCAAGGAGGACCCTGAGTGCCAAGTACTAGGAGCTGGGCCCCAGAATACAGAGAACACAAAGAGAAAGAGCATGAGATCTGGGCTCAGAAGGCCTGGGCTGGAGGCCAGGCTGCCATGTCCAGGCTGTGTCTACGTGCAATTCATGGCTCCTAACTTCTTGACTTCCTATCATAAAGTGGGGACAAGAAGATGACCTATTTTGAGGAACTGTAGCCCCAATTAAATAGCATGATGTATGTGGAAACATTCTGCAGCTATATAGCATCACGTGAGTCATAGTTGGGATAAGTTATAACCTGACACGAAGCTTAAATCAGCAGATATCATTTGAGTTCTTCATATGAAATATCTTGAATAATACGAAGGAGACCCTGCCTTGGCTCCTGCCCAATGATGTGGCTGGCAACATGGGACCCCCACAACCGTAGCTCAAGTACCCCTGAGGATTTCCACCTCCTTCATGGCTCCAGTGCAGGGAAGGGCAGGAAGTGGCAAGTTGCCTTCCTACCTCCTCCTTTTGCTTCCGCCCAAGGCGGTTTCTTTGGGGGGGACATGGGCTGGGGTAGGACGAGATAGAGCTACATTGAGGGATTTGTGGCATTGTGATTTCTGAGCAAATTTTAAAAAAAATTCTATTTATTCACCTATTAACACGCGTGAGCAGGGGGAGGAGCAGAGGGAGATGGACAAGCAGACTCCGCACTGACCGCAGAGCCCTCAGGGATGACACGGGGCTCGATCCCACGACCCCAAGATCATGACCAGAGCAAAAATCAAGAGCCGGATGCTCAACCAACTGCACCACCCAGGTGCCCCTATTTCTGACTAATTTTTTTTAAGGTTTTATTTATTTTTTGACAGAGAGACAGTGAGAGAGGGAACACAAGCAGGGGGAGTGGGAGAGGGAGAAGCAGGCTTCCTGCTGAGCAGCGAGCCCGATCCGATGCAGGGCTGGATCCCAGGACCCCGGGATCATGACCTGAGCCGAAGGCAGATGCTTAACGACTGAGCCACCCAGGCGCCCCTATTTCTGACTAATTTTTAAAGTAAAAACATTTCTGCAGGAACATGCTGTGAAGTGTGGGCATGTGTGTGTGCATCTAGCAATAGGAATGAGAAGAGGCCCTGTTAGCATATACAGAAACACTAAAATTAATTGTGAGATTGAGACTAAAAAGAAATCCATTTTGTTGAAAGTCAGGTTCCTTCTGACTATGGAACTTCAAGTGCCCATGAACTGCACATAAGATCTGGACGGAATGTACCTGTGTTCTGTCCTGCTCCAGTCTCTGTTTCTGTGTAGTCTGGAATGGTTGGGTTCTGTAAGTGGTTAGGTTCACAGCACTTGGCTTTTACAACAACAGGAATGGTGCGTGTCTGGTTTCTACAGGTAAGTAAAGAGGAGTGTTTTCAAAAGCTGTGGTGTCTGAAAAGAATTATGGGAATATCTGGAATCATTTAGGGAAATTTCCAGAAGCCTGCCAGCTTCCAGACAGCAAATATAAATAAAAGAGAGAAAATAAAAGCATTTGGCAAACATCCCATTCCTAAGACTTCTTAATAGGGGAATTAATTATCTCACAAGATAAAAAGTTTTAAGGAAGAGTGGTTTTGTGACAGATCACTTAAAACAACTTGACAACTCATCCAAACCTGGGTTCCTTCCATCTTTTTGCTCTGCCATCTTTGGAAGATTTTTATTTCTCAGACCTGCCTCTTTTTTTTTTTTTTTTTTTAAGATTTTATTTATTTATTTGAGAGACAGAGAATGAGAGACAGAGAGCACGAGCGGGAAGAGGATCAGAGGGAGAAGCAGACCCCCCGCTGAGCAAGGAGCCCAATGCGGGACTCGATCCTGGGACTCCAGGATCATGACCTGAGCTGAAAGCAGTCGCTTAACCAACTGAGCCACCCAGGCGCCCCTGAGACTTGCCTCTTTTTGAACACAGGGTGGATTTGGCAGTTCTAACCACTTTATTCTTAACAAAAAGGTGGGAAAAGCTATTTTCTTTCATGTGTCTTTTATTAAAGATTTTTAAAAAATGAAATAAAATTTACATGTCATCAAATTAACCATTTTAAAGTGAACAATCCCATGGCAGTACATTCATAGTGTTGTACAATCACCACTTCTGTCTAGTTACAGAATATCTTCATCCCCCAAAAGGAAACCCCATAGTGAAATGGGATTTAATTGAGCAAGCATTGCCCATTCCGTCTCCCCCAGTCCCAGGCAATCAGTAATCTGCTTTCTGGCTCTATAAATTTGCCTATTCTGGACATTTCAGGTAGTGGAATCATACAATATATGTCAGGTTTCTCTCACTTAGCATAATGTTTTCAAGGTTCATCTACATGGTAGCATATAGCAGTATTTCATTCCTTTTTATAGCTGAATGCTATTCCATTGTGTGGATAGATCATAATTTATTTATCCATTTATTCATTCATGGACACTTGGGTTTCCAGTTTTTGGCTATTATGAATAATGCTGATATGAATATTCACATACAAGTTTTTGTGTGGGCAAATGCTTGTCTTTGGGGGTTAGATACTAGAAGTAGAATTGCTGGGTCATGATAATTCTGTGTAACATTTTGAGGACCTGCCACACAGTTTTCTATACCTCTGTACCATTTTAGATTCCTACCAGTAGTGTATGAGGGTTTCGCTTTCTCCACATCTTCACCAACACTTACTTTCCTGGTTTTTGGGAAATCTTAGTGGATGTGAAGTGGTATCTCATTGTGGTTTTTTTTTTTTTTTAAGATTTTATTTATTTATTTGACAGAGAGACAGCAAGAGAGGGAACACAAGCAGGGGGAGTGGGCGAGGGAGAAGCAGGCTTCCCGCTGCGCAGGGAGCCCGATGCGGGGCTTGATCCCAGGACCCTGAGATCATGACCTGAGCCGAAGGCAGACGCCTAATGACTGAGCCACCCAGGCGCCCCTCATTGTGGTTTTGATTTGCATTTCCCTAATGACTAATTAAGTAGAGCATATTTTTATGTGCTTGTTGGCCATTTCATGCGTCTATTTTTAAGTTTCCCTGTAGAACTCACAAGATGGTCATACTTAATTTTTCTGAGCCATGGAGAAATTCTCTTTTCCTACATGTTACTTGTGGAGCTTTCATATCTGGTGTTCTTGATGTGGTTACAGGTATAAAGTAAATGCCGAGTGAATGAATAGACACAAAGCCACTGCCCACCCATCTAACCCCCTAATATTCTTTGCTAATAGAAACCCAGTTTGATTTAGATAATAGGTAGTCATGTGATTCACAGGAGGCTAAACTATCCAGACACCATTTGGCTCAGTATATACACCCCAATGATGAACTCAGGGAGGAAAAATGATGTTAATAACAGGGCTTCTTTAGCTTTACATTAAAAAAAATAAAGTATTGGGATGCCTGGGTGGCTCAGTCGGCTAAGCGTCTGCCTTCAGCTCAGGTCATGATCCCAGGGTCCTGGGATCGAGTCCCGCATTGGGCTTCCCTGCTCAGCGGGAAGCCTGCTTCTCCCTCTGCCTCTGTCGCTCTCCCTGCTTGTGCTCTCTGTCTCTTTCTCTCTGACAAATAAATAAAATCTAAAAAAAAAAAATAAAGTATTATTATGCCTTTTGACTTCATAATTGTACTTTGGTGCATATGTCATAAGCACATAACTAAAATGAGAGAAAAAGTTGTGTGGACATAATCATAGCCTAGGAAGATAAATTTTTGTAATCCCATTTCCTTTGCCATTGACTGGCTTAGGGTAGACTTATGACCAGTTCTGGCCAAAGGGATGTCAAGAGAATTCTGCTCAGGAGACTAATGGGAAAAGTTTCCTCACATATCAAAAATATACACTTTTGGATGTTAGCGTGTGGGGATGTGATGGTTGGAACTGCTTCAGCCACCTTGTGACCAGGAAGAGACAAGCCTGATGACAAACCCAATGTGCTAAGGATGGTGAGCAAAAAGATGGAAAGGATGTGGATCTTAGATGGACTCGTGGAGCCATTAATTAGCCTGCTCTTAAACCACACTGCCTTTGAACTTAGTATATGAGGCAAGAAATCTCCCTACGTTTAAACCAGCCTGACTCACTTAGAGTCAGAAGCTTCCTGAGACACGCAGCATGAACTGCATGGCTCTTCTCCCTCTAGTTTTCATCCAGAAATTTAAAACTTAGGATATAATAACTGACTTTTTGATTTCCATTTAAGTTTTCACTTGTTCAAATATGTGCCAAGATGTTGTGGCTTTGGAATGTGTCAAGCTGGGTAAGCTGGTACTACGGTTCCTAGAGTTCCCCTCCCTGTATGTTTCTAGTTAGAGTGAGCCCAGGAGAAATCTGCAGGCTATCTGGAAGGTGGAAGTGAAGCACTAGCCATGTTTGCTCTCAGGAGGTCACCGTGGGTTAGGCCGTGTTACAACTTGAGCACATTTTCAGGGATCTGCTGGTGCACCTTGTTTCGGCGGCAGCAGCCAGCCTTGGAGTTGTAGCTATTGTAGGCTCTTTTCCTTTAACTTCTCCAAATCCTAGGCTGGGTGTCAGGGTGGCTTCATGGCAAGAGCACCAGCTTCTCCCACAGGTCACCTAAGGCAGCAAGGTTGGAGGCTTGGAGATGGGGAAAGGCCAGAGCAAATTGCAGCTTGTTCCTCACAGGTTTCAGTTGCCCTGTGCTTGCCTAGCTCATGCCCTCTTGACTACATGATGCACCAGATGCAGAAGAAACAACCAAACTGAGACCATTTTACCAGTTTCCGTAATTGCTGAAGATCAGATCCCCATGACCAATTCTTATTCTACATCATTCCTCGTGGTTCTTTTTCTCTGACTGAACCCTATCTGATACAGAGTCAAGTTTTATTGCCCCCCCCCCAAGGTCTACCTTTAGATTCTACATCCAATTGGTAGTAGAGAAAGAAGTTTAAGCCAATAGAGGTGAGCTCTCTAATATATAGGATTCACTCATTTCTGACTGAAAAGAAGACAGGAAATCATGCTTTCACCATTCCATAGGAACACATCTCCAGATATGGATGGTGGGCCACCAGTTTGCAATCTCTGCTATGGGTGTTTTAGAATCCATCACATACCTAGATATTTATGAGTATTCAGATGACTTGCTAAATGTACTCATTTTTATGTGAGTTTTGGGGCCCATTGCCCCAAGAAAGGTTATACTCCTCAATCCCCAGCCTTATTGTATTAGTTATCTCCATCAGAATGCTATGTAACAAGCCACTGCAAAACTCAGTGGCTCAAAATATTATGTATAAGTTTAATGTGTCTCTGGGTTGGTGATGGCTCAACTGAGCAGTATATCTGGTCTTGCCCAGGTTTACTTGCATTTCTGGCAATTAGCTGACTGTCAGCTGGTCCAAGATGGCCTTGGCTAAAATGAGTGAGGCGACTTGGCTGTGCTCCACATGTCTCTTATCCACCATCAGACCATCCCGAGTATGTTCTTATGGTGATGACAGAAGACAAGAGCGAGCCAGTCCAATCATGGAGGCTCTTTGCAAACAACTAAGGGATAGCAAAAACAAAAACCCCAGTGGTGAAGAGTTGCTGAACATTTGACAAATAGACAAATATATACTGTTAGACTGAGAATAAACTGGGTGAGAAGCAGATCAGCTCTAAGCTAGTTGCATATATTATTGCTTTTCTTTCTTTCTTTCTTTCTTTTCTTTTCTTTCTTTCCTTCCTTCTTTCTTTCTTTCTTTTTCTCTTTTCTTTCTTTCTTCCTTCCTTCCTTTCTTTCTTTTCTTTCTTTCTTTCTCTTTTCTTTCTTCCTTCCTTCCTTCCTTCCTTCCTTCCTTCCTTCCTTCCTTCCTTCCTTCCTTCCTTCCTTCCTTTCTTTCTTTTTCTTTCTTTCGAGGAAGAGATGGGGGGAGGGGCAGAGGCAGAGGGAGAGAGAGAATCTTAAGCAGGCTCCATGCCCAGGCCAGAGCCTGACACGGGGCTCAATCTCACAACCCTGAGATCATGACCTGAGCTGAAATCAAGAGTCCTGCTTAGCTGACTAAGCCACCCAGGCAACCCTACTTTTTAATTAATTAATTAATTAATGCTTTAGAGAGGAAGGAGGGGCAGAGGGAGAGAGTATTGCTTATTTTTAATCGCACTGGTTTTATAGACACTAATTCTAAAGTATTCATAGGCTGAAACATAAAGTTTTAGGTTCCTGAAATTCTTGGTAGTTTTTCTATTCAAGGGGAGTATGTTTCTTAGCCATATTTCTTACGGATGCTCATGTATTCACTAAAGGTGCCCACTACATCTTTGTCTTAGTTTGGGTTCCCCCAGAAGCCAGCCCTGAGACAAGGATTCAAGAGCAAGTAGTCTATTTGGAAGTAAAGGAAATGCCAGTAGAGAAGTGGGGGGAGTGAGAGAAGCATGGGAAGACAGGGTACATTATCAAACCAGTTAGCTCTGTAGGCAATAGGAGAGCATAGTCTTGTTCTGGACCTCTGGGGAACACTGTAGAACATGTGTTTTAGAGTTACTACCCCCAAGAGGTGAGAAAGCTGGGATGTTTATACACCAGTCAATTCCCAGAAGTCACAGGTTGAGGGCTGTTCCTCTGGGGACATTAATTCCCTGGCACTTCTGGCCTGACAGATGGGCAGGCCAAGTCGGTTTTAGCAGCCAGAGCAGTCCAGCAGGCAAATGCAGGTGCTGGCTTTTGGAAGTTGGGCCAGCACCTGATGTGGTAAGGGTGAGGGCGTAAGGGCAGATTACCCACAGAACCTGCCCTTATTTCCGTGGATATACTCTGATACCTGAACTGTAGGTATTGGAACAGTTCTGCTGCCCACAGAAAGTTCACCTCCTGTACTTGAATGAAGTACCACATTGTTAACTTTTCATTGGAGAATAAAAGCGAGATTAATTTTCCAGTGTTACTAAAGTGAAATTGACACACAACAAACTGCACATACATAAAGTGTAAAGTTTAAAGAATTTGACATATGCGCACACATCAATGACTCTTGCCTGCAGCAGTTATTGCTGTGGTGTTCTAAGGGTGATTTTCTGTTTTTCTCCTTCTTTCTATATATGTTAGTTGAAATTCTAATGTAAGGAATATTTGTTTCTTCTTCCCCATTTATTCAATGATGTATTTATATCAGTATGCATTCATGGATATTTGTTTTCTTCTTTGGGTTACAATCCAGTACAATCAGTATTTATTTGGTTCAAATTGTTTCATTTTTGGCTATTTGAAGTTCTTTCAGGTTGACTCCAGTGTCCTTTTGCCATCCTTTTTTCTTTTTTAGTACCTCTATTTCTTTTAACTGAGGTCTGATGCATGCATAACAAGTTGTGAATGCCTCTGTGTTGATTAGCATTAGGCTTGGCTGAATGTAAAAACAAACTGTGAGCAACAGGGTCTTAAATAAGATAGAATTTTATTTTTCTCTTGGTATGCCATGTTCATGGGTCAGAGGCTCAAAATTGTTAGGTTGTCAATGCTTCTCAAATTATCTATAGATTAAAGCAATCTCAGTCAAAATCCTACAATTCTTATTTGTAGAAACTGACAGGCTAACTCTAAAATTTACATGGAAAATTAAGGCA
This sequence comes from Phoca vitulina, assembly GCF_004348235.1. Classification (NCBI taxonomy): domain Eukaryota; kingdom Metazoa; phylum Chordata; class Mammalia; order Carnivora; family Phocidae; genus Phoca; species Phoca vitulina. Next base: position 3,512,133 of record NW_022589758.1, read on the forward strand.
ATTAAAATAGCCAGGACAGTTTTTTTTAAAGATTTTATTTATTTATTTGACAGAGACAGTGAGAGAGGGAACACAAGCAGAGGGAGTGGGAGAGGGAGAGACAGGCCTCCCGCTGAGCAGGGAGCCTGATGCGGGACCCGATCCCAGAACCCTGGGATCATGACCTGAGCCGAAGACAGACGCTTAACCGGCTGAGGCTCCCCTAGCCAGGACAGTTCTGAAAACAAAAAGGTCAAAGTTGAGGACTCTCACTATCGATTAGAAGACTTACTACAAAGCTACAGTAATCAAGACAGCATGGCATTGACGTAAAGATAGATACATAGATCAGCAGAGCAAAATAGAGAGTCCAGAAACAGTCCCCTGTATGTATGGTCAATTAATTTTTACCAGTGGTGCCAAAGTAATTCAAGTGGAAGGAGGATAGTCTTTCAGTAAATGGTGCTGGAACAATTGGATAACCATAGGCAAAAAAAGTGAACTTCAACCTTTACCTTGCACCATATATAAAAATAAATTTGAAATATATCATAAATCCAAATGTAAGTGTTAAAACTAGAAAAATTCTAAAAGGAAACATAAGAGAAAATCTTTGGGGCAGGCAACATATTCTTAAATAGGACACAAAATGCACAAACCACAAAAGAAAAATTTGCTAATTGAACATCAAAATTAAACACTTCTGTTTTTTTAAAGATGCTGTTGAGAAAATGACAAATTACACTTCAGGAGAAAATATTTACAAAGCACATGTCTCATAAAGGACTTATATCTTAAATACAACTCAACACTAAGAAGACAACTAAAAATATGGGCAAAAGATTTGGACATACACTTCACAAAAGAGATACAGATGACATAAGCACAGGAAAAGATGCTCAACATGATTAGTCATTAGAGAAATGCAAATTAAAACCACAGTGTGATACCACTGCACACCTATTAGAGTGGGTAAAATGAAAATTTCTGACATTATCAAGTGCTGACAAGGGATTCAGAGCAATTGGAAGTCTTATACATTGCTGCTGGGTAAAAATGGGCTTAGCAGATTCTTATACTATTAAATGTAAACTTATCATACTACCCATCAGTACCACTCAGGAGAAATGAACTATGTCCATACGAGGACTTGTACACAAATAGTTATAGTAGCTATATTTATAATTACCAACACTGGAGACACTCCAAATACCCATCAGGTGGGGAATGAATTAATAAATTGTAGTACCTGAGCCACAAAAAGGGACAAACTACTGATAACATGCAATGGCGTGGATGAATCTCAAAAGCATTATGCTAAGTGAAAAAAGCCAAACATAAGAGGCTACATACTGTATGGTTCCAATTATGTGACATTCTGCATAAGGTAAACTATTTGGACAGAAATCAAATCCGTGATCTCTAGTGGCTCAAGATGGGGGGAGGGATTCAATGCAAAGGAACATGAGGGAACTTCTTTGGGCGGGATGGAAATGGTCTACATCTTGAATGTGGTGGTGCTAACATGACTGTATAAATTTGTCAAAACTCGTTGAACGGTGCACCTAAAAAGAGTGAATTTTACTATATATTATACAATAAACCTGGCTTTAAGGAAATGAATTTTATTCTTCTCTGAGGTAAAAGAAGGTAATAGGCCAGGAGGTAACAGGCCAGGGCTAGAATAGTGGCTTCATGTCACAGGAAGCCTGGTGAATATCATGCTGTTTTATAATTCTTAGCACGTGGCTTCCTTTTTTTGAGGTCACTTTACGGTCCAATATGGGTCTCCAGTCATTACACCCATTTCAGGCAGTAGGAACAAGAAAGAGGTAATTAAGGGAATTGTGGTTCTTTTAAAGAGACTACCTATAAGCCATACATATATCCTTTTACATTTCATTGGCCAATACTTCGTCACTTGGCTATATCTAATTGCAAGAGAGCCTGGGAAATGTAATCTTCAAGCAAGACCATGGTTATATTAAATAAAATTGGGGTTGTATTACTAAAAGAAGACTATGATGAGAGTTGGGACAGGCAAACGACAGTGGCTGTCACAGGCTCATGACAATTGTAAATCTGCCATAGATTGCCAGTCCCCAAGCAAGCAGTTGTACTTGGTTCACTCTTTGGTTCTCCAGAAAATGTGTTTCTCTTTCATTAAAAAAAAAAACCCTACACCTCCTTGATGTACATAAGCCCCACTTGAAGGGGGTTACATAAATAACACGTGTCCTTAAGATTGAGGGCAGAGGGGGGCGCCTGGGTGGCTCAGTCGGTTAAGCGTCTGCCTTCGGCTCAGGTCATGATCCCGGGGGCCTGGGATTGAGCCCCGCATTGGGCTCCCTGCTCAGCGGGAGGCCTGCCTCTCCTTCTCCCGCTCCCCCTGCTTGTGTTTCCTCTCTCACTGTCTCTTTCTGTCAAATAAATAAATAAAATCTTAAAAGAAAAAAAAGATTGAGGGCAGAGGCATCAGTGAACTGTTAGGCTTAAACTTTCATACATGTACATTCATTTACCACCTCACAGAACACACCCTTTCCTATATCCAGAAAAGAATTAACCAATTCTTCTGTACTTACTTCATTCTTTAACATTATTCTAATGATCATCATCCATGATTAACATTATCAGTAAGCTAGAGTTTACCTGTTAAAGACTAAAAATTTAACTGAGCAAGGTATAGTAGCCAACAAAAAATTGCCAACAACTTTAAAAAAACACCTATAAAGGTTACCAAGTACCTTTACAACCATTTCCCCATATATCTTCCTCACACTCTCCTTTTTCAGGGCCAAGAGCCTATGGGCTGTTAAACAAATTTTCACCAGAAAGATACTGAGACAGAGACGTTTTCCCCCCGCAAATGATGTCATCTAGTTCAGAGCATGTGATCACAAACTGCTCTGAAGAAAATAACCAGTTTTCTGGAAGAAAATCCTTGGAATGAAAACTGGTGTTTCCATTACTGCTTTCCATACTGCAAACTGTTCCCCTCAGAGAGGGAAGAATTGATCATTTCTCTTTTGAAAAAAAGACCTGGTTTTTTGACCTTGAGTTTCTGCTCTCTGAGGAGTGATTTCCTGGCTACTTCCTTGAGAGATAGAGGCTGCCTTGGGTGTGCTTGTCTAATGTAGTTGTTGCCTTTCATACCAGATATTCATTTCATAACTGACAAAAATCTAAAATGGCTCCTTAGCCCAGAGAAGGTAGAGCAAACTCTTCCATTTGATAAGAGAGAGAGAAGGAAAGTGGTAGTGGCACAAATAACTGGTAGGTCTATTTGTATTTGAGGTCCAGGTCTTACAAAGGTATGATCAAAACAACATGTATCAGCCAGCTGTTGCCACAACAGGGCTATATAATAAACCGGCTCAAAACTCACCAGCTTAAATCATTTGTTCTTGTTCACACACCTGTGGGTTGGCTGACATTTCGATGATACAGACCAAGCTTGGCTGAACTTGGCTCCAAGCTCTAGGTTGAGTCCAGGTTGGCTTCCTGTATCTCTTTTCTTTCTTGGACCAGCAGACTAGCTGCACATGTTCTTCTCATGGTGATGGCAGCAGCAGAAAAAGGATGAGTGGAAACATCAACTGCTTTATGATCTAAGCTCAGAACTGGCACCCTCACTTTTGTCCACATTCCCCTTGGCCAAAGAAAGCTATATAGCTAGGCAACATCATCAGTGGATTAGAGAACTATATTCCACCTCTAGATGGAAGCACTGCAAAGTCACAGGGCAGACAGAGGGCATGGATAGAGAGAGGGGTAGATAGTTGGAAACCACAATGCACTCCTCCACAGCTATATACCTACTGAGAAGCAACAACAGCCATCTTTACTTTTACACCTTTAGCTACTCTATTTCACTCCTTCCTAAGATTGTAGGCACCCTTTAAAAGTGAACTGCCTGGGAGTAATGTCACTGGAGATGTTGGAGCAAAGACCTCCAGAAATACTCTCCTCCATAAAAGCTATAAGAATACTAGCAAAAATGGTCAGAATCAATTTTTTCAGAACTCTGGTAATTGGCCAAAGGTTACAGCAATCCAGGGAGCTATATAGGAGCAAAGTTTTTATAGACTATTGAAGTTAAGTTGGTATTAATCCAAGCTAGATTGTTAGAAGTTAATATTTTAATTTAATCCCCAGGGCAATCACTAAGAAAATAACTCAAAAATATAATAAAAGAAATAAAAAGAATTAAAATGGTACACTAAATATATCTAACACAAAAGAAGGCAGTAATGTAGGAATGTAGGAATAAAAGAGACAATTCATATAGAAAACAAATAACAAAATGGTAGGTGTAGGCCCCATGTTATTAAATATAAATGGGTTAAACAGACAAAAGGCAGAGATTGGCATAATGGATATTTTAAAAATGATCCACAATGTGCTGTCTACAAGAGACATCTTAGATTCAAAGACACAAATGGCTTGAAAGTAAAAGGATAGAAAGAGATATCATGCAAATGTAATCAAAAGAATTAGAGTGGCTATGCTAATGTCAGATAAAATAGACTTTGAGAAAACAATTGTTACTAGAGACAAAGAAGGATGCTTTATAATGATAAAAGGGTCAATTAATTAGCAAGAGAAAACAATGATAAACATGTGTGCACCTAAGAACAGAGTCCCAAAATACATGACGCAGAAGCTGACAGAATTGAAGGGAGAAATAGACAAAACTTATGGAATTCAGCTCAAGCAGTGCTTATAGAGAAATTTATAGGTGTAAATGCCTACATTTAAAAAAAAAAGGAAAGATCTCAAACCAATAACTTTCTACCTTAAGAATCCAGAAAAAAGGGGCGCCTGGGTGGCTCAGTCGTTAAGCGACTGCCTTCGGCTCAAGTCATGATCCCAGGGTCCTGGGATCAAGCCCCACATCAGGTTCCCTGCTTGGCGGGAAGCCTGCTTTTCCCTCTCCCACTCCCCCTGCTTGTGTTCCCTCTCTCGCTATCTCTCTCTGTCAAATAAATAAATAAAATCTTAAAAAAAAAAAAAGAATCCAGAAAAAGAAGAGGGAACTAAACCCAAAGCAAGCGGAAGGAAGGAAGTGACAAAGATTAGAGTGAAAATTAATGAAATAGAAAATAGGAAAACAACAAAGAAGTATTAGTGAAACCAATAGCTGGGTCTCTGAAAGGAGCAACAAAATTGACCAACCTATAAATAGATTGAGCAAGAAAAAGGAGAAGACTCATTTTAATAAAGTGAATAATGAATGTGGGGACATTCCTACCGACCTTATAGAAATGGCAGTGATTAAAAGGGAATAATATGAACAATTTTATGTCAACAAATTGGATAACCTAGATGATAAGGACAAATTCCCAGAAAGACACAAGTACTGAAACTGACTCAAGCAGAAACAGAAAATCTGAATGTAAGTAAAGACATTGATTGAATCAGTAATCAAAAAACTTTTCACAGAGTAAAGGACCAGATGACTTCACTGGTGAATTCTACCGAATGTTTAAGGAAGAATGAACACCAAGCCTTCAGAAACTCTTCCAAAAAATAGAGGAGGGAATACTTCTCAACTCATTCCATGTGGCCAGCATTACCCTGATACAAAAACCAGACAAAGATGTTATAGCAAAAGAAAACTATAGACCAATATCCATTATGATTATAGATGCATAAATCCTCACCAAAACACTGGCAAACCAAATCCACATATAAACAGGAATATACACTATGACCAAGTGATGTTTATTTAATGTACACAGGATTGTTTCATTGGGTGAAAATCAATGTAATACATCATATTAATAAAGGACAAAACCCCCTTGATCACCTCAATAGACCAAGAAAAAGCATTTGACAAAATCCAGCATCTTTTCATGATGAAAACACTCAACAAACGAGGAATAGAAGGGAACTTCCTTAACTTTGTAAGGGGCATCAGTGAAAAACCTACAGCTAACATCATACTTAGGACTGAAAGCTTTCCTCCCAAGAACAGGACAAGGATGTCCCCTTCTTGGTAATTCTGTTAAACATTTAACTGGATGATCTAGCTAGGGCAGTTAGGCAAGTAAATAAAACAAAATGTATCCAGATTAGAAAGGAAGAAGTAAAAATGATCTCTATTTGCAGATGACATGATCTTGTATATAGAAAATCCTAAAGAATACACACACACACACACACACACAGAGGAGTGCGGGGAGGGAGAGAGAGAAAATTAGAGCTAACCAACAAGTTCAGCAAGGTAAAAGGGCACAGGATCAATATTAAAAAATCAGTTGTAGGGGCGTCTGGGTGGCTTAGTCAGGTGTCTGCCTTTGGCTTAGGTCGTGATCTCAGGGTCCTGGGCTCAAGCCCCACGTCGTAGTGCTCCCTGCTCAGTGGGGAGTCTGCTTCTCCCTCTCCCTCTGTCCCTCCTCCCCCCATATGTGCTCTTTCTCTCTCAGATAAAAATCTTTTTAAAAATCAATTGTATTTCTAGGACACCTGGGTGGCTCAGTTGGTTAAGTGGCTGCCTTCGGCTCAGGTCATGATCCCAGGGTCCTGGAATTGAGTCCCACATTGGGCTCCTTGCTCAGCAGGGAGCCTGCTTCTCCCTCTACCTCCCCCCCCCCCCCCCCCGCTTGTGCTCTCTCTCTCTCTCTGACAAATAAATGAAATCTTTAAAAAATCAATTGTATTTCTATGCACTAGCAACGAAGACTCTGAAAATGAAATTAAAGAACAATTCCATTTACAAAAGAAACATAAAGCATAAAATACTTAGGAATAAATTGAAGAAAAGATGTGCAAGACTTATACCCTGAAAATTACAAAACATCATTGAAAGAAATTAAAGAAGACCCAAATAAATGGAAAGGTACCCCATATTCATGGATTGAAAGACTTAATACTGTCAAATTGACAAAACTCCCCACATTGATCTATAGATTCTGTGCAATCCCTATCCAAGTCCTAACTGCCTTTTTTGCATAAATTGATAAGCTTTTCCTAAAATTCAAATGGAAACTCAAAAAACCCAAAAGAGCTAAAACAATGTTGAAAATAACAAAATTGGAAGACTTACACTTTCCAATTTCAAACTCACCATAAAGCAATAGTAATCAAGACAATGTGATACAGGCATAAGACTAGACATATAGATCAATGGACTAGAGCTGAGATTCCAAAAAAAAAGCCTTACATTTATGGCCCATTGATTTTCTACAAGGATACCAACACAATTCAATAAGGCATGAACACAGTCTTTCTAGTAAATGGTGCTAGAACAACTAGAAATCCATATGCAAAAGAATGAAGTTGGACCACTACTTCACATCATATGCAAAATTTAACTTATAAAACGGATCGAAGACCGGGGTGCCTGGGTGGTGCAGTCAGTTAAGTGCCTGATTCTTGGTGTCGGCTCAGGTCATGATCTCAGAGTCATGAAATGGAGCCCTGCATCAGGCTCTGTGCTCAGTGTGGAGTCTGCTTAAGACTCTCTCTCCTTCTCCTTCCCCCACTCCATGCCCCCCCTGCATTCTCTCTCTCTCTCAAATAAATAAGTGAATCTTTAAAAAAATGGACCAAAGACCTAAATGCAAAGCTAAAACTATAAAACTCTTAGAAGAAAGTATACACATAAATCTTTGTATCCTTGAATTAGGCCATAGTTACTTAACATGGCAGCAAAAACACAAATGATAAAAGAAAAAATAGATAAATTGGATTTCATCAAAATAAAAACATTGGTGCTTCAAAAGATGCTATCAAGAAAATGAAAAGACAGGGGTGCCTGGGTGGCTCAGTCGGTTAAGCTTCTGCCTTTGGCTCAGGTCATGATCCCGAGGTCCTGGGATCGAGCTTTGCATTGGGCTCCCTGCTTGGCGGGGAGCCTGCTTCTCCCTCTCCCTCTGCTGCTTTCCCCACTTGTGCTCTCTCTCTGTTTCTCTCTCTCTCTGTCAAATAAATAAATAAAATCTTTTAAAAAAAGAAAATGAGAAGACAACTCACAGAATCAGACAAAATATTTACAAATCAGATATCATATATCTGATAATTGGTATCCAGAATATGCAAAGAGCTCTTACAACTCAATCATAAAAATCAAATAACCCAATTTTTCAAATTGGTAATGTCTTTGAATAGATTTTTCTCTAATGAAGATATACAAATGGTCAACAAACACAAAAAAATTCCTGACACCATTACTCATTAGGAAAATGCAAGTCAAAACCATACGATACTGCTTCATATACATTAGGATGATATTATTTAAAGAAACAGAAAATAACAAGTTTTGGCAATGATGTGGAGAAATTGGAACCCTTCTACAATGCTGTTAAGATTGTAAAATGGTAGGGCGCCTGGGTGGCTCAGACGGTTAAGCGTCTGCCTTCAGCTCGGGTCACGATCCCAGGGTCCTGGGATCGAGCCCCACATCGGGCTCCTGGCTCAGCGGGGAGCCTACTTCTTCCTCTCCCTCTGCCTCTCTCCCTACTCATGCTCTCTCTCTCTCTCTGTATCTCTGTGTCTCAAATGAATAAATAAAATCTTTAAAAAAAAAAGATTGTAAAATGGTGCAGCTGCTTTGAAAAACAATTTGGCAGTTCCTGAAAAAGTTAAACATTGAGTTACTATGTGACCTAGCAATTCTACTCCTACCCGTTTACCCAAGAGAATTGAAAATATATGTCTACACAAAAAGTTGTATACAGATATTCATAGCAGCATTATTTATAATAGCCCAAAGTGGAACCATCTGAAATATCCATCAGCTGATGAATGAAAAACAAAATATGGTGTATCCACCCATATCCAAAAAAGGAATGAAATATTGACACATGCTACAACATGGATGAACCTTTCAACATCATGTTAAGTAAAAGAAGTCAAACACAAAATGCCACATGAGTCTATTTATAAGAAAGGTACTCAACAGGCAAGTCCATAGAGACAGAAACCTAAGAAGAGCTGTTGCCAGGGGCTGGGAGGAGGGGTAAATAGGGAATGACTGCTAATGGGTGTGGGCTCTCTTTGGGGTGGTGAATTTTCTGGAATTAGATAGTAGTGATGGTGTTACAGGTTTTTGAACATATTAAAAACCACTAAATCATACCCTTTCAAATAGTGAATTTTATGGTATGTGAAGTGTATCTCAAAAATTAAATAATAAAAGTAAAGTGCCTTCTGTTCTCCTCAAACCTTTTCCTGGTTTCCATCCTGTTGGCTTGATCATGGATTTCTTATTTGGAATGACTGTTAAGGTGGATGGTTTGGCAGATAGTACAAATTGGCCCACTGAGTTCCATTCCAGGCTTCTGCAGCATGCCTTACTGCATGCTGGGGACTGGAAAGCTAAATTCATTTGCTGTTTTCTCTTACAGCTTGGATTCCATATGTGTCCCAGGTTTTGCCCTGAAGATATCTTCCTGAGAGACGTGCAAAGTAGAAATGAGGCAGATGCCATGCTCGTCATAGTGCACACAGTTACAGAGTTTTGCTTCTCTAGCAGCAGTTAAAGTGGTCCCTGTATGAAGCTCTAACTTAATGCATGTTGAGAGGCAGATCATAGGGCTTTCATCTTTGTCGATATGGCCTGGGCTGAGGCTATAAAGTACTTGAGCAGGAGTCCACAAGCTTGCTGTAAAAGGCCAGATAGTACATATTTTTGGCTTTGTGGGCCATGTAGTCTGTGTCACAAGTACTCAGCTCTGCCATTGTAGCATGAAAACAGACATATATGATATGTAAATAAATGAACATGACTGTTTTCCAAGAAAACTTGATTTATAAAAATTTGGTCCATAGTTTGTTGACCCCCTGTCCTAGAGCAGTAATTGTGGAGGTGATGGTTTTCTGATGGTTTATTAACTTTTTTTATGGCAACAGATGTAGGATTCCCTTTTGGGCCAGTACTGTGGTATGTTTTAACCAGCTGATTATCTTTTAGTAGTTGTTTAGGGATTGCAAAATGCATACTTATCTTTTCACAGTCTATTTAGAGTCAATATTTTCCTACTTTGATGAAAATGTAGAAATCTTACTGCCATATAGATCTCTTTACCCTCCCCTCTTCATGCTATAGTTGTCTTACATCAACATATATTGAGAACCCCATCACATGGTGTTCTGTATTTTGCTTTCAACCTTCACACATGCTTTAAAGAGCTATAATTTACCATATTTTTACCATTTCTGTCTCTAGTTAGCTTGTGCTCTTTCCTCTAGCTTCTAGAACATATGGAATAGTTATAATAACTGTCTTAATGACTTTGCTTACTAATTCAATCATTTCTGTCATTCTATGTCAGTTTCACTTGATTGATTTTCCTGCTTCTTTGCCTTCTTGGTATATTTTTTATTGGATACCAGACATTGTGAATTTTACCTTATTGGGTGTTGGGTATTTTTGCACTCCACTAAATAGTTTTCCCTTTATCTGGGATGTGGTTAAATTACTTAGAAGCAGTGTGATTCTTTTGGGTCTTGCTTCTGAGACTTACTAGGCAGGACCAGAACAACGTTTAGTTTAGGGCTCATTATTTCCCGTGATTGAGGCGAAACACTTCTGAGTACTCCACCTAATGCCCCATGACTTAAAAGGCTTTCCATGCTGGTCGGTGGGAACAGGTACTATATCCTGCCTTGTGTGAGCTCCGGGTATTCTTCTCTGTCGTCTTCCCTCCAGGTACTCTTCACATTCTTGAAAATATCCTGAACTCCATGGCCTCCTTAGCCTTTATTTGCCCTCACCTGACAGAACCCTACCTCTGGGTCAGTCTAGCTGTCAGACCTGGTCAATCTATACCCAGGCTCATGGGAAACAAATCAGACAGTGGCAGATACAGAGTTGGATTGTCCAAGTTAGCTGAGGCCTCAACACTGTTACACGACCATTCTCTGTGACCTTAGCTCTATTTCTCCCGTTTTCCTCCTCCTCCATTTTCTTCAGCACTGCCCTCTGCCAGACACACACACACCCACTCACACACACCCCCTGCATTGAATTTATAGGAAATAAACTTGTCATCATTTGCAGAGAGAAAATAGAAATTATCGGGGACTTCTACAACTTCTTTTTAAAAAATTTTTTTTAATTAACATGTAATGTATTATTTGTTTCAGGGGTACAGGTCTGTGATTCATCAGTCTTACACAATTCACAGTGCTCACCATAGCACATACCCTCCCCAATGTCCATCACCCAGCCACCCCCTCCCTCCCACCCCCCTCCACTTCCGCAACCCTCAGTTTGTTTCCTGAGATTAAGAGTCTCTTATGGTTTGTCACCCTCTCTGGTTTCGTCTTGTTTCATTTTTCCCTCCCTTCCCCTATGATCCTCTGTCTTGTTTCTCAAATTCCTCATATCAGTGAGATCATATGGTACTTGTCTTTCTCTGATTGACTTATTTCACTTAGCATAATACCCTCCAGTTCCATCCACGTCGTTGCAAATGGCAAGATTTCTTTTTTTTTGATGGCTGCATAATATTCCATTGTATATATATACACCACATCTTCTTTATCCATTCATCTGTTGATGGACATCTAGGCTCTTTCCATAGTTTGGCTATTGTGGACATTGCTGCCATACGCATTGGGGTGCACGTGCCCCTTCGGATCACTACATTTGTATCTTTGGGGTAAATACCCAGTAGTGCAATTGCTGGATCATATGGTAGCTCTATTTTCAACTTTTTGAGGAACCTCCATACTGTTTTCCAGAGTGGCTGCACCAGCTTGCATTCCCAACAACAGTGTAGGAGGGTTCCCCTTCCTCCACATCCTCGCCAACATCTGTCGTTTCCTGACTTGTTAATTTTAGCCATTCTGACTGGTGTGAGGTGGTATCTCATTGAGGTTTTCATTTGGATTTCCCTGATGCCGAGTGATATTGAGCACTTTTTCATATGTCTATTGGCCATTTGGATGTCTTCTTTGCAGAAATGTCTGTTCATGTCTTCTGCCCATTTCTTGATTGGATTATTTGTTCTTTGGGTGTTGAGTTTGATAAGTTCTTTATAGATTTTGGATACTAGCCCTTTATCTGATATGTCATTTGCAAATATCTTTTCCAATTCTATCCATTGTCCTTGGTTTTGTTGACTGTTTCTTTTGCTGTGCAAAAGCTTTTTATCTTGATGAAGTCCCAATAGTTCATTTTTGCCCTTGCTTCCCTTGCCTTTGGCAATGTTTCTAGGAAGAAGTTGCTGCGGCTGAGGTCGAAGAGGTTGCTGCCTGTGTTCTCCTCAAGGATTTTGATGGATTCCTGTCTCACATTTAGGTCTTTCATCCATTTTGAGTCTATTTTTGTGTGTGGTGTAAGGAAATGGTCTAGTTTCATTCTTCTGCATGTGGCTGCCCAATTTTCCCAACACCATTTGCTGAAGAGACTGTCTTTTTTTTGTTGGACATTTTTTCCTGCTTTGTCAAAGATTAGTTGACCATAGAGTTGAGGGTCCATTTCTGGGCTCTCTATTCTGTTCCATCGATCTATATGTCTGTTTTTGTGCCAGTACCATACTGTCTTGATGATTACAGCTTTGTAATAGAGCTTGAAGTTCAGAATTGTGATGCCACCAGCATTGGTTTTTTTTTTTTTTTCCAACATTCCTCCGGCTATTCGGTGTCTTTTCTGGTTCCATACGAATTTTAGGATTATTTGTTCCATTTCTTTGAAAAAAGTTGATGGTATTTTGATAGGGATTGCATTAAATGTGTAGATTGCTCTAGGTAGCATTGACATCTTCACAATATTTGTTCTTCCAATCCATGAGCATGGAACGTTTTTCCATTTCTTTGTGTCTTCCTCAATTTCTTTCATGAGTATTTTATAGTTTTCTGAGTACAGATTCTTTGCCTCTTTGGTTAGATTTATTCCTAGGTATCTTATGGTTTTGGGTGCAATTGTAAATGGGATTGACTCTTTAATTTCTCTTTCTTCTGTCTTGTTGGTGTATAGAAATGCCACTGATTTCTGTGCATTGATTTTATATCCTGCCACTTTACTGAATTCCTGTATGAGTTCTAGCAGTTTTGGGGTGGAGTCTTTTGGGTTTTCCACATAAAGTATCATATCATCTGCAAACAGTGAGAGTTTCACTCCTTCTTTGCTGATTTGGATGCCTTTTATTTCTTTTTGCTGTCTGATTGCTGAGGCTAGGACTTCTAGCACTATGTTGAATAGCAGTGGTGATAGTGGACATCCCTGCCGTGTTCCTGACCTTAGGGGGAAGAGCTCTCAGTTTTTCCCATTGAGTATGATATTCGCTGTGGGTTTTTCATAGATGGCTTTTATGATATTGAGGTATGTACCCTCTATTTCTACACTCTGAGGAGTTTTAATCAAGAAAGGATGCTGCATTTTGTCAAATGCTTTTTCTGCATCTATTGAGAGGATCATATGGTTCTTGTTCTTTTTTTTATTAATAGATTATATCATTGATTGATTTGCAGATGTTGAACCAATCTTGCAGCCCAGGAATAAATCCCACTTGGTCATGGTGAATAATCCTTTTAATGTACTGTTGGATCCTATTGGCTAGTATTTTGGTGAGAATTTTTGCATCCATGTTCATCCAGGATATTGGTCTGTAGTTCACCTTTTTGATGGGTTCTTTGTCTGGTTTTGGGATCAAGGTAATGCTAGCCTCGTAAAATGAGTTTGGAAGTTTTCCTTCCATTTATATTCTTTGAAACAGCTTCAGAAGAATAGGTATTAATTCTTCTTTAAATGTTCGGTAGAATTCCCCTGGGAAGCCATCTGGCCCTGGGCTCTTGTTTGTTGGGAGATTTTTGATGACTGCTTCAATTTCCTTAGTGGTTATGGGTCTGTTCAGGTTTTCTATTTCTTCCTGGTTCAGTTTTGGTAGTTGATACATCTCTAGGAATGCATCCATTTCTTCCAGATTATCTAATTTGCTGGCATATAGTTGCTCATAATACGTTCTTATAATTGTTTGTATTTCTGTGGTGTTGGTTGTGATCTCTCCTCTTTCATTCCTGATTTTATTTATTTGGGTCCTTTCTCTTTTCTTTTTGATAAGTCTGGCCAGGGGTTTATCAATTTTATTTATTCTTTCAAAGAACCAGCTCCTAGTTTTGTTGATCTGTTCTACTGTTCTTTTGGTTCCTATTTCATTGATTTCTGCTCTGATCTTTATCATTTCTCTTCTCTGCTGGGTTTAGGCTTTATTTGCTGTTCTTTCTCCAGCTCCTTTAGGTGTAGGGTTAGGTTGTGTACTTGAGACCTTTCTTGTTTCTTGAGAAAGGCTTGTATTGCTACATACTTTCCTCTTAGGACCGCCTTTGCTGCATCCCAAAGATTTTGAACAGTTGTGTTTTCATTTTCATTTGTTTCCATGAATTTTTTAAATTCTTCTTTAATTTCCTGGCTGACCCATTCATTCTTTAGTAGGATGCTCTTTAGCCTCCATGTATTTGAGTTGTTTCTGACTTTCTTCTTGTGATTGAGTTCTAGTTTCAAAGCATTGTGGTCTGAAAATATGCAAGGAATGATCCCAATCTTTTGGTACCGGTTGAGACCTGATTTGTGACCTAGGATGTGATCTATTCTGGAGAATGTTCCATGTGCACTAGAGAAGAATGTATATTCTGTTGCTCTGGGATGGAATGTTCTAAATATATCTGTGAAGTCCATCTGGTCCAGTGTGTCCTTTAAAGCCTTTATTTCCCTGGTGATCTTTTGCTTAGATGATCTGTCCATTTTGGTGAGGGGGTTGTTAACGTCCCCTACTATTACTGTATTATTGTCGATGTGTTTCTTTGATTTTGTTATTAATTGGCTTATATAATTGGCTTCTCCCATGTTAGGGGCATAGATATTTATAATTGTTAGATCTTCTTGTTGGATAGATCCTTTAAGTAGGATGTAGTGTCCTTCCTCATCTCTTATTATACTCTTTGGTTTAAAATCTAATTTGTGTGATATAAGGATTGCTACCCCAGCTTTCTTTTGATGTCCGTTAGCATGGTAAATGGTTTTCCACCCCTTCACTTTAAACCTGGAGGTGTGTTTGGGTCTAAAATGAGTCTCTTGCAGATAGCATATTGATGGGTCTTGTTTTTTTTATCCAATCTGATACCCTGTGTCTTTTGATTAGCCCATTTACATTCAGAGTAACTACTGAACAATATGAATTTAGTGCCATTGTATTGCCTGTAAGGTGACTGTTACTGTATATTGTCTCTGTTCCTTTCTGGTCTGTGTTACTTTTAGGCTCTTTCTTTGCTTAGAGGACACCTTTCAATATTTCTTGTAGGGCTGGTTTGGTGTTTGCAAATTCTTTTAGTTTTTGTTTTTTCTGGAAGCTTTTTATCTCTCCTTCTATTTTCAATGACAGCCTAGCTGGATATAGTATTCTTGGCTGCATATTTTTCTTGTTTAGTGCTCTGAATATGTCATGCCAGTCCTTTCTGGCCTGCCAGGTCTCTGTGGATAGGTCTGCTGCCAGTCTAATGTTTCTACCATTGTAGGTTACAGACCACTTGCCCTGAGCTGCTTTCAGGATTTTCTCTTTGTCTCTGAGACTTGTGAGTCTTACTATGTCGGGGTGTTGACCTATTTCTATTGATTTTGAGGGGGATTCTCTGTGCCTCCTGGATTTTGATGCCTGTTTCCTTTCCCAGATTAGGGAACTTCTCTGCTATAATTTGCTCCAATATACCTTCTGCCCCTCTCTCTCTTTCTTCTTCTTCTGGGATCCCAATTATTCTAATGTTGTTTTGTCTTATGGTATTGCTTATCTCTCGAATTCTGCCCTCGTAATCCAGTAGTTGTTTATCTCTCTTTTTCTCAGCTTCTTTATTTTCCATCATTTGGTCTTCTGTATCACTAATTCTCTCTTCTGCCTCATTTATCCTAGAAGTTAGAGCCTACATTTTTTATTGTACCTCATTAATAGCCTTTTTGATTTCCACTTGGTTAGATTTTAGTTCTTTTATTTCTCCAGAAAGGGATTCTCTAGTATCTTCTATGCTTTTTTCAAGCCCAGCTAGTATCTTTATAATTGTCATTCTGAACTCTAGTTCCAACATCTTACTAATGTCTGTATTGATTAGGTCCCTGGCAGTCGGTACTGCCTCTTGCTTTTTTTTTTGAGGTGAGTTTTTCCATTTTGTCATTTTGTCCAGATGAAAATAAATGAATGAGAGAACAAAATGCTAAAAAAATGCTAAAAGGGTAACAACGACCCCAGAAAAATATACACTAAACAAAGCAGAAGAGACCTGAAACCAGGGGGAAAAGAAAGGGGTGAAAAAAAAAGAATATGATCAGGCTGGTGAAACTAACAGAGCCACACACTAGATTTTGGGTGTATTTTTGTCTGTTAGAAGAAATTGCCTCCCAAAATTTTAAAGAAAGAAAAACTTATATATATACAAAAATAAGGGTAAATACGATGGATATGACTATAAAGATGCAAATTAAAAAAGATTTTAAAAAAGGAATTGATAAGAAGTTGGTTGAAAAAAATGAAAAAAAAAAAGAATGTGATCATGCGGGAGACTAGGACAACATCATACACTAGATTTAGGGTATATTTTGGTCTGTTAGAAGAAACTGTATCCTAAAATTTTAAAGAAAGGAAAACTTATATATATACAAAAAAATACGGTTAAATACAATGAAGAGCTAGAATATGACTGTAAAAATGAAAAATTTAAGAAAGATTTTAAAAAAGGAATTGATAAGATGTTGGTTGAAAAAGGGAAAAAGAAAAATTCAAAAAAAAAGAAAAAGAAAAAAGGAAAATTAAAAAAAAAAATTAACTTTGAAAGACTAAAGAATCATGGTAAAAAAGCCATGAATTCTATGTGCAGTATTCCTCCAGCGCTGGAGTTCTGCCGTTCTCATTGATCGGTAAACCTGGTCTTGGCTGGCTGTTCTCGCTGATCTTCTGGGGGAGGGGCCTGTTGCCGTGGTTCCCAAATGTCTCTGCCGGAGGCGGAATTGCCCCGCCCTTGCCGGTCCGGGCTAAGTAATCGGCTCGGGTTTGCTCTCGGGAGCTTTTGTTCCCTGCAAGCTTTCCGTACAGCTTTGGAGGCGGAGAGTGAAAATGGCGGCCTCCCAGTCTCCGCCCGGAGGAGCCGAGAACTCGGGGTCCCGCTCCTCAGTGAGCCCCCAGAGAAAAGCAGTCAGTCACTCCCGTCTCCCCAGTCTCCGGCCGCACTCTGCGCTCCCCCGGCCTGTGACCGCGCCTTTCTATCTGGCACCCGACCCCGGGTGGAGTCTCCAAACCCAGCAGATCCCCGCGGTGCGCTCCCGCGCCGCTCCTCCCGGGGGAAGAAGGTGAGTCTCCCCGGATCTGCCGCTTGTTGGGTCCCTGCTGGAGGAGCAGTGGCCCGACTGTGCCGCGGATCACGGTCTATGACAACCCCGAGCTGAGAGCCCGCGCCTGGGCTCCGTCTCTGCAGCCGGCTTCCCCGCTCCGATACCTGGGAGCTCGGCCGCACTCAGGCACCCCCGGGCTTTCTGTGACCCCGAGGGTCCTGAGACCACACTGTCCCGCGAGGGTTCCACGCCCCGCTCAGCCACCGGAGTGACGTCCCTCAGCGGAGAAGACTCTAAAAGTTCCGATTTTGTGCCCCGCGGCTCTATCACTTGCCAGAAGCGGCCGACGGAGGCCCCTCCCCCGCCGTCTATCCTCCCGAATATCGCCTCGGATTCACTTCTCCGCACGTCCTACCTTCCAGAAAGTGGTCGCTTTTCTGTTCAGAGAGTTGCTGCTATTCTTTTCTTCGATCTCCTGGTGAGTTTGTAGGTGTTCAGAATGGTTTGATCCCTATCCAGCTGACTTCCTGAGACCAGACGAAATCCAGGTCTCCTACTCCTCCGCCATCTTGCTCCTCCCTCTCGACTTCTACAACTTCTGATCCCCAAACTTACTAAACAGCTCTGGTTTACTCCACCAGATACAGATTTGGCGAGTCGGTCAGACTGTGAGAGAAGCTGTTAGCAATGATTTTTAAAAACAAACTCTGCACATTCAAGCAAGAAATGGACAAACCAGTTTGGATAAACTAAAGCAACCTGGACTTCTGCCTACTGCCACCAACCAAACCAGATTGCACCCTAGCTGTATTGCTTGGAATGGGCTCAGCCGTGAAGTGCCTATTTGTTTGCTGGTTACAAATCATTCTCAGCACCTGGGAATCTTGTTCTCCCCTTGGGCGTTTAAAGTAAGTGCAATATTTTCATGTGCTTTCCCCGCCACAATTCTGTCATTCTCTCCAGATTCCCATCTGCGGGGATTCCGGTTGTGGACCAGTCTGTACCCCGTTTTGTTGTCTGAGGGAAGAGCGGAGTGTGTTTTTGAACAGATTCTGCTTTTGAAGGTTGTTTGGAGTCTGCTTCTTGCAATGCTCTGGCCTAATGTTGAATCATGCTTGGGAGATTGCTATTCATCACTCATTGACTTCCACGCTTGGGTGGAAGGGTTGGTAGGAAGGGAGGAGAGGTTGGTGGAGAGGAAGAAAGAAAACAGCCTGTGTGCTCGTTTGTTCACAGTGGTGAGAATGTTATGCCCTGTCCTTATTCTTGAACAGAAATGATGCATAGCTTCGCAGAAGGATCCTGATCTCTCCCCACAAAAGGGTGCTTAGATACTGAAGTATAGGTGAACAAAAGAGATGTTCTTGCATTTACTAAAAGAAAGACAGAAAGCAAGCAAGCAAGCTGTGACTTCTTCTAATGCTCTATTTATAAAAATTCCTTTAAGCCTTCCTGATTATTATGTATAATTTTTTGTAAGACTGCACTGGGTTCCAGAATAGGAGGAAGGTTAAATCATTCCGAAGCTCTCTTTTGACGCTCTGATTCTTTCACGCCTGGCATGGGTGACAGTGGCAGTGGAGGGGTTGGAAGTCGCTTCCGGGGGTGGTGGTGGTGTGGGGGAGGTGTTGCTTTCTTTGCCACCCACAGAATCCCTGAATATATTTCTCCTCTGAAACCAGAGGGTTTGTGTTGTCAGTTAAGCCCCGAAGAAAGATAATCATCGTGGCTAAGACACAGAGAGGTTTGGGCTTATCTGCGACCCCAGTGACCATGGGCTACTGCCCAGGAAATGTATTTGTTTTGTTGCTACTAATCCACAGCCTGCTCTAAGGGGGGGAAATAATAAATAGCCCAGAACGTTATGTTGGGTTTTAGCTCATTGACTTAAAAGGCTGAGGTATAATTTCCCTGAGATTTTACAGTCATGAACATCTGCTCACAGGAGCCCACAACATCTGCAGCCCTTGTAGTCATTCTTTGCAGAGGACCATAACGTTTTTAGAAAAACGAATCCACCCAGACACAGAGGAGACCTGGCAGAAACACCTTCCTGGATGAGACGTTTATTTTATATTCCAGCATGGGCAACAGAATATTTTGAGCTTATACTTGAGGACATGTGGAAAAAACGGAGCTGAGAGTTCTGCTCTGCCTCTCTCTGTACGCCCCAGCCACACGAACACCCCAGTCACACTTACGGAGTCCCTGCTGCATGCTCCAGTGCTTTCTCATTGGGGTGGCTCTGTTGGTCACCATTACCTCTTTCCACAACAGTGTGTGCATATGTAGGCAAACAATTTTAAATGCACATACTGACTTGGGAAATCTCAAGCCACAAACATAAGTTTATTGTCTGTATTCGTAATTATGTGGGAAGGAAGAAGAGGTAAATAGAGGCAGCATCTTATCGTAGAAAGAGCACTGGATTGGAATTGGAAGACCTCTATTCTGGTCTTAGCTCTGGGGGCTTCATATGTCCCTGGATTTCTCTGGGCTTTCCATTTCTCATTTATATAATGAGGAAGTTGGGCTCAATTTTCTCTGTCTCTTCTAGCTCTCATGCTAAATAAACTAGGAATCAATATCCAGTATGACTTCAACCACATAACATAAATGTGTATGAAGGAGGAAAAAAGGAACTATGCCAAAGTGTTTTCAGTGGTTACGTTTGGGTGGTAGGATTATGAACTCTATTCTTTGTTCTTTTTGGCATCTTCCAACTCTTCTATAATGCACATGGATCATATTTATGATCAGAAAGACATTGTAAAAATATTAACCCATTTGGTGAAGAATGGCACCTCATTCTTACTGCACTATATCCTTCTTCAGCTAGGTCTCCACTATGGCAGCCAGACTAATCCACCACCTCCTTTGATCTTCCTGGCATAATCATTGTCCCCCCAGATTACTCCATGGCATTGCCTTAGACATGTTTACTTTTTAAAACAGTTTTTATTTAAATTCCAGTTAGTTAACATACAGTGTACTATGGTTTCAGGTGTGCACTCTAGTGATGCATCACTTCCGTACAACACCCGGTGCTCATCACGAGTGCGCTCCTTCATCCCCATCACCTGTCTCACCCATGCCCCTACCTCCTCGCTGCTAACCTTCAGTGTGTTCTCTATTAGGCTTTATGGTGTGTGTGTGTGTGGTTTATATACCCAACAAGATTTAAAAATTCCTGAGATTGGGGAGTGTGAGTCTTCTGCTTGTTTCTGTTTGTTTTCTACGACCCCTCTAGTGCTGCACATTATGGATACCTGCAGTTACTAGTTGGAGTGTTGGAGTGAAGGATTACCATGTCAGTATGTGCACTGATGTCCTTACTCAGCCAACACAACCGATAGGGCTTGGCGCTAGGGGCCAACTTAGGGCTCTAAAAAGTTCTATCTGATGTAGCCGCTGTCCTCTAGTAGCTTTTAGTCCAGAAGGGAGATTATACACATATATGAATGTCTACAGTTAAAAACAGTATGTAATAGGTGCCATAGGAATAATGGAAACTTCAGAGCACAGGATCCCTGAGGAGGGAGAATTCCTCTCCAACAAGACATCAGGGAAATTATGTTTAACATTTTTGGTACCTCAAAAAACATTCCCTGGTCTCTGATTTCAGACACAGCTGTAGAGGATAGTTCCAGGGGAGCTCAGGATCATGCTGACAGCATCCCACTTCAGACCTGCACATGGGGCTTTCTGCCTCCAGGCTGTCCTCTGATGCCGTGGGAGCCGGCTTGGTCCACATGCAAGAGCAGCCCGAAAGTGTGGGGAAGATGCTGTCCTTCGGGGTAACCCTCAACCAATAAAAAATAGGAGCTGGTGGAGAAAGGCTCCGGGCCCCACTTCTTTGAATAATGGACACTCCTGAGAGGTATCCCCTGGCTTCTTAGGGATCCCCGTGGAATCAACCTCTCATTGCCTACCCCCCAGCAGTGATCTCAGTAAAGCACCCCCATTTTGGCTTTTCTTCCATCTCTGCTTTACTCTTTTTACTTTTTCACTCAATATCTCCATCTAAGTCCTTGTCTCAGGCTCTGTTTTTGGGAGAATCTAAACTAAGGCAGAAGTCATTGTGGAATAGGAGGCATTTGAACCGGAGTTGTCCACAGAGAAAGACAAGGAGGAGGGAGAGGTTTTGGGTAGATGACATTCTGTGAGGAAGGCGTGGAGAGCATAGTACATGTCTGGTGTAATACTTTCATGCATCCTCCTATCAAGAGGTGGACTCTCTTCTCCACCCCTTGAATCTGAACTGGCCTTGTGACTGGCTTTGTTTATTAAAATGCTGCAGAAGTGAGTGAGTTCTGAGCTTGGACCTCAAGGGGCTCTGCACAATTCTGCTCTCATTCTCATAAGCCTGCTGCTGCTAGGTTTACAAGCCAGGAGTAGCCTAGTGGAGGATGAGAGACCACATGAAGCAAAGGCAAGCTGTCCCAGCCGAGGTACTCTCTAGATCCAAAGCCCCTAGCCAGTCTGGCAGCTGACCATGAGGGAGCAGAGCTGGGCCGGAAGAATCTCTCAGTTGAGCTCAACCCAAATTGCCAATCTGAAGAATTGTGATCTAAATAGATGGTTATTTTTTCAAGCCACTAAGTTTTAGAATGGTTTGCTATGCAGCCAAAGCTAACTGATATGTCTGGTGGTGGTGGGAGACTGGGTCATCTTGGTTGGTTAGAAGATGGCCTCCATGACTTGAATTGGGGCTAAGTTGGGGTAGGTTTTGAATACCATCCTAAAACGTTTGGAAGTAATTCAGTGGGTGAGGAGATTCTGTTGGAATAGATGGTTGGCTGACCACCAAATATTGGGTTTCCCATTCTGTAGTGTAGAGCTATTGCTGGGAACTGGCTGCCCAGCCAGAGACTATGTTTTCCCAGTTCTCCTTGCACATGACTCGTTCTCTCCAATGGGATGTGAGTGGTAGGAGTGTGTGTGACCTCCAGGCTGAGATGGCTGGGTAGTAAGTATAGGATCCTCCGTGCTCTCCCTCTGCCCCACATGGTAGCTGGATGATACGAGCTCAGCCCTTGAACACACAGGATGATAGAACCTCCAGATTGATAGAAACTAGATTCCTGAGTCTCCCCTTACAGAAGAACCATTCAGCAGAGTGGACTTTGCATGAACAAGAAAGAAACATTTATCATGTTAAGTCATTGAGATTTTTAGGTTGTTTGTTACAGCATCTGACATTACTCACCCTGACTAAATGTAGGCACCATCATAGGCTTTTAAGTGGGGTATTGTACCCCTCAAAGCAGTGATTTGGGTATGCTGGCTTTAGCCGACAGTTGCAGGGTAAAAAGGCTCCTGCAGTGTTCTGTGTCTAAGGAGACAATGACCTGGATATCGTTTGGCCATGAGAGCAAAAAGGAAAGCACCAAAGCAGACAATCCTTTCAAGTTAGAAATCTTTTCCTTCCAGGGTTGGAAACTAGTTAAATAGTGGACAGTTCCACATGCACAGGAAAATCTTTATGTCTAAATTGCTCTCCACCATTTTAGTTGTGAATTAGGAAACTGGTCTTGACATTTTAGGATTGGAATCTTAAAAGGCCAGTTATTTAAACACATCTGAAGTTTCTTTTAAAGGATCATAATCATAATCATAATTATAATCATAATCATGATCATAGTAAAACCTGACCCACCAGAGAGGCACTGTCCCTTCTCTGAGTCTGGGGCCATATCGCTCCTTCCTCACCATGCACTGCTGAGCTCCTAATCTAAACAAAATGGATGAGATTATTGTGCTGCTTGGTCTTTGTGAGTGCGGAGAGAGGTCCTCCTGAGGAAGCATGAATTTCCTTTTGGAGTTTCCTTGGGGGAGATTTAGATGGATTTCATTTTTTACCCTGTTCATCATGGGAGCAATTCCGTGTCTGTCTCTGGAAGTGTTTGGAGCCACATGCTTCGAAGAGAGGCTCATCCCTTACAGTTGCTCCTTGGGACAGCAAGCCATCCTTAGCATCTTAGAGCTGTGGCACTGCTGCCAGTAGCTTGGCTCCCTTGTGCCATCGGTGGCTTGGCCTAGTCTCTGCCAACCACTCTCGGCCAGCCTCCCAAGGCCAGATCTGTCCCAGGCAATGAAAAGTTTGTAGAACATGCCTGATTCCATCTGCCTGTCTGGCTGGCCATTTGCCTATTGCCTGTGGCCACATCACCAGACACCCAGCCTACAGGTCCCCTGATGTCGGCCCCTCTCCTGCTCCAGCCTGTTTGTCAAGTCTCCTTGGCCTGGCCTGCCCCAACCAAGCCCAGATTTGGACACTATCCCAAGGGCAGCTGTAACTCGTCAGCTGTGCTTCATGGTGGCCTTGGAGTGCTCCCACCTCCCACCCAGTGCCCAGAGGCCCCTGGAATGTTGAGAGAGTTTTGACCCAGACCTGACTCACCTCATACCATAACGAACCAGTTTATTAGAGCCTGCGATAAACCTCAAACCAGCTTGACTCAAATTCTTAAAGGGCCAGTTCCAACCACCCCATGTCACCCCAGCAGAAGCATAGTGCTAATTATACCGAAGAACCTCTTTCTAGCAGTGAGGTGGGCGAAATGTGTCTTCGGCATCCCATAGCATCCACTTTAGGTCTTTCAAGGCGTGTGATATTCTTTTAAATATCTGAATTAATATGCCATAATTATAATTCTTATGTTTTTCTTTGTACTTGTTTTAATGAACCTAAGAATAACATCAGGACTGAAATATCTGCCACTCCTGCAACAGGAAGTTGGTTGATAATAACTGTAATTATGATGATGGTAACACTAACCAAAATTTATTGAGCACCTATTATATACCAGGGTCATTTTAAAATAAATTATATACACCGTCTTATTGAATCCCCATGATATCCTTATCCTACAAGGTAGATATTATTACTCTCCCATTTTATAGATGAGACTAAATAATTTGCCCAGAAAATACCACTGGGTAGCCAAACTTAGAATCCAGGTCATATGGCACTAGAGTTCGTGCTATTAACTCTGTGTTGTCCTCTATCTCTCTGTGTGGCAGACAGACCCCACGTGGATGGATTTTTCCCTCCTGATTACATCTGAGAGCAATGATGGTGGGGTTTTTCTTCAGTCATTGAAAAAATAATTGGGCATTGTTTATTTATTCTGTTTAATTATACCGGTCAGTGTCAGCTCTTCAAAGTGGAAAAATTAAAATAACTTTTTGAATTCTGAAATATAAAATTCAACCATGATTTCACCACCCTGACAGAACCACCGTTAACACTTGAATATTTTATTCAGTATTTTTATTTTCAATGTTTTCTAATATTATATTAAAAATGCAACTAATTTTAGAAGGTACAGAGAATCAAAAAGAAGAAATACAAGCCATCCCAAGTTCTACTATATTATTAGCTTTCTAGATTCTGTGTGTGTTGTGTGTGTGTGTGTGTGTGTGTGTGTGTGAGAGAGAGAGAGAGAGAGAGAGTTGGATCATATTGCTTTATAATCTGAGCTTGTAATTGAATAGTATTTTGTAGATATCTTTCATGTAAAAGAATATTCTTTCATGACACCCCTATTAGTTTCTATTTCAGTGTAACAAATTACTACATATCCAGGATCTTAAAACAACACCATTTATTATCTTGCAGTTTCCATCAGTCAGGAGTCCAGGCCTGGCTTAGTTTGAGCCTCTGCTCAAGGTCATGAGGCTACAAACATGATGTAGGCCAAGCTTCTTTCTCATCTGGAGGCTCGACTAGGGAAGAGTCCACATTTGAGCTCATTTAGGTTGTTGGGAGAATTCATTCTCCTAAGGCTGCATGTCTGAGGGTTCAGCTTCTTCCTGGTTGTTGGCTAGAGGCTGCCCTTAGGTCCTAGAGGCCACCAGCAATCCGGGCCATGTGGCTCTCTCTATAGGCAGTTCACAATATAGCAGTTGTTATTCAAAGCCGGCCAGAGAGTCTCTCTAGTGTGTGCCAGCAAGATAAGTATTGTATCTATGTCCGTATCTGTCTATATCTGTTTATATCTACATTATAATGTAGGAGTGGTTTGGAATGACATCTCATTCCAATGGAATGAGGAATGACATCTCATCACCTTTGCCATAGTCCGTTTGTTAGAAGCAAGTTGCAGATTCCACCCACACTCAAGGGGAGGGTGTTATGCCCGGTGTGAACATAACCACCCTGGGATCTGTTTGCCACATATCATTTATTTATTTCATTTTACACTTGTTAAAGGTTTTATTTAACTCATTAAAAATATGAGGGAACCAGGCAGATGGTTCAAAAGAAAATCCAAAGTGGCACCTGGGTGGCTCAGTTGGTTAAGCGTCCAACTCTTGATTTCAGCTCAGGTCATGATCTCAGGGTCGTGAGATCAAGCCCCATGTTGGGCTCAAGCTGGGCATGGAGCCTGCTTGGGATTCTCTCTCTCCCTCTCCTTCTGCCCCTCCCCCCATCTAAAATAAATAAATAAATAAATAAATCTTAAAAAAAAGAAAATCCAAAGAAAAGACATATTTATAGATAAAGAATATTGAAATGAAGGTGCAAACGGAGGCAAAACTACTCTTCCACAGTGGGGGAGGGAAGTCCCTTGAACTTCTACAGGACAGGACAGGATAGGATTTGCCTATCTCTAAGCAAGAGAGACTTTACATTGCATCAGTGATACAGCTTACAGAGTTATGAAATAGCTTCTCCAGAATCAGAGGCGGATAACATGGAAGGGTGTGCCGCACACCATTTAAAACTGAGCCATGCTAGTTCAGCTTTTTGCTGTGCTATAATTTATTTAACGAATCCCTTATATTTGAAAATTAGTGTTTCCATTTTTTTGTCATTATAAAAACTGCAGCGATCACCCGTGTAGTTCAATTTTTTTCATACGCCCTTAATTATTTCCTTTCATGACTTTTAAGATTTTGCTGGGTCAAAAAGTTCACACATTTTAAAGGCAATTGCTCATGTTGCTAAATCACTCCCCAGAGTAATTACCCCCAGTGGTGTAGGAGGGTACAGGAGGCTATTTTAGTGAACTAAGCTGCGTTAATATTGGTAAAGTGCTTGAAGAGTGCTGGGCAAACTGGAAGGCCATATGTAGATATTAAGCCAAATGAATTAAACAGTAAGATGGAGTTGTTTCATCCTTACAACAGCCCTGTGAGGTAGGTTAATGGGATGCTCATTTTATAGAAGAGGAAGATGAGGCCGGAAGGGTTAAGGAGAAAGATTACTGAATTAAATACCAAAAGGCTGGGGCCGCATCCTAGCTCGTTCACGTATCAAGCATAGGACTTTAAGTAAATTAGTTTTGCTGTCTGAGTTTATTGTCTTCTCTGTCAAATGGGGCCAACAGTCCTACATCAAGGGAGGGAGCTAATGCAAGGGTGAGTACTTGGAAGGGGTAGCCCAGGGATTCTCGCCCTGAGCTGCACGGTGGAATCACCTGGGGAAGCTTGAAAGCCTCCGGATGCCTGGGTCCCAGCCCCGGAAGTTCTGACAGCATGGGTCTGGGTCATGGCCTGGGCACTGGGAGTCTTTCAGCTGCCAGGTCTGAGCCCCGCTGCTGGAGCTGCCCACACTTGCAAGGGACTATTTCTGTATACAGCTGAGGAAGCAACATTCAGTTCTTGCTCTCTGCTCCAAGCTGTCAGGAAATGGCCCACTAGGGTCTGGCTGGAATCAAACCTCTGTCTTCAACTCTAGAGTCAAGTTGGTCTGCTAAGTTAGTTTGGGAAGCCATCAATCACCTGCTGTTTTACCCTCCGGTGTGGGTCCCTGGGCGGTGGGGTGTTCGCATCAGCCGTGCTGGCAGGGCTGCTTTCCGGTGGAGCCTGCTGCTGCTGTTGCTGTTTTTCTAGAAGCCAATGCAGATCCTCACATCAGAGCTTCCGCTCCCCGCTGCCTGTCAGTCACAGCTGCACGGCGGCCGGGGGGCCAGACGCCTGGGGGCCCGCCACTGGAGCTGGGTAGCAGATTTGCTCAGGTATCTTTGGGGCCCGCTCACCGTGAGGGCTGGGGACGAATTTTTTTCCGAGCCAAATGCAGCTCAAAATGAACATGATCAATCAGGGCAATGAAGGCCTTGGTCAAGTTGGCCCAGCGTGACAGAGAAGGCCAGCAGCGGCCCCTGGCTTTCTGCTGCACCCGATAAATCGTGAGATGTCTAGGTGTCTGCCATTTCCCTGAGGTCAGACACTACCCAGTGATGATGGTGGCAAAACGGCAAGTGTGCAGAAGTTTCTGGAGGAAGACAAGGAAGAAAATGGAAAGCTCATATTTAACGTGGGTCTACTCTGCATGAGGCATTGTGTGGACACTAGATGCGTAATCTCACTGAACTTGAGCCTTATGACAACCCCAGGAATGAGCCTGTCTCTATTTTAAAGGTGAGGCAGTGGAGCCTTAGAGGAGAAGCACCACTGTGAGGTCCCACCAGCAGCAGGGGGAAGGCCAGAATTCACCTCTAGGCCTGTCAGCGGGCATAGCACTTGCTGTTTGTGCTCTGCTTCTCAACCTGAGGAAGGAAACTCGTGACCCAGGGAACGCGTACTTTGTAGGTTTGTTTCTCATTAGGATTCTTGTCAGCAACGCCCATTCTTGGCTCAACTGTGAAACACTGAAGGTGGTTTTTGTCATGGTTCTGCTTCCCTGCTGAATTAATTTAGGTAATATTAGCTGCTCTCACAGGTAAACCCCAGAACCTCGGGGGCTTAACACAACACACATTTGCTTCTTGCCCACACAAAGTCCGGCTGACCGTGTGGGGCTGGGGGTTCCCGGATCCCCGCCCCCCTGCGCCTCTGCTCTCTAGGGCTTCAGTGTTGCCCACTCCATCCTCTGTCCCTGGAAGGCAGGGGTGGGAAGGGAGTGGGGGGTATCCTCTAGGAGGTTCTATGGCTCAAAGTGAGGACAGGTACACCACATTTCTGTCCGTGTTCCACTACCCAGAACTCAGTCACACGTCAATGTCTAACACAAGGAAGGCTGAGAAATGTATCTAGCTGTGTGCCAGTGAACACAGGAAGTGGATTTTAGTGAATATATAGCAGTCCTGCCCACAGCTAGAGATGCCCCTGAAGCCTCTTCATTCTGGAAGCCTCTCCCTCTAGACCCTACCCACGCCCTCTCCAGAACCTCATCTTGTCCTTTATGTCCACTGTCCTCTGAGTGACAAGTACCTTCCACCAAATTTCTGTCCAAACTACATAGACCAGGGCAGGAGCACCAAGGGTGTACTTGGCCATGCCTTTGCTGAAGGTCTTCACAAGGCCACCTCACACCCAAGTGACACGTGTGCCACAAACTGGGGGCCTCTCAAACTGTCTGGCCCGCCTTCTGCCAGCCGTTCTGACGAGGGAGCCGGTAATGGAGAGGTTGCTGACCTTTGGCTTAACTCTTCATTTGGCTAATGATGATGAATGTCACTGTCTCTGAGTCTGAAGGCCCTGGCTGTTTTTCCTGCAGCGTCTCCTCCTCGATGTGTTTTCTTTTTCCTCAGCTCTGCTAGCTTCAGACCCCAGGGAGAAGATGAGTTTTACAGTGATGGACGGTAGGGATTTTTCACACCTGCCAATTCTGACATCCCGAGTCAGCAGGACCTGTGCTGCCAAGATACATGATTTAGAGGTGCTACATTAAGCCTAAAAATGTTCCCTTAGTATTTTCATGATCTTCTGTGGTCAAGGACGCTTATAACAGAATTTCTTTCAGAAAAAGCTGGCAAGGAAAAGCTCAGTCAATGTCGAGTGAGAATTCTTTTGTTCTCTCCCCTGTCCAGGTGAAAGTGCGCCCACACCCTCCCCCCCATTGTAACCCCCCGGATGAGTGGTCAGGACTCAAACCTATGTGCCTTTTTTCATGACACTTGGCAGAAGCACTAGGGCTCACCCAAGCAAAGTTTATGTAGGAAGCTACTTTCAGTGGCTTGTAGGAGACTCTTGGCATTTTAGCAGAGAAGGGCTTGGTCCAGAAGGTT
Organism: Phoca vitulina; assembly: GCF_004348235.1. NCBI lineage: Eukaryota > Metazoa > Chordata > Mammalia > Carnivora > Phocidae > Phoca > Phoca vitulina. The sequence goes on from NW_022589758.1 coordinate 3,541,335, forward strand.
TGGTGAGCTCACAAGGCCTCCCCCAGATTGCGGAGAAACGGGGCAGGTGCTGAGGTGAAACAGGCCCCGTGACACTGTGGCTTGTAGCCTGGAGAAGGAGTTGGGGTGGCCCAGGTGCCCGTCACCAGGTGGTAAACGAAGGTCCTGAAGCTCACCCCCACCCCCCTTACCTAAATCAAGCCAGTGGGGAGCACAGAACCCCCCCCTCCTGTCCTGGGGCTGCGTTCCCTGGAAGCAAACTCTGGCCTGAGGCTTCTGGGGATGGCGCTGTATTAAAGACCAGGATGGGAGTGGGAAGTGGGCCGGGGAGGGAAGGGGGCAAAGCAGGGGTGAGGCAGACAGCAAGGCCCACAGACATGCCTGACTCCACTTCGAAGGGATGCTCTTTACCGGGCTCGTTTACACCCGGTACCTACCGGTATGTCCCCGAGGCTCTGTCCCTGCGCAGCTCATTGTCCCCGCTCAACAACACAGCGGCCCCCAGCAGCCTCAGGCAGCCCACCGACCGAGCTGCGGGTGCTGGCGGGTGGGCAGGAAAGCCCACCGGGCACCACATGCCACCATGGGGAACGGCTCTGACGGGGTCTGGGTGGATTATGGACGGCGCCGAGTTGGAGGCCTCTTTTCCCTTTTGGATCAGCCCTTAATATCAACTTCATCTCAAGAGCTTAAAGTAAGTTTGGCCCGGACCCCACAACTCCCAGGGATGGCCTGGGTAGGGGAGACACTGTGTTGTGGGCGTGGGGCTTCCAAGTCTCCTCTCTCTCTAGGCCAGTGGTCGCCATACATAAACTGAATGCAGGGGAGAACGGTGGCTTGGCATGTGGAGCCAAGCCGTTAGAAGGAGCTTCAGAGGAAACTAACTCAATGCCCGTTCTTCTCACCGTGGGAAAAGGACTGGGATTTGCGATCTGACACGTCACAGTCTGTGTTAAGCTTAGCTGGCACTCTGGGGGTGGGGACCCGTGCGTGCGGGTGTCAGTCGTCCGCGGGGATGGTGTCTAGGCTGACACCCCTCTCCACGCGGCCCCATCTGCAGACCCACCGGCCTCTCGGCCCCAAGCCCCACAGTGCCTCTCTTCAGCACTCCCCTAATGCCTTGCACGCACTTCTCTTGTTGCCAGAGCCACGTTACTTAACAGTGGTTTGCTCCTGTGTCTGTCTTCATCAGTAGGCTGAGCTCCTGGAGGGCAGAGCCCGCCCCTTACATTAGTCCGACCTCTAGGGCTCAGCTCAATGTCGGGCCCTAGGGAAGGGGTCAGTAAAGATTTGCTGAATGAGTGAATCATGTGGGAGAACTGAAGTTACCAGAGGAACAAATCGAGGGCATGAAGCTAGAGCCATGACTAAAAAGGAGACGAAAGGATCGCGGGAATGTTCAGCGTCTTCAGCGTGCCACGCCCTGGGGACACGGGGCTGAGACTGAGGCAGCACCTGAGTTTGGGAAGTTTAGTTGAACAGGTGAGGCCCCAGCACTGCAAAGTTACCAGATTAATCCTGTACTGGCCGCAAGGACACAGTGTAGCCTGGCGGAGGGAGCGTGTATCTTCCTGGAGTCCTCAGGAATTTCTTCCTTGAGGAGGTTCCATTCGAGTGGGGCTTGGGGGAGCATCCATGCCCGTGAAGAAAAGCAGCTGAGGTGAAAGCAAAAGCAAATGAAGCCACAGTCATGCGGAAAGAGCTAGCATGTTCTGAGAGTGTTGACCTCAGTGTGGCTTCAGGTGGGCCAGTAGAACTTACCAGGCATCTCCACACCTCATGGTGGCCTAGCAGGACTCTCTCCCTTCTCTCCACCAAGCCTTTCCTGAGCACCGCCAGAGGAGGCCAGCCTCCTCTCCCATGCCCTCTCTCTGGTGAAAGAGGCACTAATGAGCCCCTGAAAAGTCCCCTGATGAGGTGGGTGGGGGTAGAGGAGCAGGAAGAGCTAGAGGACCCAGGCACGAGGGTGCAGCATGGAGGAGGGCCTTTAGCTCGGTCAGTCCCACGAGCTGGGGCAGGGACTGGGCCCGAGGGCTGTTTTACCTGGGGGCTGCCTCCCTGTTGTGGAGCAGCAGGGCAGTCCTCTTCTCCTCCGGGGCTGTCTCCGATGGTTCTCAGCTCTGGTGGCCTCCTGCTGCATCAGGTCCCAAATCACAACATTCTAAAGTTAGAAAGCACACGGAAGGTCATTTGGCTAAGCCCCTTCATTGTACACACGGCCGAATTAAACTCACCAGCACGTGGGTGGGCCAACAAAATTATTTTATTTGATCTTTAATGAGCCTACTGAGGCCCCACCTGCTTGTTGGTGGGATAAAATTAAATGAAATGTCCAATCTGGTTTCAGCGTAGTCAGCTGTGATAATATAGATGGGCCTATCAGGAGATGTTCAGACACTCATTTGGTGAGAGAGCACATTCCCTACTCCATCAGGAAAGGAACTTAGGCAGGTTCCTTCGCCTCTTCTGGATGCTAGGCTGATGTCTTTTTTTGCTGGTGCGACTTGGGATCTGACCATTCTTTTGGTGTGGCCAAGGCCTATGCCTCCCAGGATGACCAGGCCTCCCCTCGGCTCCTGCTGACTTGCAGACCCCTGGGTACCTGTTGAGGCCTCTGTGCAGCCCACTGCAGGGTGACACTGTTCTGCCAAAGTGGCCTTGTGGTGGGACCTCTGGCTCTTAACCTAGGTATTATACCCTATAGGGCCCAAAGGCAGTTGGGCAGATCAGGGACTCCTGTGTTTGGTCCCACTGTGCCATGCAGTTGACTCTAAGGTAACTGTTTCAGATTTATCTGAGACCCTCTAGTCTCCCAGTGTGGCTACTGCACATTCCAGAAAGGGGAGCTCAGGACACACCCCTGTGACTGCTTCCTCACCTCACACTCTCCTACTTCTCACAAGTTCTTAGGCCAGAAGAGCGGTGGGCTTCTTTTATTCCCCTTTGTCATATTTCCTTTTTCCCGACTCCAGCTATGCCTTCATGGTAGACAGAGGTCTCCCCTTTTTCACTATAGTTAAAACCTAGGAGTGGAGTCTTCCATTTGCTGATTGGCTACAAGAAGAGACAAAAGATTCTGGAAAATCCTTCCTGAAGACAATCTCTTGGCTTGCAAGCCCCTTGCCTGCTGCGTATTTCAGTTGTGAATATCAAAAGCAAAATATTACTGGGGCGCCTGGGTGGCTCAGTCATTAAACGTCTGCCTTCGGCTCAGGTCATGATCCCGGGGTCCTGGGATCGGGCCCCACATCGGGCTCCCTGCTTGGCGGGAATTCTGCTTCTCCCTCTCCCACTCCCCCTGCTTGTGTTCCCTCTCTCGCTGTCTCTCTCTCTGTCAAATCAATAAATAAAATCTTTTTTTTTTTATAAAGATTTTATTTATTGATTTGACAGAGAGAGAGACAGCGAGAGAGGGAACACAAGCAAGGGGGAGTGGGAGAGGGAGAAGCAGGCTTCCCGCGGAGCAGAGAGCCCGATATGGGACTCGATCCCAGGACCCTGGGACCATGACCTGAGCCGAAGGCAGTTGCTTAACAACTGAGCCACCCAGGCGCCCAATAAATAAAATCTTTAAAAAAAAAAAGCCAAATATTACTTTGGTCTTTCTGTCTTCACTCCCTCTGCAGCAAAATCTCAATCTCCCCCCCCCCCCCCCCCGCCCCCTGCGCCTCACACCATCTCTTTTCAACCTTGGGCTGACCATGGCGAAGTCAGGTCCTTGAGAAGGATAGGGGAAATGTACTCTAAAACTGCGAACAAATACTGTCCTTGTGGAATGTGCATGAGGCTGCTGAAGGCCGTAAGGTTAGATTTAGACGGCTCTGCCCTAGGTTATCTGTAGGATGCCCATTTCCCAGCTGCTGTTCTGGTCCCTGCAAACTGTGCTCCTCCCTTACTCACTTACACCTCCCTCTAACCCCTGTAGTCCTTGCTCAGTCACAGACTCACATGAGGATATAAAAGCCTTGCAGAAATTTGATGAATGTTGTGGGGCTGTTTATGCTTCAGAGCCTCCCATGGGATCAAGTGGAAGCTAGTGTCCAGTAAAGACCACATCCTTGCTTAGCTTTTTCCCCCTACCCTACCCCGCTTCCCCCAAGAAATCACTTGCACAAAATTCCTGTCTCAGGCTCTGCTTCTAGGGAACATGACCTAAGATCTGCTTAGGCCTAATCTCAGCTGTATTCATTTTCTATCACTGCTTGAAAAATTACCACAAACTTGGTGGCTTAAACAGTACAATTTTAGTATCTTATAGTTTTGTAGGCCAGAAGTCTGACGTGGGTCTCCCTGGGCTAAAATCAAGGTGTTGACAGGGCTATATTCTTTTCTGAAAGCTCTAGAAAAGAATCCATTTCCTTGCCCTTTTCAGCTTCTAGCGGCCACCACATTCCTTGGCTTGTAGCCCCCTAACACCATCCCTGGTGTTGCATCTCTCTGTCCACTCTTTCATCCTCACATATGCCTCTCTTTATGGTGGGAGAAGCTTTTCCACTTTTAAGGACTCGTGATTATGTTGGGCTCACTGGGATAATCCAAGATAATCTCTCCATCTCAAAGTCCTTTGAGTAACCTTTATCACATCTGCAAAGTCCCTTTTGCCATATAAGGTAAGATATTCACAGGTTCCAGGGATGAGTGTGTAGACATCTGTTATGGGTTGAATTGTGTCTCCCCAAAGGGTTTTGAAGTCTTAACCTCCAGTGCCTGGGAATTTGACCTGATTTGGAAATAGGGTCTCCACAGATGATCAAATTAAGATGAGGTCATTAGGGTGGGCACTGATCTGATAAGACTGTGTCCTTGCAAAAACGGGACATTTGGGCACAGAGACGTGCACACACACACACACACACACAGTCCTATGCAAGCACAAAGGCAGAGATCAGGGTGATGCATCTACAAGCCAAGGAACACCAAAGATTGCTGGCAAACCACAGGAAGCTAGGAGAAGAGGCCCAGAACAGATTCTTCTTCATAGCCCTAACAAAGTAATACAACATCTTTGGCGGGGGGGCATTATTCCTGTGCCACCAGGCCTATGAATTTAAGAAACAAGTAGAGAGCATCCTGGAACCCAGTAGTGCCCCACCTATAGCTCATATGACTCTGAAAGGATATCAGGAATGGGGGAGAAGTTGCCTGAGAGCTTGCTTGTGAATGTGTCTGTTGTCAGGGTCTGGTCCTGGTTGTACAGGCCTGGTGCTCCTGAATGGAGGAGGAGCAGACATTTTGGAACTCCATTAAGCAATTAACTGCCAAGCTGTGGGGGTATGGTGGGGGTAGGGCAGGAGGATGGAAGGTAGGGATGGGGATTGTTCTTTGGAGACAAATTATTTATGGCTTAGTTAAATACTAACCCCGCCCCCCAAAATAGTTGTGGCCATAGAGGAAGGCCATAGTTTATGTTCTGGGTAAGTAAGTGAGGCATCTAAGTGGAAGAAATAAAGAAGGCCAAAGGCCCAAGGACAATTTAAAAAAATAATTTAATATTCTAAAATGCACTTATGGCCTCACTTGACACAAAAACACACTTACCGGGGCGCCTGGGTGGCTCCGTCGTTAAGCGTCTGCCTTCGGCTCAAGTCATGGTCCCAGGGTCCTGGGATCAAGTCCCACATCGGGCTCCCTGCTCGGTGGGGAGTCTGCTTCTCCCTCTCCCACTCCGCCTCCTTGTGTTCCCTCTCTCGCTGTCTGTCTCTGTCAAATAAATAAATAAAATCTTAAAAAAAACAAAACAAAACAAAAAACCACAGTTACCTTGGGGGCTTTGTCTGACCATGTAACCTTTTCCATTTATGAGGTAGGTAGCTTTCCTGCCCCAGCTGACCTTTTGTTCTTCCAGTCCTCTGCTCTAGTCTATCAAAACAAAAATGTGAAAAGAAGAAAAACATAGAACAAAAAGCAGAACTGAGTTGCTTTTTACTTTTTTTTTGCTGATGATAATATGAATGTATTGAGCTTGAATGATAGCTCCCTTCAGGGATAGATGGGCCATGATGAATGGGAGCCATAGTGCTAGACTGACATCTTTTTTTTTTTTTTTTAAAGATTTTATTTATTTATTTGACAGAGAGAGACACAACGAGAGAGGGAACACAAGCAGGGGGAGTAGGAGAGGGAGAAGCAGGCCTCCCTGTGGAGCAGGGAGCCCGATGCGGGGCTCGATCCCAGGACCCCGGGATCATGACCCGAGCCGAAGGCAGACGCTTAACGACTGAGCCACCCAGGCGCCCCTAGACTGACATCTTCTGGAAGGGGCTTTCCCCTCCCTCTTCTCCCATTCTATTCTTCCTTGTCTCCAAGTATGCTGCCTTCATTCCAGCCTGGTTGTGGTCCCTGCTCACGGACCACATGGGGCTGCTCTCGTGTGACTAGAAGTCCTGGAGACTCTTTGCTCTTGGTCCTCCCTTGCTCTCCTAGGGGGAAGCATAAGGAGTCTCCAGTAGGCTCCTTCTGTCACTATCACTCTTTTCTCTGAGAAACTGTTGTGGAGAAGTTGGTGAACAAAATTTGACATCTCATGCGGTGGTAATTTGCAAAGATGGCCACACATGTTTCCCTTCCCTATGTCCACACTCTTGTAGTGTTTGTGGATCTTGGCTGCCCATGTGACTTGATTCGGTCCATGGGACACTGTGACATAGAAGAGACTTTAAAAGTGCCTGTGTAATGGGGCTTGCTGCTCTAGGACCTTTCCACTGTATGAACAAGCCTGGCCTAGCCTGCTGGAGGGTGAGGGACCATGTTGGGAAGAACCAAGGTGCCTCAGCTGACCTGGCAGCTGGCTGATGATGCACGAGCAAGCCCAGCGATCAGCTGAGGCTGGCCCAGAGCAAAAAAAAAAAAAAAACCTGGCTAGCTGAATGCAGTTCAAATTGCCATCCCGCAGAATCATGAGCTGAATGGTTGTTGATTGACAGTTGACAATGTGTGAAACATTCAGGGTATAATTGGTGCTCAGTAAACATGAGTTTCCTTCTTCGCCTTCCTCCTGTCCCTATAATTGCTCTCTCTCTTAACCTGATACAGGTAGGGCCATTCAGGTAAAGCTACAAATTTAGCCAGCTCAAGTGGGCCTATGGCTTTTGGTTCCTTGTGGACATCATCTCCTTGGCCGGCTTTGACTGATGCTTTTTCCATCTGTGGCGGAGCATATTTCCAAAAATGGCCATAATATTTCCAGTCACACAGGCTCTTCCAGAACCTTGCCACCCTTCCCCCACCCCTCATCAAGAGCTGGAGTCTGTTTTGCTTCCCCTTTGAACATCGGGTGGGCTTTTTTGACAGCCTCAACTAACAGACTACAATGTTAGTTGTGACTAATATGTGACTTCCAAGGCTAGGTCATAAGAGGCAATATAGCTTCTGCCTGGCTCTTGCTTGCTCTCTCTCTCTTCCTCTCTCCTCCCCTCATAGGCACTGTTGGAATCCTGAGCCACCATATAAGAAGTCTGGCTACCTGGTGGCTGCCATGTTGGAGAAGCCACAGGGAGAGGCCACACAGAGATAGAGATGCCCAAGGAGCCCCAGCTGTTCCACCCCCAGCCGTTTGAGCCTTCCCAGACCAGGCACTAGGCATTTGACTGAATTAGCTTGTAAGATGACCTCAGCCCCCACCCTCCTCTAACTGCAAACTCAGGAATAACTCGACTGTCACCTCTTTTCGAGTAGCAGGCAAATTTTCCACGACAGTGTCTGGCATAGTCACCATGTAGTATGCTGTTGACAAATTTTTTCTTTCATATGCAATCCACAGTTGATAACTCAGGGCTGGCACTGGTCAAGGGCACAGCGAGCATGAGGACCAGTCATTAGAGGACAACATATAGTCAGAACTGACAGAGATAGAAAATTCGGAGGGGAATGCTAGGTTAGTGAAAATCTGGAAGATTTTGTTGTTGTTGTTTGTCTGCACCTTTCAAATAGTCACACTAACAAAGACGTGTAGTCCCTGACTGAGATCCTAAAGACATCATATGTTAAATATTAATATCTAATGCTGAGCACCTACTATGTACCAGGGGCTGTTCTAAGTGCTTTCCATGTATTAAATAATTTAATCACCACGACAGTACCATATGGGAAGTACTATTATCACCTCATTTTTAAAAAAACTTGCCAAAGATCACACAAGTAATAAATGGCAGAGTTGGAATTTGAACCTGGCAGACTGGCTCCGGAGTCCATGATTTTAATCACCAAACTGTACTGTTTCTCAATAATTGTTAAACAAACAAATGTTTCCAAATTAACATCTAAGAAAAATATTCTAAGAAAAACACTTTCAGTAAATGGTTTATAAGCTAACGTTGACATCTTGGGAAACTATAAGGGAGATTCTGATTACAAATGTTCAGGAAAATTTCTGAATAGAAAAATTTTAATCCTATTCACAAAATTGGGAGTATTCAAATTATGAACCAAATATTCCATTCTGTGAACAACTAGATGTTGGATTTGTGTTTTATCCACTTTTTTTAAGTATGAGGAAAACCTTATGCACCTATTAGTAATTGACAATAAAAACTGGTATAAAATATGAGTAAATTATACACTTACAAACTTAAAAACTCCTCAATAAAAATTTTGGAATAAACATATGAAAAGTAAAGCAATACCTATGACCTAAGCTTTATTAGACATATGGATCAAATAACAAACTTTGGTTTTAAGTCAGCTTATGTGCTATGAGGAAGCTTTCTCTCCAAAACAGTTCCAGAATCTGACCCCTTGTCACGACCACTACTGATACCTCCTTAGTTTAAGCCAGCACCTTCTCTCACCTGGATTTTGTAAGAGCCTCCTGACCAGGCTTCCTGCTCCCACTCTTGGCACCCTACAATCCGTCCTCCATACTGCAGCCAGAGTGACCTTTAAAAGATGGAAATCAGGGCGCCTGGGTGGCTCAGATGGTTAAGCATCTGCCTTCGGCTCAGGTCATGATCTCAGGGTCCTGGGATCGAGTCCCGCATCAGGCTCCCTGCTCCTTGGGAGCCTGCTTCTCCCTCTGCCTCTCTCTCTCTCTCTCTGTCTCTCATGAATAAATAAATAAAATCTTTAAAAAAAAAAAAAAAAAAAAAAAAAAAGATGGAAATCAGTTGCTGTCACTCTTCTTTTTAAAACCCTCCAGTGGTTTCTCTTGAGACACCTTGCCCACCTCTCTGACTACCTCTGCCCACATTCTCCCTATCTCATCAGGCTCCAGCCATGCTGGTCTCTGTTCTGTTTCTTGAAAATACACCTTGGAGGCTTTGAATTGCAATTTCTTCTGCCCTCAGGTTTTCACCTAGCTGGTTCCTTCCCCTCATTTGGGTCTCAGCAAAAAGGTCACCTCTTGAGAGAGGTCTTCCCTTGACTATCTTTCCCAAATTTGTCACCCAAAGTCCCCCATCACCTCACCCTGTTTGTTTCCTTTATTGTACATGTCGCCTTTGTATTACCTTGGTCTTTTATTTGTTTTCTTCTTTACTTTCTATCTCCCCCTGTAAGGGTTTCCCCCTTTATCTGTTTTATTATAGAACAGACTGCCCTAAAGCTCAGTGATACCAATCATCCCTTATTTAATTACTCGTGATTTTGTAGAATGCCAATATGGTCTAAGCTCCGCTGGGCCATTCTTCTCCTTGGGCCAGGCTTGGCTGATTTTGGCTGGGTCTGCTCACACATCTGCTGCTAGCCGATGGGTCAGCGGGACTGGCTGGTTTATTAATGGCTTTTCTTGGGAAGGCTGGGGCACTGGGGCCTCTCTCCTCGTCTTTTCTTCTCCCTCATCCTCTAGCAGCTTAGCCCAGGCTTGTTCACATGGCAGCTTGAGCGCGGAAGTTTCAAGGCTCCTTGCAACTCTAAGCTAGGAATCGACACACTGTCACTTCTGTTGCATTCCACTGGCCAAACAAGGAAGTCACAAGGCCAGCCCAGATTCAAGGGGTGTGAAAATAGACTCCACCTCTTGATGAGAGGAGCTGCGAAGTATGGTGGCCTTTAGTGCATTTCAACACATGCCCATTGGATTGTAGCTCTGTGGGAGAGGGACCTTGGCCCTGCTCCATGGACTGGTGCTTGGAAACTACTGCTCAGAAGCCCAGGACTTGCTACATTCTGGTCAATCCCATATTCATTCGTCACTTTGGTTTAAGTTATTCAAGATGTGGCAATTCTGCCTTTCATATTAACCCACGCTGGAATGTAACCACCAACTGAGAAACTGTCGCTTTAGAGAAAAATTACCCAAGCTGGAATGACGGGAGTGGAGGGGGTAATATGAGAAACTTCAAATTAAAGAGTGAGCTGTCAAGTTCTGTAAGATAAAAATCTTCTGGAAAGGGCACATCTGCCAAAACTGCGTTCTCACAGGCGGTGCTGACTGGAAACGAGTGGAGGGGTTTTGACAAGAACTAAATTGGATCCCCAAAGCCGGGCCCCATATCCTATCTTAAAGAAAAAGAACCCTCGGAAGTTGGTGAGGGATGCCGGCAAGGGCAACTTCATCTTTGCTGTGGACTCTGGAATTAGGCTAGGCAGACTTGCCCCGTGCTCACCTGAGATGCTTCTAAGTGGGCTCCATCGAAATAGTCTGTGTTTCTGAAGGAGGTCATGAAATTAGTCAGCCCATCAATAAGTATTTAGAGCTGACCTACCACATTTGCAGTGACTATCCTGGCGACATCAAAGAAGCGGGGGTCCTGCCTTCAGAGAACTTCCTAGGGACACACAGGCCCTGAGGCTGCTGCCAGTGGGCCTGTCAGCTGGCGGCCCTCCCCACAGCCGGGGCTGCGAGGCTTTCCTCAAGGGAGGATTGGCGGGGCGCACCTCCATGTCTATCCCGACTGTAATTGATTGAACAATTCCGATGTGCAGGCATTCTGCTAAGTGCTTTATGCTAACATGCAGCTGAATCTTTACGATAACCCTCTCTGGAGGTGAGGACTACTAGTAGCGCTATTTTATCAATGAAAACTGAAGCCCAAAGTTACAGGACTAATTAGAGGCCAAGCCAGGATTTCAATGTATGTTTGTCTAATTCCAAGCTAGAACACCATCCTGGCTGCCCAGTGTAAGAGTATCAATAATAAACATGAACGGTAACATTTATTCTTACCACACGCTGGGATTTTCATGTATTCTTTTATTTAATCCCCACCCTGACCTTAGGAGATAGTTACAGTTATTATGCCCATTTCGAAGATAGGGAAACTGAGGCTTGGGAGATTTAAGTTCTTGCCCAAGGTCACAAAGCAGGTCAGGGTGGCCCTGGGTTTCCTCATAATTTCATGAGCTGATGGTGACCCTCCTGTACTTTCTCGTTCTGGGTGCTGATCCGGTTCCGTGGGAGGAGAACTGCCACCCACCCACAAGTACCTTCGAGACACATTCAGTGGGAATCCTGGCTCTTTCCAATAAACCCTTCCCACTCACCCTGATGCCATTCAGGTCGGACGCATCATGAATTCCATTCCTCTAGCTGCCCTAGCTCCCCACCCTGCTGGAGTCCTTACGAGCCCTCCCCTTCGCTCCTTCACTGTTGGAGGACGGCTCTGTGGAAACCGCCTCCTTTCTGCTTTGTCCATCATGGTCTCTCCTCCTAAGCAGGCTGCGGGGGCCCAGGGCGCACGGCCAGGGAGAATCCAGGCTGCTGAAGGGGCCTTCCTTAGAAGCTCCTGAGAAAAGATCGCGAGCAGCTGACACAGAGGAATGTGCTCGGAATCCTGCAGCCACCAGTCAGCTTTCTTTCAGGCAAATGAAAGCTGACTGCAGGAGAAGGGGGCCAAGGAAACTCAGCCCTACACACATCATGGACATAGCACCAGCTTCTATCTTAGAAGATTGCAGCTGGAGAGGCTCCAGGAATGACTGCGACTAACCCTCTCGTTCTGCTTAGGATAGGACTGAAGCTCAGGGAGGTCATGGCTAGTACAAGGTCACATAGCCCTTTAGTGACAGAGCCTGGTCCAGAGCCCCCATGCCCAAGGCACTGTTCTTACAGCAGGGGTTCCAGCCTTCCGCCCTTTGCAGACCATCTTCACAATTTTTGCCATATCCACATGCACACCATCTGTGGTGTGCATTACTTAAGATTTTCTTTAAATGGACTAATGTTTTAAGCAAATAAAATTTATTGAAAACGGAAGCTTCAAATTACTAGTTTGTTCCGGTGTTACATTTTGCTAATAAATATAACACATGTAACATTAAATCCTTTGTACCCACTGGCAGTATGCCTCCCACCTTTTTGTAAACAGGGACTTAGAGGTAACCATGAGAAGTAGCTCTGAGTTCAAGTTCCTTCTCTGTTACTTACCAGCTGCAATGTCACTGGCAAGTCACTTCACCTTTCTGAGTGTCAATTTTCTCATCTGTGGAGTGAGAGTGAATACCAAGCACCCACTGTGCACTCCCTATAGAGTTGTTGTGAGACCCAAACATGGCAATATAACCGAAAGAGCTTTACTCATTCAAATAAGCTAAACCAATAGAAGTTTTCATTCTTACTCTACGTATGAGATTTATTATTTTCCCATTTATAGTATAAATAATTCTTTATTTGCTCATCTTCGAAGAGGTGTGGAGGTCTCTTGAGTGCTGGTTCTATCCTTTTCCTGGAAAAGTGTCTCTGAGCAAATCCCCTTTTGTGGCATGCCTATATATCCTGTGGTGTGCCTATCATCAGGCAGGTGATGAGTGGAGGTTTATTTTCACATAGCTTGGTGAAAAGACTTTCCTAAACAGAGTTTAAATCTCCAAAGTTAGGAAAATCTCCTAGGAAAGGCTCAGCTGGTATAGCTTTGGACAGGGAAGGGGAGATGTTGACCTATAGCTAAGAAATCTGATCTGCGTTTCTGGTTGTGAAGTGAAAGGAGGAGCCTTGCTCAGGGCTTCAGAGTCACAGAGACAGTGAATGGATGGCTTTGTCGGTCTGTGGCCCTTGCTCGCTAGAATCAGGGTAAGTTTCACCAGAGATAACTACTTTTCCAATTTCTTTTCTTAGCTAGTCTCTGCATTTAAAAATCTCAAGAATTTCAAATTGGTTGAAGACAGGGATATTTGGTGGCAGGGGGTGGTGCGCGTGCACTTACCATTTATAGCACTTACGTGCCAGGCATTATTCTAGAGTTTCACAAATATTAACTCATTTAACCCTCTCAACAACCTATGAAGCAGGTACTGTCAGTAGCGTCGCTTTATAGATGAGGAAACTTAGGCACAGAGAAGTTAAGTGGCTTGCCCAAGGTCACACAGCTAGTATGGGCAGATCTGACTTGAACCCAGACAGTCTGGCTCCCGAACCCCTGCTCCTAACTACAACATTATGTTGTGAAATATAAACGTATTAAACTTCCAATTTCTTTTTTTTTTTTTTTTAGAATTTTATTTTATTTTATTTTTTTAAAGATTTTATTTATTTATTCATGAGAGACAGAGAGAGAGACAGAGGCAGAGGGAGAAGCAGGCTCCCCGCGGAGCAGGGAGCCCGATGCGGGACTCGATCCCAGGACCCTGGGATCATGACCTGAGCCGAAGGCAGACGCTTAACTGACTGAGCCACCCAGGCGTCCCTTAAACTTCCAATTTCTAACATCTTTCAAGGCCTAGTTTCGAAGGTTATTGTTGCCAGGAGCCTCCCCTGAGCTCATAGAAGAGAAACCTTCTGTTAACTCCAAATGCACTTTCTCTATACCTCTCTAAAGGCATGTACTGTTTCTAGCTTTCATCTGAATGATTTTTATGTCTTATACTCCTTTGTGTGTGTGTGTGTGTGTGTGTGTGTGTGTGTATGTGCATGCCTTGACAGTCATCAATGCTCTTCACCAAATATTTCTGGCTCTCCACTTCTAGGCATACAGTAGAATTGCATTTCCTGGCCCTCTTCTGGTAGAGCGGTGTCATGTGACTTGTTCTGGTCAGTGATTGTGAGCAGAATGTATGTGAGTCACTGCTGGGCCGACCAATGAATCTTCTGTGAAAAATTCTCTGGAATTCTCCTTTGCTCTGGCACACTCACAGGCAACATTCAAGACAGTGCCTGGTCTATCTGCCTGGGTTTCTGGGAGGCCACAAAGGGCAGAGTCCTGTCAACCAATAATGGGCATATACTATGAGCAAGATTTTATAACTTTGTTGGAAGAGGTACTTGTTGATGAGATGTTAGGGTTATTTGTTACTACAGCAAAACCTGACCTATCCTGACTGATGTAGTTTAGTTGGTCCTCAGCTTTAGTTATTAGTGTGCAGTATGAGAGATGGATAGCATCTTAAGAACTTTAGGGTTTGGCTTTTTAAGGGAGAATTTTTAACCAGGGATGGGACTGACCTTAAAATGCATGGGTAAAAGGCTTCCAGATTGGAAAGGAAGAAATAAACTTGTTTCTGTTTACAGAAGACATCATTGTCTATATAGGAAATCACGAAGAATCTACAAAAAAGTTTCTAGAACTAATAAGAGAGTTTAGCAAGGTCACAGGATACCAGGCAAATATGCAGTAATTCATTGTATTTCTACATATTAATAATGAACAATTGGAATTCAAAATTTAAAAACAGTATTATTTACGTCAGCACCCAAAAAAAGAGAAACATTAAAGTGTAAGCCTAACAAAGTAGGTGCAGGATCTGTATGCTGAAAACTACAACACACTGAAAAAATAAATAAAGAAGATCTAAATAAATGGGAAAGTGTATCATGTTCATGGATTGGAAAACTCAACATTGTTTAATGTCACTTCTCAAAAAATTGATCTATAGATTCAACGCAATCCTAATAAAAATCCCAGCATGATTTTTGGGGGTAGATATTGGTAAGCTGATTCTAAAATTTACATGGAAAAGCAAATGGACGAAATAGCCAAAATAATTTTAAAAAAAATTCAGTGGACTCACACTGTGATTTCAAGATTTACTCTAAAGACACATTAATCAAGACAGTGTGGTTTTGGTGAAAGGACAGAAACATAGACGAATGGAACAAAATAGAGTCCAGAAATTAATCCACTCAAATATTGATTTTCATCAAAGCTGCAAAGGCAATTCAATGGAGAAAGGATAGTCTTTTCAATGAATGGTACTGGAACAATTGGACATCCATTTGCAAAAAGATGAACCTCCACTCAGCTTTACAACTTATACAAAAATTAACTCAAAATGGATCATATATATACATATAAAACATAAAAATAAAGCTATAAAGCTTCTAGGAAAACATAGGAGGAAATCTTTGTGACCCAAAGAGTTCTTAGATATGACATGAAAGTATGATCTGTAAGAGAAAGAAATCAATAAATCAGACTTTATCACAATTAAAAACATCTGTTCTTTGAAAGATGCTCTTAAGAGAATGAAAAGGAAAACCAGAGACTGAGAGAAAATATTTGCACACTTCTGACAAAGTACTGGTATCCAGAATATATAAAGAACTCTCTAAATTCAGCAATGAGAAAACAAATATCTCATTTTAAAAATGGGCAAAAAACTTGAACAGACACATCACCAGAGAAGATATGTGGATGGCTAATAAGCACACACAAAAAAGTTCACCTTTATTAGTCAGTAAGGAAATGCAAGTTAAAACTAGGTGATACTATTTCACATTTTTTACAAGAGCTAAAACTTTTTAAAAGTGAAAATACCAAATGTTGGCAAGGATGTGGAACAGCTGGGACTCTTATACATTGCTAGTGGCCAAGCAAAATCATACAAGCACTTTGGAAAACAATTTGTTGGTGTCTTATAAAGTTAACCCTACAATTAACAGCAATTCCACTTATAGGTATTTGCCCGAGAAATGAACACATATGTTCACACAGAAACCTATACATGAATGTTTGTATCAGCTTTATTCATAATAGCCAGAACCTAGGAATAACCCAAATTCCCCTCAACTGGTGAATGGTTTAAACAAGCTGTGCTATATCTATCCTGTGGAATTCTACTCAGCAAGAAAATGGAATGAACTATTGATACATACAACAAGGATGATTCTTAAAGACCTCCTGTTCAGTGAAAGAAGTTAAACCCAAAGGGCTACATATTGTATGATTCCATTTATGTGACATTGTGGGAAGGGTAAAACTACAGGGTCTATAGGGATGTAGAACAGATCCAGTTACCAGGGTTGGGTGGGACAAGGGGGGTGGATTACAAAGGAGCACCTCAAAGGAAAGTTTTAGTGTGCTAGAACTGTTCTGTGTCTTAATAGTAGTGGTGGTTACACAACCATATGCATTTGTTTAAAGACTGAATTTTACTGTGTACAAATTAGAAATAGAGTTTGGCACACCCTGCTAATTCTTCTTAAATCTCTCTCATTTTGAGTATTTAAATACCTCTGGAATCAGTGCCTGTCGGAAATAGGGGTGTGTGTGTGTGTGTGTGTGTGTGTGTGTGTGTTTCTGTCTCCTGAACTCAAGTTTCCACGGGAGCGGAAATTATCTGTGCTCATATAATTCCTCCATCTCCGCCTCAGCATGAGTCACCCTTTTGTTAACAGGAGACAGGAAAAGTCTCTGGAGGCATTTTAGCATGAAGTGCTTATCCTGCCTCAGACTGCAGTGCCAATCTCTCCTCTGGTTTCCCACTAATTATGCCTACTATTCTATCAGCTTGGCTCCCCCAAATAATCCACTGGGGTGGAGTAGCCAACAGGCTCTGTCATATGTCCTGGTGTCCACAGATCCATAAATGAGTGGGAGGAGGACAGGAAAGAAGAGTGGCCTGGTCCAGTGTTCCCTGAGGTCAATGGGGGAGCAACTCTCCCTTGTCATTTGTTTTTAACTTTCAAAATTTTAGTATGACATTTATGTAGTAAAGGGTATAAAGTGTACAAATCCTCAAGTGTTTGGTTGGTGAATGTTTACCTATGTATATACTCAAGTCACCACAAGCCGGATCAAGATATAGAACCATTTCCGGCACCCTGGATGGCTCCTCATGTCCCTTTTCAGTCAGTAACCATCTCCCACTCACTCGCTCCAGGGGTAACTATTCTGACTGCTATCATCATACCTGAATTTCGCCAATTCTTGAACTTGATGTAAATAGTATCACTCAGTCCGTACTCTTGAGGTCAGCTTCTGTAAGCTTCATTCATGCATATATGTCAGTAATTTTTTTGCTGCTTAGCATTCTGTTGCATGAATATTTAACAGTTATCCATGGTCCCATTGATGAACATTGGGTTTTTACAGTTTGGGGCTATTCTGAATAAATCTGCTATGAACACTTTTGTACATGGCTTTTGGTGGACATACTCATTCATTTTCTTGAGTCTCTGCCTAGGAGTAGATAGCTGGGTGACAGGGCCTGCACGCGTTTGGTTTTAGTAGACATTGCCAAGCAGTTTTCTGAAGCAGTTATACCATTTTGTGTTCCTCTCAGCAACGTCTGAGAGCCCCTGTTGCCCGGCACCTCACCGGCACTTGGTCTTGTCAATGTTTTTAGTGTTAGCCATTGTGGTGGGTGTGTGGTGGAGTCTCGCTGTGCTTTTAATTTCCCCTTTGAAATGCACATGTGCGCCCTTACTGTTGCCACAATTTCTGATTGTAACTGTTGTTGCCACGGTTTCCAAATTTTTTATTGGTTCAGGGGTGTAGAGAGAGAGTGGCACCTGTAGGTGATGGGCTGGTAGGAGAAGCACTTCCATTAGGAGAGGGGGCTTCGGAATTGTCCTAGCACTGAAGTCCAAAAGGGAATAGCATCGATGTGTCTATTTTCTTGAAGGCTGTCTTCTTGGAGAGCTGGCTCATTATTGACAGGCATACTCATCCCTCTAAGAGATTGTGCTTGAGTTATGACAGGCAGGATGTGTCCCTCCCCTGGGCAGATGGGCTGCTTTGAACCTTTTTCTGGAACTATAGGAGTTGGCATGGCATATCCAGTGATTTGTTTTCAGAATGACAGTGTGTCAGTTTAACTACCACTCCCTTGATACGTTTGTCAAATGGAGGAGAAAGTAGGAAAAGAGCCCAAGAAACAAATGAATGTTTATCAAGATGGGGGAAACCAAATCTCACCTTCACCTCCTCATCTGGTTTGTTGATGACCCTCTCTAAGCACAGGCACCTCTAAAAGAGAAATCTATCAAGCAGGTGAGCTACTAGGCATCTTACTGCCCAGTTCCTCGAGCCAGTCCTGGTTTATGGTGGGAAAATAATGGAGAAACCTGGGGATGTATGAACAGCCCAAAGTACTCTCTGGGCTCATTTTGGCCAGCCTGGCCCCCATACCTGTGCTAGCCCAAGGGGAAACCCATCAAATTAGCTAGCAAATGGCACTCACGGGCTTGGGAATTGAGGATCCGGGCATGAATGCAGACTGTGCCACTTACCAAATATTTATCTCACAGGGCTTTTTGGGTAAAGGTTAGTTGGGACAATAGATTAAAGAGTGCCTAATATATACAGTAGGTGGGCAATAAATATTATTGATCTAATAGCCAAAAACTGGAAACAGTTCAGATGTCCTTGAACAGGTAAATGGTAAAACGAACGATGGTGCATACAGCCTATGGACAGCTAGTGGACAGCGGAAAGGAAGGAACTACCGTTACACAGAGATGAAGCTGCAGAGTACTATGCCGAGAGACAAAATATTCAAAAAGATTAGTGTTTGCCATTACATCGTGTATAATTCCATTTATATAACATTTTTGAAGTGACAAAATTTTAGAAATGGAGAACGGCTTAGTGGTTGCCAGGGTTAGGGGTGGTATGGAGGGGTGAGAGAGGTGTGTGTGCTCACGAAGGGGCACCGTAGGGGCACTTGGGTGGCTCAGACAGGTAAGTGTCTGACTCTTGATTTCATCTCAGGGCTTGATCTCAGGGTTGTGGGTTTGAGCCCCACATTGGGCTCCAAGGTAGGTGTGGAGCCTACTTAAAAAAAAATTAAAAGGGCACTCTGAAAGAATTTTGTGGTAATGAAACTGTTCAGTATCTTGACTGTGTTTGTGGATACACAAACCTACACATGCGATAACATTGCTTAGAACTACACACACACACGCGCGCACGCACGTGCGTACTAGCAAAACTGGAGAAATCCCATTAAGATCTGTGGATTGTATCAATATTAATGTCCTGGTTGTGATATAGTATTTTAGTTTTGTAAAACATTATGATTGGGGGAAACTGGATTAGGAGTTGACAGGGTATCTCTATTATATCTTACAACATCATGTAAATCTACAATGATCTCAATCAAAATTTCAACTAAAAATACTACCAATCTGTAAGTATTACATTGGATTTCAAGAAGCACTGTTTAATAATAAGCTCAATTTAATAACTTAGGGAAAAAGAAGAAATACACTGCCTCATTAAATCTATTTATAGATTGCAGGATAAATCCTGACTTGAGAAATACTCCAGTGTGTGTGTGTGTGTGTGTGTGTGTGTGTGTGTGTGTGTGTGTGTGGAGGGGGAGAAATTACAACTGAAATCAAGGAAATATGATA
Source organism: Phoca vitulina (assembly GCF_004348235.1). Classification (NCBI taxonomy): domain Eukaryota; kingdom Metazoa; phylum Chordata; class Mammalia; order Carnivora; family Phocidae; genus Phoca; species Phoca vitulina. The sequence continues at coordinate 3,560,758 of NW_022589758.1, forward strand.
GTTTCTAGCAGCTTCTCTACCCTCCCTCCAACTTCCACCTTCTATTTCTCTTCTTCCTGCTCTCTCTTCAGATACCCAAGGCTCTCATTAAGCCTAATTCCCAAAAGAAAACGAAAACCGAGTAACACTAAGGTGTTGCTAATTTGATTAGTTAATTAATTTGCTGCTTCTCCCTCATTCTGCCCACTCCCCTAACTCATCTTTGAGCCCAGTATAGTGACTTGTATATAGTTCTCATTAAATATTTGGTGAAGCTAATGAAAGGACTTTAAAAGAGGATTACTGCTTAGGGTAATTCCTAAGTTAGAAGAATACCTCCATAATGGTGACGTGTTCAGCACCTTAGCACCTGTTTGAGGAAGGGAGTTTGGGATGGGACCTTTCCTGGCTCTGTTCAAATAAAGCATCAGAACTTCCTGCCCAGTCTAATCTCATCTACACACAAAGCTCATCTTTCCCCAAATATGTGTTCCAAATTTTTTTAAAAAATTAGCCTAAAATTGTTAAGAGCATGTACATGTTGGGAAATCAAATTATCATTAACACAAATGTGACTTTTGGTGGGTGTTCTGGATCCATCAGGTGATGATTGATGATGACAGTTTTGTCTTCTAATTCTGAATTTATGATCTTGCTTATTCTATCCTGGGAAAACACTTTTAAAATGTTGTATATGGTGCATTTGAGGGTAATATTTAAAGATTTCTCCCCCTAGCTTCAAAATTCCCCTCTGGATAATGATAATCAGCTTGAATTCAGATTTATGCAAAATGCAATGAAAGTAACTCAATATTTTAATTATTGGCAAACCAATTTTTATTTTCTTAGAGTAGAAATAATTAAAAATAGAAGCCACAACTTCTCATGACTTCATTTTTCAACTTAGCTTAGATATTAGGATAATGTTTAAAATATTATCCAAATGTGTTTTCCCTTTTTTGTAGGTAGTTTTTATTAAAAAAAAAAAAAAGAAAGAAAGTAAAAGAATTACATGCTGTTCTTTTTTTTCATTAAGATTATGCTGTAAGATGTAGGCTTGCTGTCCTGGGAGGAGGTAGATACAGCATAGGACAAATTAATCATTGCTTAGCTTTAAATTGCAACTAGATTTTTAAAAGCCCTTACTGGGACAATAGTCTTCAAAGCCAGACTAACAAGAGAAAGAAAAAAGGTTTTCTCAGGATTCCCAAAATTGTGCTCTTGTAAGACAGAAACCAAAGCTTAGAAGGCTGACCATGGGAAATCCACAGAGTAGGAAGGATGAGGACACAGTGCAGGTAAGGGAAGCTCCCACACAGGAGAGAGAATGCCCTTCCAGTTCTAGGAGGGGGAGCTGGCCACAGAAAGGAAGAATCAAATGTCCCTCTATCTCCCGGTCCTTTCCACTCTCCAAATAGGGCATGGGGGCAGGAGAAGGGCTGGTAGAGGATCTGAAAGCATCAGGGGAAGGGGCCACCTCATCAGGCACATCCTGAATTAATACGAGCATCTCAGGGAAACCCGTGATAGCATTGTGTTTCATCTTCCTTGATAAGTGAGAAGTGAAGGAACAGCTGCTTCATAGTTTTGCGTACTCTAGAAGGCAGGAGAGATTTCCCGGGCCCCTGACTTGGGCATGGAAGCATTGAGAGGGCAGATGTCCTTGAGAAAGCCTGAGGGTACCTTGCAGAATTTGGGGATCTTGAAATGGGGGCAATGGCAAGGGCCACGATCAACAGCATAACGACCAAAAGATCAGCGGCCCCTCATTGGAGACCAGGGCAGGATACCAAGTGGCTGGGTGGGCCGAGCCACCCCCAGAGAACAGCAGGAGGACCAGGCCATCTTCCCCCAACCATAAAAATGCATCTAGTCACCATGTTGGGGAAAAAAAGAGGAGGGATAATCCTTCATAGGGAGGCAGAACTCTGAAAAACGACATAATTATCTGAAAGAAGCATTAAAGCAAGAAGAAAGAGATGTCTATAATTAGCATCATCAATGAAGATAGGAGCTCAAGAGCAAGAAATAAAGAAAGTTGTATTTCTTTACACCCCAGTTTGCAAGTTGTAAATGTTGACGCCGGCACACTTTTTAAAAAGTATAATTTATTCAAAGAAGAATGGGCAAAGGAGTTGGGGCAAAAGTATGGGAGTGAAGGAGAGGGGTTCCATTTCAGAGGGTCACTCCTCAGTTTCCTGCTTGGGTAGCTGGGCAGTGCTGCTGACCTTCCTAAGTCAGGAAATTAGGAGGAAGGGTGCAGATTGTCAGGAGAAGAGGGTGTGGCAGTTAGTCTGGGGTTATGCTTGGAGATGCTGCTGGGATAATGAATTGGAGATGCTGAAGAGGTAGGGGTTTTCTTTTGCTTTGCTTGCCTCACACAGCCGTCCACTGTTTCTGGGGTCTGCACTTGGATCAAGGATGTTGACACGCTGAGCCTGTTGCCCCAAAAACTAATACTTCACATTCCTCAGCTAGGCTCCTCTCCACGGAAAGCTTTTCATTTCTCTCTAGAAGATGTCATCTTTACAGAGTATCTTTTTAGAGTGTCTCTTTAAGAAGGCTTTGCCACTCCCCAGCCTGGTTGTTGTGGTCATCTACTGATGCATAACAAGTTACCCCAAAACTCAGTGACATAAAACAATCACTTATTATGCCCATGAATTCTGTGGGTCAGGAGTTTGGACAGGGCACAGCCGAAATGGTTTATTTATCTCTATTACACGGTGGGGCCACAGAGGCTGATGGTGACTTGACAGCTTGGGGCTAGAATCATCTGCAGGCTTGTCCATTAAACATATCTGGGACCATAGCTGGCGTTATTGGCTGAAACTCCTATACATGACCTCTCTGAGTAGTCTGTGCTTCCTCACAATATGGTGGCTCAGTTTCAAGAATGAGCATCCCAAGAAAGAGCCAGGTGGAAGATACATCACCTTTTCTCTTCTGGTCTTGGAAGTCACACATCACTTCTGCTGCATCCTGTTTGTTGAGGCAGTTACAAAGGCCCACCCATCTTCAAGGGGAGGGAAAATAGATTCCACCACTTGATGGGAGAGCAGGAAGGTTCTAGAAAAGCATGTGGAACTGGAAATATTGTTAAGGCCATCTTTGGAAAATATCATCTGCTTCAGAGGTCTATTCCCTTTCTCAGTAGAAGATTAGAAGCCATTGGACATCCTTCAACCTATTTCTTCTTCACCCCCTCATTTTACCAGGGTCTTATCCCACATTCTTCCCCTTTCCATCCTCTTCCAAAAAGAGTGTTCTTTCGTGTCTCTCAGGGCCCACTCCCCCATACATTCCCTTGACCCATCACTCCTCATCCAACTTGCCCCAGTTCCTCTCCTATAATAAAACCCACTTGCATATGCAGGTGTCCCATGGCCTTCTTCACATCCCCTTGTGGGAATTGGGGCTTGGGAAACCGATGCAAAAAATGCTGATAATCTGGCTACTATTATTGCTGTAAGAAACTGCCCTTCATCTCTGACGCAGGAGCCTTGTGTCTTCTGCCAGCATCCATAAAACTGTGGCAGGCTAGCTTGTTGGTTTGCAAGAAGGGTAAAATCTTAGACCTTTTGCAGTTCTTGATACCTACTTTGTTCCGGGTGCTATCCTATACAATATAGCTGATCTTCACCATAACCCTGTGATGGAGGTGTGAATAGCTCCATTTTCTAGGTGAGGAAACAGATTCCTAGAGGTTTAGAAACTTGCCCAAGTAAGTAGGAAGGTTTGGATTTGAATTCAGGACAGTCTGTTTTCAAAGCTGTTTTTCCACAGTTCCATAGCAATCCTACGACTATAGCTACTCTGCTTCAGGGAAAGAATGAGCCTTGGTTACTTAGTCACTGTACCGTGTCCCAATCATTGTTCACCTACTGTAGAGGACAAAGTCATTCTAAGAATAGCCTTCTACTTGACTTGTGAAGTCTTTGGAGATTCAGGGCTACGTGAAACAAAAATCTGACTCCTCACTTTGTGGCTTTTTACATATATTTTCTCTGTTATTGCAAAGTTCCACATGGAATTTGAGAATCTGGCAGTTGGTAATTTTTCTCAAGGAAAAGAAACATTAAGACATTTGTTCTTGGAAAAATAAATCCGCGTATGTGACATGTATACCAACACATATATACAATGGAGCAATCTATTCAGGATTTATTTTTATATAGAGGACTGCTGTTATGCAAATATACACAGACCCATTCTATGCTTTAAAGACATTTTCTATATGGAGAACTAGGGATGGCAGGAAGGAGAGGGGACAGAAAGAAGGACAGGATTGCTCAGACACACAGAACAAATCTACTTTCCCTAGGCTCTTTTAAATGTCTTTGGAATAGATGTTGTGTGATGATCTGAAAGCATATTCGATGTTTTAACTCTACCTTCAGAAGTAGAGCTCCAAACGCTAGCAAATGTCCGTTGTGGCTTCTTGACATCCACATTACTGGAATTCCGCAGTAGCTTTAGAGCCCCTTTGTTGGAGAAACTGAGTAAAATGGCAACAACATCTGAAGTCCCCTAGACCCCAAATCCACTTTTAAAAACATCCTAGAGTGATTTCCCTCCTGTCATTGGTGATGACAGATCAGGTTAACAGCGATGGTATTTCTTGCGGTCTGCCACTCCATGCTCTGGGGTGTGGGCAGCTTCTAAGGCCCAGGTGTCAGGAAAATAAAAGCAAGATCAGGGGTCAGTTGGCCTCCTACCTAAGCCTTGAACGCAGAAGCAACTGCTGAAGCCTCCACATGCTTTCCCATCCCCCTCCAGCCCATAGACTCAAGTCTGATTTCACCATGTTCACCAGAGCCCCCTGGTTTAATTAGCATAACTGTGGCTGGGAGAGCACATGGCAAAGATTATAGTTTCCATGACCTCACTGATTCTGGAAAACACTGATATCTCAGAAAATATATGTATTCTTTCCTTCTGGGATTAAGCACAAATCTAATAACATACAGGATGCCTCCTCCGAGCCTTCTCTTACCATCCCCCCAACCTCCAAATACTGATCCTCTTTTTCCCTTTACCACAACCAAATTCATGAATCCATTTGAATGAATTCAGGGCTTAAGACATGGCTGCTCATCAGCACTCGACCCAATAGATGTGGTCCATTATCTCCTGCATCCCCCCTTTTGGGAATGACTGTGCAATGCCTAGCCTATACTATATAGGACCTACCTTTTCCAACAAGCCCTGTTGGACAAGTAGGTAATTTTTTCCTCATGTAATTCCCCTCTTGGTGAGCTGCTGTAGTGGGGAGCAGCAAAAGGAGCTCCTTTTTAGCAGACTCTGTTGGTTTCCTGTCCATATCTCTTGAACTCTACCATTTCCGAGTGGTCCCACTGACTTCCAAATGGCAGCATCTACATCTCTGTGCCTGATGACCCCTTCTGGGACAGTGGGGCCAGTAAACTCCTATATGTAGCAGGCTTATAGTGCCAAGGAATTAATGCCCCTGAGAACAGCCTTCAATTAATGTCCCTTGGCTGTAGGGGTATGAGTACCTCAGCTCTCTTTCCCCTTATGTGGAATAAATTTTGAGACCTGTATTTTATACCATTCCCCAGAGGCGCCTTAAGGGATTATTTTCCAATTATCTATTGTGGGTAGGTGGCTTGATAATGTACTCCTTACTGGATGCCTTCCCTTCTCTGAATCACTTTTCCACTCTCCTATTCATGTTCCCAAAACCTCCCAAGTAAACTACTTGCACTGGGCTCTTGGGGGAACCCATACTAAGATACCCTCTAAAAGTTATATAATACCATTAAGGAAGCTTCCTTCAACCCATTCGCTAAAAGTGCAAGGAAGGTTAATGATTCTGATACCTTTTACAGGCTCCGACAGAGAAGGGCAAACTCTGGCTAAGTTTCATATGAGGAATTGCATTAACTTTAGCTTTCTGTTGATCACTTACCCTCAAAACAAGTCAAGCAGTCCGTGTTGATTTTGGTAGTTTTTGAGTGCTTGCTCGCCAGTTGGCCTGTCTTTTTTTTTCTTTTAGAGAGAGATAGAGCGCCAGCAGGGGTTGGGGGCAGAGGGAGAGGGAGAGAGAGAACCCCAAGCCAGCTCCATGCTGGGCAGATGCAGGGCTCGATCTCACATCCCTGAGATCATGACCTGAGCTGAGATCAAGAGTTAGATACTTAACTGACTGAGCCACCCTGGTGCCCTAGTTGGCCTGTATTCTTTACCCACTTTCATCTCTCCCAGTAGATAAAGTCAAAAGTATTGGGCACCTGGGTGGCTCAGTCGTTAAACGTCTGCCTTCAGCTCTGGTCATGTTCCCAGGGTCCTGGGATCGAGCCCCACATCGGGCTCCCTGCTCCGTGGGAAGCCTGCTTCTCCCTCTCCCACTCCCCCGCTTGTGTTCCCTCTCTTGCTGTGTCTCTCTCTGTCAAATAAATAAATAAAATCTTAAAAAAAAAAAAGTCAAAAGTATTTCTGTGATGAAAATAGCCCATGGCCTTTATATATAAGAGGTCTGAGTTTCAATCCCAATTCTCCCATTTGTGGTATAACTGGACATGTTTTAAAATTCTTTAGTTCACTTGTCTCTAAATTCAGGGCAAAATGTCAGTTAGGTACTTCATTCAACAAATATTTTTGAGCACCTAGTACATACTGGTTTTATACGAGCTCCCTGAGATACAGTCATGAATAGTTAGAGTTTCTTCCTTCATGATACTCACAGCATAGACATTGGGGGTTCTGAAGTCAGACAGCTGGGCTTTGAATTCTACTTCCACTAGCTTCTGTGACCTCACTGAACTTGTGTTTTTCTTTGTCAAGTGGGACCAATTTCCTCACAGGGTGTGAGAATTAATATCTATGGTTGAGGTAAAGCATATAGTACATTGTTCCCAGTATATAGAAAATGTTCAATTGGTGCATAAGACAAAGAGGATTAAAATAGTTAATATGTATTGTTTACTACATGCCAGTCACTGCTTAAACATTTTATTTATTTATTTATTTATTTATTTAAAGATTTTATTTCTTTATTTGACAGAGAGAGAGAACACAAGCAGGGGGAGAGGGAGAGGGAGCCCGACATGGGGCTGGATCCCAGGACCCCAGAATCATGACCTGAGCCAAAGGCAGACGCTTAACAACTGAGCCACCCAGGCGCCCCTATTTATTTATTTTTAAAGATTTTTTTTTTTTTTAAGAGAGAGAGAGTGAGCAGGGGTAGGGGGAGGAGCAGAGGGAGAGAATCTCAAGCAGACTCCCTGCTGAGCGTGGAGCCTGATGTGGGGCTCATTGCGGGGCTTGACAGGGGGCTCTATCACATGACCCTCACCCTGAGATCATGACTGGAGCTGAAATCAAGAGTTGGTTGCTCAACTGACTGCGCCATCGAGGTGCCCCTGTTAAAACATTTTAAATGCATAAACTCATTTAGGTCACCCCAGAACCCTTAATGATAGACACTATTCTTTGCTATTTTTATCATCCCATTTTTTAAAAAGATTTTATTTGACAGAGAGAGACACAGCGAGAGAGGGAACACAAGCAGGGGGAGTGGGAGAGGGAGAAGCAGGCCTCCCACCGAGCAGGGAGCCCGATCCGATGCAGGGCTCGATCCCAGGACCCTGAGATCATGATCTGAGCCGAAGGCAGACACTTAACCGACTCAGCCACCCAGGCGCCCAATCATCCCCATTTTTCAAGTAGAGAAGTACTGAAAGGCCAGGTAGCTTGTCAAAGGCCACATAATTAATATACAGAGCCAGGATTTGAACCTAGTTGGTCTGGATGCAGAACCCACACTTTTAACCTTCCACCTTCACTTCTTGAGGTGTGGTTCTTGGAATAGCTTGTTAGAAGTGCAGAATCCTGGGTGCCTGGGTGGCTCAGTCGGGTGAGCATCTGCCTTTGGCTCCGGTCGTAATATCGGCGTCTTGGGGTTGAGCCCCACATCGGCTCCCCGGTCAGCGGAGAGTCTGCTTCTCCCTCTCCCTCTGCCCCTCCCCAACCCCCTGCTCATGCTCTCTCTCTCTCTTCCTCTCTCTCTCAAATAAATAAATAAATCATATTAAAAAAAAGAAGTGCAGAATCCTGGTGCCCCCCCCCCAGACCTACTGAATCACAGTCTGCACTTTAACACAATGCCCAGGTGATTTACATGTATATTACAGTTGGAGAAGGACTGCTCTAACCTATGCCAATTGTACTTCAATGAGTTAAGGGTTTCAGTGGAACTATGTCTAAGATGCTTTTAGAGCGAAAGTCCAGGAAGACCTGAACTGAAGATAATTAAGTAAAATATAATGTACCTTACGGCAAGTCATTGATATATAGGTGTTGAAGAAATACTAAAGCGTGCTCGCGCGCGTACACACACACACACACACACATTATCCACAAACATGTCATCATGGTAACATGAGCATGTAGCAGTGACTTCTGAAGGCCTAGCTTCCTCCCCTACCACAGCTGCCCCCACGGGTGCCACTAGCCCTAACTCATTCTGCATTGGTCATTGGCCATTAGGCATTATTGCTGACAGCCATGTTCTCTCTCACCTTGATGGTTCAGGAAGGAATTTGCAGAGGCATAATTGGCTTGTTTTGTTTTCTTCCCTTCTTTGTTGTCATGGTTACTCAGTTCATTTGCATCTTCAAGCTTCTTTCATATTAACCTGAAAACCACTCAGAGGGTCTCCTTCAAGGGGAGGAAATCCTACCTGAAGGGTGAGGCAGAGTCCTAATTCCCAGGGGTCTGGGTGATGGTTTTAGATGAAGGCACCTCCAAAGCAGAAACAAATTTTAAGATTCAGCCTGAAATCACAGTTCATCTGGAGACTTCCTCTTCAGTTCAGGGGTTGGAGGAGTTCTGTGTCTTACATATGTGCATTACCTCAGTGGCAGACATTGTGTCCAAAAGCAGGAAAGAAGTCATTATTGTAATGACTCAGTGCAGAGACTATAGGGAGAAGGTACACTTCCCAAGGCAATCCCATTCTTCCAATGGAGAAAAAAGAAGTTTAATTCATTAAGCCTTTATCCCTGATGATGTCAGTCACAAAAGAAACTCAGGGTTCCTTGGCCATCCCTCACTTACTTACCCTATCCCTGGATGACTTTGCATTCCTACTTCAGTAATCTGCTATAACCAAACCACTCAAAAACTTAATGGCTTAAAACACCAATCATTTTATTATTTAACATGATTCAATGGGTTGAATGGGCTAAGCTGGATGCTCTTCTGCTCATGATGTCAGCTGGGGCAGCGGTTTTCTGGGGGCTTGGTTAGACTAGAATATCCAACATGGCTTGCTGACATGGCTGGCAGTTAATGCAGGCTTTTGGCAGAAAACTCCAGTGTGCAGTTGGCCAGAGTTCCTTGGTTGCCTTCCATGTAGCCATGTAGCCTCTTCATATGGCTTGGACTTCTCACAGAATGGGAGCTGAGTCCCAGAAAGGAGTAAGTAGTCCAAGGGTCAAGGGACAGCACTGATATTCAGGGGGAGGAGAAATAGGCTCTCTACCTCTTGATGAACATACAGGGAAGACAGGATTTGGGGAGTCCTTGGAGACAAGTTTACACACCTCCCTTCCTGACCTTTTTGTCCACCTTTCCCCAACTCCTTAAACTTTTCTACTGCACCCTCTGGAATTCTTGTTTAGTCATCAACAAAATTCCTTCTATTATAAATCTCTTCTCTGAATGTTTCTTTTACCTTCTTGCTCTACATGAAACCTGACTTTCCCTTGAGGACACAGCTTTTCCTGCCACCCTCTCAGATGGTGGCTGTATTCTCTCCCGTGTTCCTCATATCCCCAAACTGGAGGGTGGGATAGGTACCTTTCCTTGCTATTTGTTTCTAGTTTCCCAAATCATTCTCTCTCATTCCTCACTAATACCACCCCATCCCCATCTTTGAATGTCAAGTTATTGGACTATACCACCCCCCACTCTTCTGGTTACAGTCATTTGCCAACCCTGTGTCATTCTCTCTTTCCTCTAAAATTATACTGTCACTCTCTCTAACACTGCTCCTGTCCTGATTCTTGGGGATTTCCATATCATGTCAATAACCTTTCCAATATTCTGCCTCTCTGTACTTTGACTTTCCTTCTTCCAGTGATTTTGTCTTTCCCCTCCTCAGCCACAAATTCGCATAGCCATACCCTGGAATTTTCTCCAATTCCTTCATCTCCTTCATAATCTCTGTTCTCCCAAGGCACCAAGTCCAAGTAGCTGTTTTGATTCTATGAAAAGTAGAGCTGGGGCATTACAAAATTACCCACAATACCCTTAATGCAGAATGGCTTTGGCCAGTTTATTTAAGAGCTGCTTAACAGAGATGAACAACACCCACGAATAGTGTGCTCAACACTGGAATGAAGAAACCTCTAAATCCACTGGGACATAGTGTAGGGCACAATGTAATGGGACTCCTGTTGCATTTGGAGGCAAAAGGGCTGGGTTTGAGATCTAACTTTCTTTCTTGGGTGTTGTGGTTCATTGGGCAATTCACTTAATTCCTATGAGCATCAGTTTTCTTATATAAAACTACTGTAAGACATTCAGTTGAGGGGCGCCTGGGTGGCTCATTTGTTAAGCTTCTGCCTTTGGCTCGGGTTAGGGTCCTGGGGTCCTGGGCTCGAGCCCCACATCGGGCTCCCTGCTCCGTGGGAAGCCTGCTTCTCCTTCCACTTCCCCTGCTTTTGTTCTCCCTCTCGCTGTGTGTCTCTCTCTGTCAAATAAATAGATAAAATCTTAAAAAAAAAAGACATTCAGTTGAGTCTGCCTCACAGGATTGTTTTGAGGATTAAGTAAAATATATATGTGATATTCGTTGATAAATTATAAAGGACCTTACAATGATTTATTATGTAAACTTGTGCCAGAATTTGGTCTGAAGGATGGTGTGATAACCAAAGTTTCAACACGAATACCCCCATTTTCAGAAGAAACAAAGGTATATTTGAAAGCTTTCCCAGGGAGAGTTTGTTGTTGTAAACTGGTTTTGAGAGATTTTGATACTTCTTCCTAATGTCCAGTACTGCCACTTCTGTTCATTTTGGGGAAGGTCATTTTATGACAACTACTTTTAGAGCTTTATTATATTTTTTTCAACAAACATTTATTAAGGATTACTGTATGCCAGGTACTGTGCTAGGTTCTGGGGATAAACTAGATGGGCAAAGATTGACATGGTGCTTATCCTCATGGAGCTGTTCGCTGGGGTAATCAACAGTCTCACGACTGTGACAAAAGCTGAAAAGAAGGGCCTACATTAGGTAGATCTGTTCTAGTCAGAATGTTGAGAAGGTTTCCCTGAGGAGCTCAGATCTGACGGAAAGTAGGAATCAATTAGATGAAGAGGAAAGGAATATCAATTTCATATGGCTGCTATAACAAATCACCACAACCTTAGTAGCTTAAAACAACACAAATCTATTATCTATGGTTTTGGAGGTCAGAAGTTCTAAAATCAAGCTTTTCAGCTAGACTGCATTCCTTCTGGAGGCTCTAGGGGAGAATCCATTTCCTTGCCTTTTCAGCTTCTAGAGGCTACCTCTATTACATTTCTTGGCCCTTGGCCCCTTCCTTCATCTTCAAAGCCAGCAGCATAGCGTTTTCCAATCTCTCTCCTCTGTGACCTCTACTGTCATCATCGTATCTCCTTCTCTGATTCTGGCTCCTCCACCTCCCTCTTTCCCTTATAAAGACACTTGTGATTACATTGAGCTCACCCAGATAATCCAGGATGTTCTCCCCGTCTGAAGATATTTAGCTTAATCACACCTAATGTAAGTTTTGCCATGTAAGTAATATATTCATGGATTCTGGGGATATGACATGAGCATCTTTGGGGGGCTGATATGCTGTCTACCATAGGAGCATTCTAGGTGGGAAGAACAACATGTACAAAAGCCCTGGGATTGGACAGAGCATCTCAAATAGAAGGGACTGAAATCAAGTCAGTGTGGCTGGAGCCTAGAAGCTAGAGAAAGGGTGTGACATGAAGAGACTGGAGAGATAGGGACTAGACTATATATGACCTTTTAGGCCATGTCAAATATTTTTGTCTTGAGCCCTGAAGCCATGGGAGAACACTGATAGGCTTTAAGCAGGGAAGTTGCCATGCTCATATTTACATTGAAAAAATAATTCTGCTACAGAGTATGGAGAATGGACTGGAAGGGCTAGTAATTGCGGTGAACAATGATGATGGTTTGTACTAGATACAAATGGAGAGAAGTGGAAGGATGGGAGAGATATACAGGAAGAAACTCAACAGGACTTGGTAATGCTTGCTCATGAGGCTTCAGTGAGCAGGAGGAGTGAAGGATGCTAAGAATAGCTAACTGACTTCAGCTCTGCATCCCCTGGATGATGATGGAGTAACTCATCAAGATAGGGAATAGATCATGAACAAGAATTAGGGGTTTTTTTTGGACACTTATGAGTTTGGTTTGAAATTGCTTGGTTTGGGGTGCACTTGAGCCATCCATGAGGAGGTGTCATTGGTAGAGGTCTGGAGCTCAGAGGAAAGGTCGAGGGTGGAGAAGAAGTTTGTGAGCCATCATCATATAAATGTCTAAGGTACAGGTATGACGAGATTTTTTTTAGGGAGAGTGGGAAGGGGAGATGGTCAAGGGCCAAATATTAAAGATCTCGAAAATCTAATAGCTTGGTAGAAGAAGACAAACCTACCCTAGAGATAGAGAGCCCAGAAAAGTAGGAAAGTAAGAAGAAAAACAGCAGTGTTTTGGTTCATGAAGCCAAGAGGAGTGAAGATTTTAAGTAGGCTCCACACCCAGTGTGGAGCCCAATGTGGGGCTCGAACCATGACCCTGAGATCAGGACCTGAGCTGAGATCAAGAGTTGGATGCTTAACTGACTGAGCCACCCACGTACCCCCAAAAGTGAAGATTTTTAAAAGTAGCAAGTGATCTACAGTGAGTAAATTTTTTATGAAGTCAAGTCAGAGGAGAATGGAAAAATGTCAATTGGGTTTAATGACATTATCAAGTAAATTCCTCAAAAGTGTAGGACTGCCTGAGCCCATATATATATATATATATATATATATATATATATACACACACATATATATACACATATATATTCAGTTCTTGAGATGAAGAAAGTGAGTTACACTAGAAGAAAATAACCAAGGTGAAATCACAGAAACCTGAACTGGGTGGGACCAGTTTCTGATGTTGGAGTATTTGTAACACCAGGCTGAGCTCATGGCCCTTCACTTTTGTTCCTCAAGGTCCAAAGGAGTTACAAGAAGTGCAGCCCTCTATACACAGTTGGCACTCGATAAATATTTGTTGACTGGTTACACGAGCAACCCATACACTTCTTCCTGACATATATTCATCTTGTCCACAGGAATTAGCACTTCTTACCCATATATTGCCTCAAGGTCCTGATTCATAAGCAAACAAAACTTCTGTCCTATTCACTAAAGCGTGCTTTTTCTAAACCACAGTCGCTCTTATGTTCTCACATGCCTGAGAGATTATTTTCCTATTGTGTGCCCTTGGTCATTTCCTTCTTATGTGCAAAAATGTTTGGGAATAGTTCTTTGTGTAGATAAAATGAAAAGTATTTTTTTAATGAAAGAAGGTGTTTTCACTTTGGGAGAGATGGCAGATAGGGCACCAGGAGTTTCAGCTCCCAGCCTAGCTTGGAAAATCAACATGAATTAGCTTCCTGCCAATTGCCTTTTCTTTTTGAAAAATGGGCTCATGGCAGTTGCTGCAACTGAAGGCAACAAAGAGAAGTTATGAAAAGAAAATGAAATTCTGTGTGTGTGTGTGTTTGTGTATGTGTGTAATTTGGTACTTTAAGAGTGAAGCTGATCTACCAGCATTTTCACTCCTATGCTCCACAGAGCTGCATGCACATATGGACAAGTTGTGTACAAGAATGTTCATAGCAGCACTATTGCCAAGATCCCCAAACTGACTTAAAAGCCCCCAATGCTCATTGTAGCAGTTAGCTTCTGCTGCATAACAAACAAATCCAAAACCTAGCAGTTAACACAGGAACCTGCGGGACCTGATTCTGCAGGTCAGCAATTTGGACTGGGCTCATATGAGTGGTTTTTCTGATCAGCACTAAGCAAAATTAGCAGAGTCTGGCACAAATCAGAAAAGTGCCCAGCAGAATGTAAACTATATTCTGGTTGTTGTCCCTACATTTTGGGTGGTTTGCTATACAGCAATAGATAAGTGATACAAAGCTACCCCAGTTCACAGTATTAGAGGGCATAGGCAAGTTTCTCAAGTTGCTGGAATAAAAGATGTAGCAATTATTTCCCTCCAATTTTCCATTCTCCTTTGCTTAAAGGTAGACTCATGTTCTTGACCACAGAACAATGGTGGAAACTGCTGAAATGTTCCTTATTGAACTTATTTATAGGCTACTCTAAAATCAAATTTTCTTAAATGCAGCATCCTGCCAACTTATACAAACATGCTGCCATTGAGCTTTATAAAAACCTTTAAAACAGGATTTCTCCACCTCGGTACTATTGGCATTTTGGATTGGGTATTTCTTTGTTATCCTGTGCCTTGAAGGATGTTGAACAGCATTTCTGGTCTCAACTCACAGATGCCAGTGGCAGCCCTCCTCCCATTGTGACAAAATGTCTCCAGACATTGTCAAATGGCCCCTAGAGGCACAGTAGCTTCTGGTTGAAAACCACTGTTCTAGAAAAACTATTCAGGAAACACCAACTGGGATACCACTATGAGAACAGAGGAGGGTGATGATGAATGGGTGACAGTGAAGCAAGTGAAGAGGTAGGGAGAAGAAGGATAGATGTTTATTTGGCCCCAAGCGTGCATGTTGCTAATGTCATTAAAGTGTCACAGCAACCTTGTGAAGAGGTAGCCATCACCTTGTTGTGTAGACGAGGAGCTGGAGGCTTGGAAACATAAGTTAACATTTGACTATTACGAGATGAATCTAGTGATCCAGCCCAGGTCTGTCTGACTCCAATACCCATCCCTTGCTGCCATGAATCCAGGGCTGCTTCTCACTTAGGCCAGGAAAAGTCAGAGATGTCCAGGAACAATTGCCCAATGATGGCTGCTGGTCCCAAGGAGGGAATACAGGCTCCTCTCTAATGAGCTCAAAAGTCAGTACCCAAGGTCTGATGAGTGCCTGTGGGAAGGGTGAGACTCAGGCAGGGTTCCAAAGCAGGATTCCACTCATCATCACAGCTTTAGGTCACAGAATCTAATCTAGGCCTAGGTAGACATAGAGGACTGTTAGCAGTTTAGAATAGGAAAAGTGTGGACAATTGAAACCCACCATTAATGTCCACACCCCATTTAACTCTGTAGTTCTCTTTAAAAGATTGTTTAATCTTTTAAAAAAATGATTTAACTTATATTTTAACAGACAATGCATGCACATAGTACAGTTTAAAAGATGCAAAAATAAACAATAAAGCATAAGTTTTCTTCCTATTTTTATCCTCCAGATTCTTATTGCCCATCCCAGAAGGCAACCACTATTACCATTTGTTTTGCATATGCTTCCAGAAATACTCTATATATAGGCAAGCAAATATATTTATTTTTTTCATTAATGACAGCATAATATACATGTTATTGAGCATCATAACACACCACCCCTATAAATATATATGCAATATACATAGACAAAGACATAGATGTCTATATGTCTGTCTATCTTGGAGCACCTTTCATATCAGTACATGAAGATCTGTCTCATTCTTTTTAATGGTTGCCTAGTGTTCTATCTTAGGAAAGTGGCGTAATTTGGTAAACCATTCTTCTAGTGATGGACATTTACGTTGTTTCTACTCTCCTGCTATTACAAATGAAGCCACAACAAGCAGCTCTGTACATCCTTTCCCCTCATGTGTAAGTATATCTGTTCACTCAGTTTAATTCATAACCTGTCATCTCCTCCTTTTGCCTGCAGTGTCGGTACTAAGATCAGTATAACTTTGGAAGAGAAGGAAATAGAGCATCTGAACAAATATCAAATATAGAGTTAACCTTGATAAATCAAGCATCAGAAATAAAAATTGAAAGGGGCCTGATCACATGTGGTAAGTTGAATATGATGTCACCTGGCTCCTGAGGCCCCAGATTCCTCATGTAGAAACTGCTAAAGCAGGATGGGACCTCAGATATTCTTTAGTGTGTACCTTTCCCATGTTTTCACATTTAAGGCCATTAGGACCCTGAGATGCTTATAGATAGCTCAGTTAGATTGAAATGTCGGTCTTCCAGGTTCCAATCCTATGCTTTTTCAAATACACAAGCGCTATGTCTTTCCCAACCCTAACATTTTGAAACTGAAAAAATTACTACTTAAAATCCAAACTGATTGTATCCACCTCTGCCTTCTAAAGTGGTGCCATAATTCACTGCACTGAACTAAATCTCTGCTCCCTTCATCAGAGGGACTGTGGAATGAGGGAGGAGGGAAGGATGGATAGTTCAAAATCTCTGCCAGTGGAGTATTTGGGCCATTTTGTAACAAAATCTAGAATAATGATGTGCAGAAGTGGCTGTCCACCTGGGTAGAGGTGTAGAACACCACAAGACTTTGTGTCACATGGTGAGGGAGTGGGACTCTCAGGGAGGCCTTGAGATGATGATCCTCAAACTGGGTAAGCAAGGAGTTTTAGAAGATAAGTAGCATGGCTAAAGAACATGGAGGGGTAGCCTAAATATTTTATAAAGATAAAAATGTCTGATAGTCAATTTTGAGTTGTTTGGCTTCATTGTGATATAAACTCAATCCTTAAGGAAAGTCTGCTTTACACACAAATGTCTTCGGTGAATGGTTCTGGGATTGTTTCTTTAACTCTACCAGGTCAGGGTACTGGGTTGACATTGTGTGATTCTCTGGTCGTTTTCTCCCTCAAGTTCACATGAAGGCTGCCACAGCCCTGTGCGAACCACTCTGTAAAACACTGCAAAATTCAGGGTAGGAAGATGAGGAATAGAGAAAATTGTTCTCCTTCTAATGGGGAGAACCTTTCCCAGGAGACTTGACCTCTCTTTGGCTGGAAGTGACTCTCATTTCTATCCCTAGCTACAAGGTGGATTGAGAAGTGAGTCCCCCAGTCCCTCACTGAATGGCTTTAATTCATTCTTGAAAGCCCTGCCACTAAAGTTGAAAGCTGTTAATTTTTAAAAAGTTCATTAATTTTAATGGGAAAATCTACAATATGTTCTGTCCCAATCCCAGATACCTAAATAATTTTCACAGAGAAGAAAATATATCAAGTGAAGAATGAAAACAAGTTTACATAGGAAATGAAGCACAATTTGAAAGTACATAAATACAGTTTGTACACAAAAGGTAATGTAGAAAGAGTAGACTTGATAGGAATGGTGGCCGAGAGGGTGAGGGAGTCATGCTTTGGAAGGTGAATTTTTTTTTTGTCTACACCACTTGTTTTACCAGCTTTCTAACTTCGAAAAGAAGTTTCATGGTTATTGTGTACTCTAACTGCATTTAAATATAAAGTTATAGCCTAGATATTGCCTCTAGGACCAAATAAAAGATAAACAGGAGAGTGTTTTGAAACGTGTAAAATTGCACATGCACAGAGACTACAGAGATGTAGATGATACCTCCTCATCATTCTCACTTGGTGTCCGTATGCAAAGCCGAACATTGTGGACTCATTCAAGCATGATGCTCAATTCAAATTAGTTCCATATGATCCACTCCGCCTAGTAAATGTGTGTTGAGTAAAATTGGTGAGTGTGACTTAGCCTGAAACTGAAATGATGTCATATCGCCTCTCAGAGGCGATTTGTTTAGTGTGTTTTGGGGGTGAAAAAGTCAATATATTGGGGGGGAAAGGGAGTCCTTGTTCAAAAAGTGGTACAACTTTTCAAGAGCCATTATGACAAAAAGTCATTAACTGTACAATCGTTATGTGAGTTAAGTCTGTACCTGGAAAGGGGAATGGAATTGTCTCAGTTGGTTTCTCATTTATCATAGTCACCCTTTAAGCCTGGGCACATTGCCAGCCCAAACCAAATTAGAGTAAGTATCTTCTCACAGAAAAGGGGGGTGGTTATTGGACTGGCCACTCAGCGTGTCTGCCACAAGATATCTGTTCCCTTAACCATGTCGCTCGGAAAGTGTGTGTTATGCAAAGAGATAACTGAGGTTGGTAATACGACTGATATATAATTTTAATTACAGAGTTAATAGGTCATTGGTTCTTAACAATACTTCACTGGCGAGCAACTGGTGGCCAGTTGCTGGTGCAGAGTCCTCAGTAACTCAGAGGACAGGCAATAACCACCCTCCACACTGCAGAGAATGGAGCATTTTGGCACTTGCTTTGAAATCTGAACATCTGTCTGCAGTGTTTTCCCTCTAGCTATCCAAAGTGGCATGCCCATTCTGCTTACCAGGCTTGGTAAAGGCTCCAGTGACCATCTCCTGATGGCATTCATCATGGGTATGAAGCATACTCCAAATTACTTTCCAGATGATTAAACTTGGAACTTTCTTTTCCTTGGACTCGCTGACTTTGAAATTGAGTTGTTGATTCAATGACCCTTTATTGAGCATCTGTTGTGGGTTAGGTACTCTTCTTGGTCCTGTGGAAAATTCAGAGACAAATCAGACATGACCCTTTCCTCTAAGAGCTTATAGTCTAGTAGAGGTGATAAGACATAAATAACAATGGTAAAAGGTATAAAGTAGTATCAATACCATAAAAGTGGGACAGAAGATGTTTCCGGAGAAAAATTAGGAATATTTATCAATATCCTTAAATTTTTTCATATCTATGAACTAGTAGTTCAAATATATTCAACCTAGGGAATCCTTGGCCTCCTAGGAAATCCACACATGAGCTTCAGGTAACTTCCCTAAAAGTGTATGCAAAAGTGTAGTTATATGTTTGATTGCATTATTCTCGGGAGAGGATCCTTAACTTTTTCTAATTCTGAAATAAAAGCATTTTTGAATTCACTACAGTACTCCCACTTCTAGAAACCTATCTTAAGGAAATAGTCAGACATGTAGACAAAGATTTATTTTTAAGGGTGTTTATTGTAGCATTATGTATAATAGTATAAAATTGGTAACAACCCAGATATTGAAGAACTGAGAATTAATTATAGTACATCTGCACAATGAAATTTATGTTCATGTTGAAATGAGACATCAAAAAATTAACAATATGAAAATATGCTCATGATAAAATATTAAGTAAAAAAAAACCTGTATCCATGGTATGCTCTCAATTATGTTTTTTTTAAAAAAATCATTAGAAAGGCTAACGGGATAACATGGGAAAATGTTAACAATGATTATCTCTCTGTGTTGGGGGAATGAGTGATGTTTTTCTTTAATCTGTTCCATATTTCTCAACTTTTCTACAATGAGCACAGATCACTTCTCAGATGAGAAAAGAATTAAAGTTATATACAAACTAGTACAGATGGTGTCATGGCAGTTCTGCAGTGAGATCTCTTTTATTGGGGAAATCAGGGAGGTCTCTTAGAGGAGGTGGCCTTCGAGTATAGCTTTGAATCATGGCCACAGTCTTGACCTTCTGAAGAGCTAGGAGAGAGCAGTCAAGCAGAGCAGTTGAAGATGTCAAGAGTTGAAGGAAAGAGAGCTCCATGGAGAAGTTGAGAAGTGGTGGTGACCTCATCACTCCCCCGAGAGGTTTTGGGAGTAGGGAGCGCTGGCCCACATTCAGGCAAAAAGCCAATTCGGAGTGTGGGCTGACTCCCAGGGCCCCTCAGGGACCCCTGAGTTGTGGCCTATACTGTGTCCAGAGACCCTCCCCATTCTGTGATACGAAGTTCAACATGGGGTTACACTGGATAAATTATGGTAGGCTAGGAGTAATCAAAAGTTTGGCAGGTGGACTTCTGGGGAGGGATTAGCCAGAAATTCCGAGAATGGGATTGTAAGAGTCAGGGAAGAATGGTGAGAAAGTAAAAAATATATATTTCTTTGTGACTTAAATTGTTTTGAAGCCAGATGTCTTGGTGCGAAGCTGTACTTTTTAATCCCTTATATACCCGGAAGAAAACAAAAGCTAGTAACAGATTGATTAATGCCATATGGTGTAAGATTACACTGCATAATGTTTGTTAGTACAATTTACTCTTCTACATTAGTTTAACAAGACAGTATTTTTTAAGGAACTGATTATGCATTTTGACTCATTAATTCATTTGGGGAATAACACTTAAGAAATTAACTCAAAAAGGGAAACAATAGCTATTTGTATAAAGTAGCCATTTTTTATAACAGAGGAAAAATACTCGAAAGCTGCCTGTATAAGAGCTCAAGGGTGCTTAAATGTATTAAAGAAATGTATCATTGCCCCCAAAATCATCAGTTTATGGGTTTGATAGTTATATGGATACATCAGTAAATTCAGGTTAGGAAAAAAGATCACGAAACTAGTATGTATAGATTGGTGGCATTTTGTTACAACGTATTTGTACAATATAGGGTCACAGTCTTAGAACCGTAGATGCTATAAGGTTAAAAGGAGTTGGGGGGGGGTCTCTGCTGGATGGTTTAATTTTGACAAGGATTCATCCCCATTTCTTTTTATGATCTCCCTTCTACTGCGGGGTTAGAAGCCCAGAAGCTACATCTCCTAGAAAGTCTTGCCAGCCGACTTCCAGGATAGAGTCCTCTGATGAGAGGCTCCTTTGCAAGATTTGAAAAGCAGAAGAGAATGAGAGGCCATTAAGACAGCAGCAGGAAGGTGTGTGGGCTTCGCCAGACACTAGATGTGAGGCTTTTCAGTAGCTTCCAGGCATTCTCTTGTAAATTACCCAGTTCAGCGAGGCAGGCAGCTGAGACCATTGATGGCAGCTTTCTACAATTCCTGCAAGTTCCTCATTTCTTAAAAGCCAGGGGCAGCTTTTCCTGACCTTCATTCCTGAACCCCTCCAATGGTTTTGTAAGCATCTAATTTTCTGAATTAAATCTTTTTCTTCTTCGAATACCTAGTTTCTGATTTCCAGACCAAACCCTGACTGATACAGGGGCTGTATAATTCCTTTGTTTGCTTTCCATGATAAAGTTGATTAAACAGTTGAAATACATGTTCAGCCATTACTTTATGTCCCTGTAGGTTAAATACGGTTTAAGTATATATACTATGTATAGTAGTCCTACCTGGATAAATTATATAATACCTCTCACACCCACATCACTATCATTTTTGTAATCTCCAGCATGTGCTCCTTACACAAAATGATGTCATAAAAGTAAGAATATAAAAAGAAAATCTCTGGGCGCCTGGGTGGCTCAGTTGGTTGGGCGACTGCCTTCGGCTCGGGTCATGGTCCTGGAGTCCCTGGATCGAGTCCCGCATCGGGCTCCCTGCTCGTCAGGGAGTCTGCTTCTCCCTCTGACCCTCCCCCCTCTCATGTGCTTGCTCTCTCTCATTCTCTCTCTCTCAAATAAATGAATAAAAAAATCTTTAAAAAAAAAAAAAAAAAAAAAAAAGAAAATCTCATCACTTCTAAATATTTATTGTTTAGCTTGAGATTGTAATGATTGTGTGTGTATTCTATAGGAGATTAAATGGATCAGTTTATAAATTGACATGAAAGCTTTCTATTTCTATCAAATGAGTAAGTCAAGATTGAGATTATTTATTTATTTGACTAGACATGATCAACATTGCGTTGACCAAAAAAAAGATGCCCAGACTCTGTACTCGCATGCATAGTTACCAAAAGAACATAGTATGTATGTATATATACACACAAATTGTGTGTGTATATATCAAATATACATATGTGTGTGATTTTGTTCTTGTAGAGATATGGAAATGTAATTGAAACAATACCCTCTGGCAACTTTGAACACTTCACATCTTTTCCTTTGTTTCCTCAAAACCATTTCATTTTACCACAGGAAAAACATGAAACATGGAGTCCAACCAAGCTTGTAACACTGCCCGCCAGATGCCAAGGAGTCCTTGCATGGGCTGCTATCTCAAATGGCAGCAGGGGTATGGTAGATGATTTGCAAAAGTGGCCACAATAACTCCTGTCCTCTCTGCGTGCACCGCCCCCCCCCATAATGTGACTTTGCAATAATTCCTGTCATGATATGGAATCTATTTCTCCATCCCTTGAATCTGGTTTTGACCATGTGACTTGCTTTAACCAGTGGGGTATTAGAAAGCATGATGGAGGGGCGCCTGGGTGGCTCAGTCGTTAAGCATCTGCCTTCGGCTTGGGTCATGATCCCGGGGTCCTGGGATCGAACCCCACATCGGGCTCCCTGCTCCGCAGGAAGCCTGCTTCTCCCTCTCCTCCACTCCCCCTGCTTGTGTTCCCTCTCTCACTGTCTCTCTCTGTCAAATAAATAAATAAAATCTTTAAAAGATAAAAAAAACAAAGAAAGCATGATGGAAACAGACTTAAGACATGCTTCTGCACTGGGCTTATCCTCTCTTGCTGCTCCTGGGAACCCTGAGAACCCTATTATGTGAATAAGCTTCAGCTGGCCTGCTGAAGATGTGTAGCCCAATTATCCACATTGTCCCAACCAATAGCCAGCACCAACCATCAGACATGTGAGTGAGGCCACCCTCGACTGACCAGACTCTAGTCAATCTTCCAGCTGACTGCAGTTGGATGCATAAGTCCAGGTGAGACCACTGGAAGAACTGTCCAGCTGATCCCAGGCCAAATTGCTGGCCCACAGAATCATAAGCTAATAAGTGATAATTGTTTTAAGCTGTTAAGTTTTGGAATGGTAAGAATTAGGCAGGTATAAAATTGTTAGCCTCAGTCAGAACTGAAAGCCCTCATTTCGTGCCTTCCCTCTACCAAGTAAAGTAAAAACAAAAACAAAAAACCGTGATTAAGGTAGCCAACTACATACATTTATGACCTCTGCCTTAGAGGAAGGCAAACAAGACAAGCAATGTTGAAGATTCTTTTTCTTTCCATTCTAATTAGAAAATTCTGACAAATGAGTAGCTCATCACCCAATTACCACCAAAACTCAATGAAGTGAAAATGATTTTGATTCATTGAGAAATTTAAGGAAATTGAAATGAACCGGAGTCTGCATGCTTTCTTCATCAAGACCGCCACAGTTTTGCCTGAGAACAGTCTGTCAATCTGCCTTGCCATTTACTTTTGGAACTCACCCCCCCACCCCTAGTTTTTTCAAGTTTAGCCATCCTTGGATCCATGATAGGCCAGGAACATGGTTTTATTTTGTTCACTAAGTTCTGTTTCTCTGCCAGTGATAAGTAAACTAGAGACAAAATAGAAACACACCCCATGGGAATATTCTCTCCCCAAATTATCTCCCTCATGTGTCACATAGCTTTTCCCACTGGCTCATCTTGATAATTATATAGCCAAAGATTCAAAAAAGTCTCTCTTCTACAACCCAGTGGTCACTTTCTTGGAGTAAGCACAGTGGTCTTCCCAAGTGGAATGAGTCATCTTGTGTCATTCAAAAAGGGGAGGGGACCATGCCAAGTGCCAGATGAGAGGAAGGAGGGCAAGGCTACCTTCCACCTGCACTGACTTTACCCCATTTTCACATGGTCACCAGTGTGGATTCATGGTCAAAGTTGATACTCATATTCCATTTTTTCTCTTCTCATAAGACTCACACATTTTCCTGGTCTTCTAGAAGGCAGGAACCTAAGGTTTTGTTCTGAATACTGTAGAGTTGTCTAGTACTGGCCCAACCTGAAAGGTGAGAGTGAAGACTCCTTTGGTAGTCCCTAAAGGCTGAGAGCTGGCTCAGGGTCATGTTTCAAAGCAGACCAGCCATTTATAGTGCCCTCAAAGTAGCTATACTCAAAATCTATTTCTTCTCACCCTACCACTCCATCGGGTGAATTGATAAGGTCACTTACATACCATATTGTCTTTGGAGATATAAATTAAGGGATGAATGAAATGTAGACAGGCATTGGGTGGATTTACTTCAAGATATTCACCTCTTTGGAAGTATATAGCAATACAAGCCTCCCTCAAGAAGCAAGAAAAATCTCAAATACACAACCTAACCTTACACCTACAGGAGCTAGAAAAGGAACAGCAGATGAAGCCTAAAGCCAGCAGAAGGGATATAATAAAGATTAGAGCAGAAATAAATGATATAGAAACAAACAAACAAACACAGCAGAACAGATCAATGAAATTAGGAGCTGGTTCTTTGAAAGAATTAATAAAATTGACAACCCCCTAGCCAGACTTAGCAAAAAGAGAAAGGAACCAAATAGTAAAATCACGAATGAGAAAGGAGAGATCACAACCAACACCACACAAATACAAACAATTATAAGAGAATATGATGAGAAATTATATGCCAACAACTTGGGCAATCTGGAAGAAATGGATAAATTCCTAGAAACATATGAAATGCCAAAACTAAAACAGGAAGAAATAGAAAATTTGAACAGACCAATAACCAGCAAAGAAATTGAATCAGTAATCAACAATCTCCCAACAAACAGAAGTCCAGGGCCAGATGGCTTCTACCAAACATTTAAAGAAGAGTTAATACCTATTCTTCTCAAACTGTTCCAAAAAATAGAAATGGAAGGAAAACTTCCAAACTCATTCTACAAGGCCAGCATTACCTTGATCCCAAAACCAGACAAGCACCCCACTAAAAAGAATTACAGGCCACTATCCCTGATGAACATGGATGCAAAAATTCTCAACAAGATACTAGCATATTGAATCCAACACTACATTAAAAGAATTATTTACTACAATCAAGTGGGATTTATTCCTGGTCTGCTAGGGTGGTTTAATATTCACAAATCAATGTGATATACCACATTAATAAAAGAAAGGATAAGAACCATATGATCCTCTCAAGAGATGCAGAAAAAGCATTTGACAAAGTACAGCATCCATTCTTGATAAAAACCCTCAACAAAGTAGGGATAGAGGGAACATACCTTAACATCATAAAGGCCATATATGAAAGACCCACAGCTAATATCATCCTCAATGGGGAAAAACTGAGAGCTTTTCCTCTATGGTCAGGAACAAGACATGGATATCCACTCTCACCACTGTTAATTAACATAGTAGTAGAAGTCCTAGCCTCAGCAATCAGACAACAAAAAGAAATACAACTCACCCAAATCTGCAAAGAAGAAGTCAAACTTTCACTGTTCGCACATGACATGATAATCTATGTAGAAAACCTGAAAGACTCCACAAAAAAATTGCTAGAACTGATACACAAATTCAGTAAAGTTGCAGGATACAAAATCAACATACAGAAATCTGTTGCATTTCTGCACACCAATAATGAAGCAGCAGAAAGAGAAATCAAGGAATTGATCCCATTTACAATTCTACCAAAAACCATGATACCTAGGAATAAACCTAACCAAAGAAGTGAAAGATCTGTACTCTGAAAACTATAGAACACATATGAAAGAAATTGAACATGACACAACGAAATGGAAAAACATTCCATGCTCATGGATTGGAAGAATAAATATTGTTAAAATGTCTATACTAACCAAGGCAATCTACACATTTAATGCAGTCCCTATCAAAATACCACCAGCATTTTTTACAGAGCTAGAACAAGCAATCCTAAAATTTGTATGGAACCACAAAAGACCCTGAATAGCCAAAGCAATCCTGAAAAAGAAAAACAAAACTGGAGGCATCATGATTCCGGATTTCAAGCTCTATTACAAAGCTGTAGTCATCAAGACAGTATGGTACTGGCACAAAAACAGACACACAGATCAATGGAACAGAATAGAGAACCCAGAAATGGTCCCACAACCATATGGTCAAGTAATCCTTGACAAAACAGGACAGGAAAAAATATCCAATGGAAAAAAGACAGTCTCTTCAACAAATGGTGTGAAAACTGGACAGCAACATGCAAAAGAATGAAACTGGACCACTTTCTTACACCATACACAAAAATAGACTCAACATGGATGAAAGACCTAAATGTGAGACAGGAAACCATCAAAATCCTAGAGGAGAACACAGGCAGCAACCTCTTTGACCTCAGCCCTAGCAACTTTTTATTAGACATGCTTCCAGAGGCGAGGGAAACAAAAGCAAAAATGAACTATTGGGACTTCATCAACATAAAAGGTTTCTGCACAGCGAAGGAAACAACCAACAAAACTAAAAGGCAACTTACAGAATGGGAGAAGATATCTGCAAATGGCATATCAGATAAAAGGTTAGTATCCAGAATCTATAAAGAACTTATCAAACTCAACACCCAAAAAACAAATAACCCATTTAAGAAAAGGGCAGAAGACATGAATAGACACTTTTCCAAAGAAGATGTCCAGATGGCTAACAGACACATGAGAAGATGCTCAACATCACTGATCGTCAGGGAAATGCAAATCAAAACCACAATGAGATATCACCTCACACCTGTCAGGATGGCTAAAATGAACAAGTCAGGAAATGACAGATGTTGGCGAGGATGCGGAGAAAGGGGAACCCTCCTACACTGGTGGTGGGAATGCAAACTGGTGCAGCCATTCTGGAGAACAGTATGGAGGTTCCTCAGAAAGTTGAAAACAGAACTACCCTATGACCGAGCAATTGCACTACTAGGTATTTACCCAAAGGATGTAAAAATACAGATGTGAAGGGGCACATGCACCCGATGTTTATAGCAGCATTACCAACAATAGCCAAAGTATAGAGAGAGCCCAAATGTCCCTCGACTGATGAATGGATAAAGAAGAGGTGGTATATCTATACAATGGAATATTACTCAGCCATCAAAAAGAATGAAATCTTGCCATTTGCAAGGACATGGATGGAGCTAGAGTGTATTATGCCAAGTGAAATAAGTCAGTCAGAGAAAGACAAATACCATATGATTTCACTCATATGTGGAATTTAAGAAACAAAACAGATGAACATAGAGGAAGGGGAAAAAAAGAGAGAGGGAGGCAAACCATAAGAGATTCTTAATGATAGAGAACAAACTGAGGGTTGCTGGAGGGGAGGTGGGCAGGGGATGGGCTGAACGGGTGATGGGGATTAAGGAGGGCACTTGCTGTAATGAGCACTGGGTATTATATGTAAGTGATGAATCACTAAATTGTACTCCTGAAACCAGTATTACACTATATGTTTGCTAACTAGAATTTAAATAAAAACTTGAAACATTAAAAAAAAGATATTCACCTCTTTAAGGATTCGCCTCACAAAGGAACTTCACAATGTATTAAGTAGCTGGAGACAAAGTTGGGAATGAGCTTGGGCAGTGATGAAATGGGAAAATGGAAATATATTGCCTGTGACATTGCTTGTATTCTTGCTCGGAATTCTGATCTAGCTCTTGTATAAATATTTAATTCTTAATATGCTTGTATTTTTTTCTCCTAAGGAAACTGTGGGTTCCTTGAGATTAGCAAACTCAGTTTTTTGCTTCTCTGAATCCTTCATATTGCTGAGTGCAGTATAAGCTGGATGGTAAGCTCTGTAAAGACAGGTAATATAGCTGTCTTGTTTACTGTAATATCTTTAGTACCTAGTAGAGTATCTGGCACATAGTAGGTCCTCAATAAATATTGAATGAATGGGTGAATCAATGTGGCATCAGGTACCTTATAACAGCTGTTGAATGAAAGAGTGAGCTGATGAATAAATGTATGAGAATGTATAAAGTCTTGAAATCTGGCACTGGTACGCTTGAAAAGCCCAGGGTTATGCATACGATTGGAGTACAGCCCACAGGAAGAAGAGCTCCTAAAAGCATACCTCTGTTTTCATTTACAGAGGCAGATGATTTCTGCTACCTTGATTTTCACTGCTTACTGAGTCTGATTTACTTGGTTATTAAAAATGGCTTCATTCATTTTCAATTCATTTCACTCCTTTGCTCAGCTTCTCTGCTTTAGGGTTTCGTTTCCCACTAATGGGGCTTGCTGTCTCTCGGCTCAATGTGACACTACTCTGAAGACCTTGGAACGGTTTCCATGGTTACTTCTTCTGGAATTCTCCCTTTGGAAACCTTGTGTTCTTTCCTTACCTTTAACTTCCATCTCAGAAATTTAAATACACACCTTAGGGTTCTCGAGAGTGTTAACACTCTCCCTAGAAACACTTCAAACCACGGAGGAAAAAAAAAATCAAGGACTTCACATTCCTTTTCTTCTGTTCTGTGTGGAATGGGGCTGGATGATTTGACGCTGAAACCCCCTGAAGCCCAGAGATCCAGAGATTTCCAGCAAAAAGAAAAAAAAAAGACGAAATGATTTCCCACATTGCCAAAGCCATGGTCTCCTTATTCCAATTGGATTCATACCACAAAAATGAGCATTGCCACCATCACCAAAGCCTTTTCTTTCCTCTTTTCTTTTTCTTCTTTTTAAAAATGAGTCTCCATGCTGAACTTACTGCTGACGTGTCTGGCCTTGCGGTGCCTTAAATGTGTTAGTGAAGAAAAGAGGAAGGCTAGTGGAGATTGGGAGGAACTTCAAAAACTAAACAGATTGCTGAATGAAATTTTACTTTCTAAAATCTTCCACCCTTTCTTCTGCGATTATTGGCCAAGATCTAAATTGCAAGAGACTTCTAGGGAATCACGTTCTGAAACAGACTCATGTTGGGTACACCTGGGATACACCTGTGGATCCCAGTGGACTTAAATAAATTTACGAGCTACGCAGTCAGTAATACAGAAACACCCACCCCCCAGCGAGCACCTCCTCTTTGATGGCTCCCTTCCCCTCTGCCTGTCTCTCCAGTATTGTCTCTCTGCCCTCATCTTCCCCCATGCAGGCCCTTATTCTTTCTTCAAACAGTTCGCAGCAAAGTCTCTTTCCAGCTTCCAAAGGCCCGGACATCAAAATGAGAAGAAGCCATTCCTGGCTTTTTCCCATGCAGTTCGGTGCACTCAGCTGCACTTCAGATCCCATGCTCTGTGCGTTTGTACCCCAGGGGTGTGCTGGGCTCTGGGAAGAGCAGAAGGCAGCCAGGTCTTGTCCCCAGCCTTCTCGCTTCTATCTAAAATGCGGGAGGTTTCATTTGAACCCCTTGTGAAGTTTTCTGCCTTCACAGATCTCCACATTGTGATCAGTCCTCATCTGGTGCCTGTCTGGGTACCATGATCCCCTCCCTGGGCCACTTGGGAGCCCCAGGAATGGCAGCGACAGCAGTGGGTTTGGAATCTGGTAGCATTCTGAGAGGCATTACAGTGTAGTTGCTAAAAGTGCCGAGTCCGGAGCCAGACGGTGTGGGTTCCCGTCAGTGTGTCATCACTTACTAGCTAAGTAATCTTGGCCAAGTTACTTAGCCTCTTTGTATCTTTGTTTCCTCATCTGTGAAATGGGGATGATGAGCATCGTGGCACCTAGCTGTCCTGAGTGTCAAACTCGTTAGCCCAGTAGGTCTCTTCTTTCTGGGGCCCAGATAACTCCAGCTAGGCCAGGGTCAGGGAAGACTGAGTCTAGAGATCCTCTCTCCTCTCTGCTCACTGGACCCCGTCCTACTCAGACTGGCCTGCTAACTACCACCTTAGGGGCTGCCACGGAGCCTGCCTATGGTCCGGAGCTGTCACAGCAGCTCTGGTCCCCTTCCCTGCCATTTCCACCCTGCTCACCCACAACTGAGGCTGCTGCTTGGGAAGAACAGCTCTCCCCTTCCCTCCTGTATCAGTTAGCTTTTGCTGCCTAACAAAACCATCCCCAAACTTAGTGGCAACAAGCTATTTACTTAGCTTACAGCGTTGGTAGTTTGGGCTGGGCTCAGCTGGGTGGTTTTACTGCTCTCTCAACAGGACTCACTTATGGGCCTGCAGTCCGCTGCCACCCACATACATGGTTCTGCTTCTGAGGATTGACCGGCTGCAGGCTGGGATGAGGTGGGAAACTGGATCATATGTTCCTCATCATTCATGGGGCTAGCCCAGGCTTCTTCATATGGAGACAGTGGCAGGGACTCCAGTAACAATAAAAGAAGGAAATCCCCAATATTTGAATATTTTTCAAGTCTCTGCTTCTGTCACAATCACATTGTTCCTTTGGCCAAAGCAAGTCACATGGCCAATCTCAGAGTCAGTATGGGAGGTGACTGTCCAAGGGCTGGATTCAGAGAATATGAAAAAAAATTGGGGGCCATTACTATAGCAATCACCACATCTCCTGAGAATGTAGCGCACGGCAACTAGATCCAAAGTCCCCTTCACGTGTTTTTCCCACAGGGCCGAAGGGCCCTCATGAAAATAAGGACATCTGGTGTGACATCTGAGAATTCACAAATTGGATATGAACATTGGTTCCTCAAAATATTATGTTAACCCTTTGTCAGATTGCCTTCAAATATAAGCATATGCTTCTTTAAGAAAATCCAGGCTTCGAAAAACACCTACATTAGCAGGGGCTCTTAACTCCTTTTTTTGGAGGTAGGAGGGTAGTTACAAACTCCTTTCAGAAGCCAATGAAAGCTTTAAACCTTCTCCCCAGAGAAATTCACATTTACACATAGACACAGAATGCTGCTTACAATTTCATGGGCTTCACAAATTCCCTGAAGGCAAACCCCAAGTTAAGGAACCTTTCATCACAGGGAGAATATATACTTTTGTAAAAGAATTCCTCTGAACCCAAAAGGATTTGCCCTGGGCTTGCTTATTTAAAGGAAATCTTATTGTTTAAAGTGATTCATAAGCTACCACTACCCCCGGTTTATCCAGGATGCTTCCCAAAACATTATTCAATTTAGTTAGCTTGCTCTTCAATGTAGGAAAAATTCAATTTCCACCCGACTTTTCAAGAGTGGCATTAATTAAAGGCTAGATGGGCTCATTTAGATGTGCTCCTCGGTCTGTTCAGGTTGATTCTTATAGACCTTACATACATAATGGCACTATGTTAGAGAATGTGGCCAAGCCCAGTGAAAATATATGGGCCATTAAGAACATTTGTAAACAGATCATCTGTGCGTTAAAAATCATTCTCTTGTAATTATTTTCTAAAAACCAAGTTTTAAAGCCTAAAAACTTTTTCATATCATTTCAGGATGCTTCTAGTTGCGAGGGACATATGATTCAGCTAAAATGGGCTTAAACAATCCAATAGGTTTGCTGCAGGGTTGATGGAGTCAGTGGGTCAATGACATGGTGCCTCTAGTTTGACTTCTATAATACTCTCTCGTACTTCCCTCAGGGTTCCAAGAGGATTGGGGCAATTCTGGGTGTTACACGCAGGTGGCAGTGTCCTGAAGCAAAAGCAAAAAAGTTCCCTTTGTATGAGTAAGGCAAACCTTCCCAGAGATGGGCATTGGGCATTCCTGAGATCTCACTGGCCAGCACCTAACCTGACAACATCTGAACTGGTCACTTGCAAGGGAAAAGCTAGTGCCCTGATTGACTTAGACCAGAAAATATTTCTCCTTTGGTCCTGGCTTCCTCTGAAAGACATGGTTTCTTCTCAAATGATAAAAAGAAAAAAAGAATCCGTGTGTTCTTGGTAAGAAGAAGAAGAAGAGGGTCAAAGGGCCATCGGCTGGGCAATCCACAGTGCCGGCTGCACTGCTCTTCTCCTCAATACTCATTTTGAAAGGGTAACTCCTTTTATGGAGCAGGAGAGAAGGAAATGCTTTTGCTAACATAAGTCATGGGAGAAGGGACTTCTGAGATATCACAAAGGCTGCCTATGGAACGGTTGGGAAAGAAGCTGATGGTAGCCAGAGAGGGGGGAAACAAAGAATAATGGCTCAAACAAGGGACTTGAGCAAAAGACAGTTTGTAGAAGAGGGTAGTAATATAGGCTGGGAGGAAGGGTGAGTGTGCTGCAGCAAGGAGCCTCAGCATGAAGCGTAAGGATTAAATAAGAACATGAATATAGAGGAAGAGAATGGCAAGTGTCTCACATGTTGTATTCAGCAAAATGGCAGAAGAGAGACTTGGAAGGGGAGTGGCGATGGTGAAGGGGCAAGAGAGCGGGGCCCACATATGGGGCAGCAACTCTGTGCCTAGCATGGGCTGCCTACTTAGAGCAGGGGCTGTGATGCCCTGCTTATGGTCCACCGTCCTTTCAGGGTGCTCTGGCCTACTTCTAACTGCCAGTGTGCATGTACATGCCTGAGGGCTCACTCCTGCCCCCTCCTGTCCCCATGACTGTGGAAAGATGGGGGAATTAACACCCTCCTGGAGTAGCCCTCAACTAATGACTCTCAAGAATTGCTATATAGGGACGCCTGGGTGGCTCAGTTGGTTAAGCGTCTGCCTTCAGCTCAGGTCATGATCCCAGGGATCGAGTCCCACATTGGGCTCCTTGCTCAGCGGGGAGCCTGCTTCTCCCTCTCCTTCTGCCTCCTTTCCCTCCCCCTGCTCGGCTTTCTCTCTTGCCCAGGCATGCTCCCTCTCTCTCTCAAATAAATAACTAAAATCCTTTAAAAAGTAAATTAAAAATTAAAAAAAAAAAATACCCCAGCCCCCTCAACCTTTGTTTGGGATAATTCTGAGCTGAGGGCTTTACACCATTTCCCAGAGTTTTCCTGCAGGATGAGGTTCCAGTTGCTCACCATGGCAGCCCGCTTAACAATGCACCCTTTATTGGCGGCCCCCCCTCCCCGCTTCACTTCTCCTACCTCCCAACCAGTCTTGTCTGCACCTCCCAAATAAACTAGCTGCACCCGAAGCCTGGTATCATGGTCTGCTTTATACACATTGTCTTGTCCAATCACTACAACAACCCTCAGGGTTGTCGGTATTATGAGCCCCAGTTGATAGATGAGGTAACAGACTCAGGCAGGTCGAGTGATCTCAAGTTTGTTCAGCTGGTAAATAGCACAGCTCAGATTGAAATCTGGGTCTGTCTGGTGAAAGCCCATGCTCTTTCCCTAGTAACAATTTGTATCTTAGTAATTTTGAACATGACACGAATGCAAAGACTGGAGGGCCTGGGGAAAGCCAAGGACTATGGGGCTGCTTCCACACATGTCCACGACCTGCCCTGGGTGGCAGCTGGTTGCTTTAGGATTTCCAATTATCAGCCCTTTCCAGGCTCAAACTCAAGAAGCGGATGCAACATACCTGCTTGTGAGCATGGTGAAATGAAGTAGATCAAAGATCATAATCATCCACGGTGAATCAGGGGATCCATAGAAAACATGGACCCTGGCCTCATATTACAGCCCAAACCAGAACTGATATGAGAACTCAAGGTCTGACTGACCATTGCCTAGAGCTCTGACTATGTGGAAGAATTTTCCAGGCAAGAACTTGACAAGTGATATAATTCATACACGGCTGAGCTATTGAGACAGTATGATGGACAGGTTAGGAGATGGATTTTAGAGCCAGGCATGCCTGGACTAGAATCTTATTCTACCACTTTCTCAGTTTCCAGCAGGCTAGCAGCTTCCCATCTTAAGAGCCCGAGTCTCCATTTCTTTCTTGTGAGCATTCTCTGCCACAAGTAGGTGCAACCCAGAATTGTGGGTGAGTTGACATCCATGGGGGAAGCCATAACCAATGAGGACTAGAGATCAATATAAATGCTGCAACCTCTCCCTCTTCTAGTGGGATGATTCTGAGGCATGTTCCACATAGTTTATCAAAGGATCCCCAGCAGAGTTGAGCCTCAGTTGCCCAGAGCTGTAACCCATTCATTAACGAGCTCATTTATTGGGTTTATCCTTTCCCCATGTCACTCTTGCCAAGTTGCTTAATTTTCTTAAGCTTGTGAAATTAGGATCACATCTTCATCATAGGGTTGTTATGAAGATTAAATGAGCTCCTATGGCACCGGGTGTTCTACGTAAGTGATGAATCACTAAATTCTACTCCTGAAACCAATATTACACTATATGTTAACTAACTGGAATTTAAATAAAAACTTGAGACTACAAAAAAGAAATAAAGTTGTAAATATAAAAACAAATGAATGTGGGACTCCTGGCTGACTCAGTTGGTGGAGCATGCGACTCTTGATCTCAGGGTCGTGAGTTTGAGCCCCATGTTGGGCATGCAGCCCACTTAGTTAAAAACATTTAAAAAACAAATGAGCTCCTATGTGTAGAGTGGTAGGTACATAATAAAGTTCAGTAAGAACATGGTGGGTGTTAAATTATGAATCCCTTCTTTCCAGCCTTTAGGCTCCATCCCTGCGGATCCAGTTCCTCCACTAGGTGGCAGAATGTCAACAGTCATCATCCATGGACGGCGTGCCTCATAGTAAGTAAAAGAAGTAAGTTAGAGACCCCGAGGGACTATGGTCAGTGTGACATGAGAAGGGCAAACCTATGATTAAAACCCAGTCCAAATAAAGAAAGCCCTGAAATTCCAGCCTCAGTCAGATTGGTGTCTGATTCAAGGCTTTGAAAGGCAGAGACTGTTGAATGAATTCCCAAAACAACGTGGGGAAGCTGTATGAGAGAAGAAGGTGGAGTCTGTTTGCAAGAAATTACTGGGTGCTATTTTCCCATGCCTGGGGTAATCCTAAATCATGGGAGATGACTAGGAGGTGGAAGAATGGCAAGGAGCCAGGGAAAAACCAAACAATTGCCTGAACAAAGTAGATCTTGATAAGAGTGTGTGATCCTCTAGTCAGCTTTGGGACAAAATCTTTCAAGATTACTTGGTGCTCTTTTTGATGAGATGTTTGCATCACTGGACAAATCAAACCAGCTAAGGATGAGTCAACTCCCTGGTTAAAAGATGGGGAGAATAGGGCATTTATCCACCGGCTTCAGTTGTTCATTGGTCGAGAGTTTACCCTGGGGCATTAACTCCACCATGCTTACAAGAAGTTAAAATGCAGGCATGTGAAGTGAGAGCGATTTTGGTGACTGCCATATTTGCTGATGAACTCAGGTGGGTGGGCGAGACACGGTGTGGGGGCCCAACAGTGCTATAGCAGGGCTTCTCAGGCATCCGTGTACACACACATCACCTGGGGGGCTGGTTAAAAGGCAGATTCTGATCCTGTAGGTCTTGGGTAGTGTCTGAGATTCTGCATTTTTAACAAGCTCCTGGATGATGTTGATGCTGCTGGTCTGCAAATCACATTTCGAGAAGCAAAGGTTACGCTGTTCTTTAAACCAGTCCTGCTCGTTCTTTCATCATCCCACATCATCATCAACCCCAAGCAACGTTGGAAGCCCCAGGGTCCCTGAGTTTTGGTCTTCGGCTCTCTGGACCTCAATGTCTTCATCTTCAAAAAGGGTGGGGTGGGGTGGGGCCTGGATTAGATGAGCTAACTAGAGTGGTGGATGAGGGGAGGAGAGGACAGAGGAATTCTTTTTTAATAGCATTTTAATATTTAGAAAATATTAGGATTTTTGAAAATAATTCTGCCGAAAAGCAAAGTGGGAAGAAATCTTCTGAGCTGGCCAAGATCCACAGAAGACAACTCCATGTTCCTAAAAGATTCCCTTCTCCTGAGAGTGAGGGATGATATTGTAGTTTCCTGAGAGGTGGCCTAGAGATTTTTGTTTTTATATAAAGGGAGATAGATAGATATTGGGGGGTATTGATTCTAAAAGGTTAAGAAAGACTGCATTTGATGTGTGTGACCTCATCCACGTCTAATATCTTTCCACTGAATTTTCTATAAATCTATTTATTATCATATCATATTGCTGGTTTATGTCTGTCTTCCCTAACTGGCCTGGAAGCTTCTCTAGCCAAGGATTCATTTCTATCTCTATCACCTACTCTAGTGCCTGGCACACAGTAGATGCTGACTAAATCCTTGAATGAATGAATGAATGAATGAATGAATCAATGCATCAATCAGTCAATCAACCTATGGCTTTCTTCCAGGTCAAAAAAAAACCTGTGTCATCGTTAAGATGAGCCACATACTGGCTTTTTGGAAAGGGTCTTTTAAGATATTTTTTCGGCCTATGTGGTATTTACTCCTTTGAAGCTTTATTGTAACAGAATTCTAGCCACATACAACCCCATGTCCAGTATTTAATAACCCTATGAATTAATGTGAGCTGCTCCAGAGCAAATACCATTTAGTGACATCCCAGTGATGATTTTTTGGCTGGAGAATTGTTTGAAAATGGTGTTTTGGAGTAAGAAACATCTGCCTTGGTTTGCTGTGGAAAGGGGAGTCTACGG
Source organism: Phoca vitulina (assembly GCF_004348235.1). NCBI lineage: Eukaryota > Metazoa > Chordata > Mammalia > Carnivora > Phocidae > Phoca > Phoca vitulina. The sequence continues at coordinate 3,596,803 of NW_022589758.1, forward strand.
AGGACATTTGGATGGGCTCTGCCTGATTGAGCTTGCAGGGAGAGGCGGAGACACCACTAATTACATGTCTTGCATTGCGGGTTGGAAATAGATACACAGCAAATGCTCTGGCCCCACAAAGCCTCAAAAAGCAATGAAAGCAACATAGACTTCAAGGTCATTTTCAAAATTCCCAGCATGGCAGAGCAGAGCCAGCCATACAGTTTTTCCTCTTTTTCACGTGGCACTTAAGACACAGAAGAATGAACCAACAGAGGATCTGGAAATCTACTTGCCAATCCAGAAAAAGAAACAGCAACAACAAAAAACAACCCCACAGTGGCAGAAAGGATGTAGGAAGGGACAGTGTTAACCTGTGATGTTCACTGGAGGTATTAATCAGTAGCTCCCTTGGGCCCTTGATATCCTTGAAACAAGTCATCACCATTTCCTGACTTATACAAACTTGATTGCACTCAGTGAAGAACTGTTCATCTCCAGGTAGGTTTTAGTCATATCATGCCCAAAGACACCTTCCTAAAAGGTGGGTTCAAAAGATGAATTCTATGACTGTAGGATGACAGTGAGGCTATCTTAGCAATAACTCATTAAGATAAAATCTGGTGGAGTCTGGGCAACAGCAAGCTCAACAAGAACCATCCATGGGATGCAGGCTCTCGATGCCTAAACATCTGTGGCAGAGATAGTTGGACTACGCTTTCTAGCTTCCCTTGCACTTAGATGTGGCCATGTGACCGAGTCCTGGCCAACAGAAAGCAAGGTGCTCTGTTTCCAGCTTTGGCCTATAAATACTGCCCGCACATGATCTTTCATGTTCTTTCCCCTTCTAGCTTGACACAGGCAAAAAGGGTGACTTTGGAAGCTGTGTGTTGAATACAGCAGAACCACAAGATGGAAGAGGCATGGGTCACCACTGCCTGGAGGAGAGCTACCTGTCAATCGGGACTATGTGTGAGTGAGAAATAAACCTTTATTGTGCAAAGGCAATATGATATTTGGGTTTCCCTGTTAGAACAGCTTTTGTTACCTTAATTAAATATATAGTCATTGGCTGCATTAATAGAGGGATGATAGGAAGAACAGAGAAGGGTGTAGTTTTGCTGTTCTTTCCTGGACGTTACCCTGTAAGAGAGACTTTGTCAAACTGGAACATGTATATAAATGAAAGACAAGAGTGATGAGGAGGTGGGAACTGGTATATTGAAAAGGATAAAAGCAAGGGGGTTTAGCCTAAAGAAAACTTTGGTATGGAGTAAGAATATATAATATCTGTCTTTAAAGTTTTGAAAGTATGTCATAGGAAAGATTTAGACTTCTGCTGTAGAATTTCAGAGAGCACTGGGAGCAAGGTTTGGGCTCAATATAGAGAACTTTCTAATAATGAGTACTGCCCCAAAGGGGAATGGCCTTTAATACCAGGTAAAGCTTTTTCTCCATCTTCAGTGGATGCTGTTGATAGACCACTCATATCCATTCTCCTTCCTCCCATCCCCTGCTTTTGACTACAGAACCCCAATTTTGTTGAAGTATCATCTTCATGTGATTATGGGAGAGGTATCCCATCCCCAGCTCCAGGGATAGCTCTTGATTAGTCCAAGCCATTTAGCACATGGTGTTCTCTTAGTAGTTCTTTGTGGTCCAGAGGTTGGTATTTACCCTGAGCTGGCCCAGTCAGACTTAAAGGAAGCTCTTGTGTTCCATGGCTGGGGAAGAGATTTTCTCTTTCTCCTGCTCGACATGCATCAGGACTCATTAGGCTTGACAGTCACTGGCAATCGTCTTGTGACCATGAGGGGAACCAGCCTTAAGATGAAGTCATCACTGAGGATTGCAGAGAAAAGAGATGGAAGGAAGCTGTCCATGAAGCTGCTGATCATCCTATGCCCGATGACTCCTCTACCTCTGGATTCCACTTTGAAGTGGGGTTTCTGTTATGTCTGGCTTAAAACATCCTGGTTGATACCCTACTCCTGAGGAGGTTTGGGAACACCGGTTGAATGCTGCCTTGTCATCTGGAATGCCAGAGGGAAACTGTAGCCTGGGTGGCAGGTGGACCTCTCGGGGCAATATCTGATCTTGAGAGTTATAAACTCTGGTGAAGGAGGTACAGTCAACTTCATTAAAATTTAAATGTCGGCTTCCTTGCAAGTGTCTGGAAATACATTTTATAACAGCCTTATGTTGGCTTTTGGCTATCATACATCTTACCCACTCCCTCCCCATTGGCCCCCATCTATGGAGGAGGTCTACTGTAGCAAAACCAACCTTTTGTCCATAGAAAATGTGGACTCCCTCTTGCAGAGTGTAGAATCATTGATTGAAAGCATCTGGGGCGCCTGGGTGGCTCAGTCGGTTAAGCGACTGCCTTCAGCTCAGGTCATGATCCTGGAGTCCTGGGATCGAGTCCCGCATCGGGCTCCCTGCTCAGCAGGGAGTCTGCTTCTCCCTCTGACCCTCCTCCCTCTCATGCTCTCTCTCTATCATTCTCTCTCTCTCTCAATAAATAAAAATCTTTAAAAAAAATAAAAAAAATAAATAATAAATAAATAAATAAATAAATAAATAAAAGAAAGCATCTGCCTACCAGGAACTCCATTTCCCGAGCCTCCTTACACGTAGGTGAGGCCACAGGACTGGTTCTCGCCGGTGGAACAGGAGCAGTTGTGATGTACGTCACGCCTGGGTCGGCGAGCTTAAGCAGTGGGCGTACCGTTATTTTCTTTATCCATCTTCCAGTTGAATGGAAAGGACTCCAAGGCCCAAGAGGAGGATGGAGCCACAACATGGAAGGAGCCTGAGTTGTGAATAATCCTGTGGAAGGTTGACGGCCCACTGGGAATATCTGTGTCGGATAGTTACATGCCTGAGGAATACACTTCTATTGCGTTAGGCCATTAAACCTTGGGGTTGTCACCACAATTAGTGTTGCCTTAATTAATACATCCCCCTCGTGCCTGCTCTTAGTAGGAAGGCAACAGTCATTCCAGCCTCCTGTGATGGTCCCATTATGGAAGGCAAAGGGGTCCAGTTCCCCCTTCTTTCTGCCCCCGGAATAGCCAAGGTTTAGATAGCCAAGTAGACTCTCCCTCCTAGGATACTGAATCTTAAACAAGGGGCAGAAAGACGAAGGGCAAGTTCAGAATCTGGTATAAAGCAGCGGGAGCAGAAACTTGAGGAAGATGTTGTGCTTGGCAATTGGGCTTTGGCTGTTGTTTCTGCCACTTCAGTGGCACCCTTGGGTCCTGCTGCTTGTCCCAAGCCTTCTCCTCTAGCTTCTCGCTGACTGTGTTAGCCCTTGATAGCCCACTAATTAATTCCCCTGTTTGCCTAAGAAAATCGGAGTTTTTTCTCTTGCTCAGATTCATATGGTGCTGGGTATAATTTTTTTTTCCATAGAAGAAGCCCATTTCAAATTCATACATTTTATTTCGTCTTGCCTTTTGTAGGTGAAGTCATTCCCTTACAAAATTCTGTACTTATTACCACATTTGACTCTGCTTTACCATCTTAGATGCCTGATCTAACAGCAGTTGAGGTTGGCCCCGCTCAGTGTTCTCCTTTTGTTGCCTGGCTTTCCAGAAAATCAAGTCGCTTTTAATTTTTCCCTTTTGTTGGGGGTTTGGTCTCTCTCCTAGCTTCCGCCAGTTATTTCCCTCACTTGTCTTAAGATTGCCCTCACCTATGCATTTTTGTGGCATTTGTACTTGTCAACCAGTTTCTAGCATTAAGTGGTGCCATCCAATTAGCAATGTGCTACATTTTGCTGATGGGGGAAGGGCCTGGTTGGTGGAGAAAGCAGTGGACTGGTTGTCCCAGAGACCTGATTCTGTTACTTACAAGATATGTGACCTTGGGCAAATCATGGAACTTGTCTCTCCCTGAAACTCATTTTGCTAAGTGATTAGAATGAGAGAATACCTGAAAATCTCAGGGTCAGTCACAATGACAGCAGATAATTGGAGGCCACCTAGCTAGACAAATCCGGCTGGAGGGGAGGTAAGAAAGCATGCAGGTAGGAAGCCCACAGCCTAGCCTGGGACGTCAGGCTGGGAGAGCTGAGTCAGGGAAGGACTGTGAGTGCACACAGCCTGCCATCAGCTGAGAGGCGCTCACTCGGTTACTGTTTCCTTTTCAGCCAGCTTTATGGTTTTGGTTCCTCCTCAAATACAGTCCTTGAAGGGCATCCAAATAGAGCAGTGGCCCTGCTTCAGCACTGAATCCAATCCTCACACCCTGTGAACACAAGAGCAGGCTGACACCCCACAGCAGCCTTTTACAGTAATTTAATTTCTCAGTGAGCAGTTTTTCTACGCTTCTGTTCAGCCATTTATGTTTGTGACTGAGCTGCATTAGAAAGCCTACCTCCACCTTCCAAAGGCAGTACCGTGGATCAGATCTGGCAGCCTCCAGCACTGAGCCTCAGTTTCCGCATCTGTAAAGTGGGGTGGCTAACGGATGCTCCCAGAGTCCCCTCTCCAGGCCTCTTCCAGCTGTGACGCCTGGCCGTTGTTCTCTTGTCGAAACCCTCCTCCCTCTTCCCTCACTGGGGTAGAGTTTGTTGTCATGGGAACCCGCAGCCACAGGTCCCGAGGGCAACACCAGGTCCAGCCAGATGGACTCACACACATGGCCACAGAAGGTCAGGGCAGAGTCTTTCTCTAAACCCGATGAATCGCTACAAGGAAACAAAGTATTTTAGCAACTCCGATAACTTTTCACAAGCTTTCCCCTTTTTTTCTTAGAGGTCACTTGACAAAGTAAGAGGAGACTGGGGCCATTTTGGTTCAATTTGCTAATCTTTTTTACTATTCTTACAGATAGATGCATTTATCTTAGGCTACCTTTTGATTTGGAAAAAGTGATCTTCTCTTCTAAAACATACTCTGTGCCTGCTTGTACTTGAGCCAGGAAAAAAAAAAAAGGCAGGGGACACAAGCTTAAATAACTAATAATATTTAGATAAAAATAATCAAATAAAACACTCAAATAACTGTTGTGAGCGGTACCCCGTCCTAGCACACACATACACGCAACTGCACGCACACATAGCCTTAGCTATCTTCCCATATAATCAAATGAACTTGAAGAAAAGAGTAATGTCCCCTACAGAGTTTGGAAAATGCCCGACTAAGTCTGCCTTTTTGATTACTCCACAGAGGTCCAGGCCAAGTAGAGAAGCAGTTGGGTAAGGACAATGTGGTCCCACGGGGGAGGTGGCAAGTTACTGGAGTGCCTGAGCCAGGCAAACTCATTTCCAGGGGAGCCTACGAGAATAAGAAGGTTTAGGATGCAGGCAGCCTAGCCTGGTAGGTCGCCGCCGTGGAACAGCGAGAGCAGCCGGGGTCCCCAGGACGCAGGCAAGCTCTTCATCTGAGGCTTGGGATCAAAGGCGTGTTGCCAACTGAGACAAAGTGGAGGATCCACGCACACAAGAGACTGTGGCTGGGCTGTCAGGCTGTATTTGTGTCTGCCTGAGCTGTTCTGAAAAGATCCTCCTTTCCTGAATCACTGAGAACCCCCCACCCCCAGACAATAGCGGGATGGAGTGGTGACGCTCCCTGTGCTGAGCAACAGATTGGAGACATGGGAGTGGAAGCTTTCATCCTGGCTCTTTTACTGGTAGGTACCACGGAGGCCAACCCCAATGGCCTCAGTTTCCTTAGCTACTGGGGCGGGATGATGAAGAGTCTGGGCCATCCCACGGAGATGGTCCGAGACAGTAAGTCACACCCCTCCCCCCATCAAAGCCACCATCATCTCTCCCTGGGGGTTTAGCAGTTGCCTTCCTTGCTTTCACTCTTACCTCCCTAGAGCTTACTGTTCATCCACACTGAAACCAGAGCGATCTTCTCAAAATGCAAGTTAAATCGTGCCACTCTTCTGCTCAAAACCCTCTGATGGCTTCCTAATGTTCTTACCATGGCTCACAGGGCCCTACACAATCTGCCCCACACTTGGGTTATGTCGGTAACCTCACCTCCTATTACTGTCCCCCTCTCTTACTCTGTTCCAGACCTATTGGCTCCTTGCTCGGACATGTCATTGCTATTGTGCCTCGGAGCTTTTGCACTTGTTGTTCCCTCTGCCTGGACTGATTTGTCACGAGTTACCTGCATTATGCCATGTTGCTTCACCTCCTTCAGCTCTTTTCTCAGGTGCCGTCTTCCCAATGAGGCCCTCCCTGATCACTTTATTTAAAATCATGCCTACTCTGTGTTAGTCAGCTATTGCCGACTACATAATAAGGCTACATAATAAATCACCTCCAAACTCAGTGGCCTACAACAAGCATTTGTATGCATACTCATGGGTTTGGCTAGGGCTGGATTGCTCTAGGATGGGTTTGACTTGTCAACTTTGCTTTAGGCTGCAGGCTGGGTTCAGATCTGCTCCATGTGTGCTGATGTTGAGACCCAGAATGAAGGGGCAGTGGCTACCCAGGGCATGCTTTTGTCATGGTATATCATCAGAGCACAAGAGCCAAGCCAAACAACATAAGCAATTTAAGATCTCTATTTGCATCACACTCCACGAACAAACGTTCTATTGGTCAAAGGAAATCACGTGACCAAACTCACCTTTAATGAGTTAGGGAAGTATACTCTGCCCACACTGGGGAAGGGGAGGGAGAAGAGAGAAAATATTTGCTGAACAGTCATCCAAACTATCACACACACACACACACACACACACACACACACACACACACACTCCCTGTTTCATCTCCTGTGCCTTTTCTCTTTAGGGCTTATCATCACCCTACATAATGACATGTTTTACTTATCTCCTTTGTCCCATTGGCTACAGTGGCGGCACTTTGAGAGCACAGAGTTCTGTTTGTTTTGTTTACTGCTGTATCATCACTACCTTGAACAGTGCCCGGAACAGAGTGGATGCTGAGTAAATACTTTTTGAATGACAGAATAAGTAAGTTGCCCTATTGTTGTAGAGACTCATTCAAGGAAGTTCAGAAATGAATTGCAGTAGAATCTTGCAGCCTTCTCAGTAGAGACATCATCTCTGCAACAGACCGGCTTTATCACTGTATCTACCATATCACCATGACTACTACGACCATCAGCACTATTACCATCACTACCATGGTCATCACCGTCATCCCCATGTTACCATCACCACCACCACCACCACCACCATCAGTGTCACCACCACCATCATCATTACCGTCATCATCACTACCATTCCTGTCACCACCTCTACCACGTCAGCATCAGCATCACCACCATCTCTACCACACCATCACTGCCACCATCACTCTTATGCCATCATCCCCTCTACCCCACCACCATGATCACTGCTGGCACCATCACTTCCTCTACCACATACCACATACCACATGGCACCTGCAACACCATGACCACCATCACCAGCTCCATGATCATGCCATGTCTACCACCGGTCCCCTCATCCCTCTCCTCCCTGTCATCAGCATCACTATCACTGTCACCATTATCTCCATTTGATGATGATGCTGGACAGCAATATTGATTGCACACAACTCTCAATAAAATAATTGCAGTACAGGAAGCAGAAGAAATGATCATTTTCTCCTAGTGGGCTAGCTGCAAGGGAAAAACCTCAATCTGAGAAAATTATTTCTCTTAAGAGCCCCAGAGAAAAATCTATAGCAATTATACAATCAATATTTGCTACAGCTTTAGAAATGCTACCCCATCTTTTGGAGGTCTGCCGAAATGATCAAACCTCAAATTTTACCTCCTGAGTCGCGCTGAAATCGTCTCTAGCTCTTCTTCCTCTTATCCTCTTGCAGGGAAAAGAGATTGTTTACTAAGTCATTTCTTTCACCCCTTACTTACATGTCCATTACTCCTTGTTGCATAATAATAGACCATGTGACTTCATGATTAATCTTTTCCATCCTGAAACAAAATCTTTTTCTGAATTGCTGGTGCTTCTCTAGTTCTTTGTAAACACTGCCTGACAAAAATGTGTGGGTGCTGGAAGGCCCCCAAATACCAAAGTCCATCAAATCTCCACTTCAGATCAATTCTTTCTGCTTACAGAGCAAGGCAGTGTAGTCTTTCTTCTACCTCTAGTTGTTGTTGTTGTTGTTTTAAACATTCCTCTTTAAGGCCAGATTTCACCTTCATTTTATCTGGCCTTTGACTCTGAAATGATTTGCTAAAGCCTCAACTTTATTTATTTATGTTTGTCTGAGGCATCCAAAGTATTGATTTGAAATATGGAAAAATTCCAGATATTCTACAAAAAAGTCTTCCTCATAAGATAGTGTACCGTGGGTTGGGGAAGGGTCTGTGGAGGACGGTGTGAAGAAGGAGGATTTTACTTAATTCTTAAAAGCAATTTTTCTTTGAAGGGAAGAAATTGCCACTGTTTGGCTTTAGTCCCAACCCTGCTATTATGATGAAACACCAAGAGTACAGTTTATCATATCCTGATGGCAACGCATCTGATTTTGATTCTATCAAATACAAAGAAAAAACTGTATTGCTGGGGAGGGGGATGGTTGAAAGAGGAATGTTAGAGCCTCCTGAGATGCCTTTCTTTTTTGTGGGCATGAGAGAATGTTTCACAGGCAGAGGGAAAAATAGATGAAAAGGCCTATGTTGCCACTAAAGAGACATTTGCTACGCAATGTCCAGATAACTGTGTGACTGAGGTCCAGCATCTGCTGTGGACATCTGATGCTAACAAGATGGCAGGCAGCTCCGGGGCAGAAATGAAGGGACTTAACTTGCTCAGCTATCAGCTCAAAACCCATCAGGTCAAATCTGTGTTTGATTGTTCCCATCATTGTCTTATTCCTCTAAATGATTCTCATCGCTGGTTGGCTTGGGACTCCTTGAGCCTGGGAGAGCTCCAGATTGAGCTCCACTAAGGGGCGGTGGGAACCATCTCCCTCAGAGGAATCCAGAAACCATCCCCAGCTGCAAGGAGCTCCAGGTGGGGAAAACCCGAGCGACAGCAACTCTGCAGATGAAGCTGGGAGAGCAGCTGGTCCGTGCCAGGGGTGCCTCGGCCGAGCTGAGGGTTTTGCTGTGGGAGGCAGGACAGCCTCTCGGCAGGGAGGCTGGGATTTGAACTTGGGGTGTGCTCAGTTGTTAAAAGATATTGGAAGCAGACACTTCCTGTAAAGGGATTCAGTTTCAACTAAACGGTGTTCAGTTCATAGTTACTTTGGACCCAAAGAGGGAGTTTTTTTGTCTGTTTGGATGGTAACAGGATCTCTGAGGAGGGATGCAGAGGCATTTGTAGAGCAGTGGGAAGGAGAGGGGCAGGGGAACAGAGTAGTGTCACGTGAGTGAGACTGCGGTCCTGTCTCCTTACCCTCCAGGCCTCTTTTAGTGAAAATTTAGCCCGCAAGTGGATCTGGGCTCCAATGGGCATTCGGCGTATTCTAGATCAGGCCCAAGAAGGGCACACCTAAAGCAGAGGATAGAGAGTGTTGCCCACCCTGCTCCCTGGGAAGCAGACTGCGGAAAGATCCATTGCTGAGTTTATTAGGGGTGCTCTTAGGATCAACAGCTGTGAGAGCAGAGGAAGTAGCAGGATTGGGCAGGGCATCATTTGCGCTATAGTGTGGTCCCAACAAAGGCCTCCGTTGATCCTGTGGAGAGGTCTGGAGCTGGGATAACCTGGCAGAGTTGCCTGGGGTGAGGATGAGGGCCCAGGTCTTCTATCTCTGCACGGACCAGTCATTAGATGTGGGTGCCCCCACTGAAGAGGCACAGCCTTGCTGAGGCAGCTCTCTCTCACCAAGTGGAGAGCACTTGGCTGCCAACGCTCCAGTCAGCTGGGGGAATGACTACTTTATTCCGAAGGGAGGACCGAGGAGGCACAACATGGCATCCACTGACTGGAAACAAAGCCAAAGAATTTTCTCTAGAAGGAGCCAGCAACAGATGACGTGCTAATTTACTCCTTTTCGGTGTCAATTCTAGCCAATTCAAAAAAGGACTTGAGTGTTTACTGTGGTCCTGGCACTGGGGATCCACAGATGAACAAGACATTCCTGCCTTGGAGGGGCCTGTGGTCTGGTGGAAAGATAGGTGTCAGAAATTAACCAGCACTCAACATGATTATAGAGGCACTGAACAGGTAGAATGGGGTACCGAGGGGGCTATCAGCTTCACAAATGTGTGCTATTCCAAATTTTGTGCAGTGTTACCCCCTCAAAGGCCTTATCTCCAAATACAGTCATGTTGGAGGTAGGGATTCCACATATGAATTTGGGGGGCACATAATTCAGTCCATAACAGCATCCATCAATGATTCTTGCTTCCAACAACTGTTTCCATGGTTTTGCCAAATGGTGTTTTTCAATTTCCATCATTTCTTCTACATTTATTAACTAGAATCTCCTGGAAAGGAGAGCTGCTCTTGAACTTATTTAGTTATTGTTTGTTTGTTTGTTTATTTATATCAGTACAAGCATACCTCAGAGAGATTGCCAGTTTGGTTCTAGAGCACTGCAATAAAGCAAATATCACATTAAAGCAGGTCAAATGAGTTTTTTGGTTTCCCAGTGCATAGAAAAGTTATGTTTATACTAAGTCTATTCAGTGTGCAATAGCATGATGTCTAAAAAAACAATGTGCACACCCTAATTAAAAAATACTTTATTGCTGAGAAATGCTAACCATCATCTAAGCTTTCGGTGAGTTATAATCACTGATCACAGATCACTAATAATAATGAAAAACTGTGAAATATTGTGCGAATTACGAAAATGTGATACCGACGTGAAGTGAGCAGTGCTATTGGAAAAATGGTGCCCATAGACTTGCTTGACACAGGTTGCCACAAACTTTAATTTGTAAAAAATGCTATCTGCGAAGCGCAGTAAAAGGAGGTGTGCCTGTGTAGACATCTTTCCCTATGGGTTATAATCCATTACTATCATTATTTTATTGTTAAAATTGCTCCAGATTTGACCACTGGGAGCTACTTTGTGTTGGTACTGTGTCCTTTCAACATGACCCGTCATTTTTCAAACGCTTCCTTACTTTCTGTCTCCACGAGATGTGCCAGGCTTATCTTACATTTTCCTTTCCCGGTCCTGAACCTGAAGTCACCATTTCTCTGAGGAGCCCTGGTTCCTTTTATTGGAGGATGGTATTTAGAAACCAAGATGTGGGTGCTAGGTGTGCTCATTGCTGCTGGGCTGTCATTACTTTCTGGTGCTGTCAGTAAACAGCTAGGGAATATATGCATGTATGCTCACACATGCAGAACACACACCTGTATTTATTTCTCTGCCTCTCCCTATGTACATACGTTTAAAAAACCATGAATTCATATCGATACTTCCTGCAGTCCAACACTACGGGGTTCATTTTTAGCCTTCCTCTTTTCCTTATTTGCAATTCCTTTCCCCAACACCGAGAAACCTGGTTCTCATGATCCATGATAAATTTATGTATTTGCTCCATCCTAGTACATACATAAAGTACTTTCAGAATTGCTAAACTAAACCCCTGTGAAAAACAGTTGACTAATTAGAGAACAATATACAGTTCTTTATGTCTTTAACCTTATGGTGTACAAACTACCGTTTAACAAATTTACTTAGGTTAGTTATTTTCCCTTCAGTGTGGTTATATTGTTCACTTGTAATACAGTTAGACTCATTTGTTACTGATTATATATCATCCTGAGCTCTCTTCATATCCTGGATTTAATCTTTGTGTTTTTTTAAGGATAATCAAAGCATTCACACAGTTCTAAAAGCCAGAACTAAACAAAAATGTATACTCATAAAAGTATCACTTCCCGCTCATCTCTACTACACTGTTCCCTTCCCCCCATTTTTTCCACTCCATTCCCACTCATCCCCTATAGTTACGTATTCTCCTCAGTTTCTAGTTTATCCTTTCTAGATTTCTTTTGCACAACTGAGCATACATGTGTGTTTTCTCATATCCCCTTGTTTCTCACACAAAGGGGAGCATACTATGGGTAATCTTTTGCACGGTCTTTTTTTTTTTTTCACTTGGCATCATGTCTTGGAATTCACTCCCTATCAGTTCATCAACATCTTCCTCGTTGTTTCTTTACACCATATGCAGGTGTATTGTGCTGATGCTCCATTTGTTTATTCAAGCACTCTTTCATTATCAGCATTAGGTTGTTTCCCACATTTTACAATTATAAATGATGCCACAATAAATAATCTTGTGCATATGTATAATTGTATCATCAGATGTATTTCCTAGAAGAGGTATCGCTGGATCAAAGGATAACTTGGATATGTAATTCTGTACATATTGTTAAACCTCCCTCCAAAAGGGTTGTACTGTTTGCATTCCCACCTGTAATGTAGGAGAGTGCCTGTTTGCTCACAGCCTTGCCAACACACTTTGTTGTCATACTTTTAAAGTTTTACCAATCTGGTAGGTGAGAGATGGTATCGTAATGTTGCTTTATTTTGTATTTCTCTAATTATGAATGATATTTCTTATGTTTAAGGGCCATTTTTATAACTTCTTTGTGAATTGTTTGTTCATGTCTTTTTCAGATTTTTTTCGTCGGGTGTTTTTGATCCTTTGTCCTTCAGGGTTTTTTTCAAAGATTTAAAAAAAAAAAAAAAGCTTATGATGGTAAAAAAAGAAGTGTATATATAACATAACACTTGCCATTTTATCCATTTTTAAGTATACAATTCACTGGTATTAAGTACATCCACAATGTTGTACGACCATCACCACTATCTATTTCCAGAACACTTCCGTCACCCCAAACAGAAAGTCTATAACCATAAAGCAAAAACTCTTCATTCTACCCTTCCTTCAGCCCCTTGTCCTTCCACTTTTAAGAGTTATTTATATATTAGGAATATTAATGCCTCTTCTGTGGTATATTTCAGATTTTTCTCTCCATTTGTCAGTTGTCTTTTGACTTTGTTTATAGTGTTTCTGGCCATGCAAATTTATTTTATTTTTTTAAAGATTTTATTTTTATGTAATCTCTACATTCAACGTGGGGCTCAAACTTAGAACCCTCGAGATCAAGTTGCATGTTCTACTGACTGAGCCACCCAGGCACCCTAAAGCTTATTTTTAAATAATCAAGTTTGTCAACCTTTTCTTTTATTGCCTCTGGATTTTAAGACATAGTTAAAAAGCCTTTTCCACACCCACATTACAAAAGAATTCATTTATGTTTTCTCCTGGCACTTACATGGTTTCATCTTTTTTTCTTTTACATTTAGATCCCTGATCCATTTGGAGTTTATGCTTGTGGATGACGTATGTACGGATGGATCTAAATTATCTTTTGCCTTATGGCTAGCCAGCTGTTCCAACACTATTTATTAATAGTGTCTTCTTTCTCTACCGATTTAAAATACCACATCATTCACATACCAAGATCCTATAAATGTTTGATTGTGACTAAAATGGCATTGATTTTATATATGTTACCAATTTATAAAATAATTTTAGAAGAAGCAAATTGTTGTCTAGACTCAAAGAATTTTTTTATTGAAAACGGCTTCAGAAGTCACGTAGGTCAACCTCCAATGGCTCCTCACCATTTTCAAGATAAAAAAAAAATGATAACCTCTCATCTTAACCTAAGAAATTCCTCATGATCTGATCTGTCTGTGCCTGCCTCTCTAGCTTTCTGTCCTACCTCCTTCCTTCTGCGGTACCCTACACTGCATCCTATTGAACTTGTGTCTTTTCTCCTTCGTTAGAATGCTGTTTCTTGCCTCCATGCCCTCACATATGCCATTCCATCTGCTCAGAATGCCATTCCTTCTTTGAGAGACTTAGCAGGCAAACCTCATGTCACTTCCTTTAGGAGGCCTTCTCCGACCTTTCCATCTGAGCCAGAACCTCTTCTCTTAGGCTCTTGCAGTACCCAGGTATACTGCAGTCATGGGGCTTATTTTTCTGCCTCCCCCACTAGAGTATGAGTTCATTGAGGCCAAGGACTATGTCTTAATCTTGTTCTTTGTATCACTAGATACAAAGAGAGCTTGGTAAATACAGAGCAATACATCTGGGCTTGGCTTGAATTCTTCAAAATAACAGGTTGCTGCCTCAAAAGGCAGCCTATTCCATTTTTAAGCTATTCAAAAGTTCTTCCTCACAGCAGGCTGAACTCTACCTTCCTGTAATTTCTACCCACTTGTCCGTGTTGCGTCCTTAGGAACTGAATCTCTTATTAGAGGGCAGTGATCTGTTTCCCTAGCTGGGCCTTGGCCAGGGACACGGCTATAACTGGCACCTTCTTGAAACAATTCAGTGCTGCTTGTTTTGGGTAGGAATTCTTCGTTTCAATGAATATTTGCTTTAAGGTAAGAAAAATCTGAGTTTCCCATAAAGTGCTTCAGTCTCTTGTGCTATTCTAATGTGTTCCCACAAGCTGCTTCCCTGAAAGCCTTCTGCTAACTTAATTCAGGCAAAGTACTCACATTCAGCATGTTATTTGTCACTTTAGTGATGACAGTTGCCCTTTCTCTCTGTCTTTTCATGGAGACTCAATGGATTTAATTGGATTCTTTGTTCTCTGTTCTTCTGGGCATTCTGTGGTGCTGACTTGCTAGCATTTCTATACCCCATCATGTTGCTCCCCAGTGCCCCCAGCTTTTGGCTTCAGAGGCTTTGCCTAGATCTGCCCGTGAGTTCTAGTACAACATCTGTGAAGTTCTGTGGAAATGCCACACCCTACCATTGACTAGGGTTTCTCAAAGGACCATCTGACTTAGAATTTCCCAGTGAGTTTGTTAAAAATGCAGATTCCTGAATCCGTACTTCTGATCTTCCAGATCAAAAATCTCTGAAGACAGGGCTCTGTAGTGTATTTTTTAAACTAAAGCCTCTTTGGATGATTCTCATACAAGCTAAATTTAAGAACTGCTGCTCTAGATGTTGGCAAAATAACCACCATATACACTATCGCACATCTGTTCTGGATATTCATTTACATCTAAGCAGATTCACACCTCTGTCAGCATCCTAACTACTCCTTTTCTTTTTTCCCTCAGATCGAAGCTTGGTGAAGGCAGGGATTCTATCAGTTTTATTTTTTCGTTGTATTCCCAGTGCCCAGCACAGCACATGGCCCATAGTAGGTGCTCACTACCTATTGAATGAAAGCACAAGGAACAAACATTTCTTTGTCCCTTCTGCTGCACTGATCCTTGTGACTGAAGAGAGGCTATGGTGTAAAGTGAGAGGCATGGGGAACCAAGGGGAGAATGCTGAAATGCATAGGAGCGTGCAGCTTGTCCTGGACCCAGAGCTCTGCAGAAAGCTGTGGATGAAGCTAGCTCTTGCATTAGTGAGAAGTTCCATAGGTGTAAGCACTTCCGGCCATTCTCTTTGTGACAGACAGACTGGCCAGCTGGAGTCAGAGGAGACGGGGACACCAATATGAATTCTTCCCTCCACAACAACCTCAAAGCCTATACAATTTGGGGAATGAGGGAAGGGCAAGAAATGGCAAAGGCTTGCATTGTTGTGTCTCTACACAGTAACTCATCATTCAAGTAAATTAAAACCTCAAGGAATATTAACAATAATGACTGTTACAACTACCTTGGGAAGATAAGATATGGAGTTGCTATGAATCAGACAGGCTGGGTTCATATTCCAACTCTTATTAGCTTAATTTCCTTTTACCTCAGTTTCGTCATCGGTAAATGGGGATAATTTATTTTTATTTTTATTTTTTGTCTTTTTTTTAAACATATAATGTATTATTTGTTTCAGGGGTACAGGTCTGTGAATCATCAGTCTTACACAATTCACAGCGCTCACCATAGTACATACCCTCCCCAGTGTCCATCACCCAGCCACCCCATCCCTCCCACCCCCCCACCACTCCAGCAACCCTCAGTTTGTTTCCTGAGATTAAGAGTCTCTTATGGTTTGTCTCCCTCTCTGGTTTCATCTTGTTTCATTTTTCCCTCCCTTCCCCTATGATCCTCTGTCTTGTTTTCAAATTCCTCATATCAGTGAGATCATATGAAAGTTGTCTTTTTCTGATTGACTTATTTTGCTTAGCATAATACCCTCTAGTTCCATCCACGTCATTGCAAATGGCAAGATTTCATTTCTTTTGATGGCTGCATAATATTCAAATGGGGATAATTTAATTATATAATCCCTATGTGCTAGTTAAGATAATGCTAACTATCATAGCAGAGACATCTTCATACCTCAGTGGCTTAACACAATTGAAGTTTATTACTTGATCATGTAAAGTCCAAGTGGATGTTCTCCTTTGGTGGATGGCTCTCCTCCATGTGGTAGTGATTCAGGGACCCAGATTCTTTTTTTTTTTTTTTTTAAATGTTTTATTTATTTATTCATGAGAGTCAGAGAGAGAGAGAGAGAGAGGCAGAGGCAGAGGAAGAAGCAGGCTCCCGGCCTAGCAGGGAGCCCGATGCGGGACTCGATCCCAGGACCCTGGGATCATGACCTGAGCCGAAGGCAGACGCTTAACCATCTGAGCCACCCAGGCGCCCTCAGGGACCCAGATTCTTTCCATATTCTGGCTTGACATCCCCTAAGGCCTTGAAGCCCTCTGCTGAAACCTCTGCATCCCGTTGACAGACAGAGGGAGAAAAAGTAAGAAGGCACACTAGCTTCTAAACCACTTTGATGTTGAAAAAGACACATGCCACTTTTCACTCACATTTAATTAGGAAGAACTAGTCACATGGCCAATCTAGGAGCAAGGGGGTATGGGAAATACAGTCTAGGTGTGTACTCAAGAAAAAAAGTATATCACCTATTGCTGCATTACAAGCCATCACAAAACTTAGTGGTTTAAAACAACAATCCTTTATTTAGTTCACAATTCTGTGGGGCAGCAATTTGGGATGGGATCTGCTAGGCAGTTGTGCTGATCTAAGTCAGGCTTACCTGATCAGCTGACTGGGCTCACTCATGCAAATATGGCCAGCTGCTGTGTTGGCTGGGGACTGGTTGGTCTAGGATGGCTTTAGCTGGGAAAGCATGTCTTTGCTCCATTTGTCTCTCACCCTCCAGTAGAGCAAGAGCAGAAGTCTGCAGAGTCTGGTGAGGCTCGGTCTCAGAATTCACACAGTGTAGTTTCTGTTACATTATATTGGCCTGTTCCCAGAATCAAAGAGTGGAGATATAGAAGCTGCAAAGCACTGTGGCATTTTTTACATTCCATCACAAAAAAGAAATATATTTGGTTAAACGGGTTGTCTGTAACATGCTTAACAGAGTGCCTGACATTATACTAAGTGTCCAATAAACTTATCTATCATACACTATCATTATTATCATTTATTGAATACCTACGTGTCAGGCTCTTTACTAGGCCATTTACATACATTGTCTTATTTAATCATCACAACTATCCCACTTTATAGATGAAGGAACTGAGACTCAAAGACATGAAGAAAACGACTGAAGGTCATTTAACTAGTAATTGATGGTCCCCAAGCTTGTACTCCATATCACCCTGGGTCTTAGCTTTGCACCCTAAAATGCTGAAGGAGAAACTAAACTTGAATCTGAGATGGTATTAAACATTTAGGAAAGTCTGGGAAATGATATGAACAGAAAAACTCTGGCCTTATGACCTGAAATAAAAAGGTGAAGTCCAGAGCCAGTTTGGGCAGATGACCCTCAGGTTGGTGACAGCCCATGTCAGGGACAAAGCAATGATGATTGTTGTGACTCGTCTGCTGACGTCTGCTGCCCGGTTCTTTCCCTTATCAGAGAGCATGGGGAATTCCGTCCTGACCAGAGTCCATGTTAGTGTTAGAAAATCTTGGGTAGGGGGAAGGAAGTAGAGGAGAAGTGGGTTTAAGATAGAAAGAAAATCGGCCTTGGAATAGAAAATACCAGAGCAGAAGAAGAGTTTGAAATGCCCTTGGCCAGATATTCCTGATCTCTCTTTGGAATGAAGATACTGATAAGGTAGCACTTTATTGAAACTACACATGAGGCTTGGTGAGCATATGACTTAACAGACGTAATCTCACAGTGTCCCAGAAGTCTGCAGCCCACAGGTTGGGAACCAGTGAGCTAGTTCAGAAAAGTAGATAGGTTTAACTTTGAGAGCCAATGCTGTTAATTTAGCAGTGGTTCCTGGAAGCACAGTGTTGAGTGGACTCTGAGGACATCTCTAGATATTCCTGGAAAGATTTCTATGACCGATTATTGATATCTCTCACTGGCCTGGACAGAGATGGTGGTATCATGCATGCTAGGTTTTTGCCATCTGTGATCCAGTCATGTCTTCATAAGAGGAAACTGTGGCTCAGAAGGATGATGTGATTTTCTCCATGTTGCACAGTTAATAGCGGAATCAGGTCCATGTCCTTGGTCTCCTGATTAGTATGTTAAGCATGATGTATTTTTTAATTTTCTTTCCACATTTGCCTCCTTTTTTGTTTGAAAGTCTGCTTCTATGCCAGATATGATATAATTTCCTTCATTGAAGAAAACAAAACTAAACAAGGCTTATTTGGGGATTTGCCTGGTGAATTTAATTGATTGTTGAGACAAGGCTTTCAATTCTGGTCTATTTCCACATCCATTCCCCTGTTATAACACATTCGTGCCCAAGCATTAGACTTTGAAATTAGAGGACTAGTTTATTGTTGAACTAAAATCTGGTGCAATTCAAGATGACCCAGTGAATGCCTCCCCCCCGCCCCGGCTCTCTCCTTCTTCAACCTCCAAGGTCCCTCACTCCTTTTCTATTTTAATACTTTTCAGGCATCTGAGATTAATTAATTTCTACTTACTCATATGCACACCCACACACAACCCCGTGGAACTCATGGGTCCCATAAAACCTCATTACACTGGAGCTGGAAGGGACTTCGGCTTCATCCAGTCTATTTTCTGAGAAGACTAAAGCACGAAGAGTGAAGGGCTGGAAGTTTTCAGGGTTGCAAAGCTGGAAGCCAATTTTCCAGAATCCAGTTTGCCAAATGGCCAATCTGCTGAACGGCCGACTCACACCACTGTCTTGTTTTTATGACTTCTTGTTTAGACAATGGGTTTTCATTTTGTCTTCATGTTAAGGACTATCCCATTTGCCTCTGCCACAGCTCCCTCCTCCTATAGCTGAGCCTGGGGAGAAGAGAAAAGGGAGAGTGAAGAGCATGAGAAGACTGTATAAAGAATATGAATAATTTTTATTAGCATATTCTCTATGAATAATATATACAATAAAAATGCTGCATATTCAGAATGTATTTTTGACTTAAGATTCTATTAATGAAGGATACTAATAAAGAACATATTCTTATGACTTCTTTCCTCTTATGAGTCAGAGGATGAATAGATTTTCCCTGTGCCCTTCAATCTTCTTCCGTCCCTCCCCTCCATTCCCCTCCCCTCCCCCTCCTTCTCTCTCTCTCTCTCGCTCTCTCTCACTCTTGTCTTCAGTCCTACCAGCATTTCTTCATTTTATTTCAGTTCCCTCAAAACACCAAGCCCTTTTCTGTCATGACCTTTGCATCTGCTGTTCTCTGTGCCTTGAATGCCTTACTACTTCTTAGCATCACCATCTCCCTGACATCTTTTAAGTCTCAGATTAAATGTCTGCTTCGCTTTACATGATCCCCTAATATCTAACTTCACTCCTTTACCCCACATATCAATTAGCTTTCACCATGTAACCATCCTAAAATTTAGTGGCTTAAAACAACCATTCATTTAACTCACATCTACAGACATGTAAGAGAGCTGAGCAGAGATCAGCTGAGCTGGCCCAAATCAGAAGTACCTGGTCAACCCACAGAATTATGAGCTAAATAAGATATTTATTGTTTTAAGTCACTATGGTTTGGGGTAGTTTGTTACACAGCAAAAGCTGACCAGTATGGCGGGGGGGGGGGTGGGGGGGGCCTGGATTAAGACACCAGACCCAATCAGGGAACAAAACTCGGTCCTATGTGTTTAGGTCTTGTAGCAGACAGTTATAATGCCCCACCCTTAACCCTTCAGGCCTTACCATTTCTGTACAAATCTATCTGACTTCTAGCGGCCAACTTATACATTTCTTTGCCTGAGGGCTTTCCCTAGCTGCCAGATCGCACCCTGCCTGTACACACAGTAAACTAGAAGTTCTGGCGAATTGACACCTTCAACCAGGGACTATGGGAATTGGTGTGTAAATTCCCCAGCTTCCTCATCACTTGGATGGGATCATTCCATACTGTTTCCCAGAGTTGCCCAGTGAGATTGAGCTCTAAGAGGTGGTAAAGAGCTTCCATTACCTCCCTGCCCTTGCATTTTTCATTCACGACTGACCTGAAAGTACAGTACAGAACCCAAGGATGAGCCTAGGGTGCTCATGTAGGCTTGGTCCCAGACTGAAGCTGTATGTTTGCATTCCATACATTTGGCATGATGGTTTTGATGGATATGGGGAGAGCTTTTGATATGATTATCAGGGATGGAATGAAGGTGAAGAATAGATGAAGCCAAGAGATAAGAGTGAGCAATGGCACTGGGGGGAGATCTGCTTTGTAACGTTATATGGCAAGAAACAAAAGCTGCAAGTTGAATGTATCCATTTTTCTTATAATAGTCTTTTTTCTCCCAATAATATTTGTGTGCGTATGTGTGTGTCTGTGTTATAATTTATCTATAGTTAAATACACATTTCTTCAATGTATTATTCAGTGAGCTTGACAAATGTATACACCCAACCCTAACCTTACAAATTGAGATATAGAGCATTTCAATCACCCCAGAATGTTTCCTTGTGCCCCTTTGCAGCCAGTCTCCCACCCCTGCCAGAGGCAATCATTGCTATGATTTCTCTCATCGCCTATTAGTCTAACTTGTCCTATAACTTCACAAAAATGAAGTCATTCAGTATGTACTCTTTTATGTCTTACTTCTTTCACTCAATATAATGCTTTTCAGATTACCCATGTTGTATATAACAGCAGTTCATTGCTTTTTTATTGCTGGATCCCATTTCATTGTATGACTACAGCATAATTTATTCATCAGTTCTCCTCATGTTGGATATTTGCATTATTTCCTGTTCTATCTATTACGAACAAAGCTTCCATGAGCATTTATGCACAGGTATTCTTACATACATGTATTTTCATTTCCTTTGAGTAAATATGTAGGAGTGAAACTGGTAGGTCACAGGATAGGTGTGAAGGCTTTGGTCTGGTTGCCTTTGTGACTGGCTCAGTTTCCCAAGCCCTCTGACTGGTCTGCCTTCCTGCCCTTCTGGTGGGTCTAGTGTATGGAAATTCCAGCAAGCATTCTGGGGACGGGCCTCAGATACTTTCCTTTGAGTTTCCGAGCAAGGAGTGAGGGTAGTGTCAGGAAAGAGCATGGGATTAGAAGTTGAGCATGAGTGGTTAAGAGACCAGGGTCTAATGTTAGTTCTTCCACTAATAATTTCCAGGCAAGTAATTCTCTGAACTTTGGTTTTTCTCTTTGGTTGCTCTTCAAGATTCCTTCCAGATGGTTCTATGTCTGTCTTGTGAGTTCGTAGTAGATGCTGAATTAGAATTTTTTTCCTATGTAGGACAGAGAAAAAATTAAATGATTTATATTCCTCCTGACTTCATAAACATGAAAATAGTCACTATTTCACTGCCTCCTAATAAGAGGAGATGCTAAGGATGATCTTTTGTTTTTTATGACCTGGACGGTCATTCGGCCTACAAAGGGGGGAGCCAAGAGAGACAAGACTAGAAGGAGGAGGAGGTTACAGAGGTAGAGCAACGAGCAGAAGGGGGAGAGAGGCTTAAGAGGAGGAGGTGTGTGTGTGTGTGTGTAGAGCATAAGAGCAAGAGAAAGAATGAGAAACATACACACAAAGGATGCTAATTGCCATAGGGAATAAACTTTGGGGAGAAAAAAAGATGTTCTGAAGCAGTTTTACTGAGTCATGTGCAACGTCAACATGTCTTCTGCATCCTCTCCCCAAGAAACTTTCAGGGAAAGCATCTATTATTCTACAGTCTTTTAGAGTTGGATATATATTTTGATTTTTAAAAATTTATTGGTGTTTAAGACTGGCTTCGTGGTGACCTCAAGATACAGGAGAATTTCCCCAAGGGGACCTACAACATTTAGGTTGAATGAATGAAAAGTATTAGGGTAAAAAGCTAAGTTGCTGTAACAAAGAGACCTAAGAACAGAGTATAGCCTACAGAACCAAGAGGTTTATTTGTCTTTCAGGTAATAATTCAGAGTACATGGCTCAGATTGGCGAAGCAACTCTGCTCCACAGTTAGTCAGAAACCCAAGTTCATTTTATTGTGTGCCTCTGCCATCCCCTAGGTATTGTTGTTATCTGTATGGTTGAAACGAGATTGTGATGGGTTCCAGGTAGTGGGAAGGAGAAAGATAACATGGAGGAGACATGTCTACTATCTTACATCCTCGTCCTGGAAGTGGCTTAAGTCACTTCCTCTCACATCCTACTGGCCAGAATTCAATCACATGACCAAGCCTCATTACAAGGGTGTCTGGGAAATGTACTCAAGTTGTGTGCCCAATAAGAAGGGGAAAGTGGATTCTAATGGACAGCTAGCAGCCTTCACCCCCAAAGCAAGCCCTCAGACCCCGCACGGGGCTGCTTAGGGAGCTGCTCTTCCATGCCTTGAGGGAAGAACAATATTCTCCAGACCTCACTGAGAGTCTGACCTGCTCTGGCCTATCCTGCATCTGCCCTGTGTGTGTGCTTAGCCCATGGCCTGGTGAGCTTTGGGCGGGACTGTTACTTACTAGTTGTTGAACCCTTGCCTGACACCAAGTTAAGCCAGAGCTGATTGTGTTTCAGGAGCTGAGTAAAGCAGGAGGGAAGTGACTTGAAGGGCTCTGTTCTTTCCCCTGCATGTTTGTCTCACAGTGGGGAGCTGAAACTGAAGTCTCAAATCTCTCTCTTTTCCTGGAAAATCCTCCCAATCCAGATGTGCCCTTCCCCACCTACCTCCATTACCCAACAATCTTTTCTCTCCCCTTGTCCTTCACAGACCCCAACAGTGTTGACTGGCTATGACAGTATGTAATTGAACACAGAGCATTTTCCCTCCACTGTGATTAGTCAAATTTTACCCCAGATGCACTTGAATCACCCTTGAAAAGATGCAGCTAGGTCTGCAGGCTACAAATTCCTCCTGAGGTGTTGAGTGGTATATGCTTAGGTGTTCCTTCATGGTGACACCAAGGCCAGTTCTATTAACTGAGCATTTTCTCTCCTCTCACTTTCTTACTCCCTCTCCCTGTCTCCTCCTTCATGACTTTGACACTGCCATTTTTCTTTACTTCAGGCCCACCGTGACCTGTGAGCCAAATCCACACTGTCAACAGGTTCCCTGGAATGGCATCCTATATTTGGCTTATAACCAGACTCTGGGGGTATCTACATTGCAGTCAATAGCTGATTAGGGCAATAGAGAATTTTCTCTTCAAGAGAAAGAGCTAGAGTTTAATTAATCTCAGAGCAAAATGGTTCATCTCAAAACAAATTATATTTTCTATCTGCTAGAACAGCTGTTGAACAAAACACATTCTCCAGCAAGTGAGAAGAATGACAACCTGCAGATCTCAAAAGAGAGGAGAATTTTAAAAGAACAAAACAAACAGGTGTGGTAGATTATATGAATGATGGTCCCAAATACTTCACCTGCCTGTGGCATCGCAGATCTTCCCATCAAGAGGTGGAATTTGTTTAAAAAAAAAAAAGAGAGAGATGGAATCTGTTTCTTCACCCGTTGAGTCTAGTCTGGCTATGTGACCTGCTTTGTCCAATGGGACATTAGCAAACACGAAGCAAGCAGAGACTTGAAACATGCTTGTGCACTTGGGCTTGTTCTTTTGTGGGTCCTGGGACCCTGAGACCCAGGATTGCCTGCTGGATGATGAGAGACATGTAGTTGTCCCCATTGCCCCAGCCAGTATCTTGCTAATACTAGGCACATGAGTGTGACCATCCTAGCACCCAGACTCTAGATAGCTCACTACCTGACTTTAGGCAAATGAGAAGTTGAAGCTCAGACCAAAAGAACTACCTGGACAAACCTCAGAATCATGATCTAAATAAATGATGGTTGTTTTGAGCCACTAAGTTTTGGGATGGTTTGTTATATAGCAAAAGCTGACTGACAAAACCGAGTAGCTGGTATGCATATGTGTGTGTGCATGCGTGTGTTTCTGTATGTGTGTCCCCCATATCAATTACAGATGTTCCCAACATACTCTGAAATCAGTACAGTCCAGGTAAGGCCTTTTCTTGGATGCTCTGTAGAAACTCTAAGCTCCATAAATAAACACGTAGAGGAATAAGTGATCATTCTTCTTTTCCCTCTCATCCCTTTCCTGTGCCAGACTCCTGAACTTGGATCTTGGCCAGGTAGAAACCTGGCCAAACTGAAGGAAGGAGGTACCTAGAATGGGCTACATCACTCATTTTCCTGGGAATATTGCTTCTCTCTGGCAGCCCCAGCAAGAAGGATTAAGGAAGGCATGTATGCACCTAAGTTCTTCTCATTGTAAGGAAATGGATAACCATTGGTGCTTTCCTCCTTCTTGTCATGGGGTTGAGATGCCAGAATCTCACAGCCTCCCCCACCATACCTCACGTTCCCCAAGGATTGGTTGTTGCTGTTGGCTTTCCTAAGACAAGTTCCCTAGGAGTGTCCTTATATATCAGACATGGGTATTGGTTCCTAAAACCACAGATGTAGCATTTCTCGGGGAGTCTTCTTTGGTTAGACAAAGCCCACAGGAGATTCTGTCTTTAATATTAGTTTTCCATATTTGAGTGGACATAGTTGGCCTAATTATTACTCGTCCTATATCAAATATGTTGGTTTTATTTTGGAAGAGACCATAGCAAATCTAGTTCTTAGGGTTCTAATGTGACTGCCAGTAGGGATCCTTTCCGTCACATTTTTCTCTGTCCTACTTCTTTCTTCTTTTCTCATTTCTATACATGTTTCAGCTATGAAAAATCAGTTTAAAAAAAACAGCTTTATTGAGGCATAATTTATATACTATAAAAGTTACCTGCTTAAAGTGAACAATTCGGTGATGTTCATTAAGTATATAGAGTTATGCAGCTATCATTATGATCCAGTTTCAGGAAATTCCCATCACCTCCAGAAGGTCCCTTATGTCCATTTATAGTCAGTACCCACTCCCACCCTCAGTCCAAGGCAACCACTAATCCACTTTCTGTCTCTATAGATTTGCCTGTCCTGGACATTTCATATCAGTGGAATCATACAATATATGGTAGAGCTTTTTTTTTTTTTTGAGAGAGAGAGAGAGAGCACACAGCGAATGGGGGTGAGGGGGCAGAGGGAGAGAGAATCTTAAGCAGGCTTCACCCCCAGTGCAGATCCCGACATGGGGCTCGATCTCACGACCCTGAGATCATGACCTGAGCCAAAATCGAGTCAGACGCTTAACTGACTGAGCCACCTAGGTGCCCCTAAAAGCTAGTCTTTCTTTGAAAAGTTGATCCATGAATATGGACAAGTTGCCCTATCTTGGTTTGTGTTCCCTCAAAGCAGATGCCAAGGCAAGGACTTGGGGGCAGATAGTTTATTTGGGAAATGATCACAGGAAGCAGAGGTGAGGGAGTGGGGAGACTGAAACACAGAGGGAAAAAATAGAAGAAAAAATACAAAAGAAAAGAAAAGAGAAAGCACACAGTAAGAAGATTACCTCTGTGGACAACTGGGGCTCAGTCACATTGGGGATTGCCTGAGGAACCATGTGGAATGTGCTTCTGGGGGAGCTGGGACACTTATCTACCATATTAGTTATCTAATACTGTGTAACAAGTTACCCTAAACTTAGCAGTTTAAAGCAATGATTAACATTTATTATCTCTCACAGTTTTAAGGATTAGGAATTTGAGGTTGGCTTAGCTGAGTGGTCAGCTTGGGGTGTCTCATAAGGCTGCAGTAGAGATGTTGGCCAGGCTGTGGTCATCTGAGGACTTAACTGAGGCTGGAGGATCCACTTCTAAGACAGCTCCTTCACCTGGCTGACAATTCAGTGCTGGCTGTTGGCAAGAGGCCTCAGTTCCCCTCCACATGGCCCTCTCCATAAGGCTACTTGAATGTCCTCATAACATGGCAGCTGACTTCCCCTAGAGCAAGTGATCCAAAAGAGAACAAGATAGAGGCAGCAATGTCCTTTATGATCTAGCCTGAAAAGTCACGCCCATCATTTCCACTCTACTATGTTAGTTACAAACGTCAGCAGTATCCATTGTGGGAGAGGATGATACAAGGGCATGCATAGCAGGAGTCAAGGATCGTTGGGGTCATCTTGGAGCTTGACCACCCATCCATTGTCTCCTGGTCCCTCTTTGGTTGGGGGTTGCCTTGTGTGGGTTGAGCAAGCTTGAGGAGGGGCTGGTAAAGCCTTAGGCAGAGGGTATTTGTGGTGAGAAGCTACCAGCCTGCTGGGAAGTATCCAGTGTGGCTGTAGGTGAACTCAGAGGTGGTCCTAGGGGCCTGGGGAGGGGGTGCAGAGCATCTGCCACATGCCCCAAGGCTGGCATTAGTGATACGGTTTTGCTGGTCCATCCTTGATAACGAAAAGAGAACTCTTTGATAGCTCAGACTTCTGGGAGGAACAAAATGATAGGTTGTTGGTGAGATGCCCTCTAGGTGACTGCTGTACCACTGAGCTTTGGGCTTTGGGAAGCTCATCATCCCTGTAGAAGGAGCTTCCAGAAAAAAAAAAACAAAGCCAGCCTACTCCTAATATTGCTAAGGAATATGCAATCACAGGTCAGCCCTGTGATTTTGCTAAGTAACAGTCAGAGGCCCGGCTGCATTCTTGACCTATGGGAAGGGGGCTGGAATCAAAGGCAGGAGTCAAGATTTAGGGCCTCTGTTGGCTGAAGGCTCTTACCAGGTGATCTGGAGTAGGAGGAAAACATGACAGATGAATGCTTGGCTACACTGCCAAGTGCTAGATTGAAAGCACTGCCAGGGGCACCTGGGTGGCTCAGTCGGTTAAACGTCTGCCTTCGGCTCAGGTCATGATCCCAGGGTCCTGGGATCGAGCCCCGCATTGGGCTCCCTGCTCAGTGGGGAGCCTACTTCTCCCTCTCCCTCTGCTGCTCCCCCTGCTTGTACTCTCTCTCTCTTTCTCAAATAAATAAAATCTTTTAAAATTAAAAAAGAAAAAGAAAAGAAAACAGTGCCATCAAGGGGCTCCGTCACTCGTGCTCCCTATTTCTGCTACCTTATAAAGGAGCCACAGCAGGAGGAGAGCAGGGGAAGGTAGGAACAGAGCAACAGAGGGAGAGAGGGGACATGAACCTATAATCTGAGGTGTCTTGCTGCATGGCCAAAGCTAGAGGACTGGCCCAGGACAATCCTAGCTCAACCTGCTGTTCTGGAATAGTTATTAATAGTGCTTGATATATGCTGACTTGCTGAATGAATGAGTGAGGAAATGAGTGACTGGGTCCACGGCTGACTACGCCAGCTTTGTGTAAAAAGATGTGGTACAGTTGGAATGGCTTGAGGGGAAGGAAAGGAGAAGTCATTAAGTCTAGAATTCCAAAGAAAGCCATAGGAGGCGTGTCTTAAAGCCCCAGGTCAAAGCTCTCTTCAACTGTATTCCCTTCATTTAGTTCCAGGGACTGGCGGGGGTGGAGGCGGGGGCGGGGGCGGGGGGGGGGGGGGGCAGATGGTGGGAGCTCACAGAAGGAGCTGCTACCGGCTGCGAGGACCAGGTCGTCCAGTGTCAGAAAAGCCCCAAGTGGGAAGCAACCGGCCTTGCATCTCTGCTCTCCAAGGGTCTGCTCTGTCAGCAAGTGGTCTGAGAGCCAGGAAATTGTGTTATTGGTGGCATGGTGACCGTACTGTACATTTTCTTTATAATTTCCTTTTTAGGGAGAGGGAGCCAAGCATTTTGCCACCAAACAAGGACCATTTATGGACTACTCAGTCGCATTTGCGGAGAACTGCTGGGGCTGCCACGTGATCCCAAGCGTAAACCTTAGCCCATCTCAGCCAAGAACACAGGCTCAGCATTCAGGAGAGCAGGAAAAAAAAAAAAAAAAAGGAAAGCCGAAAGCTGAAGCCAGAGTTCTGCACAGACGGTTGTATGGTGGCTAATTTAGAAGGGAAATTGCAACATCTCCAGTGGTGGCATTAGATTCATCATTCCCAGCTTGTCCAAAGACACTAAAAGCTTCTTTGTACTTGGATCTTAAATTCCCCAACAGAAATTTGTATTATTTTTCTTGTAGATTTTAGAAATAAAGACACTTCTTAAGGAATGAGACATTGAGTCATAGGACCTGGCTCCCCTGTTGCTTGCCATTAGGTCATTGTAGAGCTGCCTAGCTTTTCTTTTTTTTCTTTTTTTTCCGGTACATCTTTTTCTTCTAAGATGGGAATCACTAGGCTGACCACATCATTATAAGGTTAATGCCCTGTATACTCTTACTATGAATATTTATTATTTGCATCCTCCCATTCCAGTTCTTCTCAAGCATCATTCTGACACATACCCCTTTAAAAAATCTCCGCCAAAGTAGAAAGCTTCTCAGCAAATGGTTGTAGCATCTACTACTATATACATGTGATTAAAGTGTAATAACAGCAGGCTAACACCATAGATGATAAGTAGTCATGCTCTAGTTGGAAGAGAGAGGATGAACAGAATCTAAGGAGGCAGGCAGGGGCCTTCAGGGCCTTCAGGGCCTTCAGGGAAGGAGAACAATATTGGCAAAGTGATAAGCCAGGGATTGGCAAACTATATGGCCCTTGGGCTGAATCTGGCCTGCTGCATTTTTGTAAATAAGGTTTGATTAGAAGACAGCCATGTTCATTCATTTATGTATTATCGATGGCTGCTTTCATGCTACAAGGGTAGAACTGAGAAATTGTGACCTGAAACTATATGGCCCCTGAAGACTAAAATATTTACTATTTGGATCTTTATATACAGAGTTTGCTGAGTCCTGGCATAGACCAAGGTGGAAGTGGGGGGGGGTGATTTTTCCTTCCTGGTTTGGGTATTCAGAAAATGTGGGTTTGAACAGGAGTAGAGCTTCAAAGCCATTTGGCAGGATATAGGGAACAGGCTCATGGGGAGTGGAAATACCTTTTCTCACCCTGCAGCAAACTCAACCTCAGACCCAGACACTGAGAGTCTAGAGGGATGGAAACGATTTACATTTATTAAATACACCTGTCCTTCCATCTGTCCGTCCATCCATCCACCCATCCATCCACCCATCCCTCCCTCCCTCCCTCCATCCATCCCTCCATCCATCCATCTACCCATCCATCTACCCATCCATCCATCAATCCATCCATCCATCCATCCATCCATCCATTTATCCATCTTCTCACTGAGTATACATGTACTTTTACAGAATCATTTTGTTATTCAAATAAAACATGACCCTTGTAGGGAAAAACATTTAAAAAATACAGATGAGCCCCCCCTCCCCAAAAAAGAGGAAAACCACCCGTAATTTCACCAACCACCGATAACCACAGTAACATTTTGGTATGTGTCCTTCTTAATCTCTTTTCCTACATGGAAACGAAAGTTTTTACTGAGTGCCTCCTACACAGACCAGGCAGTATGCTAAGCAATGAGGACATAAAATGGTGGAAGGTTGGTCTTGACCTCCAGGATAGAGAGCAGTGTCCCAAATCATTGCAATCTCGGCTGAGAAGTGCAATAGTAGCTGCCTGAAGAGATACAAGGAAAGCAGGGCAGAAGGAGCCATCACCTCTTCTTGGCCTGTTATAGTCAAGGTGAGCCTTAGAGGGTGCCAGGGAGTCTGCCCAGTGAGCAAGAACATTCCAGACCGAGGGGAAAGTAACTGATGTTTCCCATGTGCCTCGTAGGTACCTAGAAGTTTTCTTGAGAACATCTCATCTAATCATCAAAACAACTCTAGGAGGTGGATATTATCATTTCTATTTTACAGATGAGGAAATCCAGACTCTGAGAGGTTAGGGCATTTGACCAAGGCCATTCAGATAGCTTGGAACGGAGGCAGGATTTAAACTCAGGTCTGTTGCCCATGCTTCTCTCACTTGATCATGCAGCTTTCCCAAGATAAGCAAAGTCATGGTGGCCACCTTCACTGATTTTATTTAACAAATATTTACTGAGCAGCCACTATGTACCAGATAAAGAATATATTGCCTGTATCTTCAAGAAGTCCTAAAGGATCTCTCGTTGTGTGTGTGTGTGTGTGTGTGTGTGTGTGTGTGTGTGTGTGTGATGGGGGAATCTATGTACAAAGTCAGGCTATGCTTTGGCTTTACACAGAACTTGAAACTGATCTAGACTCCAGCCATGTATGTTGAGTTTCTTCCCTCCTTGCAGGGCTCTTGGCCTCTTCTTGGAGGATGTGGACCAATCACGTCGCATTGTTTGCCCCCTAAAAAGACCATACTAATTGAATGATTTTTGTACACTAAAGAGAGAGGTTGCCAATCATTCATTAGTCAGTTAACAAATTACCAGTGCCCCGGTGGGTTTGGGATGTGTGTATGGAGCAGGGAAGGAGGCAGAAAAGTAACATCTCTTTCCTGGTTACCACTGTCAAGAGAAATGGCTGTCTAATTGTGGACAGAAGACAGAGGTCTGGCTTGACAATTAGTGCTGTAGGATTTCTAGGCAAAGGGCCTCATGGTGGACCTAAGGGATGAGAAGAAGCTTCCTGGAACAGCCACATTTCTAACATTTCTTGTCATGGCTGGCTGGATAGCAAGCATCTCCACAAGAACACCAGGAGAGGTTAAAATCTCCTTTTAAAAACCTGGGAGGTGCTTTAACTTCCAAATTCCACTGGGAGGGTTATGTGAGGATTGGAGGGTGGGGATGCTTTGCACTCTCGCTTTCTCTGGAACACACACAAAGCCACCCACAGAGTTAGTGAGTTGCACCATAAAATATGGCATGGCCATAAATGAAATTACAAAGGAATCGCTTCCAAAGGCTTCACCTTGAAACCTTAACTTCTACATTGTGAACATACCATTTATTACCACTGCTGCTGGGAAAGGGAGCTGTTAGTGTAATGCAGAGAAGAGAAGACGGGCAGTGTAAGGAGCAGAAAATGATAAGATTTATTGTGGGAATAAAACCCAGGGCAAATCGCCTCTTGTTAAATGTGTGTGTTGGCCCCAATGTCAAAGCAGTTGACTCCAGGCACACACAGTGGTCTTGCTGGAAAATTTTCTCAATGACTCTGTGTCTCTGTTTCTCTTTGTAGAATGGCGTGTTGAGTGAGGATTGGTGAGTGGGCAGATACTTGATTCTCTTTTAGGTGCCTTGGTCCAACTTCCCCTTTACTTGTTTGCTCGTGACTTCTTCACCCAGGTAACCTCCAAAATGGTTGCGGTGCTCATGACTACCTCACAGCTGTTCCCCAGCCCTCACCTGCTGATGACTCTACGACAGCCACCCAAAGCATGCTTGTAATCAATATTGAACAGAGCTCTCTTGAGGGCCTCCTATGGGCCAGGTCCTGGGCTGGGGATGCAGTAATGAACAAGAGAGACCTGGTCCTTTCCCTCAGGAGAGTTACCTGAGCTTGACCTCAGGGTCTTCTTACATCTAGGAGGTTGAGCAACCAGTCAAGTTGATCTTGGAGCTCAACAGCTTGAGGCCCCATAAGAACTCCTTCCCTCCTCCTATTTTTGGGAATATTTAAAGCTCAGAGTTCTAGCTTACCCAGAGATCCTAGCGTTCTCTTCTGGCTTCCTGTCAACCACCGCTACTACCCACAGGCTGTCTAACGTGGGGCAAATGACCCAAACTAACTAGACCAGCACTGTCCATTAGAATTTTCCGCAATGATAGAAATGCTCTGAATTCGTGCTGTCCGATATGGTAGGCACTAGCCACAAGTGGCTACTGAGCACTTAAAATGTAGCCAGTCAGGATGGGATATGCTGCAAGTGGAAAATGTCAAAGCCATAGTACAAAAAAACGCAGAATATCGCAGTGACAATTTTTATGTTGATTCCATGTTAAAAATACAACAGTTGGAACAAAGAGTAAAAAAATACAATAGTTTGAACATGTTGGATTAAACAAAATATGCTATTAAAATCAATTTCGCCTGTTTCATTTTACTTTTCTATTGTGCTCCTAAAATTTTTTAAATTACATATGTGGCTTGCTTGCATTATATTTTTATTAGACAGTGCTATTCTAAACCTTGGCTTTCTTATCTGGAAAATGAGGGGGATAGGCCAAAGATCGGTAAGGTGCACTCATCTTGAAGAATCTATGATTCCCCCCTGACGCCTGATGCACTATGAACTGACTACCCAGCAATGTGAACCATGGTCAAGGTTAATGTAGCAGGCTCAATCAGCTCTGCACTCACATCCCCTCAGCACTTATTATTCTAGTACACCTGAGGGCATGCCGGCTCTTCTCCTTAGGGTTCTCTATCAACCTGCAGGAGGGGAGGCCGGCAATGCCTCTAGGGGCAGCCCGCACCCAGTCATGGATGGGAGTTGGAAGGTAAACACCTCGATTTCCATGCCCCTCCCCCCAGGTGGCACACTCTAGGCCAAGTTCTACACAGTTTCCCAGAGGTCCCCAGCAGGATTGAGCCTCAGCACCCACAATGGTACCCTGCTCACTAATATTCCCGTCATTGGCTTCCTTCCCTTCCCTGTCTCACTTCCCTATTCCCCTACAGTGCTTTCTGGAATCACTTCCTAAGTAAACTACTATACTTCTATCCTTTTCTTAGAGTCTGCGTCTGCATAGATGCAACCTAAAATAGTCAGTTCCTAGCCCAATAAGGTAATGATGTTTAAGGGCACCGTCCCAGGAGCCTTTCAGTGGCTTTTCCTGTTTTATCAGCTCATCAGAATCTCTGGCACATTACCAACAAGTACATGCTTAATGTCATTCTTGAGTCTGTCCCTTTCCACAGGACTGCAGACATGACTACTGGCACTCTCTCCTTGCCCTCCCAAACACGCTCCTCACATGAATGGGCACTTTGAGCTACGTTGCGCCTGCATTAATGATTTCTATTTTAATGCTAGTTTCCAACCTCAGTTTTCATCAGACTGAGCTCCTGGTTTCATTTTCTCCTAATTGCAATAAGATGCCCTAAGACATCTTAGGCATGATGGGTCCTGGGTGGGTGTAAATTGTTTGCTGCTGTTGAAGACACTCTGGGAGGGAACCTTCTGGGATCTGACAGGAAGTTGTTCCAGATGTCAGAAATCCAACGCCAAAAAATAAAAATAAGCTCCAGTTACTAAAGTGATCAGGGTCTGGCATTTCGGAAATAAGAGAGCCTCTCGGATGAGCAAAATCTGAGCTCTCTGGAAATGGTCCAGAGATACAGCAAATATATGGCTTAGGAATGTTCTGGAAGTTAGAAGATGGATTGTGGCCATTTAAGGAATCATTTTCTCATGTCACATCAAGAATTAGAGTCCTAGGGGTGCCTGGGTGGCTCAGTTGTTAAGCGTCTGCCTTCGGCTCAGGTCATGATCCCAGGGTCCTGGGATCAAGCCCCGCATCGGGCTCCCTGCTCAGCGGGAAGCCTGCTTCTCCCTCTCCCACTCCCCCTGCTTGTGTTCCCTCTCTCTCTGTCAAATAAATAAATAAAATCTTAAAAAAAAAAAAAAGAATTAGAGTCCTAGAAGAACAGGAAGGGATCTTAGAAATTCTGTTATCCACCGTACATCCTCTAATTGTATGAGTGAGGAGCACTGAGGCACAGAGAAATGAAATGATGGGTCTGTAGACACATCGATAGTGAACTCAATCTAGAAACAAGTTCATTGCTTTTCCCACAACCCCGGAGCACCACCCCTGGTCTTTGTACAGAAGAGCCAGTGATTCCAGACCAACAACCATTGCTCCCACCCCCATCACCAGGGAGGCCTGGAGGGTCAGGACAACCAGGGGAAAGACCAGAATCTTCAGAGCTGTCTCCTGGCTGCACAAGACGATGAGAACCACAGTTGGTAGCTCCCCGAAAGAGATTACCCAGGGTCTAGTTAGAGGGCCGGTGTGTGAAATGCACTGCATTACAAATTAATCCAACCTGCTGAAGCATCATGAGAACTGGAAGAATATTTTTTGGTATACCTCACGCCCTTGGGCTCTGTGCTAGGCCCCCAGGGATCTGAATCATTTGGGCACTGCTCTGAAGCTGTTTATAACTGAAATAGTGAAGACTAGGCAGACAGTGAACCAATTCAAAATATAGAAACATGATTACCAAGTTTCTTTCACCAGATATTTGGTTGAAGTCTGCCATGTGATTTACAACCCCCTCCCATTCCTGGAATTCTCCAATAATTCCATGAATACGAGTTGTATCTTATCCCAATGCTCATTAAATCCTTTAGGGATAGAGATAATATTTTTATTCATTCACTCACTCATTCATTCATGCACTCAGGCATTTATTCAACAAATTTATTGAGTGCCTTCTAGAAGTCACTAGGGATGGGAGGGAGTGCTAGGGGAAGTAGAGGGCAGAATAAAAGATATCTCAAACCCTTTAGTGCCTTCCCATATTACTCAGACTCTAAGCCCAAGTCCTCAGAACCATCTGTAAAAATCTCTCCTGATCCCCCATTCCTTTACTATACCTCTGGTATCTTGATATTCATAGTTTGGTTGGAGATAGAGAAGGCTGTTATGTGAAGTTAGAAGGGATGACTAGTTTCATTCATTTAATGTATTTAATTCATTTATTCACGCATTCACTTATTCGACATTTAGTATGACCTCCATGTCAGGGCCTGTGCTGAATGCTGGGTTATTGGTGGTAAATGATGTTTCAGGTCTCATGAACCTTATAGTCTGTAGAGAGGAGCTCTAGCGAGAAAACAGATTGGCAAATGTCTAAACAATCATATATTTTGATAAGCTCTCTGAAGAAAAAACAGGATGCAGGGAAAAGAATAATGGGAGAAAACTAATTTATACTGAGCGCCAGAGAAGGCATCTCTGGGGGAAGTTATCTTTATTTTTTTTTAATTTTATTTTATTATGTTATGTTATTCACCATACAATACATCACCAGTTTTTGATGCAGTGGGAAGTTATCTTTAGACTGAGGCCCTAAAGAGGAAGATTCGTCAGGCAGGGGTAGAGGTGAGAAAGGAGATTTTTCAGGCAGAGGGAAAGGATTGCCAGAGCGGTTCTGAAGTCAGCGCACCCAGAGTGCTCTACTCCACCGGTGAGCTTCGGACGCTCTCTGCACGGGCCATGCTTGTGGACCACTCTGCCCTTGGGCAACCAACCAGTGAAGGCAGGTGTGTGGAAGGGGGTGGGGTAGAATATAACGAAGGTCTCTCAAGGTACAACCACCTCAACACATAAGAGTTCTGGGAGGAGGGTTATAGAGAATGATCCCGTGAAGCTGACACCCCTAACACACACACACACACACACACACACACACACACACCCTCACCCTCCTACTGGGACACACTTTGTTGGCCAGAATTAAGTAGGGTCCACTCCTGTTTCTCCCAGGGACAAAACATGCAAAACAGGAAAATTTCTCTTTGCTTTCTTCCTCAGCTTCCCTAGGACTTCATGCCACAAAAGACATCCTGAACCTAAAATCAGAAGGCTCTTCCACTTGTTAGTTGAACTTGAACTACTCGATGCTTTTCTTGTCTGTAATATGAAGATGCTGTGTTTGTCCTATCTCCTCACAACTTTTATGCAAAGGTTTAAAAAATTAATCAGCATTATAAAATGTATATTTTTTAACTTGAGACTTTATTTTTAGAGCACTTAGAGGTTCACAGCAAAATTGAATATAAAGGTACAGAGATTTCCCATACAGCCCCTGGCCGCCACCCCCCCCACAGTCTCCCCAAATACCAACATCCTCCACTGGAGCGACTGTTTTGATAACTACTTAGCCTATTTTTACTTTTCTTCCTGAGTGTAAAACTACTTGTACCAGAGTAGATGAATTAAATTGCAGCCCCTTTGTACAAGGCAGAGCACTAGTTGTACATGGAACGAGGACCTGAAGCTGAAAATTATTTCAGTTTTGCAGTTTTCCTTTTGAATGTTTGCTCTCCAAATCTGGCCAGCATCACAGCCTTCTATTCGAGGAGTTAACTTCAGTTGTTGCTTCCTTAGTAGTCAACCCTCCTCCCCATTATAACATTTTTCTTCTATTTGAAAAGCTGTTGTGAAAGTGCTAGTCTCTGAAAGGGATTAAGTGGGTTAATTTGCATTAAAAAGCCCCTTTATTTAGCGGGTATTTAAAATCTCTAAATACCACCACCACTCTCCACCCCTCCCCCCAGATGGTGACTGGGAAGGTGGGGGGGCCGGGGGGGCACGGACTCCAGCTATAAGAGGTCTGAGACTGAACCCAGCCCAGCCCATTCCCCCCCCCCCCCCCCCCCGCCCCGCCCCCCCCCCCCACCCCCGGCAGATTTGGAAATCTTGTCTTTCATATCAGGTTGCACATGAAATCTTTGTCAAATCTTTTTTTGTACACACTCATAAATAATACTACCCAGAGTATCACTAATAGTCACAAGACACAGTGGGTGAATTTCAACGAATGAACTGCCGTGGAGAAAATGAATGGACTGTTAATAGGATCGCTCTCAAATAATAGCTAAATTATTAAACTCTAGTGTGTGTGGGTGGGTGCCACTTCCTTAGTGTGTGTGGCGAACTAGATTTGGAGGTGCCAGGGCGAACGTCTCAGGAGTATTACATTGCATAGCCCTTTGGAGGGATGTTAAGCCCTTCTCTAGCCTTCTGGCTTTTAGCAGAGCTCATGTTGATTTCTGTTTTTTGTTGGCTTTTATTGGTAGAGGGTGTAGCAGAGAGTATTGGTTTTCTCCCACATCCCCTTGGTATCCATCTCTGTGCCAAAGGCTCTTTGCTGCAAACACCTGCAGAGCTCGGCCAGCGCCGGCGGGAATTTGTCTAGCCCTAGGAGCATCTGGGCCCACCCTCAGGGCAAGCCCGAAGTGCTGGAGGGCTAATCCCCCCACAGCCATCCTCCTCTAATGAAGGCTGCCAGTCGGGGGCTGAATACCCAGCTGCCTCTCCCCTCCATTGGAGCAACTCTGGGGTGGGGTAACCCTCGGGTCCTCGGCAACCATGGGCTCTGGGAGTTCCCCAGCAGAACTGAGCTCTGGTGACCCCCCAGGGGTCCATAACGTCCCCTTCACTGGCTGCCTCCCCTTCCAGTCCCACTTCCCCCACTGCTGTTCCCTCGAATCACCAGCCGAAGAAATGACGAGTTCTCAAAAATCCTTCTCTTAGGTTCTGCTTCTAGGGTAACCCACAGCAAAACAGAAAGTGAATGTAAAGATTTTTTTTCCTACCAATTATCATGAAGCAAAGGCACCACTTTATCATTCCCTTCCACAGAGCAGCTTTGCCGAGTCCCCTGCTCTTACCGGACGGCAGCACGTTGCAGTGGAAACGCCATGAACCTTGGGTTCCGATCCCGCCTTTGCCATTGACCGGCTGACTGACTTGTGTGACCTTGCTCAAGTTATCTTGCCTCGGTGAACCTCAGTTTCCCCACTTATAAAAGAGGGATAATGATATCGCCCTCCAGAACCGTTAAGAGAATTAACTCCGTAACGTAGGTCAACAGCGCGGCGCCTGGCATGCAGCAGCTGACCAGTAAATGTCAGTTCTTTGACTTCCTGTAGGTCGTTCCCAGCCTACCAGTACAACGAAATGTTCCTGTCCTTGTAGCTTTTGTCACGGGACAATAAAACAAACAGATACCCAGAGCGAGAATATATCAAGATTCGAGAGCTTTCTCTGATTACGAAGCAATGGTAAAGATAACTATGAGGGAAACCTTATCTGGTTACAATTTTTTTTCCAGTCCCCTTTTTAGCTATTTATTTTAAAAAATCTGACATTACAGATTAAACTGGATTGTATTAACATGCTACTCTTGCATTCTACTGTGGCAAACAAACAAAAATATTCATGTGCAAAAAAACCCCCAAATAAAACAAAACCCAGAGAAGCATATAAAACTAAATATGGAACTGAGCTCTAACAGCTGAATGGAGAGAGGAATTGAAACAATTTAAAAATCACAAGTTTATGGTGAAGTGTAAAGAAACTGAAAATTTACGGACTATTTAAAAACCGAAATTGCTGACTGTTCAGAAACTACCCAGATGGATCAAGAGGGGTGAGCAGCCAAAAGAGCTCATAGATGAATCTGCATTGTGTCAGTCCCTTGCCACGCTATGCATCTCTGAGGGGAGCCTGGCACTTAGGTGCTGAACCGGGCTAGTGCTGGCGGCAGGCCCAGTGGTGGTAGGCTGCCCGTTGGTAGGTCCTTTCACTGCGCTTGCAATTTTGATCTCTACCCAAGACATCTGGCGCATCTTACTGATTTTGGCACCCTGACACCCCATCCTGCAGCCAATTAAAATGCTTGGAATGGCGAGTTCATGAGTCGTCTCAGTCGATGCATCCAAACCTGCCCCACAGCCTTTGACCTCTGGAGAG
Source organism: Phoca vitulina (assembly GCF_004348235.1). Lineage (NCBI taxonomy): Eukaryota > Metazoa > Chordata > Mammalia > Carnivora > Phocidae > Phoca > Phoca vitulina. The sequence goes on from NW_022589758.1 coordinate 3,635,265, forward strand.
TGGATTCGGTGTCACTGAATGCAGGGTGGCCAAGCATCAGAGGAAAACGAGACTGTTGCTTTGCCAACGGGGGCAGCTTCAGCTTGGCCCATGTGGGATGGGCCACAAGGAAGGGCACGCCATCCTTGAATGGTATAGGGCTCTGGAGGGAGTCCCTCCAGCCCAGGGTCGAGGCACATGGATGCGCACCTGTGAGAAGAGCTCCCACGATGCAAGGATGAGCAGAGAGTTGGCTGACCTCCAGGGTCGGGGTGACTCCACCGTGACCAGACGGGTCTGTCTGACACACTCCATGCTGGATTGCCAAATGCCAGCAATTGTCACGGCCTGCTCAGTTGAGTCGGGAAGCATACTGCCAGCCACCGGGACCTGGGCCCCTGCACTCTCTCCTAGTGTTTCCTTGACCTTGAAACTACCTTTCCCAGGGAGAGAGCCACCCTGATGATCCTGCCAACTTCCTTTACCCGTGTGAGGAGCTGGATGGTGAATGTGACCTTTAATCCATTTTCAGTCCTAGCCTCTGGCTACCCGCAGGGCCCCTGTCGCCTTCCCGCCAATCCCTAGTGTTCCTCCCCTGGCCTTCTGCCCTTTCCCCTTTCCACCCACTCCCCTTTTCTCTTTGGGCCTGCAGTTTGAGGCTTTCAGCAGGATCAGTGACTAAAGAAAAGGCTTGACCATTCAAAGTCCAGCTCCCCAGAACTCTGCTGGACATGGAGACAGGTGTGATTAAAGGAGACACACCATGCGCTAAGCATGAAAGGGAAACAAGTGATACAGCTGATGATATTTACATGAAGAGATTTTGTTCAACAAAAGACCCCGCTAAGGAGGAGCAAGAGAAGATACTAGGAACTCCTATACCCAACAAAGGACTTTTATCCAGAATAGACTAAAAAAACTCCTACAAATTGAGAAAGAAATAGAAACTCAGTAGAGAAATGAGCAAAAGGCTTGGACATAAGCTGCCCAAAAGAGGATATCCAAATGATCAATAAACATAATAAAATGTGCTCATTACTAATCAGAGAAATGCAAATTAAAATCTCCACTATACATCGAATAGATTGCCAAAAATTAAAACATCTGACATTACCAAGTATGATCTAGGATGTAGAACAACTGGAACTCTCATACGCCGTTGGGAGGAGTCTCAATTGGTGCCGTCAGTTTGGGAAAGAGTTTGACATTATCTGTTGACGTTGAAGATACTTCCACCCTATGCCCCTCCAATACATACTGTATAATTCCATTTATGTGGCTTTCAAAAACAGACAAAACAAGTGTATAATTTAGGTATGCATACGTAGGTGGCAAAGCAATAAAACACTGCAAGGAAGTCATTCCCATAAACTCAGGGAAATGAAGAGAGGAATTTGTAATGGGCCAGGAGGACAGAGGAGTCTAGTGGAGAGGTTGGCTATGTTCTTTCTATTTCTTGACCTGGCTGGTAGTTACAGGAGTGTTTGGTCTACAATAATTCATTATGTTACATGTTTACACTTCATGTACCTTTCCATTTGTGTGTTGTATTTCATTTTAAGAAAGCTTAAGAAAAAGCTTTCTCCAAGTATGCTCTGAGAAACATTGGTTAATGAGATTTTAATATGTTACTTACAGAAAGGATTCCATGGTCAAACACATTGCAACACTGGCATAAATAAGGATGAACAGGTCTTTAATATGCCAGGGTACATTGTGACATTCCAAGAGGAAGCAAGAGTATGCAGTGATTTATATGACCACGGAGCCCTTTTCCTAAGGGACATTTTACAGAGCATATACTTAGAGAAAGTGATGGAAAAAAACACACAGCAAGTCCCAGTTTTACGAGCCTGTTGATCTGGTCCAGCCAAGGGCTTCACGAGCTTTATGCAAAGCCTAAAATGCAAAGTAGCAAGCAAATTAAGTTTTAAGTTGTGCTGCCCTGGAGGCCCTCACTATTCTTAAAATTTTCATAATTTCAGGTGTTTACTCAATTGATCCCGAATAATGAGTCGTGAGGTGTCAGCCCGCACCCATACGCATGCTTTCTGCCGCGTTTGTTCCAGTTTTCTTAGTCGTTACATTGATCATTGTTTGTGCATGGATGGAGCAACCCATATTTGCTTACTTCTTGTTTTAGGCCTCTCTCAATTTATAAGCAAAGTCATTCTGATGGGACCCCACATCTGCCCTAACGCTGGTGCTGTAACTCTGCTCTCACTGGGGCACGAGGTCAGTTAGCTTTCATTGTATAACTACCCCCAAAAGTGGCTTAAAACGACAACCACAATTCTGTGCTCTGGAAATTTGGGCCGGGCTCAGATGGAGGAGTCTTCTGCTGGTCTTAACTGGGTGTCACTCATGTGTCCACAGGCCACTGCTGGGCCAGCTAGGACATTGGCCGGCAGTTAGCTAGGATATTGGAGGCAGCCGTTTTAGTTCCAGACATGGATTTCTCTCATCATCCATCATGCAGCCCTGGATGGGCTTGTTCACGTGGCAGCTCTAATGAGAGTCCTAAGAATAGCAAGAGGGGCGCCTGGGTGGCTCAGTCGCTTAAGCGTCAGACTCTTGATTTCAGCTCAGGTCATGATCTCGGTCCTGGGGTCGAGCCCCGTGTTCGGCTCCCTGCTCAACAGGGAGCTGAGCTCTCTCTCTCTCAAATAAATAAATAAACCTTTAAAAAAAAACAAAAACAAGAATAGCAAGAGAGGGATAGCCCCAATGTGCAAGTGCTTGTCAAATCTTTGCTTGTATCACATTTGTTATTATCCTATTGGTCAAACAGATCACATGGCCAAATCTAGGGTCAGTGTAGACGGCGACTACACAAGGGTATGGATATAGGGAGACTGACTGAACAAATCGCAGCCATTTCTGAATCTGCCAAAGGTATTTCTGGCATGATAGCCGTTCATTATCAAAACTATCTCTAAAACTTCGCTGATTTATGGCACCTCTGGTACCAGTCAGATTCACTGCTGAATTATATTTTTAAAAACAAACCTGTTCATCAGTCTTTTCAAGGAATGATCCAAATACGAAAGGCTGATTGATTAAAATAGAGATCTATTACATTTTCAAAGATATGATGAAATGTAAATAGTTTCCCCTAGGGAAAGTGTGCAAGATGATTATTCAAGGAGAAATTTAATTATAACCTAAAAAAAAAAAAACAACCAGGAATTCTAGCAGATATGGATTATCATTAGATTGCATTTGTTACAGAAATACAAAAACTATGACCTTTCCTTTAATTCCATTTGTTTTTATTTAACAAAATCTGTTCCTTGGTTTTTTTTAACATGACTCTGTCATGGTTACAGTTTAACTGTTGCAGACTTCCAATTATTATCCAAGACTGGACATATTAACTCTGTCTGTTGGAAGAGCAAAAGCCTGTCATGTTGGGTAATAATGGCTGTGGGAGGCAGTCCTGAAAAGGCAGAATAGTCCCAGGCCTGCTTTCTGTTGTTTTCAGGCATGGACAGTCTATGGCTATGACCATGCTGAGTTTGGAAAGGGTCTCACATCTTCAAGTCCTAACAGTATTTGGGGGCAATTTCTCTCAGCAGATGGCAAGGATCATCAGGTGACTCCAGATGGGAATACCAATCTTGATTCCATTTGACCACTTAAGGCCACCATCTTGTGCTAATTTTATACTATCAAGGCCACAAGAAAGGATTGTGAGTAAGAATTTTAGGCTCTCAGTTTTGTCATCCAGAGTTAAGATGTCCTACGTTTTGCTTTGGATGACATTGAAGTCTACAGATTATGTGGAATTTGATCAAATCATAGTTTTTTCTAAACTTTTTTTTTTAAAGATTTTATTTATTTATTCATGAGAGACAGAGAGAGAGAGAGGCAGAGGGAGAAGCAGGCTTCCCACGGAGCAGGGAGCCTGATGCGGGACTTGATCCCAGGACCCTGGAATCATGACCTGAGCCGAAGGCAGACGCTTAACCATCTGAGCCACCCAGGCGCCCTTTTCTAAACTTTTTAAGTTGAGATGATGATGATGATGATGATGATAGAGAGTAGCAGCTCTGGCCAAGTTTTTTTATTTTTATTTTTTTTAAAGATTGTATTTATTTATTTGACAGAGAGAGACACAGCGAGAGAGGGAACACAGGCAGGGGGAGTGGGAGAGAGAGAAGCAGGCTTCCCGCGGAGCAGGGAGCCTGATGTGGGGCTCGATCCCAGGACCCTGGGATCATGACCTGAGCCGAAGGCAAAAGCTTAACGACTGAGCCACCCAGGCGCCCATCTGGCCAAGTTCTTGACAATAATCATATCACTTAATCCTTACGGCCACCCTCTTATCTCTGTTTGACATGGGAAAAAACCAGAGGCACCAAGAAATTAACTTGCCCAAGGACCAGTGACTTGTAAATGATGGCATCACGATTTGAACCCAGGTCTGATTCTAAAGTTCTGCTCTTAAGTACTCAGCCACACCACCCCGTGTTGAGAACTTGCTGGATATGTCTGAGCATCATCATCATCGCCATCATCATGTACACTTTTGCTGAGCGCTCACTGTTTGTAGTGTGGGCAGAACTGTGTTGGAAGTGTGGCATAAAAATGCCTCTTGCACAATAGAACATGGGATAAACAACCTTATAAATAGCTCTCTCTAGTTGGCAGCCTTGGTGGAGAGGGAAAGCATAAATTAAAAGAACTTTGTCAATTGACAAACCTGCTTTTAGTTAGAAGTTTAACACCCTCCATCACCCTCAACAGATCTCTGTAAGTGTTGATAACCAGCAGCAAAATGGAACAATTTGATTTCCAGCACATCTTCTCCACCATATCCACCCCAAAACCAATTTATTTGATGAAGTCATATGAAGTTAGGGAACCCAAGAGAGACCAGAGCGCATCCTGGATATCTCACAGCTGTAACTTTCAGATACCAAATCCTTGAGAAATGACCTTTTACATTTATGTATAGTTTTGTCTCTGTCTTAGGTCAGTTAAAGGCACAGACTCGGGAAACAGACTGCTTGGGATCAAACCCAGAGCTGCCATTTTACTAGCTGTGTGACCTTGGACAAGTCATTAGACCTTTCTCAGCCTTCATTTCCTCAACTGGAAAAAGGGAATGATGACAGTATTCTTTGCAATTGAATTATTGTGGAGATTAAGATAATATCTGTAAAAACACAGTGTCTAGTACATAGTAAGTGCTATTTAGTTGTTAGTTATTAATATTATTATTCTGCCAAACAGCTTAAATCTGGTAGAGGTTTTCATTTTTTTTAATTAAAAATTTTTTAAGTAATTTAAGAAATTTAAATTACTTAAGAAAATTTTTAATAGAAAAAGCAATTTTTTTCTGATTTAAAAAGTAATGCATGTTCATCTGAAACTAATGATGTACTATATGTTGGCTAATTGAATTTAAATTAAAAAAAAGTAATGCATGTTCTTTGTTAATGTTTAGAAAATGCAGAGTTATACAAAATTGCTTTTAAACTTTTAAGCATCCAAATTTTACTGGCCTGAGATAACATATTGAACAATCCAGAACTTAGTGGCTGGAAGCAATGATCATGACTTCATTCTGTGTTTGGCAGGTTAGGTTCAGTGTATCTCTGCAGTCTTCTGGATGCTTGGCTGAGGCTGGGTGGCTGAGCATGGCCTTTTTCACAGCTAGCGGTTGGCAGGGTATTGACCAGGACACCTCAGTTCTCCTCCACATGACTTTTCCAGCAGGCTGTTCGCTTGCTGGAGAACAGGCTCTTCATCTCTTCACATGGTGGTCTCAGGGTTCCAAGTGCAGCAACAAGACGCAAAGCACCAAAGCCCAAGCATTTTTCTCGCCTCTGCTGGTACCACATCTGCGGATGTCCCATCTGCCAAACCCGTTACATGGCTAAGCGCAGATTTAAGTGGTCAAGAGACAGATTTCACCTTTTGATCTGAGGAGAGTCAAAGTCACAGTGCAAGGGTACAGAGATAGAGATAGGAATAATTTGTGCTGATTTTTTGCAATTCAGCTCAGATAAATACTGTTAAAAATTATGTCTATATAGGGGCGCCTGGGTGACTCAGTCGGTTGAGCATCCGGCTCTTGATTTCGGCTCAGGTCATGATCTCAGAGTTGTGGGATCGAGCCCCACATGGGCTCCGCGCTCAGTGGGGAGTCTGCTTGGGATTCTCTCTCTCTCCCTCTCCCTCAGCCCCTCCCCCCACTCCCCCCACACACTCTCTCTCAAATAAATAAATCTTTTAAAAAATTACATATATATAGGGGCGCCTGGGTGGCTCAGTCGTTAAGCGTCTGCCTTCGGCTCAGGTCATGATCTCAGGGTCCTGGGATCGAGCCTCACATCGGGCTCCCCGCTCGGCGGGAAGCCTGCTTCTCCCTCTCCCACTCCCCCTGCTTGTGTTCCCTCTCTCGCTGTGTCTCTCTCTGTCAAGGAAATAAATAAAATCTTTTAAAAAAAAAAATAAAAAAATAAAAAATAAAAAAAAAAAAATAAAAAATTACATATATATAAAAAATACATATGTGTATGTGTGTATGTATGTATCCATATACATATATATTTTTTTACATGAAAAAATATACAACCAAAGTGATCATATTTTTTTATGATTTCTATATATTTTTTTAAGTGATGATATTAAACATGGTGATTTGTACCTCGTGTTTTTTTCCCCTTAATTACATCCTGGGGCATTTTAATGTCCTCATTTTAAGATGTGCATAATATTACACTGTATGGATTTACCATGACAAATTTAAACAAAGTGTCTCATAGGACTTACAGGGTGTTTCCAATTTTGCAATAAACTTCTGAATATGTAGACTTTTATGCATTTTTCTAATTAGTTCCTTGGTGTACGTGTTTCAAACTCTGACATATTGCAAGAATACTCTACAGAAAGATTCTATCCAGAGATGATACTCAAAATACTCAGCAACAGAATGGATACTGACCTCAGCGTAGAGCAGAGTCCCCAAGGTAACCCTTTCCTTGCTGGATTCAGAGGTCCAGGTGACAGGAGAGAGGGCCAGAAGCCAGGGCAATGAGTGGTTCTCAAAGGTGGTGGTGGTGGGATATCTTATTTCCCTGTACAAGGGTACTAAATCTCAGCCACGGAGAAATGTGTGCAATCTGTTTTCCATCACCCTCCCCAACCGGAGGTGGTATCTATTTTTTAATCTTTGCCAATCTGATCCATGATAACAACAAAAATAATATCATCTTTTATTTTGTATTTTTCTACCCATAAGTGAGGGCATTTTTTATGTTTCACCACCACGTGTATTGGGTTGTTATTGTTGCTTTTGATGAATTGCCCATTTATGTCCTCTGCCCATTTTGGGGGGGCATTATTCTTTTCATTAAAAAGCTAGTATTTATTGATACCTTACAGTGTGTCACTACACTAAGCCCTTAATAGGCATTACCTGTTTCAATATTCACCATGACCATGTAGAGTTATTTTGATTCCCATTTTAGAAATGTGAAAATAGAGGCAGAGATTCAGTAATGTGCCCACCAGGATCTTGTTTGTAAGTGCGGGGGCCAACAATCAAATCCAGACAGCCAGATCCTGTGACTGAGGTTCTTAATCATTCTGACCTATTCTCTTGTTACTGCAGTATTTACTTATAAGAGCTTTTTACATATGGATATTCATTGTTTTAATACATCTTGTACATTTTTCCTACTTTATCCTACTTTTAACTTTCCTTATGGCATTGCTCGCTGTATAGGGGTTTAAAAATGTTACAGATGCACTTTTCTGTATGAATTTTTTTCAGTTTGAGGTTTAATTGACAAATAAAATTGTCATGTATCTAAAGTGCACACCATGATGATTTGATACCCATGTGCATTGTGGAAAGGTTCACCCCATCGAGTAAATTAACACACTCATCACCCCACATATTTACCTTTTTTTTTTTTTTTTGGTGAGAACACTTAAGTTCTACTCTCAGCGAATTTTAATTATATAATGCAGTATTATCAACTATAGTCACCATGTTATACATTAGAGCCTTAGAATTTATTCATCTTAGAACTGATAATTTTATACAGTTTAAAAATATTTGATATGGTCAAATATCTCAAGCTGTTTTCTTAATGGATTTTGTCTCTAACAGCATTCTCAGATGTTCCCTATCAGGAAGATATAAAAATATTCATTTTTATTTTCTTCTATATAGAACTTCAGAATTGCCTGTGTTAACAAAATATATGTGCTTAGGCCCCAACTCAGACCTGTTGAATCAGGATTTCTGCAGCGAGAGCTAGATGTTTATGCTTTAATTTTTTATTTTTTTTAAAGATTTTATTTATTTGACAGAGAGAGACACAGCGAGAGAGGGAACACAAGCAGGGGGAATGGGAGAGGGAGTGGGAGAAGGAGAAGCAGGCTTCCCACTGAGCAGGGAGCCGATGCGGGCTCGATCCCAGGACTCTGGGATCATGACCTGAGCCAAAGGCAGACTCTTAACGACTGAGCCACCCAGGCGCCCCTAGATGTTTATGCTTTTAAAGAGATACACAAACTTACAGTCCAAGAGGACGGGTAAATAGACACATTTAGCTCTTTTTCTCAAAGCACGTGAAATTGACTGAAGAAATAATAAATTAAGAATATATCTACGAAATCAATTCCAGATGGGTTTTTAATTGTGAAATCCCAAGCTTAACTTATAGAAGAACATGTAGGAGAATATCTGATATCTGTATTAGAGTTTTCTAAAGAAACAGAAACAGAATATGTATATATATATATATATATACATATATACATGGAGAGAGGGAGGGAGGGAGGGTGAGAGAGATTTTAAGGAATTTCCTCATCTGACTGCAGGTGCTAGAAAGTCCTAAATCTGCAAGGCAGGCTGACAGGCTGGAAATTCCAGCAAGAAGTTGATGTCTTTTTTTTTTTTTTAAGATTTTATTTATTTATTAGAGAGAGAGCACAAGCAGGGGGAGCGGCAGGCAGAGGGGGAAGCAGGATCCCCGCTGAGCAGGGAGCCCGACACGGGACTTGATCCCAGGACCCTGAGATCATGACCTGAGCCCAAGGCAGACGCTTAACCAATTGAGCCACCCAGGCATCCCACGAAGTTGATGTCTTGAGTCCGAAGGAAGTCTGGAGGCAGAATTCCTTCCTCTTCTGGGGACTTCAGACTTTTCTCACAAGGCCTTCAGCTGACTGGGTGAGGCCCACATACACTCTGGATGGTAATCTACTTTCTCCAAGTCTACTGATGTAAATGCTAATCACACCTATAAAATACCTTCACAGCATCATCTAGACTGGTGTTTGGTCAAACAACTGAGCACAATAGCCTAGCCCAGTCGACAAAGAAAATTAACTGCCATGGACAGTAGCTTTATGACCCTGTGGTAGGAAAGGATTTTTAAACCACACACACACAAAGTGAGAGAGAAAGAGAGAGAGAGAGAGAGAGAGATTTGATAAATGGTTTGAACCAGGGGAAAATGTTGTACAGTTCTTCCTCCTCATTTGAGATGCCCCCAAATAGACCAGAACCCGTATTAGAGAATATGCTTCATGGGATCATTGCAACTTGCTTCCTTGCCAGAGAGCTATTTTCTTACACTTCTGTGATTCCTGATAAACACCAAGAAACACAGTACAAGAACATAAAAGAGACAAGTGTGTTTTAATTTAGGCTCCACAAACCTAGATATTAGCCATGGTACCACAATATCCCAAGCCAAAATACCAAACAGTGATGGATTTATTGTTTCCCTAATTTAAAACAAGCCTGATTTATTTTTAAAAATGCAACCTCAAAACACAGCTCACCAGACGTGATATGGAATGTATTACATGCCTAACCAAAACACAAAACGCTACTCGGTACAGTGGATTTGAAAATTATCTTGCTATTAATAGAACTCCCGGATGGCTGTGATCTGTTGGATTTGATACATTCAGGTTTTGGCAGCTGCTGGGGACTGAAAACAAGACGTTCCATACGTTCTGCCTTAATAAAGAAACAAGGTCATAAAATAGCCCTTTGGTGAATTTTTTAAAAAAGATTTTGAAGAGCCCAGTTTCATCTTTAATAAGTCTGTGTTGCTGAGTATGTTTGGCAAAGCAGCAGTGTGATTAACAGACTCCTTCTCTGGAACTGGGTAAAATCGAGAGCGGCTTGGGGTACCGTGTGACTGTCACCTCTTCAGGTGGCGTTATACAACCGCAACAACTACTTGTTGAATCTGAAAGTGTCCCTCTCTTTCCTTTTATATTTCGAGGGTCTGACACTGAGCTACCGATTGAAATGTTTGGATTGAGGACCTTTACAAACATATCTGTTGGACCGATAACTTTTTCAAGAGTTTAAGGTAACACTGATCTATTCTGCTAGGCTCAAACTATTTTTTAAACATTTCATTGGAAAACATTTCTATCTACTGGCCCCACTAAAAACAAGCTTTTTTTTTTTTTTTTAGTTTTTATTTTAATTCCAGTTACCCTACAGTGTAATATTAGTTTCAGGTGTACAATGTAGTGATTCAGCACTTCTATCCATCAGCCGGTGCTCATCACAAGTGCACGCCTTAATTCCCATCACCTGTTTCCCCCATCCCCCAAACAAGCTTTTTTTAAAATTTTAAATGAGATTACAAACAAAACAAAACAAAATTAAAAACTTCAGTGAATTTTAGGGTTTGGTTTTTTTCATTTAAAGAAGTACTTGTTTTAGGTTGGATTCCTGGTAGTAGATTCTGAGATGGGGGTTCATAAAAACCAGTAAGGAAATGCAACTGGAAAGGGAAGAACCAAGGAGGGCGATGTATCAAGCCAAGTCCCCAAGAGGGTGGCTTGGGGCTCAGTCCTGCTCTGGGGATAGTGTAAGTATAAATACTGGAGTATTTCTAGACACCCCTCCCCATGATAATCAGTGGATCGAGGCTCACTGCAGCTTAGATTCCTAGGCACTTCTGGATGTCCTTGCATGGACAAAGTGGGTTCTAGCAGCCTGTGGATTGTCCTCCAACAAAGAGATAGAGGGGCCAGCTGGGTGTGGTGAGGGCAGTGACAGGTGTGTGTGAAGGTGGTGAAGGGCGCTAAGGGGGTACGTGCAGACATATGTCAGCATCTACCTCGCTGTTCCACAAGGGCATAATTTGTCCGGGTCTCTCCACAGATTCAGAGCAAGCCTACGTATGAAGGGAAGGAGGTACTACGTAGGACACAACTGGTGTCTCTGCCCCCCAGGTTGAGTCAGTAGAACGAGGTCAAAGAGGAGCTCACACTGGAGATGGGCAACTCTGTTACTCTTCCCTCATGAGGGCAAGTCCACCAATAGTCCCCAAAGTCTGGGAGGTGGTGGACAATGAACAGGTCTGGAGGGCAAGAACAGAAAACCAATCCTGAGGGAAACACTTGGGTCAAAGACAGAAAAATGAGCTCAAGCCAGGGCTTCACTGAGGAGAGGAAAGAGAAGGGGCTGGGGGGAAACAGCTGGAACTGGAATAGCCATTATTATAATCATAATACAAGATAAAACTCTATTGTACAACATATATAATAATGCAATAAATGATTTATTTAAATAACCATTATACAAATTGAATGCAATACCCACATTTCGAGTACTCAAAGGCCACATGTGGCTAGTGGCTACTGTATTGGACGGTGTAGCTCTAGAACATTCCATCATCACAGGAAGTTCTGTGGGACAGCACTGGCCTAGAGCTTACTGAATGGATCAAGGGTTGAGATGTAATGGGCCTCACTTGCATCTCAAACTCTTGATTTCTTCCTCTCCATATTCAGCTCATAACAAATCAAATTTTGCCCATGGGCTTTCCCTGAAAACTTTGCAGTAGCTTGTTAAAGGGCAATAGTATAGAGAAACTTTTTAAACTTTCTGTCTGGGGTTACCTTCTTTAAATGACCTTTGACTCCTGAGTTTTTAGCAATTAAATGTTAACTCAGATTGAGTACACATGGAGCTTCCAGTGAGCATTAGAACAACCAACCAGTCAGGTTCACTTTCTTCTTTGATTGCAGTTTTCCTTCACCTTATTGTTTGGGTACATTTTAATCTTTACAAGGAAAAGGAACAAAATTTGATCTCAAGGGGGAGGAGGCAAGAAGCCACACAGGAGTGGAAAACGTGGCAGGATCTAACTTTCTTGCTTGCTCTGCCAACTCCCACTTTCATGTGGCCGGGGCAGGACAATCCCGCTCAGCTGCCAGGACAACTTCTGACCAGACCAAGTGACCAGGTAGAGTTTGGGCAGAGTATTTCCAAAAGCCTGGTATCTGCTGCAACTTTTCGTTGGCATTTTGGAGCATTTTTTTAAACTGCAGATTGCCTCCTGGGCCCCAGTCAAAAGTCCGAGGTTGAGGAGATCCTGTGTTATCCTCGATCACTTTTTTTCCAAATTTGAATTACAGATTGCCTTAATTGGGGTCCCCTCAGAAGAAGCAGCTTCTTCTGAGGGGACCCCAAGGGTTCAAGCGCAAGCTCTTCGTTAATGGAGTGACTCCAGGAAATGGTGGTGGGCGCGAGGGAGGAAGAGCGAGGAAGCCAAGGAGGATACACTATCAGGCCAGTTTCTCAGAGGCAACTCTGGGATCCACGGCTTCAGAAATATCTCACCGGACGGTGAGAGAGCTGGGGCATTTATCCACCCTTTCTCATCAGTCCTTGGTTGAGAGATGTTGGGGGACAGCAAGGACAGGAGCGCCTTGGGCCTGCTGTGTGCGGGAGCAGAGAAAGCCCACGGACAGAGAGGTGCCGATTTCAGGCATTTAGGCCGGCATGCAGGGACAAATGGCGAGTGTTGAAGGACGGGGGTGGACGTTTACACAGTCAGCTACACGAACTTATTTTTATTTTTAAGTGGACAAAAGAGACCCAAGAGTCTCAGAGTACAGCCTTTCCAGGTCCTTGTAGGGCTGCTCCTCTCATGCGGAGGACATGATGAATCACTGCCGACTGGAAAAACAAAAGAACCTTTAATGGGCAGTTTGACCCCTGGTCAGAACATCCCAAATAGTTGAGAGAGAGGACAGAGCCTTTGGTATTAAATGCCTTTGAATTGAAAGGGCCGGGAGGCAGTGTTCTGCCTTTTGCACCAGAGAAGACATGGAACGACTTCTTTTAACCACTTGTCAGAGGCTCCATGGGCGGCTCGTGCATTCTGGAATTTCTGAGAGAGACTTACCAAATGCTTTCTGCTGAGGCTGACGAAGCCAAGCTGGGGCATCTGCATGCCAGGAATATATGGATGCATATGTGCCACTGTTTATCTGTTTGCAAAATACGCCGTATGTTGACAGCCTGACATATGTTGAGCTATATGGAAGATCAGTCAGAGGGAAAGAAGAGCCAGAGCATAAGAAAGAGAGGAGAAGGGAAAATATGAAAGTGAAAACGAACCCTTGTGAGTTTGGCTAGACAGTGAATTCCTTGATCCTAAGGTGTGTATCTCACGGTGGTACATATGGAAAGGATCTTGGCGATGATCTGCTCTGGTGCCCCTCGTTCCTAAAGGAAGAAACGGAAGCCAGAGTTCTCATGGCCCAGTGAATAGAAAGTCAGGGGTAGGACGCCCGGGGTTCTGACTCCATTCCAGTTCTCCTTGCATTCTGAGCTTCAGTTTCTTTCCCGCCCGCACGCTCACGCACCTGCCTCCTGTCTTCTGCCCCGTCTCCCCCTGTCCGTCCAGTCCCTGTCCTCCCTGCCAGGGCCTTTGTCTCCCCTCATCCCTAACGCATGTTGTGCTCCAGCTGAGCGTCAACATTCACTGTCCCCTGAGCATAACATCGGTCCCCTCTCCCATGGGCCTTTGTCCCCATTGTTTGCTCCGCCTGGCATTCCCTCCCCTTTTAGCCTAGCTATCACAATCCCCACCATCTGCAGGGTCAGTCCCTTGGTCATGCATCCTTCCCTAGAATGCAAAGCTGGAAATAGTTTCTCTGCCCTCCGTACTGCGGTCACACTCTGTGTTTCTATGAGACCATAGTTCAGCCTTGTATTATAGTTGTGGATACTCATTTTTTTTCTGTAAAATTATAATCCACTCGCATGCAGAGATTCTTTCCTCTTTGACCCTCCTCAGTGCCTGTCATAGAAGCTTCAACATAGTAATAATAGTAATTGGCAATTACTGAGTGTTTACTATGTGTTAAGCACCACGTTTAAAGTTTTACATGAATTAGCTCAGTTACTTCGCCCATTAACCCTATGAAGTAAGTACCCACCATTAGTCTCATTTTATACTCGAGGAACCTGCGACGCAGAGAGGTTAGGAAACTTGCCTAAGATAACACAGCTGGGAAGTCAGTCTCAGGGCTGCTGATGCTAAAGTTCAAGCTCTTACCCACAAGGCTAGACTTCCTTCCAAGGACCATCTGAGGGTTTGGATTTATTTCACTGCTATTAAATACTGAAAAGATAATTTTTATTTAAAAAAACAAATATTGGAGTGTATAAGAGTAGTTGTCCTCTCAGGAAGAAAGCAAAAAGGAAACACTAAATAAATCATTGAGATCACTCAGATCTTCCTCAGTAAAAAGTTAAATGAGCTTCATCAAATTATTTAAAATTTTTTATCTCCTCCATCGACCTAAAGAGTAAAATATAAGTCCTTGTCCTCCCCCAGAAAAACAATTTTATAAAGTGTAGTGTCGTTTATAAAACCTTTAAAACCCACAGAAGGCCAGAGAACAACATGAGTCATTATTAGTTGGCTAAAATCTTATGAGGCTGGGGTGCCTGGGTGGCTCAGTCGTTAAGCGTCTGCCTTCGGCTCAGGTCATGATCTCAGGGTCCTGGGATCGAGCCCCGCATCGGGCTCCCTGCTCAGCGGGGAGTCTGCGTCTCCCTCTCCCCACTGCTCCTACTCTCTCTCTCTCTCTCTCTCTCTGTATCTCTCTGTCTCAAATGAATAAATAAAAAAAAAATTCTTTAAAATCTTATGAGGCCTCCTGTCCATTCAGAAGCGCTGGAATCACTCAGGAATCTGCCATTCTTGGGTGGGTGTGGGCTTCTTATGCTTTATTTTTATCACCTCAGCTGGGACACAGCCAGCTACAGCAGGGGCAATTCCGTGGCAGCCTGAAGATCGATAGAAGGCTCCCTTTCTTCCCTGAGTCCCCAGGCCACTACGTAGCTGGCTGAAGAGATTTGACACGCAAGGATGTGTAAGCCACCACTCCCTCAGAACAGGGCCTTCTGGAGCATTTGGCCTGAAGAAAAGAAACCCGAGGGGTTAGATCACAGTGGGCCAGAGTTACGATTGTATTTTACTTGGGGGAACCACACGGAGGTGACGGGTCAGCCGCAAGGGGGACGCAGCTTCGGGTTCAGGCGAGAGGCTGCGTGGCCACATGTTGGAGCAGCGGGGCCAACCTCGGGTCGCTGCCGCTGTTGGACAGCAGGGAGGGGGGGACAATGCTGGCTGAGCTACCCACACCCCCTCAGCTGCACTTTTCTCCTATGTCAAGGGGGACGAATGATACTCATCGGAAAAGGTTGTCCTGATGACCTCATAGCACAGGTGGGCTTCCCAACCTTGGGCCATTCCCCTATCACTGCATCAGTCAGGCTCATCGCGAGGAAAGTTTAGTAAAGGGGTCTGTTACAAAAGCGTGAGGCAGGCTCGAGGAAACCAGCTGAAGGGTGGTGCGGGGGCCCAACTGGGGAACTGTTTAGAGAAGACAGCAAGACCTTGGCCCAGCAACCGTGCGGGAGACTGAGCAAGCATCCCAGCCTCACTCTCCTCCTGCCCCCCATCTCCTGCTGGGGCTCCCCATTGGCTGTGCTCAGCCAGAAGCAAGGGAGCCCACGATGTGACCCATGAAGACCAGCCTCCCAGGGAGGAGGAGCAGAGAGAGTGGCTGAGTGGGGATGGGCAAAGGGAACCAATCCAGCACACAGCCTCCATTAGCCTATGCCCATCCCCCCTCCCCCCGCATTAGCCCCCCACTTTCAGGAGCTGAAACACATTTACCTTAAGAAAGAGACTTCTTAAGTCGCATCCTAAGCAGGGATATCATGAAACTGTGAGTTGGAAGGGCTGATTTTTTTTCTCTAGAATATACACTTGGGGAAGTTGGGTGTCAGCTCAGCCCTTGGAACATAGTAAATACTCAGTAAAGTGATTGTCTCTGTTGCTGGGAGTCACAGATGAACGTGCAGTGGCACGCCTCGTCCATACTGCAGCTAACTTGTAAAAAACGTGTTACTGTTAAAAATACGATCTTTTCCCACTGTATTTTCTAACTGGATTGCTAATTTCTAGAAAAGATGATATAAGTGAGTTTTGTGTGTTTGTTTTCTAACTGGCCCACCTTAATGAATTTGATTATTTGGCCCATTGGTTTTTCATTAGATTCTTTTGGTTTCTCCAGGCAAACAAGTAAATCATCTGGGAGCGTTGATACGTTTTTTCCGCTTATTGCTATTTAACATCTTACCACAGTGACTAGAACCTACAGGCAGTGTTGAACAAGAATGGGACAGCAACAACAACAACAACAACAAAGAATGGAACAACAGCGGTGAGATCAGGAATTCTGTTTCTCTTTTACTTTAATGGAAATGCTACAAGCTCTCTTGTCCTTTGTTTGGTAACATTAAACCTGAAGTTGACTGTTGGCTAATGGGAGATACTCTTTGTCTAGTTAAAGGAAGTGTTCTTATATTCTTAGTTAACTAAGAATTCTTATCAGGAACGGGCATTATGCGTTACCAAATGCCTCTTAGACCTTACAATCCTGGAATAAATCCCGCCGGATTATGAAGTATAATTCTTTAAGTATATTGCTTTACTTTCTTTTTCTAGAGGAGTTGCATCTTGTTTGGACAAAAGGTGAGTGTGTGCCTAAAGGTCATTTTCAGGATGTTGAGGGACCAAAACGAGTACATAAAGTGAAAATGCAAATTATTAATGCTGATAAAGGATAAATGTGTAAGAGTGAAAGTGTATGTTGTGCATACAGTTATGTTTAAAACAACGTTGTGTCAGAAATAACTGTAGTTGCAGGCTCTCAGCTAAATGGGAACATTCTTCAACAGTCCACGGGCCACTGAGTCTCTCTTTTACCTCCAGCACCTTAGCAGTTTCTTGAAGAAGACAGAGACTGCAAGTGGGAAGATTCTGGATATCCCAAGTTGCATGTTCAGGATAGAATTCCAAGCTGAGATAAATCTGGGTCTTGCAGATCTGCCTACTTTTCTGAAACTAGACCCAGCATCAGACTGTTCTCTTTTGTCTCGACTTAGGGTGGGTAAATTTATCCCAGTGTGAGCAAGGACAACTCACTAAGCAAGTGACAAGGCAAAATATAACGTAAGAAAGTTGCGGGTATGTTGTGAAAGTTGTCCGTTGGGGGGCGCAGGGCAACACCCATGGGTGGGATGTACTTCACGCTGTGGTAACCTGCATAAATCCAGGCCACCCTGTGGTCCGCCTCAGCTCAGTGCTGCATTCAGAAGAAACACCACTCCAACAATTCAAAATAATTGAAAAGCTATTCAGATTTTTCCTGTGGAATCGACAACATGTAAAGAAACCATCCCATTCCTAACACACAACCAAGTTCCTCGCTGCGCATCCTTTCCCCCAAACAGCAATTCATCACAACCCAGCAGTTGCCCCTCTTCTTCCCACTGGCTCTCGAAAAGTCCCCAGGCTTTCTCTCCAACTCAGCCTGACCTGGCCTTTGCCATCCTTTACCTTCTAGATCGGTTCTTTTCTCTGCCCTTCTTGCTCTAAAGCAGTCAAGCTCTTTTTGGCTCAGCGCCTCGCCCGTGGCCCAGATCTGCACGTCAAAGCCCAAGAACTATCTGGCAAAGGTAAAGCCCTTAGCAGGCGGCGTTTCTATTTTGTTTTCTTTTGTTTTTCTATAACACAGGCAGCAAGAAAATTCCCAGGCAGTCTCCAAACCTCTGCTTACCCGAGACTTTAATTTCCCTCCTCCGGCAAACATTACACCATGTTCTAATCTGACAGATTCTAATCCCCCCACTCCCACCAACTAAAATGTAGAACAACGAATAAACACCAAGGAGGTCAAAAGCAGGGAGACCAGAGAGAGCTGGGTCGTCCCGGGCCTGGAAAGGGAGCTCTGCGGGTGATGGCAAAATTAGGGTCGCACAAAGTGCTGTCTCTTCTACTTGGCCTGGTTCCCCCGAAGCTGAAGTTTCCCCCAAAGTATTATTAAGGCCTCAAGAAAGAGGTAGAGGAGGAACCAGGAGGCGTGACGCTGTCTTTGTGCATCTTGAAGCTGGAGGCTTTTCAAGGGCTGAGGTGCATCTGGCGGCGGAGGAGGGCGCTGCCTGCCGAGGACAGTTTCTGTCCGGGCCTGAGCCCTCGGCCACCCTCTCCGGCTCTAAAGCCCAGACGCCCCCCTCCAGCAGAGTGAGGAGCCTATTTTTAAAGACCAGGCATACTCTGAATGTGGAATGACTTCTCCTTTTCTCCACCCGATGCCAATCAGTGACTCATCAACCATTTTCTAAATGACTATGTTTTCATTCCCCAGTTTCCTTCCCACTGCGATATTAGAGAAGATTAAGTGCAGCCCCTAGCTGCCTCCCTGTTTTTCTGCGTCTTGTTTCAGAGATGGTACTGCCCCCAAAATAGAAGCATTTCACTGAATGCTGATCGTTTCGTGACAAGCGAAAACACTCGCGTGCGTGGGTGTAGGGGAAGATCTGTAGGACTTCCAGGAGGACGTTGGGTGAAACCAGAAGGAAATGGAATGTGGGACCATGAGAAATGGGATGCATCACCTGGGCGCCATGACCTACGCTCAACCTCGCGCCGGGGTTCTGGGCCAGAGCTTTTTATAAAGGACCCCCGACTTCACTTGGTATCGTCAGTTGCTACTGCGTGCTCTTCTCTGCCAGATGTTTGGTTTCCTTTCTGAGCCGTTCTGCTCTCCCCTACTCCTACCCCTGGCACCTGTGCCTGCCCCCTCACGGTGCCTTCTCTAGTGCCCCGTGGTCCTGTCAGTAGCCGCAGGGAAAGCGATCCCTTTGCTGGGATTTCCTCTTCCTACTCCTACACCTGGGCGCGACTGTTTCCACATGGAGCCTTGTCTTTTGCTCCAAGAGCAAAGAGTTTGGTTGGTCAATATAAACCCATCCATCATTTCCGGGATAATGATGCTCAGCCTACCTGCTGCTGATGGGCCTATGGTCTTATATTCTGGAAAACAAACAAACAGAAAAACACCAATACCGGTCCACAGATGTCCCTCCTTTACTGTTCCAAGTACCTTCTATTTGCCCTTCTCTGTCGTTCTCCAGCCTGCTCTGTGGCCTGGGTGCTTGATCTATGTGGATTATGTCAACAGCGTTCCCTTATCGACAGGTTTTCAGTTGGGTCCAAACTGTGCAGAGTTCTGGAAGTAGGTCAGAGGATTGGAGGACAGTGCGTTCTGGGTGTTTACTCTGCTCAGTTCCCTCTTTGGGATGACTCCGTCCCTTCACCTAAGGTCATTGCTTCTTTCAAGGAAGCCTACATGACTCTCTTTGTCTGATAACCTCTCTCTCCCCTCATCCCTGAAGGCAGGCCCAGGGGTGGTAGCAGTTCTACCTCTGCTGGCCCCAAGTTCCTGAAAGTTCCCACCCGCTGCCATTGTGTAATGAGTCCCTTTATGAAAAGAACCCTCTTGAAGTCATCCTCATTTGAATGTGCCATCTGTTTCTTGTTGGGGCCCTGACTGGCCCTATCTTTCTCTTCCTGTGCTCCAATTTTTCTCTCTCCTCCTGCAGCGTCTTTTGGCCTCCTCAGGCCTCTAGCATGACTCATCGTGGGCCTTTCAAAACAACTGGTGACCCTTTGGGAAAAGGCAGCCAAAGGGGTTACAGTGAAAGGGATGACCTTTTTTGAAGCAAGAAGCACAGCCCCAGGAGATCCTCAGTCTTCTGGGCTAAGTGTGATGCACATGAGCATCAGTTGGCCAGTGTATACTTGCTGGGAAGAAAGGCTGAGGATCGATTCGGCGCGGGATTACGGACTATGCCCTCAAACCCCTCCACATTACAGTCTACTTGTTCTGAGCCTGCAGGGCTTCTTCCTCTGTGAACCATTCTCAGATCATTTAAGGCCACAGGATATCTATAGCAACTGAATCTCAATAATCATAATGATCATAATCATGGTAATGGCTGCCAATTACTAAGTGCCAACTCTGAGCCAGGCACTGCGCCTGGTGTTTTGCCTCTGTAAATCAAATGGAAGTTTCCATCTCGCTCTTAAGGGTTGCTTCCCCCACGGTATCTGGGAAAGGCACAGATTGGACCCCCCCCCTCCATTCTTAAGTTGTCCACCCGCCTCACTCTGCTTCTCCGAGTCTTGTGTTACTCCCGGCTCCACCAGGGGGCGCTACAAACTTCCCTGTGGGTGGAGTTTGGGAACTCCGTGGAGGGCACCTTCCCCTCTCTCAGTTGCTGTTCCCTCTGGAAAGATCTCGGAGAGCTTTCCGGGGTGATTGGGAGTCCCCGATCTCACTTTCCTCCCTAACACAGCTAGACAGTTATGTGGGTCTGACATTCCGTGCTGAAGTTTGAGAAGCATCAAAGAAGGAAAAAAACCACACGTGAAGAAAAGACTGTGAAACCTCAGGACACCTGAGGAGTTTAGGCGCTCACAGGGGGGCTCTTAGAGGCACACTCCAGTTCCTGTCCTTGTCCCCTACCCTCAAGTCTTCTCCTCTCTGTGGAATCTCCTCCTTCTTCCACCTCTGCATCTCCCTTTTGAGATGTTTACCCACTAGAGCTGTTCTCACCCCAGGATACACCCTTTCCTCCAGCAGGACCTTTCCCCCAGTGTGCATTAGTCAACAAGTACCTCTGCAGCCTCCCATGGGTACTCTTCTGCCCACTGTCTCCCCAGACCTGCCGGCTGACCTTGTCAGATTGTCTAATGGTAGCTGTGGATCTCTCTCAGTCTCTCAGTCTTTCTCTCTCTTTCTCCCCTGCACACACATGCGCGCGCGCGCGCACACACACACACACACACACACACACTTACAGGGATTTCCCGAGGACAGATATGAATTCTCAGAGCCAACACAGTCTACACCCAGAAGGGGGAAGAGAACTGTTTCCCCAAGTGCCTCCACAGTATGCAAGACCCCTCTTTCACAGCGCACATGGTACCTCACAGTGTTTACAATTGCAGTTGGTTCTTCCGTCCATTTTTCCCTTTAAGTTGTTCAGCTTTGGGCCTCTGGGAACAGGCTCTTTAGTGGCTTCCCCTTTAGCTAGACAAAGACGCAGTTCAGGCGTTAAAATAACCACCTGTGAGAGCCATTGCATTTCTTTGCTAAGGTTCCTCCTGTGCCCTGGTCTCTGTCTGGGGAGGGGCTTGGTTCCATTGCCCCAGGTTCCTATACCTTCGCTGTAGACCCTCACAACCCCCGGGGGTGGCTGAGGTTCTTTTCACACATCTTTTGCCCCAGTGAATGACTCATCAACCTTGCGAGCTAGGAATTGGCCTTCTTCCTTCTCTCTCTCTCCCTATATCACATCCACAACCAAGTCTTTGAGATGTGATCTCCTTGACTTTTTTCTGGAATCCATCGACCTCACTCTATCCCCCCTTCTCCACCATGCCCACTGCTTCCTCCACATTGGCTGCCCGTCCCCTCATCATCTGTCTCATCATCTGTCCCGTCCTTATATGATGTTGCTCTTCACTTTTTTAAAAAAAATATTTTATTTGTTTTTTTCTTTAAGTGGGCTCCACACCCAACATGGGGCTCGAACTCATGACCTCAAGATCAAGAGTCATATGCTGTGCCCTCTGAGCCAGCCAGGCACCCCTGTTCTTCGCTTTTCACTACTTGTATGTGATTGTGCCTCCCCCATCTGAACTGTCAGCTCCATGACGGCAGGGGTTTCTCCATCTGATTCACTGCTGCGCATCTTGTGCCTAGCACAGGGCCTGGCAGGTAGTAGGCACTCAATACTGATTTGCTGAATGAATGAGCAAATTGTTGAGTCCAATTTACTTATCTCAGAGGCGAGAAAGATTAGGCTCCTAGCGCTGCCTTGCATACAGCAAGCTGTCAGGGAATACCTTGTGGATAAATGAATATTTCTTTTGCTCAAGGCTGCATAGGTAATTAGTGGCTGCATTTAAATCAAGTCTCCTAATTTCAGTTGATTCTTAAACTTTGCTGTGTGTTAGAAACCCCTGAGACGCTTAAAAAATCCTGATGCCCAGGCTGCACCCTAAACCAATTAAACCAGAAATTTTTGGTGGGGTTGCTGGTGGGGACCAGAGTATCAATATTTTTTGAGGGGGCGGGGAGCGAGAAAGAGAGAAAGAGAGAGAGAGAGGGAAGTGGGGGAGAGGCAGAGGGAGAGAGAGAGAGAGAGAGAGAGAGAGAGAGAATTTCAAGCAGACTCCACACCCCAGCATGGAGCCCGACACGGGGCTTGATCCCACGACCCTGAGATCATGACTGGAGCCAAAATCAAGAGTCAGACACTTAACCGACTGAGCCACCCAGGAGCCCCCAGAGTATCAATATTTTTAAAAACTTTCCAGATGATTCCACTCAACCATATTAAATCACGAGGTAGGACCCAGGTAATCCCATACTTCTCATACCGCATCTAATAGAAAAGCTTTGAGAAAAATCAGAAGCCTTACTGAGTGAATTGAACGTTCCATTCACATGTGCAGAAACAGTGGCGGCTTGTGGAGGAGGGGGCACATCATTGTGTTGGGTTGGGACTGTCCTGTGGGGAGAACCATCATGTATTCATCTCCAGAAGTGAACCTTGAAGGCAGAGAAATGGTTTTGTGAGGTGGTTGGAGGCACTGGAAGAAACTAAGTAATGCCAATGTATGTGAGACTGGTTACTGGGAAGCTGATCCCTAAGAATCCTATTAGACCACAGAAGAGTCACTCCAGGGACTTAGGGAGGATTCTTTGTTGGTGCCATTTAAAGTGGACCAATCTGAAGCTGTGTTTGCCAAGGAAACCATTTTAGACAGTGATGGAGAAAAGGCCGTAGGAGTCATTTCCCCCCGGAAAAACATCGTGCGGGCCACAGCAGTGCCCCGTGTCTCATTTCAGCCCAGAATTGCTAAGCCCTTTCACGGAGGCTTGTTTTCAGAACTGCCACATGTGAAGCTGGGAATTATGATTTAAAAGAGGAGTGAGAAAATGCCTAGGGAATGCTTTAAGTCATGGAGATCAATGGGAGAGAGTGCCGTGCTCAGGGATCTCAACTCTGGGCCCCAGGCTCCCCTCTTTGGGGCTACCCTAACCACAGAGGGCCAACTTCATCCAAGTCAAACTCCTTACAGTGACAACTTCTTAAATTCATGACAGGAGTTCTTACAATATGAGGAAACAGCAAAGGAAACCACAATTCAATAGCACAGAACAAGATTTGCTTTTCTCTATTTGTAACATACATAATAAATAGATGCTGACATTGATATATAAAGAGCTCTTATAAAGTAGTTAGGTATTATAACTCAATATGTTTAATTAAAATACTATCTTTACATGGTTAATACTTCTATTTACAATGAATTGCTCCAGGGGATTTTGCAGAGCTCTGAAGATACATGCATGGGCAGACCTGTCAATTAGTTCTAGGTTTTAGCCACTCTGTTTGGCATATATGGGAGAACAAGACTAAGGAGGAAGAAAGTTAATACATATTTCAGGGATTTAATAAGATGGGATCCTCTGGTTTTGGTGGGAAAAACCAAAGCAGTCATTGTAAAGCTGTTGTAAAGTTGTTGGTCCAAACGGAAACTTGATTTAGGTATCTTCTCTTATCTTCCAGATCACACAGTTCTCTTTGGTCATCTCCGTTGTACACACTGCTTTGTACTTGTGGTGTGGACATAGTCTATGATGGGCATTTCATGTGTTTTAAAATCGAAAACAATAAAGCAGCATGCACGAGCTCAGCTTGGACTAATATTGAACACCACTGTTTGGAAACATGGAGGCTTAAAATTGAAAGGGTCATTTAGTTCAGTTCCTTCCCTCTAGGTCTTTGAATATTTCACACCAGGATGTTGAGTTTGGAGGCATTCTAAAAGATCTCTAGGACTGGAGGATCTATCAACTCAGTTCAGGGTTTCTACCGTCCAGAGGCTTATATTATCTGGTTCATTTCACATCCTAGCATACTTTTTTCCTTGATTGAGCCCAATACTTCTTGTTTAGGAACACTAAAGTATCACAAGACAGGTTCTAGGACCCAGGAGGGCTCCGTGGGCTGTGGGATACCAGCGAGGGGGTCACCTTAGAGCTGGACAATGAAGGAGTGGAGCAGTGGGGGGACAGTGTCCTGCTTTTAAATAGGTAAGGACTATTACGCAACTACCTACCAATATAGAGCAAGATAGGTGAAGTTCCCTGGCATGCTGGAGCTCCCAGTCCAGCCAGTGACATGAGAATCATAGTCATTCACATCATATGTGACCCCAGAGATCAACTATCTCAGCATTTCTATTTTATGGACACTGTGAACCCCTTTGAAAGTGACATGCCATCTTTTCAATCCCTTAACATGTTAAAAAATCATTTGATCATTTTTATATAGTGAATGATTAAAAAAAAGAACCCAATTTTAAGCAAATACTGTTTAATTTTGGATTAACGAGTAAAGTTACACTAAGAAATTCATTTTAATTCAATTTTACTACTATTCACAATCTGTAAAGACAAATTTTGATATTTGTCTATTTAACAAAGGATGCATTTTATTGGCCTTAAATTGCTTATGTAAGAAACATTGGAATATGTCAACAGATTGATTTTAAATTCACATATTGTATGTGGTCACAGACTGAATGTATATTAAAGTTCAGTAGTCATTTAAATGTACATTCAGGGATCAAATGAGACAAAAACTATTTTCATGAGATGATGTTAATAATTCTTTCATTTTGTGCTTTTTATATGCGACCCATGTTGGGGTTTTAAAAAATAACCTGTGGTGGTATTTGCAGGTGGGGCCTTTGGGAAGTGAGCAGGGTTAGATGAGGTCATGAGGGTGGGACCCCATGATAGGATTGGTACCTTTCCAAGCAGTGGAAGAGCTCTTCCTCTCTCCACATCATGGGAGAAGGCAGCCTACAAACCAGAGGGCCCTCCCCAGAGCCCAACTACGCTGGTGCCCTGATCTCAGGCTTCCAGGCTCCCAACGCTGAGAGATCAGTGTCTGTTGTTTAAGTCACCCTGTCTATGGTATGTTGATATGGCAACCTGAGTGGACTAAGGCATAGTGTGACAGGAAAGTTCTGGTGCTGTTATTTATGAGCATAACAATTCACAGCGTGGATAATCTATATTACCCCAAAATGCAAATGCAAAATGGATATAATCATCATAATACTTTCACTTTTGCATTCGTTTTTCAGGTACCGCTAGTATCCTGATGTGTGCATAAGATTTGGATCCGTTGACTACTGATCCAAAGGAAATGATCGTTCTATTTTTGCTTTTGTGTGTCTCATGAACTTCTATTTCAACATTAGGAATTCTTATGCATCTTTTTTTTTTACCTGGTGGTCAATTGAGGGTACAAGAGAAATGATTTATTGTTCTTAGTTAACACAATTAGGACATTAGAGCAGTAAGAACTAATGTGCTGGCTAGCTGTACTGAGTTGAATGATGATCAGCTGTGTGAGTTCTGAGCAAGCCCCTCTAATTTCTACAAACTTTGATTCAAATGAGGACGTTTTTAGATGGTTAGTTCAAAGGGGGGAAATGAAAAATTTATATTCTTTATTAATTAAAAAAAATGGAGGCAGACAGGTCAGGTTCCCATTAGCAGAAGCCGCGGTGGGGCATGTTTGCTGCAGATGCCTTAGTGAGGGAGAGCGAGCTCTCAGGAGGGACCTGTGAAGTGTGGGGGATGCAGGGTGGGCAGGGGAAGGAGCTAAGCAGACGTGGATTCAGGAGAAGGCAGCCCCAGCTTGATCCCCTGGAGAGTTCTGGAGTGTGAATATCAGCACAGAGTGCGTTCTGCACTGTTCCACTGAGTCACTGGCCATGGGCTGCCGTTCGCTGGGGGGACTTGAACTCCTGGGTGGTTCCACTGCAATGCGGGCAAGCCTCCAGAGCAGGCTTCAGCTGTGAGCAGCGAGCATTTGCAGCAATGTGGGGCTGAGTCCGCCAGCCAGGGGAAGGAAGCTGGAAGGGAATCAACATCATCTACTACAGACATCATTTCTTTGCGTTCTTTGCATTATTTTAAGTATATAAACCCCCTAGAGCCATCTTTTTTTTTTAACTTAAATTTTACTTGGTGAACATACAGTGCAATACTGGTTTCTGGAGTAGAATTCAGGGATTCATCACTTACATACAACAGCCAGTGCTCATCACAAAAAATGCCCTCCTTAATGCCCTTCACCCATCTATCCCATCCCCCCATCCTCCTCCCTCCATCAAGCCTCAGTTTGTTCTCTATTGTTAAGAGGCTCTTATGGTTTATATCCCTCTCTCCCTTCCCCCCACACTTCCCATATGTTCATCTGTTTTCTTTCTTAAACTCCACATATGAGTGAGATCATATGGTATTTGTCTTTCTCTGACTGACTTATTTCACTTAGCATAATACACTCTAGCTCTATCCATGTCCTTGCAAATGGCAGGATTTCATTCTTTTTGATGGTTGGGTAATATTCCATTGTATAGATATACCACCTCTTCTTTATCCATTCATCAGTCGAGGGACATTTGGGCTCTCTCTATAGTTTGGCTATTGTTGATAATGCTGCTATAAACATCGGGGTGCATGTGCCCCTTCACATCTGTATTTTTACATCCTTTGGGTAAATACCTAGTAGAGCAATTGCTCAGTCATAGGGTAGTTCTGTTTTCAACTTTCTGAGGAACCTCCATACTGTTCTCCAGAATGGCTGCACCAGTTTGCATTCCCACCACCAGTGTAAGAGGGTTCCCCTTTCTCCGCATCCTCGCCAACACCTGTTGTTTCTTGTGTTGTTAATTTTAGCCATCCTGACAGGTGTGAGGTGATATCTCATTGTGGTTTTGATTTGCATTTCCCTGACGATCAGTGATGTTGAGCATCTTCTCATGTGTCTGTTAGCCATCTGGACATCTTCTTTGGAAAAGTGTCTATTCATGTCTTCTGCCCTTTTCTTAAATGGGTTATTTGTTTTTTGGGTGTTGAGTTTGATAAGTTCTTTATAGATTCTGGATACTAACCTTTTATCTGATATGCCATTTGCAGATATCTTCTCCCATTCTGTAAGTTACCTTTTAGTTTTGTTGGTTGTTTCCTTCGCTGTGCAGAAACCTTTTATGTTGATGAAGTCCCAATAGTTCATTTTTGCTTTTGTTTCCCTCGCCTCTGGAAGCATGTCTAATAAAAAGTTGCTAGGGCCGAGGTCAAAGAGGTTGCTGCCTGTGTTCTCCTCTAGGATTTTGATGGTTTCCTGTCTCACATTTAGGTCTTTCATCCATGTTGAGTCTATTTTTGTGTATGGTGTAAGAAAGTGGTCCAGTTTCATTCTTTTGCATGTTGCTGTCCAGTTTTCACACCATTTGTTGAAGAGACTGTCTTTTTCCATCAGATAGTCTTTCCTGCTTTGTCGATGATTAGTTGACCATATAGTTGTGGGACCATTTCTGGGTTCTCTATTCTGTTCCACTGATCTATGTGTCTGTTTTTGTGCCAGTACCATATTGTCTTGATGACTACAGCTTTGTAATAGAGCTTGAAGTCCAGAATCATGATGCCTCCAGTTTTGTTTTTCTTTTTCAGGATTGCTTTGGCTATTCAGGGTCTTTTGTGGTTCCATACAAAGTTTAGAATTGTTTGTTCTAGCTCTGGGAAGAATGCTGGTGTTATTTTGATAAGGGTTGCATTAAATGTGTAGATTACTTTGGGTAGTATAGACATTTTAAATTAAAAAAGTTTTTTTAAAGATTTTGTTTGAGAGAGAGAGAGAGAGCAGGAGCAGAGAGAGAGGGACAAGCAGACTCCGCACGAAGTGTGGAGCCTAACTTGGGGCTCGACCCCACGACCCTGAGATCATGACCTGAGCTGAAATCAAGAGTCGGATGTTCAACTGACTGAGCCACCCAGGTGCCCCGGGTAGTATAGAATTACTATTAAAATGATGTTTGTTCTTCCAATCCATGAGCATGGAATGCTTCTCCATTTCTTTGTGTCCTCTTCAATTTCTTGCATCAGCGTTCTATAGTTTTTGGAGTATAGAACCATCTTTTGAATTCACAAACTGTTTGTTATGGAACAATGATTATTTAATATTGTTTAACGGGAAAGTAAGCACCACGAGGGCAAGTCTTTGCTTTGTTCTGTTTAATTCACAGGTGGCTCCTTGGTTCCTAAAATAGTCTCAGACACATTAGTAGGTTTTTGTTGAATAACATCTATGGAACGAATGAATGAAGAAGATCTAGAACCCTAGTATTCTGAATTTTGGAGGATTGCTTTGTAAGGAATTGGCACTCCTGTCAGTCAGAAGTACATCTGAGTGCATGTATATAGTATCTGACCCAAATAGGGGGTTATTTTTCTCACAATACAAGAAATTTGGTAGGGGTGGGAGTCCAGGTCTAGGGAGCACTCTGTTCTTTTATATCCCCAGAGCCTTACTTCTATGCATGAGGCTTTCATGCTCATGTATGTGACAGTCACAGGACAGCCCTTCCATCTCAGCCCCAAGTCCATTCACCAGGGCCAAGGAGAGAGAGAGGAAGAATCCAGGAGGGCAGCACCTTGGGGGGAAGAAAAAAACCAAAATGTTCCTTGAAATCTCTAGCAGCTGTCCATGTAGGTGTTTTTATCCAGAACTACATCATCTGGCCAACCCTAAATGTGAGGGAACCCAGGATGGTGAGCAGATTGGCTGGTGTCAGCGCCACGGAACGAAACTGAAATTCTGTTAGAAAAGAAGTAAGGGATAGTGGGTAAGCAAAGGTTACCCACTGACGGTTTCTGCCACTGCAGCAGAACTATGGAAGTCCTATGGGTGGTTCAAAATGACTACCCTTTCCCAAGGGCAAATAAAGGCAAAATAAAATAAAAATGGAAAATAAATTTGAAAACTCAAATCCTTTTTTTTTTCTCTTTTTCACTTTCCCCAGTCTTTTATTATGACTTTCCTAGCAACCAGGGGTGAAGTTCTCTCCAGAGTCAGTAGGAAATACTTTAAACATGTTTCAATAGAAATCCAACTGTTTATTTTCGTCTTAGTGGCCTGATATTCCATCTGTACACTAGTGAGCGTATAGGATGGTCACTTTTTAAATTCTTTTCTCTTAAATAGGAAACTCGGACTCCCGGCATGTTTCTGCTAGTGTTATTGTTACTACAGGAGACTCCTAGGTGCTATCGTTCCTTACGGTGAGTCTTGTGTTTCTCCATGGAGAAGCTTTCATTATTTCCAGACTCTCATTGAACGATTATGAGACCATTGAGACAGGATGAGAAATAAAAATGTCTACTTTGTGCACTGGGCTGTTATTCCTGGATCTTTACAATTGAGGTGGAGAAAGAAAACACCTCCGGAAAAATAATTTAAGAGGCACGGCTGGTCGGTTGTCTCATATTTGATCCCAGGAGCCTTGTAGTTCATGCACAAATATGAAAAGGGCCACGTAAGTAAATTTTGATGACATTTTTTATTTAAAAATCTCCTGCTGACAAAAATCACCTTTCCCACCAAGCATAATCTCGGTGCCCAATTTAAAGGCTGGCCCGTCCAGTAAAGTATCTTTGGGCCGTGAGTTCCGGAGTTTCATCTACAGAGTTCTTTGTCTGAGTGGTCATGCTGGGTTGGAATTAGTGTGTTGACCTCTTTGTGCCTTTGTGTTCCCCATTCATAAAAAAAAAAAAATTGGCTATAGTTTTTGGTTGTATTGATGTGGAGGCACGGAGTCAAATATCCTGACCCCGAAATGCTTACCTCACACTAGCAGCATCACTTTCCGGGGCAAGACACCATTTCTGCAAGTAGATTTGTTAGGTCAATCAGAAGGGTCAAACCGTTCCTTCCAAAGAACCAGACTTTTGCCCACTATTGCTAATTGGCTAGATACTGGTTGTTTGTTTGTCTGTCTGTTTATTCTAGCACGTCTTGTGCAATATCGTATATTATTATCTCAGTGAGCTTCCTGTGGGGATGTTAACTTGTTCTACACCCACATAAAATACTTTATTCTCTGGTTTTCTTATTAGATTTACTAACATGTCATTGTTGTACCATTACCATGTGACAGCCCAGGAAGAAGTAAGAACACGCTATTATACAACTCTTGGCAAAGCCAACACCAATGTAGGGAAATCATTAAGCTTCGGAAAGTTTTAACTTTCTTGTGCTCAGTTTCTTATCATTAACCCAAGGCTTGTGTTCTTCCCCGACCCCCTCATCTTGTAAAGGAACAGAGGGAGAACAGTGGACAGAAATCAGGCTGAGCCACAGCCGCTTCCGGTGCCTGCACTTACATCAGTGATTCATCAAACTAATGGGGAGTTCTAATTCGGTGCTTTGCTCCCCTTAAGCCCTGTAATTGCGGTGTCTCTGAACCCAAAGGAAACACGTTGCGCTCTGCGTGCCCAGGCGCATAGCTTTTAAATCTTCATAACTCTGTAATTACTACAGCGCTTTCCTTCAAATCTGGCTCAATTTCACTTCCTTAATGAGCACTACAATCTTGATAAAGTTTGCAGTTTGCTGCCTCTGCTGTTCACGAGGACTGTGTCCCAGACTGATAATGCGAGTTGTTGATTGCACTCCCTCAAGTTCCTCTCCAGAAGAGCTGATTTATTTCAGGACCACCACAGTCAAAAGCACTTCCTCTGGGTCAAGGCCCGCACCGGGCGTTTTCCTCACAGAAGGGTGCTTGGAAAGCAAATTCTGCACAGTTCAAAAAAAGGGGAGGTGTGGGGGGGAGAGCTTATGAACCCTTAGGGAATGGCTGTTTAGCTTTATTAGCACCATGTGCTCTAGAGACTGTGCTTCATTTTACCCAACTGAAGACTTTGCTTTATAGTAAATATATTAAAAATCGACTTCCTCTTTATAAACTGAGCCCCGCCAAAGAGTGAGAATTACAGATCAGCTTAAAAAAAAAAAAACAAAAAAACCCCAACAACCTAATTTCCACATTCTTTCTCCTACCAACTGGTTTCCAGGATTTTTAAAAGACTTGTTGGAAGTGCCATTTCATGATTCTAGTCAAAAGCGCATCTTCTCTTACAGCTGGCTGGAGGGCCTCTTAATTTTCGCCACTGTTTTGCTTTCAACCACGTGCTGATGCTCGGGCTCGGCTTTAGTTTTCCCGTTTCTAAGCTGGAAGACCCAGCACTGAAGCCGCTGTTGAGTTTAGACTCCCTGGATTCCCCCCAGACCGGGTTAATCAATCTGGGATTCTGAATTGCACTTAATTCTTATCTCTATTATAGCTTGCTGGCGATGTACTACCTTGATTTGTTTACATGTCTATTTACCCTATAAGACTCCACCCTTTGAGAGCGGTGTTTATGTCTTCTTTCGTTTTAGATCCCTGGCAGCCAACAGAGGCCTGAGCACCCAATAGATGTTTGCACTCAGTAAATAAAGCTTCCAGTAAATGTTTGTTGCATAACCAGAAGAACGAATCAGTGAATGAAACTTTCCTGTTTGCTATCACCATCTGCTTTAACTCTGTCCGTTATTTTGATGTATTTGCAGTTCTGACTAGATCCAGATTTGGCATGTTTAAAATTATATTCAGTTGTAAAATGTGAGGCTAGGAGTTCTGAAGATAAGAAAGAAGTCAAAATTTCTGCCATTGGAAACAATGTGAGCAATCAACAGTTCTCTGCAGGGAAGATAAAAAAGCTGGTTAGAACAGTCTTTGGATTCACAGTCTTTGGCGTTTTGGAAAAACCACTTACTAGCATTATTTTTTTTTTCTGCCCATGTTTCCCTGTCAGTAAAATGCAGAGAAAACCCTTGTCCTTCACACTCGATAGGCTAAATGAGGATTTTTGAGGAAGAAAAGCACAAACTGAAACAAAGGAAAACCTTTGGGAGTGGTGTATAGCCTTTTTTCCCCCTGAAAACTATACACATGATAATTGTCAATATGTATGCACCTGTGCTTATGTGTATGGTGGCTTCATATTTTGATATATTAATGAATTCTTCCCCCTGGTCTTTCCTGGGAACATAGGTACACAAAGCCAAATTTGAGGTTCTTGAACCAGAAGCTCTTGGACTTTTGAGTTTCAAGAACAAAGCCGTGGAGGCTTTGGACACAATGTTTATGCTGTGAACCTTAGGTCTGGGAGAATGCATGCTCCCTCCAACAAGCTGGCACACACCCATGGGCTGCCAGCTTCCTCCCGTGAACCAGCAAAGCCAAAGGAGAGAGGGAGTTGGTGAATGTCAGAGTTCAGCAGCTAACATCCAACTTGGGAGAACCTCCTGGGGAGCATGAAGTGTGGCCTCCTGGCGTGGGAGGGAGAGGGGCCAGTAACATCTCCTGCAGTCCTTCTGTTGACTGTGCGCGTGCCTTCTTCTCATATGTTCTGTGGCTGTCTCATCTTTAGCTTTTATCTTGCCCTAAAGTTGTTTTTCTGTGCTATAACTTCATTCGTGGGTACAATTCAAGTGTAGGATAGCCATGAGCTCCAGAAAGTTTTCTGCTTGAATGTGAACCATATGACTCTCCAATAGTTTCCCAAGAATGGTAACCTCTCCCTCCTCCTCCAGCCATCGCTACCCACTCTCAGATCTGCTCTTCCTCCTTTGGCAAGTACAATGTACCTCCATTACCAGATATTCTAACATCACATTTTATGGGCATACCATATTCATTTACTCCCAAGTTGTTGCTTTTTACTTATGTAAACTTGATATATTTTTCTATCTGTAAAGTGGTTTGGGTAACTTGGGTTGGGATGGAATGCTCATGATTTTTCCCAATAAAATTAATGAAAATACTTTTTATTTAACAGCTTTTTACTTAGTGGCAGGTCTTTCAGGAGTGAATTAGAGTGATTAGGTGAGGAATCGGTGCAACTGGGTGGAGGAAGGGAGACTCCGGTCACTATAATTACATGATTATGCTAACGAGCCCATGTATCTCCTGGAATTTCTTAGACAAAAGAAATATTTTTCAAGTATAAATAATGATGGTGCAGCATCAATACTGGGATATTTGAAACAGAGCAGACATTTTTGGTGAAGAATCTTTCAGGAAACTGTTTTGTTGCTTGGGAGGCTCTAGAGGAACTTGACTGTTGGCACTGGTTCCCAGTGGGCTGCAGCGGGCAGGAGCGTGACTGTGGGGTGTGGTGACATAGATGGGGTATTTCATTCATTTTACAATGGCCTTAGGTTTATACTGACCAAACATTAGCGTCTATGGGGAAATTGTGCTGGCCTTTGAGCTGCGTGAGTTTGACTGCTGGGGATTAGGCCGTGGGGTTATTTTTAAATGCTGCCTTTCCTTTCCATTTTGGCTACAAGCTCATGGTAGTAAAGGGGCACATGGGGCGGCGGCGGGGGGGGGGGGGGGGGGTGCGGTATGTGATCAGGAGAGATGAACACGCGCATAAGTAGGTATAGCAGTCTGGCTTCAGACCCCAACCTTGATTTCATCAGGTTTTTGTGGGGAAAGCCAGAGTAAAATGGTGCGATCGGGGATTTGAGTAAGGAAGGCACAGCTCCTGTGGATGTGTGGAAAATGCATCAGCATTAAGAATATTCATACATCTCATCATGATTACATGTGGTTGCTACACTTTTATTGATTTCAGTATTTCAGTTCTATACATTAGGAGCCAAGCTGAAGAATGTGTGTGTGTGTGTGTGTGTGTGTGTGTGAGAGAGAGAGAGAGAGAGAGAGAGAGAGAGAAAGAGAGAGAGAGAGAGAGGAAGGTAGGTCACATAGGAGAGGCTTAAAATGGGAAGAGGTACAGTGAGGCCAGGAGGCTGCCTTAAAGCTGTCCTTGGATCGCTAACACATAGTTTTTATTTAGGTGGTGTTCCAGATGTAGAACAATCACATTTCTAAAGGTGCCTTTATTCATACTTTACAGTGGACTGAGAACGGAAGGGATCAAAAGCCAAAATCAAAGCTTTTAATTTTGAACCAAATGGCTTTATTAGCACATGACTAGGAGTCCAGGAGATTACAAAGAGAGTTTTCCTTTTTGCATAGTTGACGTGTGCTTTGAATCGTTTTGAAATCTTGACTTCAGTCTATGCTGACCACTTCGGGGCAGGCACCGAAGTCCCTAGCCTGTTCTTGAACTTAATTACCCGCTGGAATTCTCCTCCTCCTGGACCTGGAGGAAGACTCTTCCTCTTCTGTGAGACTCTTTTGCCCTGTCCTTCAATCAAGCCTGGCGGTGCCGCAGGGGCCCTGGGGCCCAGGAAGGAACTCACCAATGATCCCAAGCTCCTTTTAGGAGTGACAACCCAAGCCGGCTCATTGCCCCTGTGAGTGCTCAGCTGAGCCCACTCTACTGGCCCCCTGGGTGCTATTAATAGGACAGTGCTGGGTGAGGGGGAGTGACAGGCAGGGCTGACTTGCCACAAGGCTTGCTAACTGGATGCCTTTAAAACCCCTCATTGTTCTTTATGCCTCAATATGTTTAGGGAGGAGTGTGTGGCTTGGCTACCTAGCAGAACTCATGTTCAGAATTTTGAACATATTAAAAAGTCAAGCTGAATTTGAAAACAACCAGCTCTAAGCTTTTTAGATTTGTGAGATAAAAAACAACTCCTAAAAGACCCTTTTCCAAAATATTTTCTTTTTTTCATTTTTTGTTTGGAAACAAAACCAAATGTAAAGTTGCAAGAAATGTACGACTCCCAAAATGCCCTTTACCTAGACTCATTATTTTGCCATATTCGCTTTTTTCTCTGTCTTTGTACGTAGACATGACTATTATCATCATTATTGTTGTTGTTGTTACTGAACCGATTATGTATACCTTGCAGACATCATGACCCTTTACCCTCAAATTCCCAGCCTGGATCTTTTATGAACAAGGATGTTCCCTTGCCAAAATGTTATTAATTTTTTTAAAGATTTTATTTATTTATTTGACAGAGAGAGACACTGTGAGAGAGGGAACACAAGCAGGGGGAGTGGGAGAGGGAGAAGCAGGCTTCCCACCGAGCAGGGAGCCCGATGCAGGGCTCAATCCCAGGACACTGGGATCATGACCGAGCTGAAGGCAGACGCTCAATGGCTGAGCCACCCAGGCGCCCCATGTTATTAATTTTTTTTTTTTTTTGGTAGAATAAGAGAAGGAAGGGTCTGTTGAAGCCTTTATAACCAGAGTGTGGGCCAGTCCAAAGTGCTGACTGTGGGGGCCCTGTGCAGGCTCCCACTAAAGGCAGGGAGAGCGGAGAGGAGGCACTACCGCAGGGCTGGAGGACTTTATTGTTGCCATAAAACATATTTTTTCCATGTTCTTTTTAGACACAAAAAATGAAGGCTGCATTCCCAAGATCTGGCTTGTGGCTTTAAAATAAAAAAAAATATTTTTACAGTATTCTTTTTGGAGGGATGAAAGCATGTGTTTTATTAACATTTCCCAAACTCTTTTTTTTAGGTTTTAGGCTGACAGCATCCAGCCTGCAGACTGCGGCAATCGAAATACATGCATTTTTAGAAATTATACCTTTCAGTTAACTGCAGGGGAAAACTTTCTTCTGTGAATCATCTCTGATAGAGAACTCGAAAATCCCTGTGTATGATCAGCCCAGTAGGGTAACACGCAGGTGATCCGGCTTATCTCACCTAACGTGCCAATGAGTTTTGCAAGCAGTTTTCTGGGGCTTTCACTCATTGGTGGTTTGGGCCTCATTCATGATACTCTTTAGAGATCTGGCCTAACGCAGGTGGCCGAGAGTTGCCTGGGAAAAGGTATCAACAGAATCCTGGCCACTCTGGGAAGCGCCCAAGCCTCATCACCTCCCACCCAAGCTGTCCCACGACGCTTACAGAGCCCGGGGACTCTCCGAGGGGCAGCCCAGCTTTTCCTGCTAAGAACCCAAAGGACTTGCTCAGAGCTGGAATTCGGCGAAGCAACTTGCTCCAACACGCCAAATCTGCCGCAACCCCAATACCCCACCCTCCTGCCTCTGCGCTCGCTACCCACACCCCCAACCCCAATTTGAGGACTTCCCGCCCCCACCACGCTGAGAGTCTCAATCCTAACCCCTTGGATGCGAGTGTCTTTGCGTCGGAGCGCGCCGGGCGCGGCGAGGCCACCAGTGACTCCCAGCGGCCGCACAGGGCGCTGCGCCCCCCTCGCCCCGGCCTCCCTCCGCCCTGCGTCCGCCCCGCCACCCCCGCGCCGCCTCCTGCGCTCGGGCTGGAGGCGGATTCCTCTCTCCGGGTTTTCAAAGCGCCTTTCCGAAACCTCCTCCCCGCCCAGAGAGGGAGTGAGGTCCCGGGCGCAGTCGCTCCCCGGAGCGGCCGAGGGGCGCGCGGGGAGAGGCCTGCGCCGGGGTACTTTCAAACTGAGGCGCGCGCACACACTCACACCGAGACACACACACCCAGACACGCACGCACGCACACACACACACACACATATACACGCCCATTTATATAGGCGGTGGCGGCGGCAGCGGCCGGGGCGGCGGCGGCGGCGGCGAGGCAGGAATGATGGAGCTGAGCCAGCCGACCCGGGTCGGAAGCAAGTGAGGAGAGCCCAGGCGCACCCCGGGATTTCTGTGCCCCGCTCTTGTCATCCTACCCAGGGAACGGTACGCCCGGAGGAGGACCAGGTGGACTGATTTGCCAGAGGGGCGGGGAAGAGGAGGAGACCAGGTGAGCGGAGGAGCCCCCGCGTCTCCGGAGCGCCCGGTCGCGCCTTTGCCCGACTCCTGCTCCCTCTCCGCCCAGGTGGGCGCGCCCGGTTCCCCGCTCGCAAGGGGCGCTTTGAGGAGACCAGAAAGTCTCAGCCCGGCTTCGCGGGATGCCTTTCGCCAAGAGGATCGTGGAGCCGCAGTGGCTGTGCCGGCAGCGGCGCCCGGCGCCCGGCCCGGCGGAGGACGCTAACGGAGGCAGCGCCGAGCCGCCGCCGCCCCTGCAGCCGCCGGGCGGACGGGACGAGGCCGTGGCGCCGGGGCCGGAGGATCCCACCCGCGCGCCCCCCGCGCCTCCCGGGCCGCCGCCGTTGCCCGCGCCGACCGACCAGGCGCAGCCGCCGCACGGAGAGGCGCCAGCAGCGGGCGAGGAGAGCGCGGCGGGGGTCGCGGAGGCGGCGTCCGCGGCCGGGGAGGCGTCCTCGGCGGCAGCCGCGGCCGTGCTGCTCATGCTGGACCTGTGCGCGGTCAGCAACGCCGCGCTGGCCCGTGTCCTCCGGCAGCTCTCAGACGTGGCCCGGCACGCGTGCAGCCTCTTCCAGGAGCTCGAGAGCGACATCCAGCTGACCCACCGCCGCGTCTGGGCGCTGCAGGGCAAGCTCGGCGGCGTGCAGCGCGTCCTCGGCACGCTGGACCCCAAGCAGGAGGCAGTGCGTGAGTACCCGCGCCGTCCGCCCGCCGGGCGCTGCGCTCCGGCGCCGCACCCTCGCGCCCTCCCCGGTCGCCGCAATCCCAGCCCCGCGGCGCCGTGCCCGCTGCAGCTTGCACCTTAACTCTCGCCTCCCCACCCTCCCCTCCTCTGGGACCCACCCCAGTCCTCCCGGTGCTGGGAGTTCCCGCTGGGCGGGAGGCGGGGATGCAGTCGCGGAAGGGGGTGGGGGGGGGGAGAAAGTTAAAGGGGCGGCCTGGGAACCCGTAGGCAGCCGCGGGCTGAGAGGGAGAGTGTTGGGGACACAGGAGGCAGAGGGGTCTGTCATTCATTCCCGGGACTCGCCTTCCCCGGGGGTGGGGGTGGGGGATTGGTGCAACTTCTGTGGTTTCCAGAAGTCCAGCCCCGAGCCCTGTAGTACCCTCCGTGCGTGCTCGGGGGGCTCGAGGAGTAGCGAGCGTCCTTTTAGGGCTTTTGTAACGCCGTAGCGGTTTTGTCACTCTTACTGTTACCTCAGGGTCTGCGCCGAGCCCCGAACTTGTGCCTTGCGCTTGCGTGCGACGTAGCGCGGCGCCGTTCGCCGCGCGAGTGAACTCTGAAGCCTGTGCTCTACCCTTGTGGCCCCGAGGGGCCGCGGGGATGGGCGTGGAGGCAGGAGTGTCCCAGGCCCGGGGCATCTTTCCTGCGCCCACCAGCACAGGGTTCCTACTAAATGGCTCTCGGTGCCGTCTGCCTTCTGAGGAGCCTGGAGGTGTGTCCCCGGCCCCCCTCCCCCACCGTGTACTGTCGCCCAAATCTGCCCGCGTGTGGAAGACCCTTGGGCATCTTTGCTGCCCTTTAACTTCACTCTTGCGACGCCCTAGGGCTCCCAATAAATGTCATTCCGTGTCATCTGCCCTCCCAGGGGCGCTTAGGTCGGTCAAATCAGGCGGCGGCCGAATCCTTTAGGAACGAACCGACGGTGGGCGGGGGCGCTAGGCCCGCGCGCCGGTCCTTTGGCGCCTAGTCCGGCTGCGACGCTCGCAGCGAAGGTGATGTCAGCGGCTCTGGCTTACGTAAGAAGCTTCCTCGGTTGCTGCAGCAGCTGCGCCGGAGCGCGGTGGCCGCGGAGCGCGCGAGGCGGGGGCGCTGTCGCGGCATCTTTCCTCGGGGATTTCCGGGCACCTCTGCCCTGCAGCCCAGCCCCCTCGCCGACGCTCCCCACTCGCGCACCCCCCCCAAACAAACAAAAAAAACCCCTCTGCACCGCGCCCCGGGAATTCGCTGCTTTTCTGCAATAACAATAATAATAAGCGTAATGAATAAATGATGTGCGCGATCGGTTTTCGCAGCTATAAAAGACCCAGAGTTGGGTTAATGACTGGTTGTTTAAAAGGGCAATTCCGGGATGAGTTCTGGAAAGCATTAGGACTGCCGTAGGCCAAGTCGTATTTTACTTTTGGGACTTGAAATGAGCGCTTTAATCCTGCCTCCTTTTTTTTTTTTTTTTTTTTTTAAACCCCAAACCACACAGCAGGGACAAGCCCTTCACTTTCTACAGCGCTGATATCTGGGGAGTGCGGTTGGGGTGAGTGGTGGTTTCACTTCAAAAGAACTGGAGGGAAGTTTTGCAGACAATGTTGAGTGGTGCTTACATTTCTGTGTGTGTGTGTGTGTGTGTGTGTGTGTGTCACATCGCTCCTTAAATTAGATCTCACACAAGTGAAACTCAGTGCTGGAGCAGAATGTGCCCCCCTTCTCCCCTCTTTCTTTAGAGAGAGCAGTGGGCAGTTATGTGTCTGGCATTTAACACAGTCCTTTCAGGCCCTTTTACAGGAGTGCAAACTAATGGTGGATGGAGAAGAGGATTTTTGATGACTATATACTCTTTATATGTATTTATACATGAATAGATAAATAAACATGGGGCTAATTAATACCCAGGGATGAACTTAAAAATCTCCTATTTTAAAATTTTCCTAAAACATCATCTCTACACTTTGTGTCCAGACCTTTCCCTTCTCTTGTCCATATAAATTTAGGATGGCATTTTTGTTTGACGTCATAGAAAACGTTACCTTCGGGAGGAAAAGCACAGTATTATGTGTTTTCATTTGGGTTTCCTAGCATGCAGACAGAGAGACAAGGATTTCTGTGTGAGGAGTTTATTTGAGGGGGGATTCCAGGAAGCACAAGGAGGTGGGGAGTGGGGAGGTGGGTCAGGGAGGGGAGGAAAGCTCATGCATGTTGTGAGCTGCTTATCACTGTGGGCAACTGGGGTTCAATCCAGCACACACCTCAGAAGTGTTCCACTGAGGAGTGAGGGAAGCTGGAGTATTTATTT
The DNA here is from genome assembly GCF_004348235.1 of Phoca vitulina. Classification (NCBI taxonomy): domain Eukaryota; kingdom Metazoa; phylum Chordata; class Mammalia; order Carnivora; family Phocidae; genus Phoca; species Phoca vitulina. Next base: position 3,675,066 of record NW_022589758.1, read on the forward strand.
ACCCACCAACTTCTACCCCTGATTGATGGAAAGTAGCACTTGGAGCATGAACTCTCTGGCTCCTGGGGCCTGCCCCATGTGTGGGCTCAGCATGCTCCTGGGCCAGGTAGAGAGTTACAAAAAGCCTATGTTGTGAACAGGAATGTCTGCAGGGGTCCTCTGGGGAGGGCAGAGGGGCTATGGGTGGCTACCAGTGCCATCGACTACATTATGCATCTCCCTTCAGCACTGCTCAAGGCCTAGGGGAGTTTCAAAGGGAGAGGAAGCCTAAAAGAGACTCATGCGCCCTTTTCTCCTCGTTTGAAGGTGTCTGGGTACCTCCATACCCCCTGGATAGCCTTCCCACCCTGATCATTGTCCCTGTGTAGTCTGCATGCTGCTTCATCCATGCACAGCTGCTTTCTCTCGCCTTGAGCCAGGCTGGGATGGCTTTTGCAGGGGTGACATGATCTGACATACACTTTAGTGAAGTCACTCTGGAGGCAAGTCTGGAGGCTGGTAGACCAGTTGGACAGTGTGACTGGTGATGGTGGTCAGGACTAGGGAGGTATCTATAGGGACCGTGAAAAGTGGTAGGATTCTGAATTGACAGGATTTATTAATTGGTTTGGGTATAAGGTATGATTGGAAAAAAACAATTATGGATGACTTCTAGTTTTGTTTTGTTTTGTCTTAAACAATTTGTAGAAGATGGTACTATTTCCAGAAATGGGTAAGGCTGGCGGAAGAGTGGATATTTTAGTGTGTGTGTGTGGCATCAATAGTTTTGTATTTTTGCCATATTAACTTGAGATGCCTTATGTGTCTTAGACAATTAGATGTGTTGAGTTCTGAGCTCAAGAGAGAGGGCTCAGACTGGAGACACGAGTGTGAGACATGGGTAGAGATGGCTGGCGGGCTGCTGAGCTGGTGGTGGGGGGGATGGGGTGCTCTTACATGATTACATTGATTTTTCTCAGTGTGTGCATAGTGAGGTCCTCAGCTGAGATGGTGTTGGTAATGTGAGGAGAGAAGGCTGGGTGTTAATGTTGTCTCAGGGAGGGAACATGGATGCAGTAAGGAAGTGTAGCAGGATTACCTGGCTGTGTTGAGAGCCTTCTGAGATTTATGGTCATAAACTTGAAGTACGTCCAGCTTTTCAGTCACTAAAACCTGAGACTTTGGGATTACTTCATGAGCCTCGACCCCAAGCCATTCATCCTTAGACATTTTAATGTCGTTGGCTTTTTGGTTGCTGTTGATTGTATTTGTTACTGAGTTTTAAAGTAAGTTTTCTAATGAACTTTAACGTTCCTACAGAAAAGTGCAGAGACCATGAAAGTACAGTTTGGTTAATTTTCACAAAGTGAACAACTCTTGTAACCATCACCCAGATTGAGAAATAAAGCATTACTGTATCCTGAAACATCCTCCCCAGGCCTTTTACCAGTCACTATTCCTGCCCCCCCCCCACCAACAAAGGTAACCACTATTCTGACTTCTACCCACCTCAATTAGATTGTCTTGGTTTTGAACTTTATATAAGTGGAGTCACATACTATATACTTGTTGGATGAACAGTGCTAGACACAAAATTACGTTTGTAAGATTCTTCCATGTTGTTGCATATACAGTAGATTGTTCATTCTCATTGCTGAATAAAATTATGCGTTGTGGGCATACTCCACAATTCATTGATCCATTTTCCTGATGATGGACATTTGGGTCATTTCCAGTTTAGGGCTACTGCCACAAACATTTTTTCACATGTGATTTGATGAACTGATGTATCCACAGCTGTTTGGTATATATCTAAGAGTGGAATTGCTGGAGCACAGGGGATGGATATGTTTGGCTTTAGTAGCTACTGCCTACCAGTTTTCTAAACTGGTTGTACCAATTTATAGTCCCAGAAGTGTGTGGAAGTTCCAGTTTGCTCCACATCCTCACCAACACTGGTACTGTCTTTTTTTTTTTAAATTAACCTATAATGTATTATTTGTTTCAGGGGTACAGGTCTGTGATTCATCAGTCTTACACAATTCACGGTGCTCACCATAGCACATACCCTCCCCAGTGTCTATCACCCAGCCACCCCATCCCTCCCACCCCCCCACCACTCCAGCAACCCTCAGTTTGTTTCCTGAGATTAAGAGTCTCTTATAGTTTGTTTCCCTCTCTGGTTTCGTCTTGTTTCATTTTTCCCTCCCTTCCCCTATGATCCTCTGTCTTGTTTTCAAATTCCTCATATCAGTGAGATCATATGATACTTGTCTTTCTCTGATTGACTTATTTTGCTTAGCATAATACCCTCTAGTTCCATCCACGTTGTTGCGAATGGCAAGATTTCATTTTTTTTTCCTTAGGAGAAAGTCTGTAAAACTTTATTGAGAGAATTACAACAGTGAAGTACCCTACATAAGAGTAGTTTCCATGTTTCAGCTTGTCCTGGTTTAAATCTGGGGTAGTCCTTCACCTGCTTCCGGCATTTTAATGGGCTCTAAAAAGGGTAGACTTGGCCTCTTGACATCAGGGTCATCTTCAGTTATACCCCCAGCCTTTGCCTGAGGCAGCTTCTGGAGATCAGCTTCCAGGTCCTGTCCTTGAGCCACAGGTCCTCCTTCAACTTCCTTCCCTTGATCAGGTAGAATATCCTGACTCTCAGCGGGAGCCTCCTTTTGTTTCAGTTTCTCATCACTGGGTGCACAGTGCTGGTTAGACCCTGGATCATCTTTTCTTTGTTTGGATTTGGATCTGGATCTGACTCGGCCACTCATAGTTCACCCAGTTGAATTCAGCTAGCGAGAAAGCTCACCACAGAGAGAACATGACTGCCTCGATGGATCTCAGCTTGGCTCTGGCAAAATTTCATTTTTTGATGGCTGCATAATATTCCATTGTGTGTGTGTGTGTGTGTGTGTGTGTGTGTGTGTGTGTATACACAAATCTTTATCCATTCATCTGTTGATGGACATCTAGGCTCTTTCCATAGTTTGGCTATTGTGGACGTTGCTGCTATAAACATTGGGGTGCATGTGCCCCTTCAGATCCCTACATTTGTATCTTTGGGGTAAATATCCAGTAGTGCAATTGCTGGTCATAGGGTAGCTCTATTTTCAGCTTTTTGAGGAACCTCTATACTGTTTTCCAGAGTGGCTGCACCAGCTTGCATTCCCACCAACAGTGTAGGAGGGTTCCCCTTTCTCTGCATCCTCGCCAACATCTGTCATTTCCTGACTTGTTAATTTTAGCCATTCTGACTGGTGTGAGGTGGTATCTCATTGAGGTTTCGATTTGGATTTTCCTGATGCTGAGTGATGTTGAGCACTTTTTCATGTGTCTGTTGGCCATTTGGATGTCTTCTTTGCAGAAATGTCTGTTCATGTCTTCTGCCCATTTCTTGATTGGATTATTTGTCTTTGGGTGTTGAGTTTGATAAGTTCTTTATAGATTTTGGATACTAGCCCTTTATCTGATAAGACATTTGCAAATATCTTCTCCCATTCTGTCGGTTGTCTTTTGGTTTTGTTGACTGTTTCCTTTGCTGTGCAAAAGCTTTTTATCTTGAAGTCCCAATAGTTCATTTTTGTCCTTGCTTCCCTTGCCTTTGGCGATGTTTCTAGGAAGAAGTTGCTGCGGCTGAGGTCAAAGAGGTTGCTGCCTGTGTTCTCAAGGATTTTGATGGGGATTCCTGTCTCACATTTAGGTCTTTCAACCATTTTGAGTCTATTTTTGTGTGTGGTGTAAGGAAATCGTCCAGTTTCATTCTTCTGCATGTGGCTGTCCAATTTTCCCAACACCATTTGTTGAAGAGACTGTCTTTTTTCCATTGGATATTTTTTCCTGCGTTGTCGAAGATTAGTTGACCATAGAGTTGAGGGTCCATTTCTGGGCTCTCTATTCTGTTCCATTGATCTGTGTGTCTGTTTTTCTGCCAGTACCATACTGTCTTGATGATGACAGCTTTGTAATAGAGCTTGAAGTCCGGAATTGTGATGCCACCGGCTTTGCTTTACTTTTCAACCTTCCTCTGGCTATTCGGGGTCTTTTCTGGTTCCATACAAATTTTAGGATTATTTGTTCCATTTCTTTGAAAAAAGTTGATGGTGTAGGGATTGCATTAAATGTGTAGATTGCTCTAGGTAGCGTAGACATTTTCACAATATTTGTTCTTCCAATCTGTGAGCATGGAACGTTTTTCCATTTCTTTGGCTCTTCCTCAATTTCTTCTGTGAGTATTCTGTAGTTTTCTGAGTACAGATTCTTTGCCTCTTTAGTTAGATTTATTCCTAGGTATCTTATGGTTTTGGGTGCAATTGCAAATGGGTTCGACTCCTTAATTTCTCTTTCTTCTGTCTTGTTGTTGCTTTCTGTGCATTGATTTTATATCCTGCCACTTTACTGAATTCCTGGATGAGTTCTAGCAGTTTTGGGGTGGAGTCTTTTGGGTTTTCCACATAAAGTATCGTATCATCTGCAAAGAGTGAGAGTTTGACTTCTTCTTTGCCGATTCAGATGCGTTTTATTTCTTTTTGTTGTCTGATTGCTGAGGCTAGAACTTCTAGTACTATGTTGAATAGCAGTGGTGATAGTGGACATCCCTGCCGTGTTCCTGACCTTAGGGGGAGAGCTCTCAGTTTTTCCCCATTGAGGATGATATTCGCTGTGGGTTTTTCATAGATGGCTTTTATGATATTGAGGTATGTACCCTCTATCCCTACACTCTGAAGAGTTTTAATCAAGAAAGGATGCTGTACTTTGTCAAATGCTTTTTCTGCACCTATTTGGTACTGTCTTTTTAACTGTAGCTACACTGGTGGGTAGGTAATAAAGTTCTCATTGTGGTTTTAATTTTCATTTCTCAGGTAGCTTGTGAGATTGAACGCTTTTTCATATATATTTTTGGCTCTTTGGATACGCTGTTTTGTTAACTGCCTGTTCATGGCCTTTGCTCTTTTTTCAGTAAGTTTTTTTGTGCCTTTTAAAATTGCAGGTGTTCTTTATATATTGTGGATATGCATCATGTGTGAGCTCTAGATATTGCACATACCTTCTCTAACTCTATAGCTTGCCTTTTACTCTCTTAGTGTTATCTTTTGGTGAGCAAACGTTCTTATTTTTATGTAGTTTGGTTTATCAGTCTTTTTCCTTATGGTTAGTGTTCTGTTTGCTCTTAAATGAATTCCTCACTGACCCCAAGTTCATAAAGATATTCTTCTATGTTCTAGACTTTTTTTGTTTTGCCTTTGTCCTTTACATCCGTGAGTCGTATGGCATTGATATTTGCAAGTGATGTTGGGGGGGGGGTCAAGATTAATTTTTTCCTTATAGATGGGCAATTAATCCATTGCCACTTAATGAAAAGACCATCATTTCTCCATTGCACTGCAGTGACACCTTTGTCCTCTATTGAGTGGATTGATTTTATTTTTTAGCTGATATTTATTGAGTTCTGCTATATGTCAGGCCTTGTGCTAAGATATTTATATGAATTACCTTATTTAATTTTCACAATAACTCTGTGAGAGAGGTACTGTTATTTTCCAACCTTACAGAGGGTTAGCAACTTGCTCGAGGTAGCAACAGCTAGAAAGTGCTGGAGCCTAGAATTAGGATCCAGGTCTGAGTCCACGAGCTATGTTCCAAGCACTAGATTTTTCTCCCATGCACTGCCACACAAATCCAGGGGAATTACTATATTAAAATCAGGGCCCTTCTCAGTATGCTTCTGTTCCCATGACAAGCTCCATCTCTTGCTCTTGTACCCATTGTGCCTCTCTGCCTTCTCCATCTATTACCCTAATCCAGTCACACTGAACTACTGGGTGTTCCCCAACTTGCCAGGCTTTCTCATTCTTCATGCCTATGTATATACTACTCTTTCCTTCTGGAATAGTTCACTGGTTAATTCCTATTCATTCTTTGATGCTCAGCCAACACATCATCTTCTCCGTGAAGTGGAACCTGATTCCTTGCCTACCACCTCCCCACCTACAAGTTTTCTAGAACTGTGTGCTAACTTTTATCATAGCTTTTCTCATTCTGAACAGCAGACCCTGTTATGCTCTGTCTGTATTCCTTCAGCCCTCCCCTCTCATGCTGAAGGCTGCTGACTATAAACTCCTAACTCTGCCTAGGGCTTTTCTCCCTTGGCCAGTGGACCATGGTTGGTCTTGAACAGAGGGAAAGCCAGAAGTGCCAGTGAGCTAAATGCCCCTGAAGCCGTAGTCAACCAGTGATGGATGGAGCACTGGTGGATGAATGCCCCAGTTTCCTTACATGTTGCACACCATCTCTCAGCGTTCCCAGTAGGACTGAGCTCTAGCTGCCCACAGTGCTGACTTATTTGATAATGTACTGTGTATTCTCTGCCTTCCATTCTCCATCTCACTTTTTCATATACCTGTGGGTGGTTCATGGGTAGCCTTCCACAGAAACTACTTGAACTTGTACTCATAGGATCTGGGGGGACCCAGACCAAAACAGTCTGTTTAATTTTTGAACTATGAAGGCAAAGACCTAGGGCCAGGAGTATAGTAGAGGTGATGTTTCTCACTCTTTTTCCTTGAACTGTGTACCCCAGGATTATTATATTAGCCACATGCCCGGCCCCTCCCAGATGCTCTCCAGTGGGTCTGGAAATAACTTCTTACCCTTTAGAGGATCTCTTCAGTGCTTCATGTGTGAGAAGGGACGTGGAAGGAACTCAAGTCTACTGTGATGAAGACACATCCGCTCAGTTCTTCAGTGTTCCATTGGGCAGGCTTTGAGAGTACTATTTATGGCCCTATGGAATGGGGTCAGTGATGGCCCCAGGAAATCCAAACTCCCTATTTGTGAAGCATAATTTTAGCCAGAGCAGACACAGAAACTGCTAAACCCAGAAAGATACTAGGAAGTAACACATTGGGTGAATCCATCATTTTGGGCTCATATGGTAACGCTAATCATGGGATGATCCTTTCCCTCCCCCATTCTGTTCATTCTACCACTTGCAAAACCCCCTTGTAGTCTGGTTAATGTGTTTGTGGTTTTTTTTTTTTTTTTTTTTGGATGTTTGAGTAACTGTGGTTAGATTTCTTTTCCTCCTGTCTCTGCTCAGCGAGCTTCTCTGATGTGTTACGTGAGGAGATCCTAACAGCTCCGTTGAAAGCTGCTTTTAAGTCCATCATGGAACAAGTAAGAAGAAAGCAATCTTTCAAAGGTTAATAATTCATGGTTGTAGTTTCCTCATAACTAGTAACAGCAACACATTTCCTTCTAGACTTTTCTTGTTGTACTGGATTGGGCTTTTAAATCAAAACTGCTGAACTACTTTACCTAGGAAATCCTTGAGATTCTTCGGGGCTGATAATGCTAAGACGGTAACAAAAAAGATTTCTTTCTTCCTGTTTGTGGAGGCCTTTCCCACATAATGCCATCAGGAAAGTGTAAATTCCACATAAGCTCTCAGAAACGTCTCGAGTCTCAGAGCTTCTGGTCTACCTTTAATGGGCATTACCTTTAAATTGCAATGACATATGAAATCTCTCCTATTGTCCAAGAGTCTTAAGGAGTCATTGACTTCATATAACACTTAGAAATTTTAGGGACAAGACAATTTTAAACGTAGTTGGAATTTTATTTTGACAGCTTAGTTTTTTTTTTTTTAAAGATTTTATTTATTTATTTGACAGAGACAGAGCAAGAGAGGGAACACAAGCAGGGGGAGTGGGAGAGGGAGAAGCAGGCTTCCCGCTGAGCAGAGAGCCTGATGCGGGGCTCGATATATCGTGACCTGAGCCAAAGGCAGACGCTTAACGACTGAGCCACCCAGGCACCCCTCAGTTTTTTTTTCTTTTGTTACTTTTTACTGTTAAAACTCATGGAACATGAGATTTTGTAGGACACTCTATTAAAAAATCATGGGAAGAGTATGCCTGGAATAAACCATCAATCATACAGATTCCTGAAATTTTTTTTTGTATCAAGATTTCTTCATAAATCATATCCTAATAATAAGTGAAATAATCAGGTAGGAGTGGTTTCTCAACGTAAGGCTCTCATTCTAAGGTCTAAATTTGTGGAAACAAGGTTTTGGAGAGCCCTTCTACCAGACTGCAAGGCCACAAAGGGCAGAAAGCCTGTCTGGCTCATCTTTGTTGAACGACTGAGACAGGCATGGTCAATTTTTGTTTCTGACATTAATGTCCATCGCTCAATTCACTAATGAACATGAGAAGGTTTGTGTGTCCTGAAATAGGAATCTGAGGACGTTGGCATGCATATGCTGAAAGATTACTTAATTATGAAATACCTAAGCCCTTGAATGTGAAACTAACCAAGAATAAAATGGATTTCACAGGAGTTGGAGAATCTTGGATCCCAGAGTTGGGAAAGACCTAAGCATCTATCAAATCCAACCTCCCGCCCAGGGTTGCAGAGCACAAATGGATCCATTCCTTTCTTGGTATGGATGCCCTGCTAGGACTAAGGTGGCCCAGGGGCCCTTGCTGTTTTAACCATCACACGACATTGTCGCTGCGTTATTGCCTTTATAGCCTGCGACTTTGCTTTATAGCAGTGGTTCTTTTACACGAGGTCTCCTCTGTTCCATTGTGCACTTGGTATTTTGAACTTAAATTTCACAAGACTTCCCCATTGTCTCTGTTAAATTGAATCTTGCTTGCTTTGCTCTTTCATTTCCAATCAGTGGTGATGGTTTAAAGTCTTGATTCACTGTGTCAGCTGTTGCCCACAGCATTTTGCTCTCTGCAGACATCATAAACATGGTTCTAGCCCATCATCCACATCTTTGATAAAATGATTGTTCAGTAGGACTCAAGGCCAGAGTCCATTGGCCGGCAGTACTAGCAGTGTCCCTCCAAGCTGACGTCTGTTCATTGACATTCCTTGGGTACCATTGTTGCAGCAGTCACAAATGTACTCCCCACCTTCCCATGCAAACCACATTTCTCCACCTTGCCCACAAGATCTATCATCGTGAGCGATTGTCAGATGGTTTGCTGAAATCAAGATACCATATGTCTGCAGCATTCCTTTGATCTCCCAGTCTAATAACCCTACTCAAAAGGGAAATGAGGTTAGTCTGGTTCAAATAGGACTCGCTTGCAGCCATCAGAGGGGCCATTTAAATCTTCTTGTATAGAATGGATAAAGAGTTTATTTTGGGGGATCTGCTTTGGTTTGGCCGTAGAGGGACTGCAGCCTCGGACTGCAAGGGGATTCTTTGGGTCCTAGGGTCCATTTCTCTGACTCCAGAGTGCCTGCTTTGTGAAGGCAAGAGAATCAGAGTCCTTATCTCTTCCTTTTAGGATAGCTAGTGAGAACTTCATGTCCTTGTCGTCTGTTCCTTAAGGAAAGGTTTGGGATTCCTGACCTTTGGCGTTTGCTTAGGCTCAGTTTGAGTAAGGTTGGCAAGTGTCCAGTTTATCTAATTGTTGAGAAGCAAGCGATAATGTGGCTAAGAGCGTGGGCTCTGAAGTCAGACCACGAGGGTTCAAATCCCAGCTCCACCCTCTCACAGCTGTATGACTTTGGACAATTTTCTGAATCTTTCTTTTTCTTTGTCTGTTATGGGATGGAGATGAAAGCAGTACCTCCCGCATCCGGTTGTCGTCAGGATGGAAGGAGTCAGGTTGTAGGGGTGCTGGGAGCAGTGCCTGGCGCATGGTGAGCCCCTGCTAATTATTGGCTCTTGTTTTAGTGCAGCTATAATTGGATCCTGCCGAGCGGGAGGCATGTGTTAATTTTTTCCAAGTAGGTGAAACCTGTGCCTAAATCTGTGCCATGCCGGGTCCGGGGAAGGAGACAGCCGAGCAAGTCTGCGCGGTCAGACAACTACTAAGATTTCGGTGCTCTTTGTGCGCTCTTTTTTGTTATGCAGAGAAGGATGGAAATAAAAAACATTTGACCAGCCATCTTACCATTTAGATTCGTGCATTTCTTCTCTGCCAGGCACTGCTGTAGGTGCTGGAGTTTCATTAGTGAGCAGAAAGTTACCAAGAGCTTTCAGTGGAGGGAGACAAACCATAAAGAACAAACATAATACCTTTCAGGAGGTTACAAAGCATCTTAGGAGGTGCGTTCTGGGCAACAAGAAACTAGAGCAGGGTGAGGGCCAGCCAGGGGATTGGCCCGGGGTTGCTGTTTTCAATGGTGTGGTCAGGTGGGCCTCATTAAGGAAGCAGCGTTTGAGCGCAGATTGGAAAGAGGTGTCGGAGTTGATGACGCAGGCAGCTGGAGGGAGAGGGTTCTAGCAGAGGAACCTCTGAGCGGAGAGCATGCTTGGCTTGGTGGAGGGATGGCAAGGGGGCCGGTGTGGTGGATGTAGAGTGAGTAAGGAGAAGAGGCGGGGGAGAGGAGGCCGGGGAGGTGGGGCAGAGGGTGGCTCATGGAGGGTCTAGTAGGCCATGGTGAGGATTTTGCTTTTCACTCTGAGTGAAATGGGGACTCATCGGAGTGTTTTAAGCCTAGGAGTAGTATGATTGAGTTAGAGTTGAAAAGGATCACGTTGGCTATTGTGATATGAAGAGGCTGTGCGGGGTAGGGTGGGGGGGGGGGGGGGGCAGGCAGGGGTAGAAGCAGGGAGGGAGAACAAGTGGGAGGCTGTTGCAGTTTTGCCCGATGAGAGATGGTGGTGGTTTGGCAGAAGTAATGAGAAGTGGTTGGATCCACTTTAGAGCTGTTGACATTTTTTGTTTCATGTTTTAGGGCTAGGCAATGCAGCCCATACAGAAGGGCATAAAATTGAAAAGGAATAGAAAGCTCTTCTCCCCTTTTACCCTGCCAGACTTGCTTCAAAGGAAACCATGTTACAACGTGTTGTACTCCTTCTAGAGGAGCACAAGCAAATTCTCACATACATCTAACGCCTTTTGTAAAGCCACTTCTGAATGTCCAGGAAGTCAGCACTTCTAGAGTCTTGTTGATTAATCTTATTTTGCTGTCTTGGAAAAATTGAAAAGGTGTTCTAATACTCTTTTTAAAAAAATCAAAGTCTAATTTCCATATGATGAAATGTACAGCTCTCAAGTGTGTGGTTTGATGAATGTTCACAGCTGTATTCACCTGTGTAACCCACACCCCCATAAAGATAGAGACTGTTCCTTCGCTCCAGATAGATAATACTTGTTGGAGTTAGGAGAGCAGTGTTTGAGCTCTAGCCCCTACCGGGCCTGTTGTATGACTGTGGGCATGGAAGAAAATGTTTCCACGGGAGCTTCGGGATTCTCCAGTAGGATCAGACTGAGAACTAGTGACTCCATGTATAAGATTTTTTCTTTTTTTTAAAGGTTTATTTATTTATTAGAGAAAGAGAGAGCATGCGCGTGTGTGCACAGGAGAGAGCACGAGCGGGGTGGGGTTTGGGGAGGGAGGGAAGGGCAGAGGGAGAGGGAGAGACAGAGAATCTCAAGCAGACTCCCTGCTGAGCGCAGAGCCCAATGTGGGGCTCAATCCCACAACACCAAGGTCATGACCTGAGCCGACACCAAGAGTCGGACACTTAACCGACTGAGCCACCCAGACGCCCCAAGATTTTCAAGACGAATTGCAATGGTGGAGTTCCGTCACTTTGGTCTGATGGCCCTGGCTGTTTAGGACAGTGTGGTGCTGAGCTTTAGGGAGGATCTGGGACAGGGATAAGAATCTGGCCTCAGAGGCCCCAGGATTAACTTAGAAGTAGGAGTTTTTCTAAGATAAAGCTAAAATAACATTTTAAAGGACATGGGGAAAAAAAAAGGAATGTGTTCATCTTAGGCAAATTTCGAAGTAGCAGGGAATACTGATTTGTACATGTGTTTTCAGCAGATGCTGATGCTTGAAGCCTAGATGGAGGATGAAGAGAGTTTTTTAAAAATCTGATTTCTGATTATTCCAAGTGCATTTACGTTTGCGAAATAAGAAGCCCTATTCTGGAGTTCAGCTACTCTTGATTTTTAATGCTAGACATCTGAGGGATGGAAGAGCTAGTAGCTCTGAGGAGGGATGACAGCCAGTGAGACATAATGTTCATTAGAATTTAATATCAATATTTATGTTTCTCTCCAGCGTGCATCTGGACTCTGTTCCTCGAGCCTGTATTTATATTTTAATAATGCAAGTAAAGCTGTATTTTCCTTTTTAATTTCACATCAGAGTTCTGCCTCAGCCCGCCCCCTCCTCACCCCTGCAGTGCTTTAACTGCAAGATGGCGCATGTTTATTGAGAGTTCGGTTCTAGGGATGAACTTCAAGGGGGGAAAAGTGCGGCACGAATAAATACCGCAGAAATCCTTTTCTATGAGAAGTCATAGGGCTTTCTGCTTCACGAACAGGAGTGATGGATGGATGCTTCAAAGTTTGGGGCGATGTGGGGGAAGGTGAGCAAACCAAAAAGAGACCCTGAAAAGTTTCCTCAGAGTTTCACTTGGGTTAAATGCCTTCTGTGTGAGACAAGAGACGTTGGAACTCTGTTCAGGTATCAGATGTCATGAGTGCTCATCTGGCAAAGTTTTAGCCTTTGCTAATTAAAACTAATCCAATCGCATGAAGAAAAATACATTGCGTAAGGTAGCTGCTTGTGTGGCTTTATTTTAACTCTTTGCCCTATACCCTGAGACCAGCGAACTTCAGGCTGGTGATAGGGTGGGAAGAGATGGTGAGAAATGGAATTCACTTACAAATTCACTTGAGTAAAGACAGTGAGCAGGGCAGGCTATTAAGAGTATTGGCTTGTCAATGTAAATTTGAAGCCCTTTCAGGTTTTCTTGATTTGTTAACTCAGACGTTTTAATGGCTGTTGAGTGAGAAGGAAAGTTAAAAAAACAAAACATAAAAAAAACAAAACAAAACTAGAGAGTCTTTCCTCTACTTCTTACCTTGTACTTTGTTTTCTTTCCAAGTTGCTCTGTATGCTTTTCTTTGGCCTTCAGCTTGGTTGGATCAAGCCCTGCACTTAGGAAGCTTAGGTTCAAGGTTTGCCCCCGAGGGACTGGAATTTTGTCATGATCACCGGCTGTGTTCCTAATCCTGGTCACTTTTCTAGTAGAAGTATATGTTGGCCTTTGATTCTCTCAGTTCCACTACTTGCCAGCTGTGCAATCTTAGACAAATTCTTCGTTTCTGTGCCTTAGTTTCCTTATCTGTGAAAGGGGGACACTATTAGTACTCACCAGGTAGAATCATCATAAAGATGAAGTGAGTCCATCCATGGAGAGCACCAGCAACGTGTGGCACATAACAGAATAGAACGTGTGTGCCGTAGGTGCTATTACTTTTGTTACTGTTTTATCATGATTATTATCAGGGGCCTGGGAAAAGGAAATAGGTATAAAAATGGATAAAACCCAGTCCCTGTGGCTCCTCAACCAGTGTAGATATTCTGGTCAGCTGGATGTGTGGTACAAATGAGGACAGAAGAATGCCACCCTGTTTTCTGGCTTGGCTGGCCTAACTCATGTTGTGGAGCACTGCAAGAACAATTTAGCATCTGGCAGCCATTAGGCCCTCATTCTTGGGGGGTGTGGACTTCTACTGACGGCGGGGACAGGCCTGGCTTAGGAAGTGGTGCCGAGTGTAGACACCCATGCCCTTACTTTCTGGAACTGCCTGTGTCTTCTCCCATAATGACATGTCCAGGGCTTTGTCCTCTGCTCATTGTACTCAGACGATGGAGCAGCTAGCAGAAGAGAGGAGATGATAGATCTGGGCAGACCGTGGCAGAGAACGCCTAAGGTGTTCATCAACTCTTTCCTTTTCTTCCGGGCATATCGCCAGACTACATTTCCCAGCTTCCCTTGCAGTTAGGTTGAACCATATGACTGAGTTCTGTCCAATGGCTGTGGGAGGGATAATTGCCTCACCCTAGGATGGATGTATAAAAACTCCTACGTAATCCTCTGCGGTTTCTTTCTTCTTCACTCTGCTGGCTGCATGCAGAGGGTTCAGCAGAGGACTTTGAGGCCCTTAGGGATGGTAGGGCCACCAGATGGGAAGAGCCCAGGTCCCTGAATCACCACATGAGAGGCTGTCTGCCAACACCCGATTGGATTGCACATGAGGGAGAAGTAAACTTTCATTGTTACGTTGAGGAGCTGTTTGTTACGGCAGTTAGCGTTAGCGGACCCTAACACAGAAGTACAGTGCGGGGAGGAAAAAGGACTGCTTTTCCTGAAAATGCACAGATCAAGAAAGCACTCCCAAGTATTTGGTGTTCTTTAACTGAATAAAAGAGGCACTAAACCGTGGGATCTTTTTCTGAGAGACATAAAGAGTTGCTCTGGGTGACCAGAGCACTGTGGCAGCTTTCTTCAAGTAAGGAAATGGGAATAAAAACTTGTTGACAGAGTTCCAGTTTCTGGAGAAATGTTGCTACCTGGAACCAAAAGAATTCCTTCTCTCCCCCATGTATAAATGATATACATATATTTGTAAAACTTCAAAGATCTCATTATAACACAAATACAGGAATGTGCACAAATCGTAAGTGTACAACTCAGGGAATTCTTACAAACTGAGCACACTTCTGTGGTCAGCACCTAGAACAAGAAAAAAACATTTGCAACCTTCCAGCAGTGTTCCTGTCCAGTCATACCTTCCCAAGGGTAGCCGTTATCCTGACTTCTAACAGCATAGACTATTTCAGCTTATTTTGGAATCATACACCATGTGCTTTTTTTAATATCTGGATTTTTTTTTGCGCAAAATTATATTTATGTGACCCATTCATGTTGTTGCATGTAACTGTAGTTTATTTTTGTTGCTGTATAGTATTCCTTTCTATAAATATACCATGCTTTATTTGTCTAGTCTACTAATCAGTGGGCATTTGAATAATTTTCAGTTTTGGCCCTTTTGAATAATGTTGCTATGAACATCCTAGATCCTGTCTATTGATGAACATACCTACACATTTCTGTTTGGTAAAAACTCCCTACCTTGTAATTTTACAAAACTTTCTCCCTCAGTAAGATACTTCGAGGCTATGATAGTGACTGTTCTTATTGCTTGTCCTTTGACCTCTAGACTAGGCAAAAGTTTTGCTCTGTTTTTCTCTAAAGATTATCACTGATCCTCAGTGGCAAAATTTTGATGCCTAAAATGGAGGAAATGTGATCTACTTAAAAGGACCTTTCTTGCCCCTCTTTTTAAATTAAAGCGTAGTTATGGGGACTTTTGATTCTCAAACAAGGACTCTTAAAGCCACGTTTCACATCACTTGCAAAGTCCATGTAATTGGAGTTTGACATTGGAATCCTGATTGGCGTTGCTTCAGCTCTTCCTCTGTGCGAAGGAGAATCCTGTCAGATGTTCAAATTGCTTCCTTTCCTTGGATTGGGAATGGAGGAGGAAGACCTGTGAGTTCTCTAATCACTTGGCTGGATTAGCCTTTGAGCTATGGAGCGTTGCCTTCTCTGATTGCCCCACCATCAAGGTTTTATGCAAAACTGAGGCAAAAACAGAACGTTCCCTCAGAAGGGCAAGAGACAAAGAAGAGGGGAGGCTTTTCTGTCCCCCTGAGAGGGTTTCTTCTGGGTCTCTGCTTTCAGGGCCTTGGATATCTGATCCACAAAGTAGCAACCCTGGCTAGATGGGGCTTTGTGGATTCTGGGGGTTGAAAAGGCCTCAAGCAAATTCTAAAACTGCCCATGAGACTTTCTTTCAAACCCCTGACCTAAGCTCAGCTTCCTAGACTCCTTTGCAGAGGTTTGAGATCCTGGGCTCAGTGAGTGGTGCACCTGCCCTGTGCCCCAGCCCCAGAGGCTTCCTCACTGTTTGGTCTGAAATGACCATGACTGGAGACTGAGGGGTGAGTGTCTCAGTCCAGGCCCTCCCCTCCAAGCATCCTGGGAATATCAGAGACCTCACTGAGGGCCAGGCAGCCCCATGACTGCCCTGTCTTTTGGTGGAATGTTGGGTTCCCTTTGGGTGTGAAGGTGTGTGAAGCCTTTACAGTGAAGTCTGAAAAATGGCTGTGAGAAGCCCCGGGGGACCCTGCTGCAGTGTGACACACAGCTGGGCCTTTGAGGGTGGGGTTTTATAATAAATTTGAACATGGCTTTAAACGTTACTATACTTTGCTTCATTCCTTTTCCTGACTAGAGGATAGGTGAGCTGATTTTTCCATGAGGAGACTGCTTTGGACCATTAACCAGATTTTCTTCAAACATAGAGGTGACTTGACTTTTGGCTTTTAAAAACCGGAGGCCTAGTGAGACAGCTTTGTGAAGGTAGGAGTTGCAGGTGCGGAGTGGGGGGCAGAGGATATGCTTTTCTTGACTCACCAGGTGTGAAATGCAAAAGAGCTTTATGCAGAACAAGAGGCTTTTAAGAATCCAGACTCACTCTGAGGACCTGAGTATCTCTTGCTTGTGGCAAGCGGCCTTTCTCTTCTGTGGGTATCGCTGAGACCACGGCCTACAGTGTTTTCTTCTTCACTCCTTTGAGTTTTTGCTGTAGCCAGCCCTGCCCCCAGTTTCTGGAAGGTGGCTGAATTTTTGTCATAGATGACTGTTATCAAGGGTATTCTTTTGAACAGGTTCAGGTGGACATCAAGCAAATTCAAGCATACACACACACACACACACACACACACCCACCCACCCACCCAACCCTAACGTCACCTAACATTTATCTTGTGACTGCTTTCTGCTAGTCCTGTCTCATGTTATTTCACAAGCCCCTCAAAAGTCTGTGCTGGAACTATAGTCTTTTGGTAGATGAGGAAACGGAGGCTTGGCTAAGTGGCTTTGAGACCACACTGTTGAAACTTTGAATCGGGGATTCAGTGTGGCTCTTGTCTGCAGTTTCCACCTACTTTACTCAGGTGCTCTTGGTACACACTCCCCCTCCTACCACCTTAGCACCGTGGGCTAGCCTTCTGCCTCCCAGTTTATGATGGGGAAACGGAGGTGGAAAAAAAAAAGACCCAAGGGCGTGTCCACATGGGTCCTTGGATGCTCAGAAGGGCTGGGGTTGGGACCTCTGGATGAGAAAGCCCACGGATCAAGAAGTACCTAGTACGTGTCCGGCAGAGGCACATGGCCGGGTTAGATGGTCGCACGTGTGACTGGGCAATGTGGCGGCAGCCTGTGTGGCACTCACTAAGTTGTAACCTAATCGTTTGGGGGAACGCACTGATTGTATAAAATACGTTGTTTGCTGTAGCAGGAGTCAGTTGATACATCAAGGCCTTTACTGGCTAAACCCAAAAGATTGACCTCACGGATACAGAGGCTTCTTTTCTAGCTCAGGGGTCATCCTTCTCTCTTCTATAATGTTGCTTGAAGGCTGATGTAAGTTAACTGTGGGTGACCTCAATTCAGATAACTAATCACCCCAAATTAAAATAGATTGCCTTTCCCCCCAACTTATTCAAATAGGCCAAAATGAAAACGTGATAATGATCAGGTTTGGGGGGTGGGAATGAGGATGGGGCGAGCATAAGGGGGCTGTTAGACGCTGCTGATGGGAGTGTGACTAGGTGTACATTTTTGGGGAGGCAGTTGGCCTTTATGGAATTAATGCACAAAAAAATTGTACACCAGAGATTTCACTTAGAATTTAACCTAAGAAAGATCACTGGAAAAGTAAAAGAATGAATAGATGCTTTACCACTGCTTACGATGAAGAAATATTGGGAATATCCTAAATGATTAATAATAGCAAATTGGTTGACAAGCAACATTACTACAAATTGGTACAGTGAAATACCCTACTGCCATTAAAATGATATAAATGGGTATTTATTAACTCCAAAATATGTTTGTGATACTTTCCAAAGTCCAGTAGACTTGCTACCAGTCTGCAGATTATTGCGTTTATTAAGATATAGGAATATAGGGAAAAATGTCTGGAAGGATATATACTAAGTCAGTATTGTTTTTAAGAGAGAGAGCAAGCACATGCGCACATGCAACCAAGGAGAGGGGCAGAGGGAGAGAGCATCTTTTTTTTTTTTTTTAAGATTTTATTTATTTGACAGAGTGAGTGAGCACAAGCAGGGGGGAGGGGCAAAGGGAGAGGGAGAAGCAGGCTCCCCGCTGAGCAGGGAGCCCGATGAGGAGCTCGATCCCAGGACCCTGGGATCATGACCTGAGCTGAAGACAGATGCTTAACCCACTGAGCCACCCAGGCACCTGGGAGAGAGAATCTTAGGCAGGTTCCACGCCCAGTGTGGAGCCTGATGTGGGGCTCGATCCCGTGACCTTGACATCATGACCTGAGATGAAATCAAGAGTTGGATGCTTAACTGACTGAGGCACCCAGGCGCCCCACCAAATCAGTATTTTGAAAACATGTTTTGATCATGATCAGCAGTGAGAAATACATTTTACATTTGTGATCCCAGTAGATGCATGTAGCAGGAGCATTAGTTTTATTGACAGTACTTGATTTTCTCTATGTGATGCATTCTGATACATTTTTCTTTTCTTTACCATTCAATCTTATCCTATCCATCCCTACACTGTTCTACTTCATTCCAGTTCTACTCCTCTTCTTTTTTCCTTTCTTCTGTTTCATTTTTTAAGATGCTGGTCATTTGAGGGGCGCCTGGGTGGCTCAGTTGGTTAAGCGACTGCCTTCGGCTCAGGTCATGATCCTGGAGTCCCGGGATCGAGTCCCACATCAGGCTCCCTGCTCAGCAGGGAGTCTGCTTCTCCCTCTGACCCTCCTCCCTCTCATGCTCTCTGTCTCTCATTCTCTCTCTCGCAAATAAATAAAAAAATCTTAAAAAAAAAAAAAAAAAAGATGCTGGTCATTTGAGAAGCAGGGGTCTTTTTTGCTTCTCTGTGTTACTTATGTAATACAAAGGCTAATGAACATTTTGAAATGATATAATGATTCTATTTAAAAACAAGTTGATACCCTGCAACTTTTTAGGAATGTACTGATTGTATAAAATGAGATGCCTACTCTCCTCCATAATTATTGGGCATTCAGAGTGTTCTGGGAAACTTAACATTATGGCAGGAAAAATATATCCATTGAGACACATTATTTAAATAATAGAATAACAAGAAAATGAAACATACCTTACCTTTTTAAACTCAAAAGCTCACCACGCATCGCTGCTTATTGCTTTACTCCACTGATGTTGCATCAGTTCTCTGGAATTTATTTATATTTCTGTTCCAGATTGCATTTTTTCATGCTCATTCCCCACCTTAAAAAAGAAAAAAAGGATATTAAATTCATCAGAGTACTTTCTGGCCAGATTATCTTGGCTTACAGTACTGTCAAAGTTAGCCTCCTTTAAAGCTAAAGATGATTTTAAATGGAAGGTAGTCATTAAGAACTTAGAGCAGGAAGCAGAAGCTTTATGGGAGGACAGGAAGAATCCCTGGCCTGAGCCAGAGCACTTCTCCATGGGCTTCCTGCTCTCAGCACACAGCTGGAAATCTGCAGCCCCAGGGGCCCCACCCGCATCAGGGCCACACAAGCAAAGGGGGGTGGCATATGAAGGGAGTTTTCCCTGGCTCTTCTCTGGGGAAACCATTGGTGGACAAATGGGGCAGAGATTTCTGCAGAAAATTCTGTTGGTGTAGGAGTCCAAGTAAATCTGAGCACATGTGCCAACTGCAAAGAGTGGGGAGGGTGATACATTGGGTTGGGGCTGGGTACAGGCTGGCTGGCATTTTCAGGGTAGGGACATGGAGAGAGATGCTTCCTGTCCTTGAAAGGAATTAATGATAGGAAGTCTCAGAAAATAACTGGGGTTGCTTTCCAAGAGGTACTAATTTAGTTACTGTTGTTTTAGACTTTTTGCTGAGAGTAATCTGACAAAATTGAGTATGTTATGTGGAGCCTGGACCTTCCGCTCAGGGAGAAGGCTAAATTCATTCTGTCTTTGAAACATTGTGAATTACATGTCAAAGTTATTCACGTGCCTGTTTATTTATTCATTTATTATCCAATAATAATCCATTCATGTGGTTATTGGTTGATTCATTCATTCTTTTATCCACCCATTCATCTAGGCATCCACTTACATGGCATGTCTTGACTTGATGCCTTGTGTTGAGGGGCATGTGGCAATCATTGGGGTTGGGGAAGGAGCTCCAAAAGGAGGAAGAAGAGTTATAGTTGAGTTGTAGTTGAGTTGCTCACAGTCTGCTAGAGCGGACAGACACGCAAACAGCTAATTACCACATAGTGTGGGCAGTGCTACCAAAGCGGCCAACCTGGCTTGATTCATGCAAAAGTAAGTGTCCCCTTCAGGCCTAGAATCATGGAATGTTAGTCTGAAAGAAGCCTTAGAAAAACTGAATGGCACAGTGCTTTCCAGACTTTATCCACAGATTGCTGGGGTGCCATTCCAGGGAGTGGAGGTGGGAGTAGGAGGGAGGAGTGAGAGGAAAGCTGCACGGATGGGGTTTAGCTTCCTCGAGAACCAGAGCAGGTGCCTTTTCATCTGTTTCATATGCTGAGGTTCCTTGTGGAGTATCATTTGAGGAAAGGCATTGTCCACTTACTGACATTTACAAAGCCCTGGGCCAGTCTACCATCTTTCCTTGTTTCTCTGGTTTAACAGTTGGGGCCCAAAAAGGTGAAGTGATTTGCCCGGAGTTGTGAAATTGATTAGTTAAAATTTCAGGAATAAGAGCTGGTCTTCCAATTTATTTGGACATTACTTCTGTATCAATCAACTTTTGCTGTGTAACAAAGGACCACAAAACTAAGTAGCTTAAACCAAGCACTATTTAGCCCACAATTCTATGAGATGGCAATATGGGCTAGACCCATTTGGGTGGTTCTTCTGGTTTCAGCCAGGCTCGCTCATGTTGGTAATGAGTTGCTGGTCAGCTGGAGAGTCACCTGAGAACTAGCTGGGCTAAGATGGCCTTACATTGGAGGGGTGGCTGAGTGTCGGCTAGGGTAGTCACGTAACTGAGTCTGGAATCTCTCATCATCTGCAGGACTCCAACATAGCAGGGAAGTGTGCATACGCTCTTGAAGGCTAGGCTTGGAGCTGGTCAAAGCAAATCACAAGACTAAGTCAGATTCAGAAGGTGGAGAAAAAAGACTCTACTTTTTTTTTTTTTTTTAAGATTTTATTTATTTGATAGAGACACAGAGAGGAAACACAAGCAGGGGGACTGGGAGAGGGAGCAGACTTCCCGCAGAGCAGGGAGCCTGATGCGGGGCTCGATCCCAGGACCCCGGGATCATGACCTGAGCCGAAGGTAGATGCTTAACGACTGAGCCGCCCAGGTGCCCCAAGACTCTACTTCTTGATTAGAGAATTGCCAAGGCGTATGGATCCAGGAAGGTAAGAATTGTTGCCCTTTTTGCTGTCTACCCCAAGAATACTGAGTTGTTACCATGTCTCCTTTTCTTAATTTGGGCATTGGAAAAATAGATGTTTGAAACTGCTGTGTCATTCCAAAGCCATCTTTCTCGGAAGACCACAGTCATGACTCTTTCTATAAACCATGAGGTCTCTCACCACTTGAGCTTTCGAATTCTTTGTGTTTGAGACAGATGGTATGTACTGCTTGTGGTCGGGACATTGTACCTTGAGAACATCCCTACTGTACTCCCAATCACAGTCTTTTCATTAGTAGCCCTTTCCATAGAAAGGCCCCTTCAGCTCTTGGTCATCCTAATTCTTTTAGATGCCTCTGAGGGATGAATTCATCCTCATCATTTCCACAAACATTGATTGAGTGACTTCTAGGAGTCAGACACTTAACTATATATTGAGGATACAAATATGTCAAAGGTGAGCCCCTACCTTTGGTAACTCACAGTCTGGAAGGGAAGGAAGAAAGGTAAACAGAGTAATACAGTGAAATACGATGGGGAAGAGGGCTGGAAATGGATTTTTCAGTGGTCGTTATTACCTTTTAATAGAGGGTGCCATCACGTGATCATCTATCATCTAAATAGATGCAGAAAAAGCATTCAACAAAATTCAGCACCTTTTCATGCAAAAGCACTTAACTAGGAATAGAAGGGAACTTCCTCAACCTGATAAAGGACATTTATGAAAAACAGCTGACATGATACTTAGTAGTGAAACATTGAATGCTTTCCCCCTAAGATGAAGTACAAGACAAAGCTGTCCATTCTTGCCATTTCTATTTAACATCATACTGGAGATTCTAGCCAGAGCAATTAAAGAAAAAAAAAAAAAGCATTCAGACTGGAAAGGGAGAAGTAAAATTATCTCTATTCACAGATGACATCATCTTGTATATAGAAATTCTTAAGGAATCCTCACACACATAAAAACTGTTAGAAGTAATAAATGAGTTAAGCAAGCTTTGAGGATACAAGATCAATATACAAAAATCAGTTGTATTCTATATATTAACAAGGAACAGTAAAAAATTAAGAGAACAATTCCTTTCACAGTAGCATCAAAAAGAATAATATACTTAGGAATAAATTTTACAAAAGTACAACATTTGTATACTGAGAAGTATGAAACCTCATTGAAAGAAAATCAAGAACACCTAAATAAATGGAAGGACATTGCACGTACATGGGTCAGAAGACTTACTATGTTAAGATGGCAGTATTCCCCACGTAGATATGGAGGTTCAGTTCGATCCATATCTCCCAGCTGACTTTTTGCAGAAATTGACAAGCTGATTCTAAAATTCATATGGAAGTGCAAAGGACCTCAAAGAGCCAAAACGATCTTGAAAAAGAACAAAGTTGGAGGACTCACACCTCCCAGTTTCAAAACTTATTACAAAACTACAGTAATCAAGACAGTGTGGTAGTGGCATAAGGATAGACTGATCAGTGGAAGAGAACTGAGAGTCCAGAAACAAATCCTTACATTTATGGTCAATTGGTTTTCTTAAGATTTTATTTTTAAGTAATGCCTACACCCAGTGTGGGGCTCAAACCTAACAACCCTGAGATCAAGAGTTGCACGCTCTACTGACTGAGCCAGCCAGGTGCCTGTGGTCAACTGATTTTTGACAAGGGTGCTAAGGCAGTTCAGTGGGGGGAAACTATCGTTTTTTCAACACAGTGGTTCTGGGCCCACTGAATATCCACATGTAAAAGAATGAAGTTGAAGTTAAAACTGTGAAACTCTTAGAAGAAAACTTGAAAGTAAATCTTCATGACCTTGAATTAGGCAGTGATTTCTTAGATATGACACTAAAAGCACAAGTGACAAAAGAAAAAAAATAAAAGAGGACCTCATCAAAAACTTTTGTTCCTTTAAAGGACACCATCAGAAAGTGAAAAGTCAATCCACAAAATGGAAGAAGATGTTTGCAAGTCCTATTAACTGAGAAAGGGCTTTGTATTTGTTTCCTAAGGCTGCTGTAACTTAACTACCACAGACTGGTGGCTTACGACAAACACATTTATTCTTTCACAGTTCAGGAGGCTAGAAGTCCCAAATCATGGTTCCAGTAGAGCTCTACTCCCTCTGAAGGCTCTAAGGAAGAATCCTCCCTTACCTCTCTTCTGGCTTCTGGTGGTTGCCAGCTATACTTGATGTTCCTGGGCTTGCAGATGCGTGATTCCACTCTGTCCCCATCTTCAAATTCTACTCTCCTCTCTGTGTGTCTCAGTGTCCCTGTATCTTCACATAGTCGTCTTATAAGGATGCCGGTCATTGGAGTTAGGGCTTGCCTTAACCCGATACGACCTCATCTTCACTTGATTCCATCTGCAAAGAACCTATTTGCAAATGAGGTCACCTTCATAGGTACTGGGGGTTAGGACTTCAACATATTTTTTGGGAGAAGCACAATTCAACCCACAACAGACTTATATCTAGAACTATAAAAAACAAAACTCAACAGTAAAAAGACAACCTAATTTTTTAAATAGGTGAAGGATTTAAATAGACATTTCTCCAAAGAAGACCTAAAAGTGAGCCTACACACACAAGAAGATGCTCAATATCATTAGTTGTCAGGAAAAGGTAAATCAAAACCACAATGAGCTATCCCTTCATACCCATTAGGATGGCTACAATAAAAAAGGCAAACCATGACACGTGTTGGTGAGGATGTGGAAAAATTGGGATCCTTACTCAAGATGTGAAACACAGTTACCATATGAGCCAAGAATTCAACTCCTAAGTATATACCCAAGAGAATCTAAAACTTGTATTGCAACAAAACATGTACATGAATGATCACTGCAGCATTACACATAATAGTCGAAAGATGAAAATAGCACAGATGTCCATCAGCTGATAAATGGGTATAGAAAATGTGGCCTATCCATGCAAGGGAATATTGCTTGGCAATAAAAAGTGATAAAAGGCCATACAAATTACTGATACATGCTAGAGCATGGGTACACCTTGAAAACATCATGCTAAGTGAGAGAAGCCAATCCTGCGGGAACACATGTTGTATGATCCCAGTGATCCGAAATGTCCAGAACAGGAAAATTTACTGAGACATGAAGTAGGTTAGTGGTTACTGAGTGCTGGGGCGGGGGTGGGAATGGAAAGTGAAAGCTATTGAGTAAGGGGTTTCTTTTAGGAGGGATGAAAATGTCCTAAAATTGGATGGTAATGATTACACAACTCTGTGAAATGCTTAAAAAAACATTGCAGTGTGTTTTAAAGGGTGAATTTGGTTCTGTGTGAATTACATCTCAATTAAGCTGTTAAAAAGTAAGGTGAAGTCTTCTGCCAGGAGTAGGGGATGTCAGCGGACTGGAGAAAAATGTTAATGATTTGGGCCATCACAAACAGCCCCCGACTTTCAGTGGCCAAGCACAATAAAAGTGTTTTACTTTCGCACAGTTGTCTGATTCTGGTCCGGTGACTATCCTCAGGGCTCTCCTCCAGGTGGTGACTCAGGGACCCAGGTTCTTTTTGTCTTTTGTCTCTGCCCTCTGTTGGCTCTTTGGTGCCCTCCATTTAGCCCCTGGAAGGGCAAACAGAGTGGAGGACGGAGCGTGGGATGGTTTCATGGTATAGGCCCGGAAGTGACTTGCTTCACCTCCACTCATGTGGTTTGGGCCAGGGGAGGTTGGTGCATACAGTCTATTCCTGTATCCCAAGAAGAGAAGGGCCACAGGATTGCCAAACATCTCGTCAGCCTCTGCTGCAAGGGCTGCTCAAGGACAAGGAGAAGGATCACAGGGTCAAAGCGCAGTTAGAGGTGGCACGTATGTGTGGTCACCGCTGAGAGCAGGGGTGGGGCGTTTTCTTGGTGGAATAGTCCCAGATCGAAAGTACTGCTGTGGGGCACAGTCCCCATTAGTGATGGCTGGGGAGGGAAATCCAGACGAGGGCAACCTAGGCCACTTCAGCATCTCACCTCTGGCGTGACGAGTGTACCATGCTGTCCATCTTGTCATTGAAAGGGGGAGCAAGAGACAGATGTGGGAAATAAGCTGCGGTTTCTTTGCCACGGGGACATGGGATGGATACAAATAAGAATCTGTCCCCCTTTAAGGCTGTGCTTTAAATAGAAATCTGCCCCAGGCCCTTCTTGATCTTTTCTTCTTGGCTCCCTCTCTCCAAGTGTCCTTCACTCCCAGGCCACATCTGTTCCCTTTGTGGGAACTCGGGATCTGCTCACTCGAGGGGATCCCTCAGATTGAAGCTCTGTCCCCCGACTGCCTCGTTCAGAAGTCTGCAGGGCCGTCTTGACAGGTGCAGCTCTTTTAGTGACATTTCTGTAGCAATGCTACCTGCCCTTTGCGTCAGTGCTGCCTGTCTTTCTGAGGGACTGTGTCTGGCTACTGATGCTGTCCTGACTATTGCCTCCCTGGCCTGTCCTTGTTTTCAGAGGCACCTGTCTCTGGCTAGAATGCTACATGTTTAGTGAGCATTGTTTACGGAGAGTGTGAGATGGAATAGAGTACACTTTCGTCCTTCTGGCATACCCGCCCCCCCCCATGCATGGGCTTTGCCGACGGGCATGCTGGGACCCTGAGGACAGGTTTGGCATGAAGAGGGAAGGGGGAGCAGCAGGGCCAGGAAGACATGGTTCTATTGTGGGTGGGCCCTCAGAGAAGATGGCCAGCCGTCCAAATGGCAGTGACCATGATGTGGGAGCTGGGCTGGTGTCCATGCCCAAGGGTCTGACGCACTGCGTTGGTGCGTGGAAGAGGTTTCCAATCTGTCATTGTGTCTGCCTGTCTTGTTCTCCCCTAATCCACTCTCCATGCTCCTGCAGAGTGAACCTTGCAAGGCAAAAGTCTAATCGCATCATTCCCTAGTTCACATTCTTCTGTGGCTTCTTACTGCTCTTCTGATGATATTGAAATGACCCAGTTTTCAAGACGTACGAGGCCGGGCCCACCCTCTCTCGTGCCTCGTCTCTCTGTCTGCCTCCCTGAACTCATTGCTGCGGCCCCTGTTCTAAGAGTCTTCCAGTTGTTCTTTGTGCCATGCTCTAGCTCCTGCAGCTTCCCCTGGCCCTGCCCTTGATGGCCCTCTCTCCTGGCAGCCCTCCCAACTAACCGCATCAGCCTCCCTGGGCAAGTTGTCACAGCACCCTGTCTGCCTCTTCATGGCGGTTATCTCGCTCTGTTGTAATTACTTGTTTGTTTTTGTGTTTCTCCACTAAACTGAGAACTTCATAGGATCAGGGACCATGTCTTGTTCCCTCTTTTACTCTCAATCGCATTAGTCAGGGTAGGCTGATTTCTGTAACAAAGAACCCCAGACATCCAAGTGACTAAATACAACACAGGTTTTATATCTTGCCCCCATGGCAATCTGATGTGGGTGTTCGATAGATGGCCTTCTACACAGTTCGTTAGAGATCTAGGCCTCTTACGTTTGGGAGCTTTCTCATGCCCTAGGACCGTTGTCTCTTTCCAGGTCTGCAAATGGGAGAGGAGAGAATGGGGATCATATAGGAAGGTTTCTAAGGGCTGTGCCTGAAGTCGTGTACTTAACTTCTACTGAGTGGATGGAATGTGGAATGTACCACATTCCGTTGGCCAGAACTCACTCATCTGAGCACATGGAATTGCAGGGGATGCTGGGAAATGTTAGCCAGTTGTGAGCGGGCTTGGTGAGCAGGCAGCTGGTCTCTGCCACACCAGTGCTTGCCTGGCACACGGTAGGAAGCGAGTAAATATTTGTTGAATTCGTTGAATGAGTGAACATTGTTACCTAGTCTCCATCTTGATTCTTAATTGATTCAATTTAATCAGCAGGAGGGACATGTGATGATGGATCACAGAGAAAAAGCCCAGTGGATTCCAGAGCAGTGTAGTCTGGGAGTGGGGCACCCAGACAGCAACGTGCTACCCTCCACGTCCTCTGGGGGAGGAGATTTCTATTAATACTAAAATTTCTTTTTTCAGAGGGCACAGGGCAGGAGGTAAAAGAGGAGGAGTGAGGACGGCTGCTTTTATTTTGTAGAATGTGGTGGTGTCCGTTTTTTTCATGCGTTGCTCCCAGGTCTGTGGAAGAAGTGCACGCGCCCGGCTGCCTGTCACTCTCCTGCCCGGGAGGGAGCAGGTGTGTGGAGTGCGCGTGACATGTCCGGTCTCTGTCCCATGCTCACAGCGCCCCTGAGGCCTTCTGACTGGAGTGTCCATCCACCCAGGCTTGTGCCACAATCCAGCCCCGAATGGGTGGCAAAAACCTCATTCCGTCACATGGGGAAGAAGCAGCAAGTGAAGCTACATGGTGATAATTACTGGTGACCAACAATTTAGTTTGAAAATTAGCCTCCAAAGACTGAACTTCTGGATGGGCTGGGATATAATAACTCCTTGCCTGTGGGTGGCTCTAGAATTTTCCAAAGCACTTTCCCACACCTTATCTCATTTCATCCTCGTAACAACATGGTGAGGTAAGAAAGCCAAGGGTTATTATGTCTGCTTTACAGATGGCAAACCGAGGCTCAAAGTGACTTGGGTGACTTTCCCAAGACCACGTGGCTGCTCTTGCCCTCTTGCTGTTTCTACCCCAAGCCCCTTTGCTTGAATCTGTGAACTCTTTTCCAGAAGGTTCCCCCTTCGCTTTCAGTTAGTGAGACTGGAAAATATGTCTCATGACTGACCTTACCTCTCAGCGCTGGCCATTTATTTTCCTGTCCAAACAAGCGGGTCTGCAAGAAGCTACCACAAAATCCTCCCCTGTGTTTATATCTGTGTGTGCTGTGGGTCTGTGTCCTCCCTCCGAGTGCTGGCGGAGAAGACCAAAGACAGCGAAAACGTTTTCCAAGTTGCACTGCCCCCACGTTCCAGTTAATTACAACAGGGTCTAGGTGGGGTTGGGCCATGGGGCTCTTTTTTTATTAAAACAAAACAAAACAAAACAAAACAAAACAAAACAAACCAAGCCCAGGCCTGGGATGTTTCAGTAAATGTTCATGTGCACGCTTGCTGCCCAGCACCAGGAACCCTGAACGCTCGCTCCCAGCCCCACTCAGACAGAGGGCCGACATTACCTCGCCATCCTACCTAATTAAAGAAGGCTATGGTTTCCCTAGTCTGTCATAGTCTGGTGTATGGGTTTTGCTAGCACAGAGGACGAGGGAAAAACTAAAGGTTGGCAGCAGCAGGGGTCACAGTGAGTTCCTTACCCCACAGAACCTAAAGCAGAATTTCTAGCATCAGAATCCTCAGGGCACAAAGAAAGTATCCCTGTGGAGGAAAGACTGGGGAATGTCAGTTCCTAAACCAGCCTCCCTCCCTCCCACCGGCTCAGGTATTCCTGGGAAACCCACATCTTCTAGCATCATCTCCCACGCACTGTTGGTTGGTTTGTTTTTCAGAAGCAGAGCATGACCGACACCTAATAGTATCTATGTTGGTATCCGTCTTGGCAAATCCCTTTCTGTATTAAAAGACAAATGTAGTAAATCCAGAGCTGGGGGAGATGGTGGTGCTGGCTCTTCTGCCGTCAGGGTTGTTGATTAACACTCTTTTCTGTTTTCCTGTTCTGCTTTCCCCTCACATCCCTATAAGCCATATTTTTGAAGCCTTTCTCCAATTTCTGGCTTTTCCGAATAGTAATAAAAAGCCCAAACAGCTTGGATGGCATCAGTGCTTCCTCTCTTAGGGAGGATAATCCAGTTTTGCTGCAGCAGAGAAGTCGTGGGTCTTTTATGATCTGGTCTAAGGTCCCTTGAGTGAGGTTGATTTGAAGAGATGATGCTTGGTCCCGAAGATTTTAGGAAAGGCTCGGAAAAGCATGCTCTCCCTGAGGAGGACTGCTGTTGGTTTTGCGGAGGGGATTATTTTTCCAGGGGTCAGGTCAGCATTCAGACTTGCTTCCGTTTCTACTCATGACCACTGAATGGTGTGCTTAGTTCTGATACGGTGCTATGCAGTGGCCGCTTGCTTTGAATAACATGTATTAAGACATGTTATCATACAACCTTTTCTGCGAGCCAAGCGTTTGTCTGGGGGAGCTGAGGATATGGCTGATACTGGTTCATCTCTCGCAAGCACCTGCTCCTTATAAGACACCATTCTGTCAGACTCCTCTCGAGATCTTCCGTGATAAGTAAGCCAGACCAGGACTTGTTCAGACACAAGATGGCAACATTCTGAAGACAGTAGTGCTCTCGTGTGGTGAGGAGGCCATGGAGCATTTGTCTGCCCCAACCCACTGCCCTGGTTATTGATTCTGCCCATAATTGAGCAGCCCGTGTACTTCCATGAAGAATGGTCAGATGATCAATAATAATGTATTGCCTGGTTCATCTCCCAGCATGGTGTTTCATAGCACACGGTAGGTACTCAGCAAATGTTTGTGGTATTGAAATAATATGTTTACTCAGTGTATTTCCCATTAGATTGTGAGTTCTTTGGAGTCAGGGCCCAGGTGTCGTTTGCCTTTATGTCCTCAACTCTGTGCCCAGTGTCTGGCATGTAATGCATATCACAGAACACCTATCATCTGTCAAGGATTTTTCAGATCTTTTCTTTCAGAGTGTGAGCTTTTTTTATCCTAGTGTGTTAGTCCTGAGAGAAACTTAATGACCATCTCACCTCATTGTATACCCATCTGACTAGTTATAACGTGTTATTTGTCAGCTCAGGCTGCCATGACGAGATACCACAGGCTGGGTGGCTTAGCCAACCGAAATTGATTTCTCATAGCTCTCAAGGCTGGAAGTCCAAGATCAAGGTCTTGGCCAATTGAGTTTTGGTGAGAATTCTCTTTCTGGCTTGCAGGTGGCGTCCTCCTTGCTGTGTCCTCACATGGTGAGGGAGAGGGAGAGAGAGATTGAGCAAATTCTGGGGTGTCTTACAGGGAGACTGATTCTGTCGGATCAGGGCCCCATCCTTATGACTTTATTTAACTTGAATTACTTGCTTAGAGGCCCCATCTCTGAATACAGCCACACTGCAGGTTAGGGCTTCGACATAGAAATTTGGGAGGGGGGACACAAACATTGAGTCCATAACATAAATGTACTTGTTACCCACTGTAATATCCACAGTTTCCTGATCAAGAAAAAAGTGATGGAAAATTAACATGATACTAGACTCTACATGTAAATAAGCATAGTACCCTGTGTGAAGAGTCTAAAAGGTGTCAGGTCACAGCACTTAATGAAAATCTATGGTCAGTCGAACATATTTTTACCATGCTCTTATCTTTTCCTTCTATTATGATTTTTTTTTTTTATTCCATGGGAATTTTCCTGAGCACTGTCTATTACAGAAAGGTATTCATGTTTTGGAGACAGGGCAGCAATAGGAAAGGAGGTAGAATAGGAAAGTCAGGATAAGCTGGGTTACACTGTGATGTTAAACATCCCCCAAATCCCAGCAGCTCAATAAAACAGATATTTATGTTTCCCTTATACTACATGTCAATAGGGGTGCTCTGCTGGTTGTAATTAAGCTGATGGAGGCTGCATTTTGACACATGCGTCACAAAGGAGAATGTAGTAAATTGCTCATCAAGTTTTCACCTAGAAGTACCACGTGTCACTTTCTGCTCATCCTTCATTGGCTAAAGGAAGTCACATGGCCACACCCAACCTCAAAACGGTTGAGGAAGTGCTCTCACTAAGGAGGAAAGCTACAGTATTTGGCAAAGAGCACCAATTATTACTATAATGGGGTAATAGTGAGGCTTAGGCAAATGTGTATGGAACTTGAGCAAAATTTGTGGCACACATGAGAAGTTTTATTTACTTAGTGTTTCCTTAAAAGAATTCTGTTTGTAAAAAAAAAAAAAAAATGTTTGCAAAATAGCTTTAACAGCTAAGATTTCTTGCCTGGCTGAGTATTTCTGTGCCTAGAATGAGATTCAGAGAATGAAACCACTTTCCACTGAGACCATGAGAGCTGCCTTTCAAGTGTCCATACAGTATAAGTAACAATAGCCTCAAAGAAACAATTAAAAATTCTCCAGGTGGCTTATCTCAGATCCACTGGGAAATGAAAACCCCCAAACATGCAAAAACATTATAAAAAATGGCTGTGTCTGAGGGTGGTCTCCTTGCAATGATAAAGCTTTCTCCCCATCCTTTCTGAAAGTGATACCAGCTTGATGTTAGCAACAGTATCGCTGTCTGGAAAGGGGATGGTTGAATCTGATGGGATTGTGTTTGAGCTGCATAAACACAGATTGAATTAAGCATGGCGAGTTGATGATGGGGAGCATAGAAAGAGTCAGGACCTTCCGTTGAGATAATAACTAGTTCATTATCTGCCCAGATAAAGGTCGTACAGGCTTTCAGCAACAGCATGGAAAGGAGACCAGACTGACCTTTCTGACAGCAACTCTCTGCTCTGTTTTTTTCTTTTTCTTTTTTTTTTAACAGACCTTAGAATGCCAGTGAGTAAGGAAATCCATGTTCCTCCTGACACCCTTCCTTCCCCACCCCTCAAAGGCTTTCCAGTACACAGGCCTTCCTTCTATTAGGTTCGGAGTGGTTGCCTTTGCTTAAATTACTTATAATGGACCTTGCCTGGAAAAATCCCAAATTAGCCTATGAGCTGATGTTGTTAGCTTACCTCCCCGCCATTTTACACACTCACACCTCTTCCTTGCCCCTAAATTTTGCCTTTTACCTCAGAAGGCAAAAATGCTATCACTTAGCCAAAGGAAACTCATGCCTCTTGGGCTGTTTCTTCCAATTTTCCTTAAAAGAGCCCCTTATGAATCCTTTGGAAGGAGTCGGCATGCCCTCTTGTCTCTGTGTGGGACTGAAAAAGCAGTGTGGTGGAGGGGGGAGGATGCTTCCACCTATAAAGACAGATGGTAGTTACAAGTGGCTTTCAAGGCATTGAGGATATTTTGGAATCCTAATACTTTGGAAGCAATGGTGGGTTAAACTTTTCCCGGGAGGTGGTGATTGCGTCGATGTGTCATAGAGGTGCTACCCCAAAAGCCAGGGTTTTCCAGTGAGATTTCAAGTGAATGATTTTCGCTACTCATTCTGTATAATCATTTCTAACACGGCGTGTATGTTCTGTAATGGGTTGGCAAGCCCTGGGCAATGTATTTTCTTCCTGCTATCTTGGAAATCTTGTCAATAAGATGAAGACCACTAATATGGATTTCTTACATGGCTATCATTTTTCTTTGTGAGTTACTTCGGTAACAGGAATGGGCCGTGTTGAATGCCAGATCATAATGAGGCCTCCTGGCTCCAATAAATTACATTTGCTCTAGGTTGACTAGCTATGGAATGAGGTCATGAATCCTTGATCCAAATCATGAATGTGACAGTCTGCATCTACATACAGAATAACCCAATCGTTGCTGCCCTACTCTACTTTGTCACTGTGCCTGTCATCTTCAGGGCGTGGGTTTGACAAGAGGATGACAGTAAAGATGTGTATTGTGCTCAGTCCTTAGCCTCAAACAGTAAAAGCTTTACATTTAGATTTTTTTTGAAGAAGAGAATTTCATATCACCTAGGAATAATGAATAGGTTCCACGTGAGAAATGAAATCAGAATTATTGAACTTAGAAATAGACACAAAAATGGAATATTCATTGAAGTCTACTCAGATAGTATAGAATAACCCGTGACCATGTTGTGTAAGATTTTCCTCTCCCTGGCTGCCTGCCGTATGTTTATATTCACCCCAAATTCACTTTTAAGCACAGTGCGTGAGAAACAAGAACAAGTAATTTTTTTTTTTTTTTGAAATCGGATAGTCTCATTTTGTAAGGAGTAAAGTGATTGTTATATCCAGGAGAGATGTATGTGGGAAATGTATTTCACAACAGGATCAGAATTACACTTAGCTTCATACTTTTGATAACGGGGGATTTCAGATGACTGTCCAGCTGCCCCTGATGGTTACATATCTCGGTGAATTTTGTGATGAAATGATAGTAACTGGTAGTAAATGTAGTTGTGGAGTTATGCGTGTCTATTCATATGAAATAGTGGGAAAAATCCGATGCGTGTATGAAGCTCTTGAAACATGGATGAGTAACCTTTGTGTAGCTTCCTTTCAATGATATTGTATACTTAAATAATGTATTTATAATACATAAGTATATATCAAAATAATATATATGTATTATATATCATCATATCAAGAGCATAGCTCAAAAATGTTTCCAAAGGAATTAAGGTTCAAAACAGAGTAATTATACTAAGCCCCAAATGTTCCTTTTACCTGAATTCTTAGTGGGTCATGATATTTAATAACACTTCCCAATAATTAAAGTCTAGAGCTTGTTCAATCAAACCCGAATAGCATGTGCAGGCTAACTTACGTGTGAGTTAGAAGGTATTCATTGTCTTAATTAGGCATTGGCAAACTTTTTCTGTAAAGACTCAAACAGTAAATATTTTAAGCCTACAGGCTATCCAGTCTCTGTTGCAACTGTTCAGCTTTGTCACTGTAATGGGAAAGCAGACATAGACAATATGGAAATAAGAGAGCATGGCTATATTCCAATAAAACTTTATTTATAAAAACAGAATATGGGCCAGTTTGGCTTGCGGGCTGGTTCGTCAAATCCTGATCTTAACTATGAAGCTTTTTAACTGTAGCCTAATTGAAAAGCAATTTATATATATGGCACCTAGTTGAATATGTAAATACATCTGTATTTAGCGCATGCGTGTCCGCACAAATGTGTGTGTGTACACGCAAGAATGAGATGGAGTGTTTATGTGCCATTTTCAGATCAATCTGGAATTGCCGTCTATGTAATTTTGTCTTACAGTAAATGAATATGCTCCACTCTGTGAATAAGTATTCTGACTCTCTGGGATTGTGGCTGCCTAATCCATCTGAAGTTTTTCAGTGTTGTCGTTGTTGTCTTTTCTCCTCTCAAGTTCATTGCATCATGATCATATGGGCTGCTTAATTAATACTCTTCAGCCGTGATGATGCTATTCACATGGACTTTTCTTTTTTTTTTTAATGTGGGTTCTGCAAGTCGCATTCGTTATGAGTCATTCTCTATTGATGTCATTATACAGTTTTAAACTAGGCATTAATTGAAATGAAACCACAGGTTTGGTCAGATTGATCAATCTTTTCAGACTCTATTCAAAATACTTTTCTTTCTTCCCAGAAAAAAAACAAAACAAAACAAAACTGTAGTCATTTGCCCAGAAATGGGAGAGAACAAGGCTTTTCCAAATGGTAAGGCTGTTTGTTTTGAGAAGTGGATTTATTGGGATGAGAAATCTGGCTTGTACTATCCGCTCACCTGTTTGTCCTCAGGGGAACTATCACTCTTTATAAATCCTTTTACACTGGAAAGGTTGAAATGATAGACAGTTTCAAAAGTTGGACCAGAGAAAGCTGATAAGCATTAGGGGAAAAAAAAAGCCTCTTGTACTTTGGGTGCATTCTGGATCAACATCCAGGAGCACCTCCTTCTGCGAGGCAGGCGGTCAGTAAGAGCTCTGGCCTTTTGTAACTGGGTCCTGCCTTGTATTTGATAAGCTCTGTCTTCTAGAGATTCAGGCTCCAGGTCTTAAGTTTCTTTTTTTAAATTTAATTTAATTTTATTATGTTATGTTAATCACCATACATTACATCATTAGTTTTTGATGTAGTGTTCCATGATTCATTGTTTGCGTATAACACCCAGTGCTCCATTCAGTAAGTGCCCTCTTTAATACCCAAGACCAGGCTAACCCATCCCCCCACCCCCCTCCCCTCTAGAACCCTCAGTTTCTTTCTCAGGTCTTTTTTTTTTTTTTTAAGATTTATTTATTTGACAGAGAGAGAGATAGTGACAGCAGGAACACAAGCAGGGGGAGTGGGGGAGGCTCGAGAAGCAGGGTTCCCACTAAGCAGGGAGCCCGATGCGGGGCCCGATCCCAGGACCCTGGGATCATGACCTGAGCTGAAGGCAGATGCTTAACGACTGAGCCACCCAGGCGCCCCTCTTTCTCAGGTCTTAAGTTTCTAACTCTTGGGCTAAACATATCTTTCCTTTCTATGTGTATATATATATTTTTCAAAGACCTAACTGATCTTTCCTAAATAGGAAGAATTTAAGTAAAAATGATTTTCACTTAGATAAATGACACTAGGGCATATCAGTTTAGAAATTCAAATAAAAAAGTGCAGATATCATTTACCTTTTATTTCCAGGAAATGATTTTTATTTTCTCAAAGACTCTTCGTGAGATCACCTATCCACAAGAAGGGGTGTTCTGCCCCCTCCCCACCCTCAGCCGTAATGGAAACCATCTTAGCCTTCTAAGGCAGCACAAAGCACACCCCACTTGTCAAAAAAAATGCAAGAAGAAGAAGAATCAATATAGACTCTTTTGAGGCACCCCCCAAACCTCAAAAGCCATGTAGAAAGAAAGAGAAAAACACAATGATTGCTTCATAATGGGAGAGAGCTCATCTTAGCAATATCCAAATGAATAAATACCATCAGACACTTCTTAACCTGGGAACGCCTGGGGAAAAATTCTCTTAATTTTTTTTTTTTTATCAGTCTTCTCATTTCCTTTTGGTGCACCCCACATCTACACTGCAGGCATGGAGAGGCACACCAAAACACCCTGGTCCAACCTTTTAAAATATTAGCACCATTTGGGGCCCAGCTATTGCTCTGGGCATTTAATCCACCAGGTTTTATTGGGGAGAGTGGCCCAGCGTCCAGATGAGAATTTTTTTCCCTCCTTGCCTTCCATGCGATCGGTTGCAGCATCTCTTCCAAACCACCCACGTTCTCTTACCCTTAGACTCCTTTGTAAAATGAGCGAATACTTAGTAGGAGACAGCAGCAAGCAAAGATGTAAAAACCACCTGCGGGGAGAAGGATAGAAACGGATCCCTGTGGCTCGAGGGGCAGCGGTGCGTTCATAAATGCCATGAGCACGCGCATTCATAAACGTTAGCGTGATCTTTCAGTCATTTTAACCTTTGATGGTGGTGTCGTTTCATGTGCAATTTGCTCTTAAAATATGTGGGCTTTCAAGGCTTTTATTCTATAATGTTTTCCCCCTTGGTGAAATAATTGGGTAATATATTTACAAGAATGCCTCTTCTTAGCTGGGTTTCTTTTCTCTACGAGGTTACTTGCAGGGTGCTTCTTTGTGGTGACAAGGAGCTGACACCCTAGGGGCCTTCCTCAAGGCTCCCCTGGGACCTGGGAGACGGGCGACTGAGTGGCTGGGGCCTCTGCAGTGTTAGCAGAAGGGGAAGAGAGAAATGAGGACTTTTCTAGCCTCCGATGTTTTCATGCATCCACTCTGTGAAAAAGGTGAGGACAGTGAATTCCACTTTGAGATGGGCAACACAGAGAGACAGACAGACAGACACCCTGAGGTAGAGGAAAGAGATGAGCGATTTGGGGTGGAGCAGCAAGGCCCTTACCAATGGGTCTTTGGAGTCACCTTCGCTCATGGGCCTTCCAGGATGGGGGACAGAGAGGCAGAAGAGAAAATGGTGAGGCTGTGCTTCTCTGTTGCCTTAGGCAACGCTACATAGGGGGCGGGGAGACCGGCATCTTCCGAGTGGGCCCGCTCCGCCCTCGAGAGGTCATGGGATATCACACAGAGGTGGAGACCTCGTTGGGGTGGCCTGAGCAATGTGGTGACCACAGGACTGCACCATGAACAAATAGATGCTCCCTGCTGGACACTACGGCTCCACCCAGTTCCTTCTGGCACCTTCTGAATGCGTTCCTTGGGGCATGCTAGAGTCCCTATATGGCCCCTGTATGTCTTTTTTTTTCTTCCTGAGTGTATCTGTTCATCAGAGAAGACATTTGCTAAGAATAAGAGTGGGGAATGAACCAGTCCCCCAGACTCCTCTCTCCTCCCCCTTCCCAAGTCGCCATGGTATCCGATGGCTGGTTGCAACCATTTACTTCTGATTGAGTGCTCTGATTTCTTAAGTCGCTTCTCTCCTCTTCCCTCCCCCATTCCGTACCCCTTTCCCGTCGGTCCCCCTCTCCCCACAGCTTTGGTAAGAAAGAGCCAGCCTTGAATTCAAGCATAATTGCTCGGTAGGGGGGACTTCCTTGAAAAAACCTCAAATTTTTGGGCTGTAACAGTGGAAATCTGTTTGAACCCTTGAACTTCCTTTATTGTTGAAATGACCACCTACAGAAACATGCTGGGGGAAAGTAGCAGAGGCACAGTGGTCCCTTTTATGGGAAAAACAGTAGCTGGAATTATTTCACTTTTGCAAGAATTCTATAATGAGGAGGCATTTCTGAAGGGAGCGTATGGAGCAAGCATTCCACAAGTTGGAGATGTCTGGGCTGTGATCGGAATATTGTAATAATCGATGTTTCTGGGCTTGGAAACAGAGTCTTCATTCTTTTTTGACCAGAGTACAAAAGCTGGTAACTGTAGCATTTCTGTGTACTTCTGTTGCCATTTGCAGGGCGCTGCTCAGATCCTGGGGATTTTCAGACACACAAGCAACAATAGAGAGGGGAAGGGTTTTTGCCTCTTGTGAAGTAAAATTGGCATGCTGTGACCGTTCTGTAGTTTCCAGTGAACAGATTGCATGAACGCTTTCTTCGGCTCATTCAAACACTAGGCTGTCTTCCATTTATGGAGGCCCCGTTCACTTCGTGTAACTAGGGAAGGCTCACGGGTGGACACACACTGATAAATCCGGGGAGACGTTGCTTCCAGCCTCTCTCCCTCCTCATCCTGCCTCCATCCCCCCTCCAACATATCATCTTAAAAACAGAAATCCGAGCATGTTTTTGCTCTGCTTAAGGAATGCCTATAGCCCCCACCTTTACAGAAAAAGCTGAGACTCCTTAGCAAGGCAGAGGTCTGAGCCCAGTCCGCTTTTCTGGCTCATGCTTTCACGCTCTCCCATTTCCCCTGGACTCCATCCAGTGCAGGCAGCGTGCAGGTCCCTGGACCTGCCATGTTTGCTTCACTTTGCCGCATATGCTGTTCCTGCTGCTTAGCCTAGCCTGTCTTCTCTTCACGGGCGGCAACTCCTACTCAGACTTCAGACCCCAAGCCAAACGTCACTTCCTCCATGAAGGCTTCCCTAACTGCAGCATCTGCTTGCTCCAAGATTTTGCTGCCAAAATATGTTCCTGTTTTATAGATAGTCCTCTGAACAGTACCTACCACATGGGCCCATTATTAATTGTTCCATGCCTGTTGCATTCCACTGCCAGCCCCGTTAGGGTGGGGGCCGTGTCTTATCCTGCTTGGGGGTTCTTGGGGCCCAGCACAGTGCCTGGCATCCCCTGGGAACCTGAATGAATGGATGGGGCCCATGAGGAAAATGTGAAATTATGTATGTGTGTGTGTATGTGTGTATGAGAGGGATAGGGAGGACAGTTACTGCAATTGGTGTTACTTAATAAAAAAGAGTCATAGTTTTCTTGAAATGAGTGTTGGAAGAGGGGATGTTTCCTTCAAGAAATAGCAAGGTAATTACATCTACCGTCTTTAGCAGCCTTCTGGACAAACACCCAGTATTGTTATGAGATGACACAATTCTTCTGTATTTTACTGAGATTTGTGGGTCTTTGTGAATTTCAGAAGACACACACACACACACAAGTTCTCAGTTTTAAAAACACACAGATTAAGATTTTTTTTCACTGAGTTATTACATACTGGGGTCAGCAAACTTTCTATAAAGGGCTGGATAGTAAATATTTTAGGCTTTGCAAGACATTTAGTCTTTGTTACAATCACTCAGGCCTGCCTTGTGGCAAGAGGGCAGCCAGAGACAATACATAATTTACACAATTTTTAAAAATAAAATATTTTAGGGGTGCCCGGGTGGCTCAGTCATTGAGCGTCTGCCTTTGGCTCAGGGCATGATCCTGGGGTCCTGGGATTGAGCCCCACATCGGGCTCCCTGCTCAGCCAGGAGCCTGCTTCTCCCTCTCCCACTCCCCCTGCTTGTGTTCCCTCTCACTGTGTCTCTCTGTCAAATAAATAAAATCTTTAAAAAAAAAATATTTAAAAATAAACATGCAAATTCTCTACTTTTGAATAGTAAATATTCAGTGATGATTTTTATCTTAAAACTATTTTTTCCTGCAACTTTTTGGAATTATAAACCACGTGAAGGGAGATACAGCAGGGGCAAATGCGCCGAGAATGGGCAGTTGTACTGGAATCAGTTTTGTTTTCATGTCAACCACAAATATTTATGATGAAACGCTTCAAGCTGCCACAAGCAAAATCACATGCAATACAAAAATCCAAGTTTTTAGCAATAATTTTACTTCCGGATGGCCTCCATTGGTCATTTTCTCACTCACAATGATTAAACACTGGCTTATCTGAGAAAGATGAATTTTTCCAGAGAGGATTACTGTTCCTTTTTGGCATTGTGTTGATCAGACCAGTCAGAATTGGGTGTTAAAAATATGTTTGGAGAAGTTACAGTGTGGTCAGGATATTTACGTATTTTGTAATAGGGCTGCAGATTATTCTGTGAAGCTCTCTAGTGATTTGCCTTTGGATGAGGAATGAGAGACCATGGATTTTGTGCATCAGTATCGTGCCTTTGGTGAATTTTGCAATTTTTGGTTTCATCAGTGATGGCCTCTCTTTACAGCCACACTCACAAATGCCTCATTTTAAGCAACTCAAGTCTTGAGCATGCATGCCACCCAAGAGCATGTGCACAAAAGAACTTCTAAAATTGCCCAGTCCGACTAAAGTGTGAGTTTCGTTGTTATTTATCGTGGGGCCGCTCAGATCTCCACTTAATCACGGAGCCTGTTGGTTTCACTGCATAATATTTGGAAGGTTGTATACTGCTCTTGCACATCAAGGACTCTTTCTGACAAAACTAAGCAGCAAGAAATCAGTGCAAAAAGAAAAGACGAACAACCATGAGCTGAATTGCAAAAATACCTGTCCGTGCCTTAATATTACGAGAAAGCAAGATGATGCATTAAGAGAATTCACGCATTCTCTGAATGCTGGGGTCTTTTCATTATTGCTTATTAAAAGAAAAAAAGAAGGTTGGGAGTGTAGAGATGCTGTCTTCATCATCCTGGCAGGGGCTGACCCCTCCTGCCCTTCGTGCCCCTCCCTTCCAGGGTGCTCTGGCCTCCTCTGCCCAGGGCCCTCATTCTCATGGCCCAGGCCCCTCCGGGTAGTGTCCTCCATCACTCCTGGAAGCACTATAGTTTCTTCAGCTGGGCCTGCCTAGAGTCTGTCCCCAGATAGGACAGGAGTTTCTTTCTCCTCACACTTGGCTGCTGTCAGTACAATGCTGAGGTGGCTTAGAAATTCCCTCAACTTCTTCCATGTTCAGGCTGACATTGTAGAAAAGCAAAAAGGTCTACTTTCTGAGGATGTTAGTCCTCAAATCTTTGTGTGGCATTGGAACCTGTGATAAAATTTTTCTAAGGCCTGGGCCAAGGGTCCTTCCCAGGGCGTTTTCCCAAGGCTTACCTTTGTGATGATGTTCATCCAGACCATCTGATACTGAAATGATGGAAAGAGGTTGAGAGAGGGTCAGAGAATGATTAAAGAAAACTAGGAGGAGGCGGGGGAGGGGGAGGAGGAAGAAAGAGCAGCTCTAAGGGCAAAGAACAAAGTGAGGAGGATGCTGATGTTCTGGCCGGTGACTGATAAGCATAAACATCACAGTGAAGGCTTTCGGAGCAGAGACCCCTCCTTCCGATTTGTGTATATGTCTTTGTGAATAGGACCACAAATGGATTATTCCACTGTAAATATTTTTGTTGCAGTTTTATCTTCGGGTCTTTATGGTTCAGCACAGATCAGTTTCTTTGATCAATGAATCTTAAAAGCAGCAAGTTTTACTGTAGACTTTTATAAACAGTTTTCCCTTTTTAGTGTGAAGCCTGGAAATCTAAAGGCACGATCCTTCTTATGGGCAGATTTTCTGTAGAGAATCTCTAATGGTTTGCCATCAGCACCAGGAACCTTTTAAAATTGCACTCTGAACTATTATGTTTGGTTTGTATTAAAATTCTCTACTGAAACTTTTCCCTTTTTCAAGTGCACTTTCTGAACTTGGACATAAACTTCTACAGTCTAGTGTGTGTCTCAGAAATAATAACACTTAAAA
This sequence comes from Phoca vitulina, assembly GCF_004348235.1. NCBI lineage: Eukaryota > Metazoa > Chordata > Mammalia > Carnivora > Phocidae > Phoca > Phoca vitulina. The sequence goes on from NW_022589758.1 coordinate 3,716,393, forward strand.
AAAGCTTTGAGATGCCTGACATTTCTGGCTTGAGGTGGGAGCAAAAATGTAGACAAAAATGCACAGGTAGAAAACATGAAAAGAAAATAACTGTTGTCTTCATTGTCTCTGAGGAGCCTGGCTGGTATTTGCTCTGAGCTGCTCACGCTTAGATAATGTTGCTCGAACGTGCTTTGCTGCTTTCAGAACCATATATATGTCCATTTGTGCACATATGTCAGAGAGAGAAAGAATATTCCTACATTTAGTGTATAAAGAATGATGAGTTAGAAAGTACAGATGGTGAGAAACTGTTAGTCATGATCACGACCCACCCAGCCTAGGGTTCTGCCATCAGCCAGCTGTCGGGTCTGTGCCACGAAAAGCTAAAATTATCCCTGATGTCACTTGTAAAGGTGAGGTCTACCACAGCTTCTTTCCTAGACACTCATGGTTTTTGATGATTAAAGTATCCTACTTACACATACTTCGGGAATAAGTAATTCTGTAAATCTTTCCTAATATTTCTAGATATTGGGAACAAATCCACGTTCACCTTACTCGTGTCCTTCACAGCTTTATAGATTCTTGTTGTATTAACTCTGGCTTTCTTCAACAAACCTGGTAGCTGAATGGTGGCCATAGGCTCCTGCTTTAACCTGTGCTGTAATGTTGAGATAGAATGCTATCGCTGTGCAGTCTGCTCATTCTTTCCTCTTTTGAAGATGCGGTTATATTTTCAATTTTAAAATTAATAAGTATTAACTGAGAACCTACTATGAACCTGACTCCGAGAGAGGTTATAAGTAGATGTCTAATGAAAACAATTTTAGGAGCTGAAAATAATTTGCCAAAGCATGTAATCCATTTGCTACTACTTTGTTCATTCATCCGTTCACCCATTAACCTGACTTTCATCTTCTCCTCTCCCTACCTGCTCTTTCATCCACTCAGGCATCCACCTGCCTGTTCATCCATCCATCCATGCCTTCCTCTCTCCGTCCTCTTGGCCCTCCTGCCCCCCATCTAATCATTCCCACCATCCATCGGTCATTTACCAGACAGATGCTGAAGGCCTATGATGCTCCCGCACACGTAAAGGTGACAAAAAAGCCCGTGTCCTCTAGAAGCTCAAAATCTGAGTAGGGAGAGAGGCTAACTAAAAATTCTTTATAAAGATTTTGAACTTCCTGGTAGAAAAGCATTCTTCAGCTGCACAGTGGCCTTGTCACAGTAAATGTGTACTGGGCATTCTTAGCTATTTTGAAAGACAGTGCTAAGGTATACTTTGGCAACTTAATATTTTCTTCCTATTCTTTCTGACCTCTTATTTATAGGTATAGCATTTTTATAATGGTGTATAATGGAATACATTAAGAATGGAAATAAGAAATATCGAGGCAGGTGCTACATGGACTTGAGGGGCTAGGGAATGTGGGAACTCAGTCGGGGATGTAGCTGAGAATTTACTGGTGTTAAATTTGCCATCTTTTTTGCAGGAGCAGGAAACTAATGATTTTTTGTTTCATGGGAGGGAGAGGGCAGGGGTGGTTTCTTAATTGTGAAATGCAATTGTTTAAATTTTTAAGTAGTCTTACTCCTGTTATGAGCTGCCCCAGGCAGCCACATCAAAGGCAGCTGTGTGTGTGTGTGTGTGTGTGTGTGTGTGTGCGCACGCGCGTGCTGTGCTGGATTGTGGAGGCAGACCTGGTCTGTCGACTTGGATTTAATTTCTTTGTTTGAATAGGAAATAAGTTAGTGTGTTCTTTCTGACTCAAGTCTGTATTAGCATTTTAATTAAGAAGACAACTCTTTAAGCTGAAATTTGGATGAAAGCTGTGAATATTTACCAGTGGAAAGAGACTTGTTAACATAAGCCTACCTGTTTAGAACCATAGTTTTAAACTTTTATACTGTGGCTGGTTTTTTCTTTTTTGTGCTTTGTATTTTTAATTAATGTTTATCTTTTTAGAAGTAAGAAATCACTGACATACAGTAATGTGAACAAATCTTAAGTGTATGGCTTGATAAATTTTTATGTGTGTACACACGCACATCTGGCCACTAACCAGATCCAGATCCAGAACATTTCCAGTGTTCCAGAAAGTTCCCTCGTGCCCCTGTATATCCTGCAACAGTAACTACTATTCTGACTGCTATCATAGATTCATTTTGCCTATTTTTGACCTTCATACAGATGGAATCAGACAGTTCTGGCTTGAGGTGGGAGCAAAAATGTATCTTTTGTGGGGCTTCTTTTGGTCAGTATTATGCTTATGATATCCATCTAAGTTGTATATCAAAGAGCTGTTCTTTTGCTTTTTTTTATTGCTGTTTTATATTTTTTATATAATGACTGTTTTTTGACTGCTTCTCCAGGTGTGTTATCTTAAGACCATAATGGGACTGATTGAGCTAAAATATTCTATTTCTTTTCTACTTGGTTGCTTGCCACCTCCCCTGTGATGTAATTGAGGTCGTGATCATCAATCCATTAACAATTTTTTTTTTTACACCTACTAGGTAGACAGCATCATTGGGGATACAAGAAGTACGAGACACAATCCCTGCCATCGAATATTTCACAACTCATTTCAAGTCAATAAACTTTTATTCACGGATGAGATGATGGAGGTTTCGCCTAGGTTCTATGGAAGTGGAATTGCTACCGGACTTGCTCTTAGTTGGCTTTGTCTGACTTCTTTGTTTTGTTCTGGCAGCAGGGCTGGTCCCGGTGATAGAAGCAGCTAACGATTCAGTCCATCAGTCTGTCAGTTTTTATTGAAAACCCACTTACTGTGTGCTCAGCATGTGCTTGATCTAGATGGTTCTCTTCTAATCCCGTTTCTCACCCTCAGTGGTATTGACATTTAGAGCCGGGTAATTCTTTGTGATGGGGGCTGTCCTGTGTAGCCCTGGCCTGTGAAGCTCCTAGTGGTGCCAATAGCATCTTCTCCCTCCCCACTCCCCGCCCCCAGCCATGACAACCAAAATTGTCTCCAGACATTGCCAGGTGGCCCTTGGGGCTGGGGGGAACAGAATCCACCTCCCTCTCCACTGAAAACCTTTTTGGTTACTTACTGTGAACTTCTGATAGGTAACCTAGAGACACTTTGGAGGGATGGAGAAGGTGGTCTCCAAGTTCTCTATTTCTTATGTACCTGGATGCGTGAGGCAGACACATGTCACTTCTGGGGTGGAGAAGGGTATGAAAGAAGGCATGAAGGTAGAAATTGGTAAACTTTGATGGTAGCTATTGATAGGGCAATGGTCAAACTCAAAAGTGGCGGTTCTTAAGAATGTGCTGGCAGTCTGAATCTCCAAGAGATTTTTATAGCTTTTGAAAAATTCAAGAACTTCTAAGACCACCACAGTTTGGAATTATGCCTTTAGTCGTAGGCCTGGGGTAGACATAAAGTTCCTATACTGCTTTTAATTATGAGGTTTTGACCAGGGTTCCAACTGGCATTTGCAGCTGGGGTTTGATCCGAGAAAGTCTTGTCCTAAAATATGAGAAAAATTGAATAATGAAAGCACCATGCTGATGGCTTTTCATTTATTTGTGTAGAACTTGCCTCGGTTCCAGGAAGGATTTAAAGTGGTTGCCCATCATTGTATGTGCTTTCCTCGGCGTTGGTTTAAAATATCAACCAAGTGGAGATGTGTAGGGAGGAACATCAGACTCATAGCTCAGAAGATGACTTGAGAAGGCATCTCCTCCTCCATCTAACCTTCCAAAAGGACCTCCCCTAACTAGACAGGTGAAATCATGCATTAATTGTAGACTTGGAAGGGTTAGCAGGAGAGCCTTGTCTGTCTTGCCTCTGGCCCTCTGCTTGGCTACCTGCTGGTTGGGAGCCTTTGGCAGGGCTTGGGTTGGGGATGAGATACATTGGCAGGCTTCGGTGGGCATCAAAGACACCGGGAAGGAGCCCAGCCCAGTTTCTGGCAATTCTGTCTGTCACTGGGTTTTCTGCCTGTGTTCAAAATATTTCATTTCTCCATCTGTGAAATGGAGATAATCCTTCCTCACCTTGCAGGGCTGTTGGGAGGATTAATTAGCTAATGTTCCTCAAGTGCTTTGAAGATGAAAAGGCTTGTGGAAGTGCTAAGTAGTATTAGGAAAGACAGCGAGTGCCTGCTGGACATGCCCTGATTTTCCTCATTTGCTTTCAGCAGTTGTGTTCCTCTTGACTTTTAAGTGTGTCTCATGGAGCAAAGTGCTGGCACGGTGGGCAGGACGATGCGCTGATCGGTGGAGAACAAAGTGCCGCTTTCCTTTATGCCTCGGTACTAATTTGGCTTATCAATTGGCATGACTTCTGAAGATCCTTAGCTCAGAATGTTTGAATCATCAAGTTCTGGTGGTTGTCCAAGGTGAGCTCAATGTACTTGGAGGCGGAGGGAGGAAGTGGGGTCAGAAGAGGTCAAGCCAGATGGCCTTCAGTGGGAAGGATTGCTCAAAATGGAGGTCACTTGGGAAGTTGTGAAAGGAGAGAAGACTGCAAGTGAGTGAGAAGCTGAGAGGAAAATGCTGTGTTCTCTTTGTTTTTACAAGCAGGAATAGGACTTCCACCGTCTTAGTGGTAGCTTGCTGCTCCAGCCTGTCATGCCTTCTGATGATGTCTTTCATGAATGAATTTCTCCTTTCCAGCCCAGACTTAGAAGAGGGAGCCCATGTGGGTCCCCATACCATGAGGATGGATTGACTGGGCATGTCGAGTGCAGCTAATCAATTCATCCGTTGCTGCCTTAAGGTTTGTGTATTAGGATGGAGCTTGCAGTGAGGAGGCTGGATGCCTTGCCGTGCTGGGAAGTGTCTAGTGCTCTTCGACTGGTGGCTTCAGATCTTGCAACCTTCTCAGGATCTTCTCTAGGCATGTTATTATTTATAATAACTCCCTTGAGCCTGAAAGAAGAAAAAGAATAGTACCAGGAATATTCAATCATTTGTTGATTTGAATCTCGTAATCTTTTTTTTTTAATTCCAGTATAATTAACTGCAGTGTTAGTTTCAGGTGTATAATCTAGTGATTCAGCAATTCTGTACATTACTCAGTGCTCATCATGATAAGCGTACTTTTAATCCCCTTCACATATTTCACCCATCCCCCCACCCACCTCCCCTCTGACAACAACCAGTTCTTTATATTTAAGAGTCTTTTTGTCTCTTTTTTCTTTCTTTGTTTTGTTTTTTAGATTCCACATGAGTGAAATCATATGGTATTTGTCTTTCTCTAACTTATTTCACTTAGCACTGTACTCTCTAGATCCATCCATGTCATTGCAAATGGTAAGATTTCATTCTTTTTTCATGGCTGAGTAATATTCCTCGTGTGTGTGTGTGTGTGTGTGTGTGTGTGTGTGTGTGTGTACATACACACCACATTTTCTTTATCCATTCATCTGTCCATGGACACGTAGGCTGCTTCCATAATTTGACTATTGTAAATATTGCAGTAAACAAAGGAGTGCATATATCTTTTTGAATTAATGTTTTTGTATTCTTTGGGTAAATACCCACTAGTGGAATTGCTGGATCATATGGCAGTTCTATTTTTAATTTTTTGAGGAATCTCCATACTGTTTTCCACTGTGGCTGAACCAGTTTGCATTCCTACCAACAGTGCACGACAGTTTCTTTTTCTCTACATCTTCACTTGTTGCCAACACTTGTTGTTTCTTGTGTTCTGATTTTTGCCATTTTGACAGGTGTGAGGGGATATTGTGGTTTTGATTTGCATTTCCCTGGTGATGAGTGATGTTGAGCATCTTCTCATGTGTCTGTTGGCCATCTGGATGTCTACTTTGGAGAAATGTCTCTTCATGTCTTCTGCCTATTTTTAAATTGGATTAGTTGGGTTTTTTGGTGTTGAGTTGTGTAAGTTCTTTATATATTTTGGATACTAACCCCTTATTAGATCATTTGAAAATATCTTATCCCATTCAGTAGGTTGTCTTTTTGTTTTATTGATAGTTTCCTTTGCTGTGCAGAAGTGAATCTTGTAATCTTAAAAATTCTATTTCTTCTGAGAAGTTTCTTTGGTCATTGATTTTGAAAACAACCTTTATTATTTTTGTAAAGATTTTATTTTTTAGAGAGAGAGAGCACAGAGAGTGAGAGGGAGAAACAGACTCTCCACTGAGCAGAGAGCCTGATGTGGGGCTCGATACCAGGACCCTGAGATCATGACCTGAGCTGAAGGCAGATGCTTAACCAATGGAGCCACCTAGGTGCCCCAAAAACCACCTTGCTTTAGACTGTTGGTATGCTCCTGAAATGCTGAGGGCAAACCAGATTTTGATAAATCAGGTTATCTTAGGGGCTCCATGGGAGTTTGTCATTTAAATGATGCTTAGATTGAATCCTTGTGTAAGGCAAAGTATCTGGAATATTGTATATCTTTCAAGAACTTATGTCTGTTGACTTTATCAAGTGTGTGTGTGTGGTGGGAGGGGAGGGAATGAAACTAAAGACCAAGAGGCAACATGTGACAGATTCTTCCCCAAAGTGACCCTCTGAAAAGGGTTGTACTTACGTCATTTTGGTGGGATGTATCAAAATGACAATGATGGTCAAGAAACCAGGGAGAAAGCAGAGAGAGTGGCATTCATGGCTCTTTCTCTTTAAATCAGGTCTGCTTATGATCTGTCTGGTATTTATTCTCCTTCATTTCTGAAACTGAGGCCCCAGATTGCCTTCTATTCCGAGGCCTCTTGGCAACCTTCCGAGGAATGGCAGAGTTCATTCTGATCAGTGTCCGGTGAGTGTAGCTCAACTGTGATGGAGCTCAACCTGTCAAACTCACAGAAAAATGTCCATTACATATTCCAGCTGTTCCTGAAACATGCTCCCTAAGAGCTCTTTCCATTTGTTAGCTGTCAGAACGATGCACAGGAATTGCTCCAGACCCACGGATGTCATCAGCCACCTTTGTTTATACACCAGTTTTCTCTCCATTAGCCAATCAGTGTTTGGCAAAGAGAAAGCACAGGCTCAGAAGTTTCCCTGTTGAGTTCCGCCCCCCACCCCAGCCTTGGCGATCTCAGCAAAAGGAAATTGAGGAGGAATTTGGTGGTTCATATTTCCTGTCCTGTTTATGAGACCTGCGGAGGGCTGCCTGAAGCTGAATTCAGGCACCTCCACTGACATGGGCAAAGATGGAGGTCTGAGCTCGTGCATCACCTTGGAAACTGGATCCCATTCTTGCTGGGAAAGGAACGCTTGGTTGCCCAGAGCATTAAGATAGGGAATGTTGATTCTACCTCTTGTCGCTCCTGCCTGGAATCGTCAGAGATGCAGGCAGGCTGAACCAAGTGACTTCTCAAAACTTTGATTCTCTCTGGGTCCCATGGACATTGGAACTGGAGACTTTAGGGTTCAGTGAGTGGGGGCATGTTTGGCTAAACTTTTCTCACAAATCTGGATGTTTTTTCCTTCTGAGGCAAAAGGTCATTCCATCCTCCAACCCAAGTGGCTTGGACTTCTCAGAAATCCCAGTGGTGTGCTGGAGTCAGCTTGTATCAGTCCTTGAGAGCTGATTGCAGACATCTCTCCCCAATTTGGGTTCAGTGACATCATGTTGGTAGCTTAAAATCTGCCACGGTGGGAGTATTTACTCCAAGGAAATGGTCAAGTGCTTCAGATCAAGGCTGCCCACCGCCCAAGCTGGTTGTTCAATACCAGCACACACAGAAAGTTATCCTCACCCCTCACATGCTCTCAGCCTCATTTATGGAGCTGTTTAAGGGAAGAGACTTGCTGTGCCGTGGTTTCATTGTGTGTACCTGCTGTGTAGAGGCAGGCTGCCCCTTGTTCTCTCCTCTATTATACTCAGCCTGAGAGCGAGCATTGTCGGGCTGCATGGCAGAAGATCACCAGGGTGGTGATTCTGCTCCTTTTGCTAATAAGCTATATGACAGGTCATTTTACTTCTCTAGATCTCAGCTTCCTCCTCAGTAGAGTAAAAATCATTTGGGTCATTAGATGATCGCTAAGTTTCCTTTTGGCTTTAATATTCTGTGATTCAGTGAGTGCTTAGCTGCTGGGAAATGTCATGTCCTTTACAGGATTGGGACCCCTCAGAGCTCTCTCGTTTTCTTCTCTGGATCTTGAGCTGCCAGTAATTTCACTCCTATCTAGACTTCCACCTCCAGCATGAATGAATGCCACCCCCCGCCCCGCCCTGGGTGAGAATCAGCATTAATTATTCCTTCTATCTGGAGGCGTCAAAGCCCTTTCAAAGTAGCAGTCAGTATCCTTCATGGTCAGGCCACAAAGAAGGCTATTTTATCACGGTGGTGAACCGAGGCTCTGGAATTACTGACTTATCCTCTCTTGAGCAGAAAAGAGGCTGCTTCCTGGTCTTAAAGAAGCTCCAGTTTTGAGATTCATCCACTGTATGTAAGCCCAGTTTACTTGGCATGCTCGGCCTGGCTAACCTGCTGGCAGGGCTGTCTATATTTTCCATTTCTGGGAAGTGGAAATCCACCTGATTAGGTCATTGCCAGTCCAGAAGATTTTGGAATATATGTTTAAATAAAGTGTTCTCTTTAAAATAAAAAGACGAGTGGTAGGGCTTTGTAGTGGAGATTGAAGGAGGACTTCGTGGAACATGAAAGAGATCAAAGCCACCTTTACGGGATGCCTGGAAGGAGAAGGGGTACTGCTAGGGACTGGGGACTGACCAGAGTTGGGCGGTTTAGTGGCTTTGCTTAGAATCTGGTCGAGACAGGCAGGCCCCTGTTTCCACACCTGCAGAAATAGGTGTCCACGGGATGAGCCCTCTGCGGAACTGTGCCCACTGACCCATGCCAACTCATGTCAGCTGTCGCTTCGGTTGCGTTGATGAGGCCGTTTCCCCTTGAATCAGGAGTCCCGAGGGCTTTGCTGACTGTGCGGGGTTGGTTACACCCCCCTCCCCCGCCTCCTCTCCCCTCACCCCGGCGGGGCTGTTTGCATTCGGTGGCTGCGGCTGTGGTTCCACACCTGAGGGTTTGGGCCACTGAGTGTGCCACCAGAAGCAGAAGCTACGTGACGGGCTGGCAAAGAAGTCGATTCCTCGGGGATTCCACTTCAGAGGAGAAGTGAGCTCTGTCCTGTACAGACAACGGAGGCTGGGCGCGAACCTCAGCTTCACGCTGGCAACAGCGGCTCCAATCAGAGGTCTTCAAACTTTTCTTGTCGGAATACTTCCTCACTGTGTTGAAAAAAACTTAAGCACCCTCTTGTACATTTTATATTTGATATCTGAATTTTTTATAAGTTTAATTTGCTACAAAAAATGTATTTTCCAGCACGTTGTGTATTCTCACGATTCAAAGTGTGATGCGTGGACCAGTAACAACGGCATCCTCTGGAAGTGTGTTAGAAATGCGAATCTCGAGTCCTTCTCTAGCCCTGCTAAATCAGAACCAGCATTTTAATAAGCTTCCCAGGTGATTTATGTACACATTAAAGTCTGAGAAGCCCTGGTGTATATCATATACAAAGTATAAGTGTATCTTCACCGAAACCTTTCCATTTATGAGAAAAGGTCTGTTATGTGCCCTAATTGGAGAAACCATTTCTTATTGTCAAACCATCAGCCAAACCAGACTTGCTTTCAGTAAAAAGAATTGACTTTCTTCATTGATTCAAGTGAATGCATTAAGACGTGTGTTTGGGCCAGTCTTCTTTCTGAGTTCTCTCCTAGGATGGATGGGGGGCTGAGTGGCTAGACAAATACAGAAGGCACAAAGCTGTGCTATGAAGTTCCCACCTGAATAAAAGATGGTGCTATAGGCTTCAGTATTTCCTACTGAAGCTTGCTTTATTTCACTCTTGGGATTCTTCCTCTGAGGTGATGCTGTCTGTAATTACCCCTTTGTTTGGGTGCCAGGAGATTTTTTTACTCTTTGGGATAATGCACCCTGGTAAGATTGAGGGTAGGTGGCCAGCACACCTTGCTTCAGTAACGCGGAGTAAGGAGAAACAGGGGAGCATGCATCTGGCAGGTGAGCTTTAGGGAGGCAAACATATGGAAGCTAAAGATCTGGAAGTGGAATCTCTTAAAGCTATCCATACACCACTCACTGCCAGAAGGTTTCAGGGACCCTAGTGGTAGGTGAAGTCCAGTTTCAGAACACTGAGTTGGAGAATGATTACACTTTTGGAACTTCTGGGACTCGAACCTTTTAAACTCCTTTCTGCCCTCGAATTCACATGCGTGTGTATGTGCATGTGCATCACGCCCAAGTATGTTAAACAAAAGAAATTTAGCACCAGGTCACCACAACCAAAGCTTGTGCCTGTGCCCCCATCTACTCTTGAATTCTAACTTCAGTTGAACCTGTCAAATGTTTATTTAACATCTGTGCATCGGGTACCATATCCTGCATGCATCGGGGGTAGAGAGGCGACTCATGCAGATACAGGGAATCAGTCACCATTAGTAACCAGTATGCAGACACTTGTGGGAATCATATAGGGATTTCCATAGGATTCGGAAAGAGGGGATGGCAGGAAACTCCCAGTGTTAACCTAGCAGCTCTACCTCCTTATTAGAGGGGAACTTCCTAATGAAGGGATAAGGAAGTCTGTTAGAGACAGGATGCATCTGCCTGTGTGTGCGCGTGCGCCTTACAGCTCAAACCATCACAGACCCACACTGTTATCCAAGTGCTTTAATGTTTAATTCCCTTTGATTTGGTCCACAGTAACATCAAGTGTTTCTGTGGGCAATTCCAAGGCATCTGAGGAGCCTTGCTGGGAATTAAAATCTAGTAAGACCTTCAGAGAAATTGGAGAAGGTGAACTTTATTGGTTTTTAGGCTGGTCTTATCATTTCATTCTGTTTTCTGTCTGAGACACACACACACAGGCTCTGTTTATCACCCATTAGACATGGGTCCTGCCAATCACAAGATGGAAGATGAGAAAAATAAGCAAATGCCTGACTGGGGAGAAAGCAGAGCCATTTCTTGAGTGTGGCTGAGGCAGTCACACCAACCCAGGGTCCGTGCTTATGGAAGGAAATGGTGTGCAGATATTCTGTTGCCTTCCTTGAACTGTGGCCCATGGTAACTTGTTGACTCTGGCCCTGGGGTCAGGTTATTGCTGAGTTGTCGTCAGCATTACTAGTTGTAAAATGGCCTTCTGCTTTTCCTACCCGAGGTGAGGTCATTCTGGGTGTTTGTGGCGAGAATGTTCTCTGGGTAGGATCCCAGAACTTCTCATCAAGACTGTTTGGGGCTCCTTGGCCACCGTCCCCTGCCCTCCATGCCTGTCACCGTGCACTTGCTGCCTCCCCCCACCTCGGGTAGCTGTGTCAAAGGCTGGGGCGTTCACGGACGAGGCTCAACACTCTAAGGGCGGAGGTGTGGACAGCGTTGAATACCCAGAGACCAGGTCTCTCCCTGTCTTTGTCTTTCATTTGGTCATTTTTAATTTTTATATCTCTCCCTGTCTGTCTTTGTCTTTGTCTTTCATTTGGTCATTTTTAATTTTTATGTCATTTCAAACTTACAGAGAAGTTGCAAGAATAATACAGAGAGCCCTTCCATGACACAGACATTGCCTTTTATCATATTGACACTTTTGAAGAGTTCACGCCAGTTACTTTGTAGAATTTCCCTTATGTTGAGTTCGCCTGATGTTTTTGCCTGATTCCATTCTGATTATACACCTTTTCTTTTCTTCCTTCCTTCCTTCCTTCCTACCTTCCTACCTTCCTACCTTCCATCGGTCCATCTGTCCATCTGTCCATTTATCAAGTGCTGAACATTTATTAAGTAAAGAGCTTGCTTCTTAAAACATTAAAAAATAGCACCTTTACACAAAACACTAAAAAATAGCAGTTTACTCATTTGAAGCATACAATTTGGTGGTTTTTAGTATCCTCACAGCCATGTGCAGCCACCACCACAGTTGGTGTTAGAAGATTCTTATCACCCCCAAAAGAAGCCCTGTACCCATTAGCAGCTGCTCCCCACTTCCCCCTCCTCCCAGCCCCTGGCAACCACGAATCGATTTTTTTTCTCAGTGGGGTTGCCTATTCTAGACATTTCGTAGACATGGAATCACACATTATGTGACCCTTTATGTCTGGCTTCTTTTACTTAGTGTAGTGGTTTCAAGGTTCATCCATGTTGTAGCAGGTGTCAGTACCCATTTTTTTTTTTTTAAAGATTTTATTTATTTATTTGACAGAGAGAGAGACAGCGAGAGAGGGAACACAAGCAGGGGGAGTGGGAGAGGGAGAAGCAGACTCCCCACTGAGCAGGGAGCCCGATGTGGGGCTCGATCCCAGGACCCCGGGATCATGACCTGAGCCGAAGGCAGACGCTCAACGGCTGAGCCACCCAGGCGCCCCTACCCCATTGCTTTTATAGCTGAGTCATCTTCCATTGTATGGCTCTGCCACATTTTGTTGATTCATTCATCAGTTCTGTTGTTTGCACCCTTCAGCCGTCATGAATAACGCTGATAGAACCATTTGTGTACAAGTTTCTTTCCGAACATAGATTTTTCTTTCTTTCTGGAAAGTGCCTATGAATGGCACTGTGGTGTCGTATGGGAAGTCTATATGGCCTTTGCGGGAAGAGGTTATGCATTTTGGACCTGTTATCCTACTGGGAGGCCTGACAGGAGGAAAGGGGGTTAAGTTGTTGGGTGGTAGACATGGGTGGATCTCAGCGGGGCCCAGCCGGGCAGTGCCATTGTTATGGGCACAATGAGCTCCTCTTCTTCAGCAACTCCTGGCCTCATTTTCCAGAGACTAAGGACCCTCTTGGGTCTGTGACCCTGGCCAGAACGAGGGACCTGTGATTTTCAGCCCCTCTTGAGGGACGCCTATGAAACACGAGCCCCTAGAGTGTGCGACGGCCTGTCAGCCCCATATCTGCAGGCAACATAAACCAGCTGTTGAGCTCCATCAGCCCCGTCTCATCTGGAACCGCCTCTCGTAGGTTTTCCTCCAAACAATGGCCCAAGTTAGAGCCTTGCAGTTGCCAGCCCCCTTTAATTGGGCCCTTCATTTCGCAGGCTGTTATTTGTGTGGTGGGGTCTGAGCCCTGACCGGAGGGCCATGCTTTTTTTTTTTTTTTTTTTTAAACTCAACAGTTTAGTAAGATGTTTGATGGAACCTAGTGATTGATCTCTTCCATGAAGAAGGGGAGGAAGGTGTGTGTGTGTGTGTGTGTGTGCAGTGAGGAGGAGTATGGCACACTGAGGAGAAGTTACCCTTAGAATCACATCAGGCTGAAAAAGCGGCTACTTTCCGTACAGGACCCCACCCCCCAGGGGCTTTAATTACTAGAATGACAAAAGGCTCATGTGCAACGGCACCGATAAATGGCCCCCTGGTGTGGATTTCCAGGACACTGGCAGTGCCAAGGGAGACCTTTGTCACTTACGTTCTGGGGCACTCAGAACAGTTTTCTTCTGCTTCTTTGAACGGACCTGAATGTGGGGTGGATTTCCTTCCCTGACTTTCACCACAGGCAGCTTTGGGCTGTGTCTTCATCCTGTGTGTGGCAGTGGTTCAGATCCTGGCAAGGACTGGGCTTGAAGCTCCTGCCCTAGAATTCAAAACTGTCTGTAGTGTAGGGTGTAGTGGATAAGAATGAAGGCCATGGAGGAAGACCTGGGATAATCCTGGCTCTGGATGACCCTGGACAAGGCACTTCACCTCTTGGAGACCAGTTTTCTCATCTGTAAAATGGGAATAAGAATAGTACTTACCTCATACAGTTGGTGGGCAGATTAAGTAGGTTGACGGATGTCCTACACTCTAATTAGAAGGTTCTTACTAAGTGTTTAACTCCATTTATTGTTGTTATTATGCTATGTTCCATCCATTATGGCTGTTGGCTCAGCTCAGATACCACCTCCGTGAAGCTGTGCCTGAGTGACTGTCTGTCTTGCTTACTGCTGTGTGCGCAGTTCCACGCCTGGGGCCTGGCATAGAAGAGATGCTCAAGAAATATTTGTTGAATGAATGAATGAATGAATGAGTGAATTCATTTTCCCATCTGGGAGCAATCTACTTCTCCTCTGGGCTTTCATAGCACTTTGTCTCTACCTTCTTTTATGGAGTTTTCCCCATTTAACCTTTATTGGAGTTAATTGTGCTTTAAATGTAACTCCCTTATCCAGATGGTCAGCCCTTGGAGAGTAGAACCTGGGTCAGTTGTTTTGGTATTTCCTGTGAGGTTTTGCATGGAGGGCAATAAATATTTGGTAAATAATTAATCCCCTTTGGAAATGATGGTCTTAAAACATTAAATTGCTGAGTGTTTTTTACTGGATGCAAACATAGAGACATATGCATACAGAGAGTATCCCTCCAACAATTTCATGGCATGTGGCTTTCTTTTTTCCTAAAGGAAGTGATAAAGGTAAAAGTTAAGGAGGTAGGTGACAGTGGGAGCCAGAGACTCATAATAAATAAAAATGTGAGTTCAGTTCAAAGAACATATTGATGTTAAAGTTTTATTGGAGTTTAACAATTTTAGAAAATATATAGGTTTCACTCTGCTTTGAACTCCTTCAAATGTGTGTGTGTGTGTGTGTTTTAAATAAAAGTGCACAAAAACCCTTTGGTTTTGTCTGAAACATAATGGATTATTAGCAGTAGGTTCTGGATTTCAAAGCTAGTCACTGTTACAGTGCTACTTGGGTTCATGGTTGGGAATGCTCTGGAGCTGAGGCTTGAGGGCTGAGGCCTGTCTCTTCTTGTGCATGGCTGGTTAGAAAGAACAAGAGGTCAGTTGGCCAGTGGTCCAGAATAGAGCAGAGTTGGTCCACATGCAGACCAGGCTTTTTCCTGGATGCCCAAAGGACAGGTGACAGGTCAAACAGGAGGTGGATCCTGAAGAGATCTCACCATGTTGTTTAGGATCAGGTAACACGTGGCCAAGCTGGGAAGTGGAGAAGTGAGTTGTGTTCTGTGGAAAGAAGTCATGTGCATCAAAACAGAGGTGTGGAGTGGGTCAAGGCAATTTTTCTTCACTTTGACCTTTGAATTTATGGATTATATGTCCCCTGAAGTGTTGATAAACCAGTGAAAAAATCTTTGAGAGAGTGGAGAAGGGGAGAGGGAGAGAGGGAATCTTAAGAAGGCTGCATGCCCAGCACAGAGCCCGATGCAGGGCTCGATCTCACAACCCTGAGATCATGACCTGAGCTGAAATCAAGAGTCGGATGCTCAAAGGACTAAGCCACCCAGGTGCCCCCTGGTGAAAAAATTTTAAAAATATATTATCTATGGTAAGCTAACTGTTGTAACACCCTCAAACCTCAGTGACTTATCCCAGTAAATGTTTATTTCTCACTCACCCTACAGTGCAATGTGGGTTGGCAAGGGGTGGAGGAGGGTGCTGTACGTACACGTGGTTATTCAAGAACCCAGGTTCTTTCTGTCTTGTGGCTCCACCCTCCCTTAGGGCCTTGGAGTCTTCTGCCAGTTTCCCTGATCCAGCCAGCAGCAAGGGTGGGAGGGTGTGAAGGCAGTCTTTATGGGCTAGGCCCGGAAATGGTATTTATCACTTCCACCCACATTCCATTGGCCAGACTCAGTTCATGGCCACACCTAGGCTCAGGGAGGCTGGGAAATGTGGTCTAGCAGTGTGCCAAGAGGAAAGGCAAATGGTTTGGTGAAAAAGTAGTTAATCTCTGCCACAGAACCCAAGCTGGAAACTTCCCCTCTCCATTGCCATAAGGAGGGAGAGGGTATTTTGCTGTGGTTTGGAAAATGCTTGATTTGAAAATTGCTACCAGGGTGTTCTAGAGAAGGGGCCAGCCCTGAATAAGCCAGGGGCAATCGTTTGTTCAAACAGTTTTCTGTTAAGCGTCTACCCTGGGTCAGGCCTTATCTTGGGCACGGGGACCGGGACGGCAAGTAGTACCAGAAGCACTCTCTGTCCTGTTAGAGTGGGCCTTTGCCAGAGAACAGGCAACAGGATGCGCAAATTTCCTATAATATGAGGATGGTGTGAGGGAAAGTAGGGGTGCTGTGGGAGCACATAGCCAGAGACCTAGGCCAGTCTGGGAGAGCCAGAGAAGTTTCCAGAAAAAAATGACATTTACACTGAGACCTGAAAGGGAGGGATACTTAGACTTAGCCAGCTGAAGGAAGGCAGGGAAGTGGCATGGGGAAGTGTATATGAGGCAGGGGGACTAGCTCAGTGGCTCTCAGCATTGGCTGCACTTTGGAAGCACTTGGGGTAGACTTGGCCAATTCACTAAGAGTCTTGGGGTGGGGGGGGTAGGTCTAGGCATTGCTCTTTTTTTTTTTAAAGGATTTTATTTATTTATTTAGAGACAGAGCGCAAGTGGGGGGAGGGATAGAGGGAGAGAGAGAGAGAGAGAATCTCAGACTCCCCGCCGAGCTCGGAGCCAGACGCGGGGCTCGATCCTACAACCCTGAGATCATGACCTGACCCGAAATCAAGAGTCGGCTACTTAACTGAGTGTGCCACCCAGGTGTTCCGCTCTTTTTTTTAAAAAAAGAAGCTTCCCAGGTGATTCTGATGCATAGCCAAGGTCAAGAATCACTAGAAGAGCAGCTTCAAAGAGAGGCCAGGAGGAGAGCACCCGCCCTGTGTGTGTGAAGCCCTGAAAGCTTTTCAGAATGAAGTCGCTTCCACGCCTTTGCTGATTTGGGAAAGGGAGGCTGAGAGCAAGGATGGAGGGCATAAAAACCTGCCTCTCTCTGATTTCTTAACCAGAGAAGAGCCAGAGTGCAGGCCCTCCTTGCCGAGGAACCATTGGGATTTATCTGGTCAGCAGAGGGTCCTACATATAATGGCGGGATCTACAGGCTGTTGTTTCTGGACCCATCCTGGGCCTGTCGGTCTGTTCCCTCATCAGGAGAGCACAGAGACTCCCAGGCTCTAGGCTTGCATGCTAAACAGACTTGGTTTTTGTAGGCCTCATGCCTTCCGCAGGCCACACCATTTTGCTTATGTGTGTGGAAGGCCCTGAAATATTCTTGGTAGCAAGTACGCACCTGCTTACCCATGAGGAGTCGTACCCTGACATGAAAAGCAAACACTTTGCTCCTGTTTTGAAAGCTTAAAGCCCCAACCTTAGGATTCTAGCATTCAAACTACCAAATTGGAGGCGTAAAAATATCAGAGCTGGGTATTGAATCCAAGTCAGGGCTGTGTCTCTCAGAAGGCTGTGAGGTTTGAGGGCAATCGTCCCAAATAGGATAGCTTGTTTAAGAATAAAACTGAAGGAGAAGTTTAGATCCATTTTTACTGTTTTCCTCACAGAAAAACTATGGTCATTGGGTTTTCTTCAGAGATAAAGGAAAAAAAAAAATACACCTCTCCTCTGTATGAGAGTTCTGCCCTCTCATGGTACTCTCTTGGGCACTCATTTTTCTTGGCATCCTGGCTGCTGGGTGTGGGAACAAAAGTTTGGAAATGATTTATATCTGGGTACTTACCTAATAGATATATATGAATATCTAGAAATTGCCCTAAAAATAAAATTGTAGTGATTATCTCAATGATTATATACTGCACCACTTTACCAGAAGATTCCAGGTAAACATTTAGGAAAAAAATCAAGCCACTCCCCCTCCCCCCTCCCCCCCATCATTTTCTAGTGTCAGTGATTAGCCACCATGGTGATATGTGGCCTGACTGGTAGTTTCCCAGCTGTTCGAATGTAATGCCCATTACCACATAGGAAAAATGATCTGTGAGGACAGGAAAACCTGCTGGAATCCAAGATGTCCGGGAGAATCACCTTGGGTTCTCTGCCAGAAACAACCCCCTTCTCCAACTCAAGGGCTCTTACCTCTCCGTTCTTCCATTTGACAGCTGAGAAAGCATAAGGCCTGAGAGGTCAAGTGCCTGGTGCATGGTCACACAATTGTTTAGTGGCAAAGCCGGGACTAGACACCTGGTCTCCTGAAACTTAGAGAAGGCCCCTTACCTTCATAGAGATGGCAGGCAGGCATGATTGCCTGCCGGTCTTCATCACTGGATAGTGGCCGCGGAATCACTGTGTTGAGAAGGACTCTAAGGCCCGATATTTACTCAGAAGAAGTGCTGTAAGTTCTTAGCTTGGTCTGCCTGGGGTACAGGTGGGAGGATTTGCCGTACTTTTTGTGTGTCTCCGGCTGTTAGACCACGCTAGGTAGGTTCTAAAGTAGGTTCTAGAGCTCCTCCTGTTGCCTGCATTCCTCTGCTAGTGTAAGCCCTAGCTCTTCAGATGGCCTGACAACAGTGCTTGCC